>NC_134573.1:14099490-14706990 GCF_050947875.1 Dermacentor variabilis | reverse complement strand
TTCGATATGCAATTAAACGTTATCATGCTTGTTTCTTTTACTGCCAGTACTTCCACCGTGCGCTCTGGGTCCAAGAGGTTGCCATAAAACAACGCAGACCAAGAAGCAATATCTCCTAGAGGCGCAAGATCCGAGTGACGTGGAAAGGCGACTCATTATACTGCGGTCGAGGCCCACCAGAGACGCCAGTACAACATGCGCTCACCACTATCAGTTGTACATAGAGATGAACACATCAAAGTTAACTTCCCGATGGTGGCCTTTCGTTGAGCACACAGATAATCGCCGGTCCATTATCAGTTTGGCGCTCGTGGATCTGCATTGTGCCAGGGGAACGTCAGAGCTGCATTCGTCGCTGCTATGAAATAAACGACAGAAGCACTGCGTAGACATCATGAAGAGAGGCTGAGGTTAAAGCGGAGAAATCGGAGGTCGTCGAACACTCAGAAGCCGCAGGTGAATGTATCACTGAAGACTCACCGCATTAGGGGAGAGCCCTCTTAAACTCAAGAGAGAGTGGAGACCCTACGTTCAAAAAAAAAAAAAAGAAAAGTCAGCAGCCCTCTCAAGAACGTGGAGAAAAGCATGCATTCGTACCTTGGCCTCCTTCAGCCATCGACCTCTGCGGGGCAGAAAGACAAGCGTTCCAAATGGTGTGACTACGTATCACTGATGGAAGGGTTAAAGAAATTTGACGATACAGCTAGTAAGCAGAAGAAATTACAAATTCTGACGTTGGCACCACAAATTCTTGGTCCAGAGAAGAGATGAATTTCTTTGCGGCCTCGGAATGGCAAGTGCGTGAAGCGCAGAAGCTGAGATCGCGCTCTGGGTTACTAAGTACACCGTCTAGAAAAACGGGCCGTCTATTAAGTGAAGAAGTCCTCTGTGAGGCACTTTCACAAAGACGAACTGGTTTCTTACTGTCGCCCGGGAAGAAAGGACGTGAAAAAGGACTGTTCCTGCTGAACCTAAAGGAAATGCATTGTGATTGCAAAAAGATTTCTGGATTGTGGCTCTTCTATATTCGCAAATTTGAGGCCTCATCTCCGCACTGCGTGGAAGCGGAACGCACACTGTCTGCACACAGCGTCAGAACTTGCAGCTCCATGCGGGTGGCTTAAATGGGGGAACTATTCGTGTGCACTGGAGAATGAAAACTGCACATTCGATAAGTGTGAGAGCTGCTCAGGAACGCTGAAGCTCTGCCGCGGAGCTCATTAGCTCCTATAATAAACAAGGTGTGGGACACCTAGAAGTGCAGCAATGGGTGAAAAGCTAGGCTTGAAACAATTCTGTTGACTTTGGACGAGTTTTGCGAAAAGTTTTCGGAGATGCTGAATCAGATAGAAACGCGTCACTATGTCAGCCAATAGCTGGCACGATACTCACGGGAGCCTAGCAGCTCACGAAGTAATTATTCTGATGAATTTCGCTGAAAATCATACCTTCACAGCAGAAGACTCAGTCCTGTCACCGGTGAACACGGAAGCACCAATCCACTCATTTGTGATCCACCCACAAGAAACCACTCCTCAGGAAATTTCTGCAACAGTGTCATCTCGGACTCTCTGGAGCATGATTCTGTTGTCAACGCAGTTTTAGCACAACTACTCCGCACATTGACGAATGACATGCCTAAAATTACGAATATTCACTACTCAGACGGTGCGCCCTCTCATTGTGATAATAGAAAGAACATTGCCAACGTTTGCCACCATGTTGAGGATTTTGGTATTTCTGCTGTGAATATTTTTCGCTACTTCCCATGGGAAGAGTGCGTGCGACGGCGCCGGAAGGACTATAAAGCGTCTGGCAACAAGGGCAAGCCTTCAAAGCCCTTATAAGCATCAAATTATCACGCCAGCCCACCTATTCACATGGGCAAAGAGCAACGTCAGAAACATCACATTCCTTTGGGTGTCGAGCAGCACGATTGAAGAACAGATTGTTCTCTCAAGTATGCTACATAACGGCACTCTAGCTGTACTTGTTCTCACAAGGGTATATTTGGGGGAGTCGCACCTGTTCCCTCTGATTAATATTGTAGATATGCTTATACGCTTTCCTGTGAATAGAAGTCCTTGTAAGGCGATGTATCAACACTACGCGAGACTTCTCCGACATCTATATTTCTCGTTGGGCCCGCCAACCATGCTCACATTCTATGCAAATTCACTACTTGTAATCCTGACACCAAAAATACAAGACATTCGCACCCCTCACCAGCCTCTGACAAGCTGCCACCGTCTGTGACGAGAGTCAGCTACTGGGACTCCTTTCGCAAGCACAGGAAAGAGCAGGCCATTCCTCCCTCCATTACCGACACCAAAACATGGACAACCGAAATTGTCAAGCAAGTGGCTGACGCAACGCAAACCGTTGAGTTAGAGGACTCAGCCCCACACTGCGACCGCTACTACGCCCGTCTCTGGGAGCGCAAGAAGTCGCTCGAAGCTCTTCTCGCAACTCAAAAATGGCAACGCGATATCTGCCGTCGGCTGGCGCGCGCCCACGAGAACCGCCGTCGTCGTATCCGCCGTCGGCTGGCGCGCGCCCACAAGCATCGAGAACTACGCAATCGAACTCCCCCGCCAGAGCTGGCACAACATTTGTGACCAGATGAACAAGACTAGTAACGCTCGTAACACGTGGAACCTTCTCGGACATCTACTGGAACCGGCTGGTGGCAAGATCCGAGCACGCCAACAGCTGGAGCGAATCTTTCACCAGTATCATGGCACGCCAGATGAGCTCAAACAAGAGCTCACTGACGCCTACATACATCCCGAACCGGCAAACCAGTCTCCTCCCCCCCCCCCCACTCCATCAGCGCTTGGCCAACCCTAGTCCAGACTCTCCAACTACTTTACCACCCCTCAAGTCCGTGCAGAACTCAATCGCCTCGAAACCGACTCGACGGCCGGCCCCGACCACATTTTTGACACGATGCTTAGGAACCTAGACGATGTCTTTATGCACGCACTCACCGACTACCTTCAAGAGTGTTGGGCCAGCGGTACCATCCCGCAGGAATGGTAGTGCGCCAAGCTAGTCTTCATCCCGAAGCTGGGAAAACCACTCACCTTGGTCAACCTCCGTCCCATCTCTATTACGACCTGCGTTGGGAAGTTAATGAAACATGTTATCCAGACCAGACTCCTTCGATACCTCGAAGACAACCACCTCCTACCAGACACGATGTTCGGCTTCCGCCCTCACTTAGCAGCCCCAGACATTATGCTTCTCCGTCACCAGGTCATCATGCGTCGCACAGTAGACACGAAAGTCTTTGTCGGCCTAGATGTTGCCAAGGCCTTCGACAACATCCTCTATGAAGCGATTCTTCAACAACTCCAGAATCTCGGCGTCAGACATTGCACGTATGGGTACGTCCGAGACTTCCTCACCGACCGCAAAATACAACTCAGCACCGGCACGAGACATCGCTCCGCCATCTCTCCTGGCAACAGCTGCACTCGCCGTGCTCTCGCCGCTGCTTTTCAACGCTGCATTGCTAGGCCTGCCGAAGCTTCTGGCTGACATCCCCCACCTGTGAGCGAACTGTTCGAAGCTACACTCACCGCCAAATACGAGCGGCTCTCACGCACGCTGGCCGAGCGGTGCTGCAAGTTCGGA
This sequence comes from Dermacentor variabilis, assembly GCF_050947875.1. NCBI lineage: Eukaryota > Metazoa > Arthropoda > Arachnida > Ixodida > Ixodidae > Dermacentor > Dermacentor variabilis. Next base: position 14,703,351 of record NC_134573.1, on the reverse strand, counting down.
GCTCAGCAACGAGGGCGGCTCCCAATTATATTGACCTTGCACCGGAATATCGTGAAAATCTCCGCATGCCTCCCATTTCCAAACGGATGCATCCGGAACACCACACCGAGAGATGGCCGACCATGCACGTCAATTCGAGAAACGCTTCAGCGCAGCTCTGGATGTCACATATACGGACGCTTCTTACCACCCCTCGAAGCCAGCCAGCGATGGTGGCGGTAGCCCTAGGCCCGCGCCGTAGCTGGTACACAGCCTGCAGCATTCGCAACGCAGGAACAGTCACCGCAGCAGAGGAGGTTGCCATTAAGCTGGCGCTAACTGATCCTAATACCAAAGTCGTTATCAGTGACTCTCAACAGGAGATCCGCAACTACGATGTCGGCCGTATCTCTCGCCAGGCGTCGCATATTCTACTTTCTACTCCCCCTCTTCCATCATCCGCCTTTGTGCTCCAGCAACGCCTGTGTGCACACACTTGCCCGAGATCTTAGCTGCCGAGCAGAGTGTAGGACCCACCGCCCCGCTTCCCCTGACGCGATTATCTCGCACAGTTTTCTACTCACCACCTACACGGACATCATCCAGTACTACCGACTCGGAAGATGCATATATCCTCCCGCACACCGCAATCGAACAAGACGCGAGGCCGTCCAATGGCGCAAACTGTAAACAGGCAGCTTCCCGCACTCACTCTTGTACAGGAGAATATTTCCGCAACAGATAGCGCCTGGGTGCAAACACTGCTCAGCTCCGGCCACTCATGCACAATGGACATGTATATACGCATTACAACGCAGACAACGTAAACACCCCAGAATCTCTCCCACGTAGCCAGCAGACCAACACCGGGTCCGCGCCGTGGAACAAGCCGCCCAAGGGATCCCCGCCGACCTCCTCTGGCGGTCCTCGGACTCGTCCCTTCTTTTTGGGCCAAATAAAGAGTTCGCCACCACAGGCAAGCGCGACAACGTGCTGTGCGGCAAAGTGGCAACAAGGAGCATTGCCCGTACGAATACCAACTTGAAAACTTTTTTTCTTCCCTAAAACTGAAATTGATTTGAGGAGGCTTTCCTCAATGCTTGTCGATGCAGTGTTCTATCCGATTCCGCATGCAAAATATTGTTACTTGGACCGCGTCAGTACAAAAAATACCGTCGAAGCGCAATAAATCGTACGTTTTCTCTAGTTTCGCAATTTTTTCAAGAAGATTTGAAGCATATTTCTCCCACAGCCTTCTTTATACCGAAATGCAGTTTCTTCAAGATCGCACAAATACCTAGATTGCTCAGGGAGAATGAGAGGTTAAATAACAAATAGTGAATATTGAAGACTTTCTTTGTTCTTTGAGAATATGTAACAGGCAGTGGAACACAAAAAATTCGGATTTATTGTAATAGGACGTCTAAACAGAACCTTCACAAAGGCGTGAAAGTTTTAACGTTTAGCATAAAAGATAAATTTTAAATAAATGCTTGTGTTATGCACAGTTTAATAAAAGCGAGTGAAACTTGAGAGGGCACCACGGCAAGGAAATTTTTTTCTTCAGAAATTCTTGGCCACAATGTTCATGGGGTTCAGCGAACAGCCACAAATTTTATCAGTCAAATCTGCGATGGTCGAGCGCCACGTCTGGGACACTTGGCACAGAATGACCAAACTTGGCCGACGCCGATGAGAATTACGCGCGATTTGACGCTATCTTTCGCTTTGTGCGCGCATTAGAAATACCAGGTATAGAAAATAGGCTTTGCGCAGGTCGGACGTGCAAGCTCCAGAAAACCAAGCGCCAGCGAGCGCGACACTCCTCAGTAAAATTAGTGAAAATTCAGTGAAAGATTCAGTGAAATCGGGCAAATATTCACGGAAAACCTGCAAGTATAACGCAGGCCCATGTTTATATAGCACGCAGACCTGTTAATAGACTAGCGCCTAGTTTTCAACGGTCTCTTAGTTTCTACATTTGGCCTACAGCGTTCTAGGATCAATGGGCAGGTCCCATTGGCCATGTACGTTTCCATTAATGGACTCAGGACGAGCCTGTGCCAGTGTGACGCAAGACTGACGTTTGGGCAAGTTGGCTGAAATGCGTTTTGAATTGCCGCACAAGGCACACACTGCGAAGGACCCCAAAACACGTTACGCGAAAGCTTACTTGTAAACGCTCTTGGCTATACGAGTGATACTTTCCCGTGCCCATGCACATCACAATTCCGTGTAGACTGAGAAGTTCACTGACCCCTGTGAGTGACGGTGGCGGCAGCGAGTTGTTGGCCTTCCACGTGCCCACCTCGGTGTGCTGCAGGCAGAGGTCGGCCAGCGAGGCTTCGGAAGACGAGAAGCACTTGCGGGCCGCCGCCAACGTCTCGCCGCCTCTGCCGCCCAAGTAGTGGTCCATGCACTTGATGCCAACCTCCAGGTCGGCTGGTCCAGCCGCTGCAACGCAACATTGTTGCATTCAGACACCACGTGATGCACACTTGGACGGGCGCTGTATATACGGCAAGTGCGATTGGCCGGTTCGGCGCTGCTGCGCGTTCGAGGGAAGGCCGCCACCGCCCGACTGCCTCAACACGGAAAGCGCGCGACGGCCGGCTGCGCGAATCCGCGGAAGAAGGAAAGCGGGTCGTTCCGCGCCTGACGACGGCTGCTCGGCGACGTCGTCGCGCGCGTATTCTTAGCTGCGACGGGTGAAAGAAATCGACGAAATTCCTCGGCTATTCGTAGGTGCGTTCAGACAGCGACGTTGGCAACTACACGCTTCCTGAAAGGCCGACGGCCAGGAAGCAGGCCCTTGAACCCAATTGAGCTCCTCGTGTGGGTCAAGGTTCTTTCGCGTATCCTGTTTGAGAGTGCCGTGGCGTGGGAGCTAGACCGAACTGTCCCGATCACCCTTGGCGCGCTGAGACCAGCCAGTATTCGATCAAGCCTCATTGAGACTCTTGTCGGAAGATTCATTGATTCAATGAATGAATGAATGAATTCGGGGGTTTTACGTGCCGAAACCACGATTTCAGTATGAGGCACGCCGTAGTGGGGGACTCGGGACTAATTTTGACTGCATATTTAACATTATCGGCAGATTGGCTCGCCAATGCAGTTCTGAGAGCATGAACAGGCATTGCTTTCACTGCATGCGCCTTGCCCGTTAGCTCAAAAAAGTCTTCTCTAAAAGCTGCAACGCTTTCCAGCACAAAAATTCTCTCATGGTTTCAACAACTATTCTTTGTAGCCCAAGAAGAAACGATTGCTCGCTTCAGCTGAGGGAGACACAAATACCGTCATGCTGATGTGTCCCTGCGGTGTTTGTTTATCCGCTATAAAATGCATATGGTATCCGACTACTTAGGCGGCATGTATTATGCAAAATGTGATTGAAGATGAGACATCGATGAAATTTGAGACGCCTTGTTGGAGCATCACAGAAAAATAACTGACCAGTAGATGTATTGCGATTTTACTTATCTCGACACAAAATCAGAATAACACTTAATTTTCATCCCTTAAACCCCTTCCCTCGTGGAGGTTAGCAAACCGGACGTGCGTCCGTTTGATCTCCTCACATGAAAAACAGGAAACCCTGCGGCGCAATCTCTGCGTCTCGTTCATGCGTGCACCGCCTGTGCCATATACAATCACGCCAGCCCTCGTCGAAACACCTTTAAAAATTTGTGTAGTGTTTTTGCAGAATAATTCAAAATACCGACTGCCAATCCGTGACCTCAGCAGGATTAGCTATCCTGGCCACCTTGTGTTTGTCGCGGTGTCAGCAGGAGAGCTAGCTACAAATATTGTGAAAGTAAACAATGTGTGCGGAATGATGGCGCTGCTTCTGTGAAGATAGCAAAGGATCGTGTTAGGTTGTTTTTCTGTGCGAAGAATATCTGTTCGGCACCATTGTTTCAGGACCAACTAAGGGCAGTCCAGAGGGCCCATGATGTCGCTGAAAGGCTTGGCCTGACAGTGCCAACGTGGGAGCGACCCGCCTTGGCTTAAGTCGAGCCTCCGGACCTCATCACAATAAAAGTTTTCACACACACACACACACAAGCGTTATCACAGATCTGTGTAGTTGGATAGTCAGAACACGTCCTCACGGTGCATCCCTGTTCTAACATTACCAGTGGCGTCACGAAATGCAGCTCTCGAGCTGTACGGCTCAGTTTTGGCATTGATATCTAACGCTTTTGCTGGTGGAAATCGAGCCATGTTACACGCGACGTGACACGCACAGGAAACTAAGACAACCGCCTTCTTGTTCATAAAAATAAATTTTATGAGCTTGCCAGAATTGCCTATTTACCACCTAATGGACTCCTGAAACACTTCTCTAAGTAATGATATTACTATTAAACGACGTTTTTTCGCGAATCTCACGCCGCAATGTTTTTTTTCGAATCCTTCAACTTGAAGTGGAGTTTATCGCGCCCCCCAATGCCTTTTCGTATATATGACTGCCTAGGCACTACGGAGGAGGTTTTTATGTAGGCGTTTGTCCCTAGGCGTGCCGGCGTTGCGGAGTGGGGTACGCTCGGACGTTGGCTGCTGGCGTGGTAAAATAGGTGAAGCAGAGGGCACTAACGGCCGATGTGGCGACCGCTGTGCCGGACAGACTGTCTCGCAACTGCGGCGCTCCTGCTAACTCAATCGTGGCGGATCATAGCTTTCTCGCGCCTTACGGCAAAGTGCCTTGTAAATAACATCGCAGATGTCTCTGTGGGAGCAGTAGCGACCGTAGTAGAGCCCGGGCAGCATATATTGAAAATCTAGAAGGCAGACCGCCTTAGCAACCGCGGTTGAACGCAAGTGGGTGAAAGGCCGCCGGTGACGATGACAGACTCGGCACCAGCGCCGAATGTCTGTCGGACGTACCTTCAGAAGTGAAGTTCTGACTGATGTTGCAGAAGTGATGTTGCAGGTGCGGTAGTGCTGAACTTAGCGTGACAAGTTGGCGGCTGGACGTAATTACATTTACTCAATCGTGTTTTTTACTAATTGTAACAACGTCTCATGATTTCGCATTATTGGCGGCACCTCCAGGACACCAAAGCGGCAACGGGGACACCACAGCTGGAAGCCGGGCTGGTCATTGGGTTGGGCCTCCCAGAGGCCCCAACTCACGTACCGCCCTGCTTCCAGCTTTGACACCCCCGCTGCTCCTTGGGTGCCCTGAATATCCTGCGCTGCCTGCTTTATTATAACCTCAAGTACTCTCCTGGTGCATCCGTTTGCCGATTACATGTGCCCTCCTGGAGCAGTGCTTGTAAAAAATCCAACCTATCGTCGCGACGAAAGAAAGCGACCCGCGACTTGTACAACACCAGTCAGAACCTTGCGCCTTCAGACACAGCGATCACCAAATGCGGCGTCCGTGCCCACTGCGTCACCGCATGGGCAGCCAGCGGCGGAGCGTAAACAAACTCAACCGCACTCCGCAATGCCGGCATGTCTAGGGGACAAACGCATACAGCACACGCTATGAAACCTCCTCCGTAGCGCCTAGGCAGAGTCATACATTCAAAGAGCAAAAGCCCTCAGATTTTGCTAGGAGAATGCCAGCAAACTTGAGAGTAGGAAAAGATCGAGAGGCAGACATAGACAAAGAGACAGGAAGGTGGCTGGACTAACAACTGAACTTTATTCCTGAAAACGACGTCCCCCAAGTCCGTACTGAACATGCGCAGGCACAACCAAACAAAAACACGGTCAACACCATATCTATACACGTCTACAGTTATCAAGAAATAAAAGCTCTTGCTTTGCTGGCTTGCTGGCAAGCCAGCAAAGTTTGCTGGCATTCTCCTAGCATAACCATGTGCCAACTAGCCCAACAAGCCACTCTCATGCCCTCAGATTTTCTCTCTCGCGCACGCTCTTACTCGCGCCTGCGCACAAATGACTGGCGATCCTTGAAATGAACGTCCCGTGACACGCGTAGTGCAGAGATGAAATGATTTTCGCTATCCTTTTTGGATCGCAGACATATATTTTTATATTGTTCGACTCAAAATTAGCGATAATGTATTACTGAGAAAGCACTCACGATCAGGAAATCGGCCAATAGCGTTGCTGTGCCAGCTGCTTTCGATGACGCTACGTAAGCTACTTTACGATGACGCTACGACGTAAGCGAGAGTGAGGTATTTTTCGGTGTTTCTGACGCGAGATACCATGCAGGAATATTTGGCTCAAGTGTTCACAGCAGCCTCTACGACAGATCGGCAACATTTTCTTGCTACATTTCAAAGCCCTTAAATGCTTTTAAGCGCACTTTTTATAGGCCAATATTTTTAATGGTCGTTATGCATCGTCAGTTATTACTGAAGAATCTGTTTCAGCAAGCATGATTTGTCGGTAGCTGTACTTTATCATATTAAATATTTTGGAACTTTCATGGGCAAGGCATTTTCGTTTTAAATTTAGTGCACATATACAATGAGCACTTTAAAAACAAGATAATTGATTTCCGCGCTCATTGAAGCGTTTATAGGACCTATGATAAATATATTCATCAAATGGTTGACACATATAGAGAGCGAGAGAGACAGAGAGAGAAAAGCATCGAAACCATGTGCAACTACATGCCATAGTTTTGGAAATAAAACTCTCGTATGCCCCTATTTCTCATCAGTGAAACATCACTGTTCACGAATAAGCTCCCAGGCCATTTCGTAAGAGCAGGCCAACCTTGTATTACGAAACAAATTATGAAAGTGCAGACCGATGAAAGGAATTTGCAAAGTAGAAAAAAACAGGCTTCGTCATTGTGGCCACAGATTTGAGCAAACACTTTAGCATAACGAGACCAACGCAATGGTTTCCTGCTTTGCTGGTTGCAAGTACAAAAGTGCGCAGACGCCGCACCAATTTGTGCTGCCAAGAGCGTATTCGAAAAATATCGTGGAAACCTGCCTCAAGCGCTGGTATCCGTTCGGCAGATCCACCGCAAAAGAAATGCGATGCTCTGCGAGTGCCGTTCAAGTGTTCAGGGTCTTGGGATGTGAGCGCTTCTTTTGTAAACTAAGCGCTCAGAAGAGACACGCCGTGGAAGCGCAGACATTCGGATCGTTTCAAGCGAGTTGAATTATTAGTCGCAGTGCGCATTGGACGTGAGCGTCTTGACTGTGCCACATCATATTACCACGTGCACTTTCTTCGTGGTTCTCAGTTTTTGCACTGTCTGGTTCGTCACCGTAACAGCAAGCCAACATTATAAAGATTTCGGTTAGGGGACCCACGTCACACCCAAGCTTTGGGGGAGGCACTGTGGGCGCTTTGTTCTGTGCTCGCTTTGGGTTCTTTTGTGCGCCGGACGCTTCCGTGCGACTTACGTCCCGTAACCTAAAACTCTGCAAGAACTGTGAATCTTCGTAACCCTCACTGTAGCAGGTATTGAGCGGAAACCTACGGAAATCAGACACAGTGAGAAGGCTTCGAGTCTCGCGTCAAGGATTGTCGGCACAATGTGCAGAGCTATTCTGCGACGACGATGAAGGCGTCCTACTTCGCCCCGTTTCTCGACTGAAGGTCGGAATTAAAAGTGTGGAGATGAATGCGTCCCGTCCTCGGCGCTTATCTGTAGCGGCCTCGTGCAGTACCTTGGGTGCGACTAGGTGACCTAGACCTACGCGGTTGAAGGCCCACACAGTCAAAATATGTCAGCGGACCAGCTGCCATACATGTCCGGCACGTAAGACAGCAACTAAAATGCGGCACAGCCCGTATTCACAAAAATACGTTATAATTTCTCGTTATAGAAAATTCCAGCCAATCCTCATACTTAGTCAAGGTTTCAACGAAAATTCGTCTGGAGGCATTGAAGTGAAAAGTGTTTGCAGTCACTGACAAAGTCGAACGAAAAGAAAGACGTTTCGGAACCCGTGCGGGCTCTGAAAAGTCTTTCTTTTTTCTGAAAGGTCTTTTTGAGTACGGCATTAATGACAACGGCTGGCTGCTGCTCGTGCTTCACGCTTTCCAGCCGGCGCATAATCGAGCGACACGTGCTGTGGGAATGTCCCCTCCAGGCATCAAACGCTGTTTGCCATACAAAGTTTGAGTGGCTTAGCCGTGCCAAACAGAGTACATGTGCCGGGCTGACTTTACTGATATTATGGCTTCTTATTAAGAAGACCATTCCGTAACTTTCTTGCGATGGTGCTTACATGCCACAACTCGTATGACGGGGCCGAAGTAAGTATAAGCGCGTCAGTTTGTTTTCAGAAAACAACATGACCTCATGAAAGCAATGAATTTGCTTTATATGAAGAGTCTTTGCCTACATTGAATGCTGCTACGGAGTTGTTTAAATTGCGAGGCATATTCGTTCTATGATATGAGAGTTCGACGTACGACATTCAGGCGCTTGTAGACAATTTATTAGGTGCTTCATGCGATAAAGCTCTAATACAGAGTAAATACATATTGATTGTGAACGGTATGGATTGCCGCACAATTTTACAAGCAGGCTTGGCTCATATCTTTAAGATTACTAGTTGGAATAAAACTATTACGTCGATGCCAGTGACAAGTGCTTGATCTTTCACGCATAATTAGGAACAGAGTATTTGACAAAATGGGAACTTTTACTCACCTGCTTTCACAGCGTGGCGGACAAGAATTTTGTTAGAAGTCATTGATACGAGTACTATTTCTAAAAAAGTCACCAATCGCTTTTATTTTATTCATTTGACTAGACATGTACATGGAAGCTTGGCCAGCCACCGAAGCCAAAGCATTACTTTTTGCTTGAAGCCCAGCACCAATTTACAGAGATACGGGCTCGGAACGTGCCGCGAAGTGGTCCACCGAAGGCGCTGTATTTTCCCACGTGCCGCCGAGAGACTGCACTTGTTCCTGGAGAATGGTGCACGCACACAGTTTTCTAGCAAAGCGCATGCTTTCAGTACGGGCTCAATTCATTTCCGCATGGACAACCTGACCCTTATAATTAGGATGTTATTTAATATTTTAATAAAACCTTTGTAGCTATAGCGCAAATCATGACCCCCGTCCCTGCAGTGAAGCGTCTGCTTTTGGGATGATGCGTCGCAGGAACGCGTGGGTATCCATTTTTGAATAGAAACGCTCATGAGAGATAGTCTTTGCTAATTAATATGTCCTTTTTAAATTAAGGAGGCCAATTAATTGGCTTTGTATAGTTAATAACTATAAGGTGCACATCATGGAATGCAAGCCAAGTATTTAGCACCAAATGTGTCGTGAAAATCTGTGGCAAAGTGCATTTACATTCTGTTTAACACTTATCAAAAACGCAGCTTTCAGCAGTGGTGATAAGTGGGACACTTTTACTTACGTGTAAATGTGACCACAGCATTAGAGGACATCTGTCGCCGTAATTGGGGCTAAGCAAAGTATTTTTGTTGAGCGTTATTGATGATCAGCTTTTGCTCCGCACTGGGAGGATGGGCTTTTCAAGTCAATGATTAAAATTTTACTTAGCAGCACTTCGTTAATCATCACACTATTTGGCGGGCAAGTAACGTACACGTGTTAAGACACTCCGGTTGATAGAACAGAATTCCGCTATCCTTCCTTGGCGATCTCGAATGAGCTTGTTCTTAAGTTCAAAAATCGTCCGCTTTTTACCGTGTTATTGTTATTCACCAGAGCTTGTTAAAGGGACACTAAAGAGAAAAACGATTTCTTATGCACCAGTACATTACCTTTCTATGACACCAAAAACATCACTCTTACCATGATAAGACGCTTGGTAAACCAGAAAAAGAGCAAGAACGAAAGACGAGTGGTGACGCCTTCAAGTTCCCGCACCTGGTCGCTGTGACGGCATGGATTTTGATGGCCTGTTCGAGGGTCTACTTAATTGTACAGCGGTACAGATTGACTACATTGTGTTCTAAGGGAACCAAATATTAAACATTACAAATTTCGGGAACATTTTACTCCGCCAACGCGGCCTAAATGCGAAAACATGCTTTTGAATACCTGACGTCACACTGGCGGCACCGCCGTCGGGGTTTCGGCGCGAACTTCAAATATTGGTACTTGGACGTTCATTTTGTCATCTAATAAACAAACTATTGTTTTGAAATCACTGCCTGCAGGGTTCTCAAACAATTAGTCTCAATTGATTTATTATTTCGTTTCAGTGTCCCTTTAAAGATATCGGGATCACTCGCCGCGGACACTTGTGTCAGCTCTGACGAAATTAAGATGACCAACAACACTTGAGAACAAGGCTTACGTGGATTCGGCGGCGAAAGTTCTTCCGAAGGATTCACTAATCGCAACGATGTCGGCACATTCAGCTTATTCTTTTCATTGCTGCACAAATGAGGTTTCTCGTCGGGCTGGCAGGACGCCATGTCTCTTTGTACCGATCCAGAGTTTTTTTATCGATGCCCTTCCATGGTCATGCGCTTAGAGGAGTGGAATAAGGCAAACCAGCGCACACAGGAAGCGCCTCTTGCGTGCTTTCGCCATAGACGCGTAAGCGCGCGCCTTCGCTATACGGCTCAACTGAAACGCCAACAGCAAAACCACTTTCCCCTGGTCGTTCTGGAGCGGCCATGTAGCAGGCGCCCAGTAAAGACGGCTACCGCTAAACGCATTGGCACGGACTGCGATATACTCGGTGGAGCTGACAGCAAATAGAGAGTGCCATCCACTCAGTACGAACTGAAGAGTGAGCCGGCAAACGTGCGGTGAATTTTTCCGCGCGATCAGTCACGGCATGTCAATGTCCGAAAGGCAAATTAGCTTTCCCAATGCACCCAGAGCCCATCAAGATTATTGAGGATCAAAGGTGTACTCTCATTTGATACGAAATCCTTCCGCATCCTTGTTCTCGAATAGGTCACTAAAGCGTTCGGCGCAATCCAAGTGATTCCGCTTAGATACAGGCCGGAATACAAGTGTGGTTGATTAAGTAAGGCAGAGAAATACGACACGTTGGTTTGACTCACAGCACATTGTGTAGATAAGCCGGAGGACGTCGTAGAGGTTGGTGTCTGTGGCGGCGCGCGCCGACGAGCAGCTCAGCACCAGAGCACCCACGATGGCAGCTCGCAGGTACGCAGCCATCGAGCACAAAGCAGCGCGCGCTCTCCGCCGTGACCACCACTAGCACAAGGTGACAAGCCGCCGGGCGGACCGGTCCTTATATGCGGCCTCCTTTCCTCGAAGCGGAAGTGCATCGCACAGGAAGTGACGCACACGCAGACGACGCGGATCACCCGTTGGGCTGCTTCACGCCCCCTGAGGCAGCGGGGAAACACCGGTTACGTGAAACGGTCAGCAAAGGCGCCGCGTCTGTTCGCAGGAAAGATGGTCATCGTCGATGGTCCGCACATCGTCGAGCCGCCACGGCCGTGTGCGACGGTGGCCACACACACGGTCCATTGACCTTCGCCTTTGACGCGCTCTCTGCGCCGTTATGGCTGCGCGCCCGTCGTGCTCGCCGTCGGAGGCTCGTGACAGACAGCGGGCGCAGGGCGGCCTTCGGTCCACTCCAGAGCAGCCGACGGACGTCACTTCTCACAGTTGCGAAAACGAAATCTCCCTTCTGCGGTAACGAATGGCATTTCAGCTTGGGTGTGCGCGAGCAGTCACCGTTGTTGTTAATCGCAAGCGTTCTTAAAGGTTGTTTGAATGGGCTTCCAGCAAAGCATTTAGTTACACTCTTGGTGTTCTAGGTTTACGGTGGAGACCTGTTTCTGTGCTATTCAGTACTTGCATATTTGGAAGCCCTTTTCTTGTCACGGGATCTAGCCTTGGTTGCGCTATGGTTACATTTTGTACGTTCTTTTTTGTCACTTTTTATTCTTATTTTGATTTTGTTTGCCTGGATAACCACAGTACCTCGCAATGTTGAACCCCCCCCCCCCCCCCGCCTCCTGCTGATGTGTAGGTATGTAAATAAGTAATCGACGCGATGGTGTCTCCTGGATCTTTCTTGTTGGGCTCTCTTCCTAAGCGTGCGATATTGCTTATTTTTACAGGCCGCGTTTGTTAAGCTTAACGTGCAGCAACTGTTCGGGTCAAGCCTGGCAGCAGCTGTACAAACGCGGCCGTGTGTCCGACGCTTTTTTATGATCGCGTCGTATTTTGAAGGAAAAAATGGCCATCTACTGAGGCGCACATTAATGAACTCCAGTTGTTCGAAATTAACCGGCCTCTCACATACCGTGAATTTCAAGTTGATTAAACTTTACAATTCGATTTCATAATGCAAGGTCTCCCAATCTCGCTTTCACCCAGCGGTATAGCAGAAGGCAATTCACCACATTCGTCCGGCAACGAACGTTATGTTTTGTGCAGTACCTGCAAGTCCGAAACCAAACCGTCAAAACGCTCAGTTGCCAATATCCCGTCATAGTGTAGTATAGCCGTAAAATAGACGTGTGTATTCTCATGTTATTATCATTAGTGCTTTTGGGGATTTCGCTTACTGCATGGTTTCAATGTTCTGCATGGAATGCAGGTCTCTGGCAACGGTGCCATTATAGATTAAAAAAAAAATAATGCACACTTAGTACAATAATTTCTTCCAACTGTTCGGTGCTTACAACCATAAGCGCACGAAAACATTTTCGCAGCCTTGATCCGCACGGTTAAATGAACGTGCCGCGGAGCATTTTGCAACGCAAGAATGAATGCGCAGCAAAAGTGGTTGAACCGGTGACAAAAGCGCATCGCGTGCCAGGTCAGTATTTGCTGCCGAGAAGCCACTCATGGCAGCGAGACCTGCGATGTGCACGAACCCGACCTGACTCCCGGAGCACCAATTTCCGCAAAGTCCAGGCGTCGGGACGCAAGCAGCTTGCCACGAGGAATTGTCTCGCGGGATAGTCGGCACGTGACATCGTGACAAACAAGCTGGACGTGCGGTCGTCGCTCGCTCCTCCTGCGTTCGTCCGGTTTCTCCGTCAACAGGCTGCTGCAGCCACATGTCGCGCCTCCATAATGAGCAAAAGAAAAGCAAAAAACAAAAACAGTGACGAGCGGCCACTTCGCACATGTGGCTTGATGGGCTTACGTAGGATTGGGATAATTAGGGGTATCGTGAAAGGTGGAGAGCGTGAAGTTTCTTCATGTGGGGTGGAAGGAGCCTTTTGAATACGCCGTGCCCCTTATCAAGTGTGGTACTTTCTGATGCCTCTGCCACGGACGCTCGATAAAAATCACCACCCAAGCACTCCTTACAGATGGTCAACTAGCGAAGCTGAAACGTGCGTCCCCGGTATTTATCAATGTGTTAATCCCGACGGTTCATTAAACGACGGCTTGGTTCGCTGCCGGATCAAGCGTCTGCTGCTCGCGGTCGGCTGCACGAGCCTGTTCTTGTGGTGATGCTGCAGCATCGGCGCGGCGTAGACGATTCCTGGTCCTGCTCGCGGCGTTGCTGATCGAAATCTGCCTGCTCTTAACGAGTACGTGTGACGCGTGGCCTACCCATTTCGGATCCAGAGAGAAATTGCTGTGACGGAGAGCCACGACGTCCCTAGCGGCGCAGCCAATTGTTCGCCTTTCTCTTTTTGCGCTCACGCGCATGGGGTTGCGTCGGAGTTATCGGCGTACAGGCGACAGGCGGACGGACGGACGCTAGCCATACACAGCTTCGTTGGCACACAGGACGCGACCGGCCGAATGCACGACGGAGCACGCGAGAATGCGCGCCACACTGGTCGGTTTTCGGCCCAGCGAAGGAGGCGTCGCCCACTGGGCCGCCCCGAGATGGCGCGGTGAGCCAAGGGCGGACCGTCGGAGGGGTCGCTTCTGTTGCGGAATGTTTTCACAGGATAATCTTTTCAGCTTTGTCTCGTGCTCTGCTTCAAGGAGGAGGAAAAGCATTTATTGAAAAAGGAAGGACAAGCAGGTGTCTTTCTGCTTGTGCGGGGAGGCGCCCACAGTCCAGGGCTCTTGCTGTCTCCCGCCGCACCAGTTGCTGCTGGCCGCGAGGGTCAGAACTAGCCTCCCACTGCTCGGGCGTGGGGTTAGGCGGGGCTGCCTTCACGTTGGGGCACGCCCATGTGGTGTGATATAGGGAGGCGTAGTCGCTACAAAGGGGACATTTGTGTGACTGTAGTGTCGGGTGCATTGCGTGTGGTCTGCTTAAACGGAGTTATGTGTTGGTTTGTAATTGTCGCCATGCTACGGAGTCTTCGCGTGAGAGGGTCTTGTGTGGAGGTGTGTGTTGCCGTCTGTTCAATTTGTGGTGTTGTATTACCAACGAGCACGTCAAAATTATTACTGACTCCCAGGCAGCTTGCCGTAGCTACGCGAGATTCAGAATATCTTCCATCGCCCACCGACTCCTCAAACAAGCCTCCCAGTTCCCGGACGTTGAAATAGTATGGACTCCAAGACACGAGTCCCTCCGTGGAAATCAGCGTACGCACGCTGTAGCCTGAGCTCATGCCTCCCGGGCGCCACAAGAGAGGGATACGGCCGAATCTATGGAGCCCGTACTTTTACAATACAACTCCATGCCCTGCTTCGAACATTCTGGCGTCTCCACCGCTTAGTCATTTTCTGTCTTTTTTTTTCTGTACCGTTGTACACGCTTATTCATTTATTTTCATTATCTATAGTGAGTACATATGTAATGCGGATTAAATTAATTTACTAAACAAATAATTTGCGGGTTGACATACATCTCTATGAGCTATGAACTTGGAGCTTATCGTGGATGGCAAAGTTTAATTGTTGTATGCCTTTTTTCTTGTTTGTTTTTTGTTTCTCCTTTTTCATTGCACTTTGCATTGCGGTTATTCAGCAATGCAAAGTGCGTACAGCGCAACTTACAATGCAGTGCAACTTTCAAAGATTCTCAAGAGAGAAAAATGATTTCTCTTCGTCTGCACCTCTCAAATGCACCCCTGAGCCATTATTGGAAGCAAATCCCGAAGGCCGTGCGCAGCCTCGCTGCAGACGACGGAAGTGACGTAGGTGGCGTGTTTTAATCACCATCTAGTCGGGTGCAGCTTTAGAAGACGGGAGAAGCGCCGCCCAGATGTCAGAAGCGCGATAGCTGATTGCCTCCGCGACTGGAGTAGTCCCGTACAAAAAACCGTGCTTCTAAAACGCGTAGTTCTCGGTATAAATAAGACTTTTGTATCTCGATGACTGATTTGGTAGAGCTCTCTTGATTGGAATGCTACAGTGCATGCCGGATCGCGAAAACTGATCCGGCAATTATCCTTCTGGACGGGGCAAAAGGGGAATAACCCCTGTCCCGTCCCAACTTCCGTCGATGATGATGGCGGTGGATCGCGAGAGGAAAATGACCTCCTACAACACTGCGCGTTGTCTGCTTCGTCGCAAAGGCCTCTGCATGGCTTTTGCGCTGGTTTACATGTACACGGTACATTCGCTACTGATTTTCCAGGCTTAAGGTAAATCATTTGCTATTTAACAAGCACTTAAAAAACAATGCATTTATCGGAACCATTACAAACCTCTGGTGAGAAGACGATCGAGGCAGGAAAGATACAAAAAAGCTTCATTCATCGTTTTAAATAAGTACCCCTATTTAAATAGTATGAGATTTCTATTTTTTGTTGCTTTTGTGTTTTCTGGAACCTTTTTTTCAAGAATTAGATAGGTTTTCTTCTTGTTATTATTTTCGTTCTGTCAGGTGTTCTCGCGAGTTGGCGCATGCCGTTCCGAGCGAGCTTTCCGCCATGGAGCCCAGCGCAGTGACATCGGAACGCGATCCTTTGTTTCCGAACGAGCCCTGTATCGCCTCGATGTCCACACCACGGAGCAGCCTTGGCAAGAAGAACTAGAGCGGCCACATCGTGAACAGCGATTCACGCAACATGAGCCTCCACTGCTGCACGTATTGGCGCAACAGGAACGCAGCGTGGAGGACACGAGCAAGTTTATCGCCGAGATGCTCGGTGTCAGCGAAAGCATAGTGTTCAGGGTGAGCAGAGAGGTCAAAGCTTCCCATTTTTCGGGTGGCAAGCTCGACGCGCTCGCGAAAGCGCCCACGAAGTGCGTAAAAAAGAAGACGCAGCACGAAGTATGACAGCTTCACGTTGGGCGCGCTGAGGTCATGTGTGCACGATTTCTTTCGCCGCAACGAGATACCGATGGTCGAGAAGATAACGAGTTCTCGAAGCGTATGGATCTCCCATCACTGAAGCGGTGTACTGTGCGCAGTGGCGTAGCAACAGGGGGGGTGACTGATTGTGTGACTTAATGTCAAGTACAGTGTCTGTGTCAGCTGCACAGAATGAAAAAGAATGTGAATTTTGTAAGGATATTTCCGGATATTCTATGAAGTTATGTGTCTGTGATTACTAGGAACTCGGTAGCGTGAAAAATATGGCAGGTAACTGATAACCATATCCTTAATATTCCCCTAATTAGTACTTATAGAGGAAGTACTTCAATTCCAGAATTGAGGATTCAAAGTCATATTATTAACTCAACAGAAATTTCTTAAACAAGATCGTTTTGGGTGCTACAACCTACAGTATTTTGGCACTGCGGGCGGCGCCTAGTATGGCAGTAGCGAAAGAAATATGAAATAGTGGACCTGTGAGGTTGATCCCTCAACCCTCTCCATTGCGAGTGCAGACCAACAGGTTTCGCTGGCACGGGCTTCATCGAGGTCCTTTTTTTTTTATTATGACGCCAAGAATCGACGGGAAGCGTGCTCTATTCTGTGCCCAATCTTTTGGTCGTAATTGTCACAACATTGGCGCCCACGCAGCAGGGAGGCAGGTGGCGTTTTCCGTTTTTCTAATATGGTGGGCAGATCAGCGTCACTGAGACAGAATTTAATTTTCGTTTTCGTTCAGGGCTGCCCACAGCCAAAATACTGCGAGCCATAGTACCTACGACGATTTTTGTGAAGTTGTTGTTGGGCAAGATATTGACACGTGTACTTATATTTATCGGGCGACCACGTTTCGCCGCCTAAATCTTATCGCACAGCGCGGGACGCGCCTGCATGTATCCGAAGTTTCTGGAAAGTTATCGATGCTTCTATCCGCTGTATGTTGTCGCCGAACCTTGTGTTATCTGATTTCATCGCGTGACGCGAATGGTGTAGAACTTTGTGGAAGGCACGCGGGTCCCAACGATTAGTCTGGAACATTCGATGACTGCTGTATAAAAGCCGACGCACTTGACCCGCTGATCAGATTTTCGACGATCGCCGACCGTGTTCGCCGCTATCGTTGTGCTTAAGTGTAGCCTGTTTTGTGGGCACAGGTTCGTCCAATAAAAGTTAGTTTTGTCGTTCACAGTATTGCTACTGTGTTCTTTGAAGTCACGACCACGTGACAATATGAATGTCGGCCTTCAATTTTGCAAATGCAATGTTGCCGCTAAAATTGGTAATTGAAACTTTATAATTTTTTTTACTTGTGCCACGATGCCGCATTTGTATTGGTTGCCAAGCCTTACAGTCTGACAGAAGATGTGCACATGCGCTTATAACAAGTTATCAGTGCAGCACACTGTGTTATTTGGCGCAGAAAAAAACAGCGTGTATTGGCCTCGAGCTCCACTATGGTATAGCTCCACCACTGGAAAATCTGGCGCTACCGTCGGCGTGACGTGCTATTAGGGATCACGTGGACATAGGGGCCGCGTTTCGGGAGCGCCGAAGCGAGCTGAAAAGGAAAGATTAAGTTCCCTCGTACGCTGCGGTCCTCATTTATCGGCGGGATTTTCCCGCTTCGAGTGTCTCCTTTACAACGATTGAAAGCACTACAATAGGTAGTGGCTACCTTTGAAGGCGCGCAACATGGTAGGCTACTGCTCGGTGCCGGACGTACGCAACGGAGCCCGGTGTCAGCCTTATTCATACGTAGCCGCAGGACAAGAAGCTGCGTGAAGCTTGGCTCGCCAAACATAAAACCGGCAAACAGTCATCGGCTACAACTCGGATATGCAGCAAGCACAGACGCGAGGAAGATTTCTGCTACGACGCCGGGTCTGCGATGTTCGAAAAACGCGCACTGAGATGCTCTCCTGAGTCCGCTGCCCGACTAATGTCATGAAGGTTTGGTCTATGAACTTGTCGATGCTATAGATACTGGCAAGTTCGCTGGAGTGGAAAGGGAGCGACATAAAGAAAGCATGGCATATGGTCATGTTTGTGTTATGAAATAATGCACTGGATTACAAAAAAAGAAGCAGCGGGAAATTGCACGCTGAGAACACCGATAAACAAATAGTGCGACGCAACTCGAGAAATAATATTGAAACGTCCAAGAATTTTGAAAAAAAGAAGATTGAATCGTCGCGACGGCACATCACAGTCCCCGTAGGCGTCGAAGTCTCTACAATGAAATTATTTTTGAACAGCTCTGATAGCGCCCACGCAACATTGGTTGCTTGTATACTGTCAAATGCTCATATTCTGCAGCCTAAAGCTCATGACACGGTGCGAAAACGCGCACGCGGCGAAAGCGAAACAGTGCGCGGACAAGCATGCAGACGCGTAGTCGGTCACTGCGAAGCTGTGCGATCGCTGCATTGAGGCTTCATTCTATTACGCTCCATTTAGATATACAAACACTATAAGACCATATTTCACATAGTTTGGTCTCGGCGTTTGCCTACCTTTCACGCAAGAAGCCGGTTCGGGAGACTAAATCGCGGCGACCGCGCACAGTGGCGTTCACTGTACGTATTCGGTAAAGAGATAGTGTCTAAACGATTCTGTGCTTTCAGTTTGCCCAAGATTATTATTTAGAAAGTAAAAAACTTCTCTCGTTTCGAAAGCACTTACAGAAATTTCCGGGAGAGCTCCCGCGTGGTGTTTTCAGTGAGCGCTGACAGCAAAACCTATGAGGAGCGCGCTGCGTGATCCCTCATACTACACCAGCGAGGCGCTTCCGATATATGGCGACTCCGTAACTCCTCGCCGCCAATACCTGTTGCATTCGCGACCTCTGGGAAAGAAAGCGAAGGAGAGGGGGACCCGGGGGACGTGCGCGGTGTCCAAGACGGCTGTACTGGTGCTGAAACCCGGAAATTGTCGATATCCTCGCCTTCCTCGACTACACCCGGGGGGGGGGGGTGACCGAAGACCTGTGGGCCCCGGGTGCCAGACGACGTAGCTACGCCACTGACTGTGCGTCACCTGCTTGTCGTGATCGGATTCAAGCACGAGAGCCGCAACTCGCTGGTAATCGACCGGGATGACATCGCCGAATGGCGGAATGGAGCGCTACCGGGCTTGAAAGATCTTCCTGGACAAGAATGGGCGACGGCGGGACACACTGGGTCGCTCGTGTTGACAGACACCATGGTGCAGAAGCACGGACGCCTGTTTGCTCGAGCAAATGGCCTGCCGACGGGTCCGAAACAACCTTCTGTGAAAGCCCAGCGCCCGATCGTGATGCACATCGGTAGCGAGGATGGCTTCATCCATGGCTGCTTGGATGTATTCCGAGGCCAAAAAAAAGATACAGGTGTCTACCACGAAGAAATGCACGGCAATCGCTTCGAGGGATGGTTCATTGACGTTCTACAGACGTTGTCAGCTGGTTGCGTTATTGCTTTAGGCAATGCACTTTACCATACCCGACGAGAAGAGAAATTGGTGACGACGGCTTTGAAGAAGGAAAGAATACAGGAGTGGCTGAAAAGCATGAACATCGCCTACAGTGGATGGATGGTGAAGAAGCAGCTGCTTGAGTTGGTGGCATCTGTAAAGTAATATTTTCTGAGCTACGTCGCAGACAACACAGCTGAAAGGGCCGGTTGCATTGTACTCGGGCTCCCGCCGTACCACTGCAAATTTGATTCCATTGATTTAGGCAAAGATAAAACATTGCATCGCTGCGGAGAACAGAATTCAACCGGTCCACGGTCGAATACATCTTGCAGGAAAACATCAAGCACGTAACGGCGGAACACTGGAGAAAGACCATTCACCATGTGATGGACCTGGAGGCAATGTTCAGACTTGACACGTCTGGGAGGGACCACATTCAACCCGTCGTCATCCAACTGGGTGAATATGACACAGAAGAAAGCGACTCCGACTGCGAGCTGTCCGGCATTGAGCCACTCGACGAAGCATAACAGCTTCACATTAACCAATAAACAGCCCTTATAATGGCTACGAAAATTTTGCCAATGAGTTCGTAGCAGCCGACTATCCATCTCGTGATTTCTGAAATAAATAAATAAGCAGTTCATTTGACAGCGTATTCATTTCAATGGAAGCTCAATTTTCAAAAAGCAACGCCCTGCACATATGGTTCTGAATTTAAGTACTGTCCGAGAAACATGCTTAAATGCTGGCAAATCCTAATGCAAACACAAATATTAACCCTGGCGAAATATGTTGGGCCCAAAATGCTAATTCGGGTAGCCACAGTCCAGCTTGACAGGCCCTACGGCGAAATAGCAGTAGTCAACGCGAAATTTACAGCCACTGCTAGCAGCCAGCACGCCGAAACATATTCATGTGATTGCATTGTTTATTTTGGTAGCCTGAAAGGCAAGTAAAACGAAAAGGAGAACAATTATAAAACATCATTAGCTTAGCGAGGCCCATAATACTCATTCGGGCAGGCACCGTCGAGCGAGGTTGACGGGCCCCTTGGTGAAATAGCAGTAGTCGGGGGCACACTTATTTAATTAATTAATTTATTTATTTATTATACCTCAAAGTCCCAAAATGGGACATTACATGAGTGGTAGGCACGTATTGAAACATGGTGGGTCAGATTAGGTGGTGTGACATGAAAGATGGTCTTCGATGGCAGCTTTGAAGCGAGAAATGTCAGTGATGGGAGCGATGTCAGAAGCAAGGGCATTCCAATCTCAGGCTATGTGTAGAAAAGAGAGAGTTGATGCGGAGATACGGAGCGCGTGGTAGATACTGTGGGGATGCGCAACTCTCACGCGTCCCTTGATATCTTGTTTTCCCGCATAGCTCCCGCATTGCGGCTTCGCCGCGTGGCCTGGCGCCTGCGGTGGTCGGGGTGGTTGAGGCGCAGTACGAGAGATGGCGCGAGGGTTGCGCTGCTGCGGGGTTACTTTGGTGCGGGCATGGGTGCCAGAAAGACAAGGCGCTCCCTCTTTGGCGGCGAGACGGCGCGCAGCTCTGACGTGCCGCGCGTGCACCGATCCAAGCTTCTGCGAGACTGTCTCGCGTGGCCGCCTTCGAACGCGCCACCGTTCGCGTGACCGTACGCGCGAACGACCAGGCGTTGGGATCCAGCATGGGGCGAACATATTCGCTCGCTATCCGGTCGCGGTGAGTCGGACTTCCTAGATTTGTCGCGCGCCCATCGGCATGTTTTGTAGATAGCAACTCGGCTAGCGGGCATTGATCTATGAAAGGTGCAATAAATGCCCTTGTGATTGTTTGCACTACTGTGTTGTCGTTCCTTTGTCCCAAGAGCACGGAAGGACAACCCCACAATACACAGCATTAGGGTGCGTGTGGCGTGAGAAACGATGGGCTGGAATGATGATTGGGTTTACTGTGGGCTGTGAATGAAAGAATCGAAAAAAATTATAAAACGAGCACTTTTGCGGCGGGAGGTGAGCGAGGGAAGACAGAACCAGGATTTTAAGGCTCAAACACTTGTGTTATAGTAGTCAGAAAGAATGAATATGGCAGCTCGGTTTTGAACCGATTCAATGGAGCCAATCATATTAACCTGATGGTTGTCGTAAATAGCAGAAGCATGCTTTAGTTTAGATCGGATTAAGGTTTTATATGCAGGTAGTTTGAATGAGGGAGGTTCTGAAGACAAGTTACGGCGTAGATAACGTAGATATCCTGGTATTCGATTGCAGGAATTAACTGATTCATATGATGGGTCCAAGATAAGTTACTTAATATTGTCACGTGGTGGTGACGTTAAGAACACAGTAGCAATACTGTGAAAGGCAAAACTAGATTTTATTGGACGAACCTGTGCCCACAAAACGGGCTACACTTATAGCACAACGAGAGCGGCGAACACAGTCGGCGATCGTCGAAAAATCTGATCAGCGTGTCAAGCGCGTTGGCTTTTATACAGCAGTCATCGAATGTTCCAGACTAATCGTTCGGACCCGCGTGCCTTCCACAAAGTTCTACACCATTCGCGTCAGGCGATGAAATCAGATAACATAAGGTTCGGCGACAACACACAGCCGGGTAGAAGCATCGATAACTTTCCAGAAACTTCGGAACTTCACATGCAGGCGCGTCCCGCGCTGTGCGATTACATTTGTTAGGCGGCGAAACGTGGTCGCCCGATAAAGATAAGTGCACGTGTCAATATGTGCACTCCTAGGTATTTAAATGTCTCACACTGTGCTTAAGTAGAATAGCTAAAGGAGTACGAAAGTACTACATAATTACGACGTCGATGAAAGCGCACACGTAAGAACACTTACTGACATTGAGGGGCATTTACTGCAGTATGCCTGGATTTGGAGGTCTTCCTGAAGAGCGGAGCAGTCTAAAGCATTTGTTATTTTTGTGGGTATAAAACGCAATCGTCTGCGAAAAGGCGTATGTTGGATGAGAAGTGGAAGGTCATTAGTATTTATGAGAAAGAGGAGGGGGGCCCAAGAACAGAGCCTTGGGGAGATAGGATTGAGGAGATGGAGTTAGAGAAACGAACTGAAGGCGATTGGTTAGAAATTAACGGAGCCAATTAACGATGTCTGGTTGAAGATTGGAGTGCGAGAGTCTATGCTGAAGAAGAATGTGTGGCACTTTGTCGAAAGCTGTTTTGAAGTCCAGAAAGAGAGCGTCAGTGGGGATGTTGCGATCGAGATGAGAATGCAAATTGTAGGAACAGAGCGAGTTGAGTGTCGCAACAATGAGCTTTGTGAAATACGTGCTGGTTAGGATGAAATAAATTGTCAGATGACAAGAAGGTGGCAGTGTGGGAATGTATAACGTGCTCCATCAGTTTCTAGCAAACACTGGTGATGGAAATTAGATGGTAGTTGCTAAAATTTGTACGGTCGCCTTTTTTTTTAAGAATGTGAATTATTTTACCAATTTCCGGTCAGTGGCGACTGATCCAGTTGTGAGAGACCGCTGAAATATTAGCGTTAGAGAAAGACTGGTAATGTGCTTAGTGCTTTTTAATACCTTGGAGTTGAGGCCGTCAGTACCACACGAGGACGAATTTTTTAAGGACTCGGTGATTTTAACAATTCTGTTGACATCAAAAATAATGGTTGCCTTAGGATAAGTAGAAGGTGATAATACGAGAAGTACTTAAGGGTAGTCATTAGTAAAAGCAGAACAGAAAGCAGTGTTTAAAGCGTCAGCGACCTCGGTTTCGGCGACTGGGGAGCCAGAACTCTCATGGAGAAAAACAGTGTTGGACCATTGGCAATTAATGCATTGCCAGAATCGTTCTGGATTATTGTGCAACATAGAGCGAAACGTGCTTGAAAAAAAGAAAGCTACGTTTGGGCTCTGCGACCTGTTGTCATGTTGCTTGACTACAGGGTAATATTTTTACCATTTAAGTTTGGATTGAGAAGAGTTTGCAGAACGGAAGAGACGTTTTTGTTTATTTAGTCATTTTAGTGTGCTGTTACACCATGGGCATTGTTTCCGTTCATTAATTGTTATGGTAGGGACGTACATTTTAACCACACGCAAGAATCCAGTTTTGAACAGTAACCAATTAGACTCAAGTGAACGAAGATAAAAGTCAGCTGCGAAATTATCATAAAAGGTTGTTAAATCTCGGGTCATGCTTTCATAGTCGCCTCTGTCATAAAGTGTTAGTGTTTTTTTAAAGATTTTGTTTTATTGGATATATGGCATAAAAAGGTAGCGTGCAGTATCTTGTGGTCACCGAGGCCATTCAGATACGCGATAGGGAAAATTCTTCAAGGTGTGAAGTTAGCACAAAATCCAAGATAGTAGAAGAGAGAGAGAGAGAGAGAGAAAATAATGCAGAGAAAGGCAGGGAGGTTAACCAGAGGTAGTTCCAGTTGGCTACCCAGATAGTAGAAGGATGGTCTGTAGTGCGGGTGGGATGATTGACATCTTGAGCTAATCCAAAGGTGAGACGCGTGATGGCGAACTCGCTGGCCATGTTATTTTTTGATACAGAGGACGCTAGATGGGACCAGTCGATTGATGGGAAGTTAAAATCGCGTAAAAGTAGTACAGGCGTGTTAGGATACGAGGTAGTTATCTTGCATAAGACATCGTGGATAGGCAGCAGAAATGAAGTGTCAGCAGAAGGAGGGCGATAACAGATGCCAAGAAGCATTCGCGGGAAGGATGCGGTACAACCAAAGTAGTTCAAGAGACGAGTATATTATTGTCGGGATGCAAACGTAAATGGCGCCACCACCACAAGTATCATCGGCTCGATCTTTGCAAAATATGTCGGGAAGGAGCGGCAGGATCTCAGAATTTAGAATAGGCGAGTTAAGCCATGTTTCTGTTAGGCAAACAACATTATCTGAAGATAAGCTGATGAGGCCTCATGACGAATCACGCATTCGAATGACACTGGGGATATTAGTGAACAAAAAAGCAACAGAGGAAAGACTAGGAGGGTGGAATGAGGCCTCGACTTTGGTAATTGCTAAGCCTTCCAGTCAACTAACTTATGGGCTTGCTAGACGAAAATGCAGGGTTTGTTGCCAAAAACGAGTATGTCGAAACGTAGCTTGAACTGGATGTTGTTAGTCTTTCCAAATCCAATGAGGCGTTTACGAGCTAGGTGAACCGTGGGGGAAAAATCTTCGGAAATGCCGAAACTTCTTCCTCTAAATTTGTTAGCTAGCGAAAGTATGTGTTGTTTGTCTCTGAAGTGAGCGAATTTAACAATTACTGGTCAGGACAGCCATGGTGATAAGCTCCGAGCCTATGAGCACGTTCAATTTCAAGTGGTTCAACAGGCGACTGAAGGTGCTGGATTCAGTGATCAATAATTAGTTTTTCAGACTCTCGTCAGTTTTCATTCGGACAATCTTTTATCCTGTAAAAAACAAGGTTACAGCGAGGAGGCAATGACGAGAAAGGTACATTTAGCATTCTGCACTTCAAATCGCAGTCATGTCGTAGCCATTGTTTATGTGGCTGGGCAAGAAACACGCATGAAAGCGCAGTTATTAGTCCTGAATAACTCTGCTAGCATTTTTTGTACCAAAAATGGAGTAAAGTTAAATGTGTTTCATTCAGGAACTTTGTTCATTGCACAAGCCCTAGGCAAAGTGACGGCCAGATTCCGACAATGAAATTAGGGAAGTATTAAGTGGTAAAAGTAGCAAAAGCTCTCTCCATTCACTGAAAAGTGCCTCTTAACGATGAAAGCGTCAGACAGGAAATGACATCCAACGGCACAATAAAATTGTGCGGTTGGGTGTCATTTCGTCATTATTGTCATTATTTATTCGTGTTGCACAATGTTATCCGTGTTGAAAATTTGTACCGCCATATGTCAAGGGCAGCGAAACCGTCTGTTTACGAAGACTGGAAGCGTGAAAAATGCAACAAAATAGCAAGGTGCTGTTTCAAAATATGGCACCCTTTCACGTGCACTTCTGGCGAGCTGCTGCATGCACTGATGCATAAACATATGAACAGAGGTAAGAGGTGAAGTTACTGTGCAACCCACGTGATGCGTTTAACAGAATGTATCAGCAAACATTTCTGTCGTCATAGCTGATATAACTTTTTTTCATGCAAGTTGGTTAATCACATTGCGGCAACAACACAAGAAGCAAAGACAGAAAACACATCGAGATGCCAGATTGAGAATACAAAGTAGACGAGAGAGAAATACTTTAATGAGATTAAAAAAAAATTAAAATTCAGTTATGGGGTTTTACGCGCCAAAACCACTTTCTGATTATGAGGCACACCGTAGTGGAGGACTCCGGAAATTTCGACCACCTGGGGTTCTTTAACGTGCACCTAAATCTAAGTACACGGGTGTTTTCGCATTTCGCCCCCATCGAATTGCGGCCGCCGTGGCCGGGATTCGTTCCCGCGACCTCGTGCTCAGCAGCGCAACACTACAGCCACTGAGCAACCACGGCCGGTAATGAGATTCAAGAGGCCAGCCCAGCTATTCACAGGATTTGGTCATTTGAATGAGATGAGTTAATGAAATGGTGAGAAAGGACACAGCTGAAAGAAAACTTAGAAAACCAAATGTTAATATAAAAGGACAGAAATAAGAATAAACACAAGTACGCAGGGCAGCAGGCACATATTCACGCACATGCACACAAACGCGAGAGCGAAAACTAAAGTATCAAATATAAAGAAATGGGGGAATAAATATAAACGAACGCAAGAAAACACGCACAGATATTTAATAACAGGCGCGGGTAGAGATATTAGGGTCCGATCACAAGCTGCTGTGCCTACCATGTGGTATGTGTTTTTTTTCTTTTTCAAGCCAAGCTTGTATTGGGGGGGGGAGCTCACAAGTTTCGGTGGTACCAATCTGACCACAGCCTTTATCCACGCCCGTGCAAAGGCTTACGTAAAGCGGAGCAGCGGCTTCTACTCCGTCACAAACACTGTGCTTCGGACTACATGGTGTAGGGCTGCCCCTCCAATCCTGCTGTACCCCCATCCCCGTCCTAACCCGGGAGGACTGGGAGGCAACCCTGCTTGACTGCTCTGACCTTCAAGCCCAAAAGTCGGACGAGCCTAGGCAGCGGCCGACGCCGATGGTGTCTCGTGCTTGGGATCGCCGCCTAGTGTCTGTAAGAGCCGTCCCTCACCTTAAGGGGCCGTCCCTGCATACCTCCGATGTATTGTCATTAAAAGACCCATTAAATGTTTTTACCACCACTATGCAGTCACACCAAAACCCAGTTGCTCCCAGAGCACAGGAAAGCATATCGACCGCTGGTATCACATCGTATTACGTGACTGCGCCACAGCAGGTATTCTACAGCTGGCGCGTGCAGTCAGCAAAAGGTACTAAGCCACACAGCGACGCGAATTTATGTCAAGTTCCCTTGTGAAGGCACCAGTCTAACGGTCGCAATTTCATACAACTTGGTACTGAGGCTGACATTAAGGAAACAAACACTGCGACCAAACTTCTAACCGTTACTAATTCAATGACATTGGCTAAAGGAGCGCGTGCTAGTCGCTGGTTGTTCGCACTGGCGGACAACAATCAGTCGACAGTGCTTCATAATGCTCGAACGACGCCGCTAGCTGCACGCATCTTATAACAATGCTGCCAACGACCGTTCGCGCTGAGCTGGCAGCAACGAATCTTTGCTTTGGAGGTTGTTTTCGCAAATATTTTCTGTTGAGACACTCGGTTTGTTTTACCTGCGTACCTTTTTCTAATTTCTCCTGAGAATAGTTTTGCTCCATCACTTCTCCACGTCAAACAAAAAACACAGCGACACAGTACACAAACGCGCTCGCCGCTCACAGCAGGTATCAGACTTCGGCAAACCTTCCTCGTCGTGGCTCCATCATGAATTTACGGAGGAAGGCGACCTCCAATTACTCCTGTCCTGCGCCAATAAAGTCCAACTTGCGCCTGCAAATCTTCTAATTTCATCATCGCACCTAGTTTTCTGCCATCCTCGACTGCGCTTCCCTTCTCTTAGCACCCATTCTGTCCACCGGTTATCCATCCTAGCATCACATGGCCTGTCGAGCTCCATTTTCAAAGCGAAGCTTTCTTTGCCTCTTCCTTCGACTTTACCACTGTTGCTGCTGTCGGGCACACCGCGTTGCAGCGTGGTTGAGAGCGTGCACACATGACGGGAGCGAGTCAGAGAGGAAAGACAACGTGAGAAACTTGTTTGGACCCAACCGTGTCGAATGTGCACAATGCCCTCTGGAGTTCTCTGGGCATCACGGTATTAGCCTCAACAGCTGTAATTATCCGTGGCCCCTCTCAGAAGCATTGCAGAAACTACAGCGCTTCCATTTCTGCTAACGTGCGAGGGATAGGACTACAGAGAGGAGGGAGGAGAGGAGGCAGTTCCCATAGAAGGGAGGGGAGGGGGGAGGTGACGTGAGAATGCGAGGAAGCCCTACTGCTATACCACAGTGGTTGCGTGGAAACTAGATAAGTTTAAGTTCAACGTACGGTAAAGTGCGTTCCTGCTATTTTTGAGAAATAAACACCACGCACATATGTCAATCAGGCAAATTGCGCAGGGCTTGCAGAAGCAGGACCGCATTAATTAAAGCTCACCGCAAGGTCCAGGCGACACTACGAAAGCGGCCAACCGTCAAATCAAAACTTCTGTGCCGGACGCGGTAGCTTTGCGGCTATGGCATTGCTAGAGGTCGTGGATTGGATCCCAACCGCGGCAGCCGCGCTTCGACGGGGGCGAAATGGAAAACGCACGTGCACTTAAGATTTTGGGACACGTTAAAGGTCATAACGTTGTCAAAATTAATTCGGAGTCTGCCACTACGGCGTGCCTTATAATCCGATTGTGGTTTTGGCACGTAGAGCCCCATAATACAATGCAAGTTTAATACTTCTGTCACACCGTGCGATGTCCATGTGAGGCCGTGACAATGCTAAACTCTCTCAGAGGTTATGAAATATGGCGCACAACGCGTCAAGCAAACACCTCTCCCTTTGTGTTTTGTGTACTACGCAAACAATAGTGGTGCACGCGAGGTAACGTTTAACATCAACTCACCACTCTCGTGTTAGACTAAATGTTGAAGTTAAGCTTTCGCCATCAACATCACCACTAATTATCCTTAGTTGAAGCAAGCAGCACAGAAAGTTTCTCTTACATCGTTTCCGACAGAGCGTGGGATCTGCACATTTTTTTCTCTTAATGTCAATTAGAACATTGGCTATCCCCATTTGCTTTCTGATGCACACCGCTCTCTTCCTGTCTATTAACCTTACGCCTAAAATTATTCGTTCCATCGTTCTTCGCGCTGTCTTCAACTTGTTAACAAGCTTTGTCAGCCTCCAAGTTTCTGCCCCATATGTTAGCAACGGTTGAATGCAGTGACTGTACACTTTTTTTTCAGTCACAGAGGAGCTCCCAGTCAGGATCTAGCAATGCCTGCCGTATGCATTCTAAACCATTTTTATTCTGCTGTAGCTTTCGTTCTCATGATGAGGGCCCCCTCTGAGTAACTAACCTAATAAACGTACTTCTTTACAGACTCTAGTGGCTGATGGTCTGGCGATTCGGAACTCTTGTTCCCTTGCCAAAATATTGATCATTATCTGTCTTCTGCATATAAATTTTCTACCACACTCTTACGCTATCTCTGGTAAAGTCCTCAATCATTTGTTATGAACAAGAATAAAGGTGGGTAACCGAGGGGCCCGATTTTTATTAATCATATCATGATCATTTGTTGTAATTCGTCCCCAGCGTTGCGGCTAAGGACAAACGCTCTCGGCAAAAATGTTGCACCGTAAGCTCGCAATAATATATCCGGCATGATGGGCCACCACAGAGTCTGGGAATTCAATCAAGCAGAAGCACACAGCCCAGCTTGAAGCGCGGGTAGCCACATTCGCTGCAGTGTTGCTACGACAGATAAAAATATAGCGGTAGGTGTTGTCGCGA
Source organism: Dermacentor variabilis (assembly GCF_050947875.1). Taxonomy (NCBI): domain Eukaryota; kingdom Metazoa; phylum Arthropoda; class Arachnida; order Ixodida; family Ixodidae; genus Dermacentor; species Dermacentor variabilis. Next base: position 14,673,867 of record NC_134573.1, on the reverse strand, counting down.
AAAATTAGTAGAAATCAGTAGATTTTTATTTCAATTTTTTGGGCTCAGTCTTTGAACCTGTGAATTCAGCGCTTATATTAGTGCTCAGTTGTAGTATTATTGCAGCTTCTGAGAAATTGTACAAACACAACCTCGAGATTTTTGGCGATGCTTTTGGGAAACTGATAATCAAGCACAGATTTCAAAAGATTGAAGACCTGGTGATGGGCTATTCAAAGGCGCCAGTACCTGAAATCTTTAGTGTTGGCCAGCTCTGGTGAGCTCTAAATGAAGCACGCATGCGGGCCCGGTTAATGTGTGAATTGATGCGACGCAATGGGTGACGTGCCCTGTCACATGTGGCATGTGGAATACATGTGCAGCAATTGACAACCTGACTCCACTATTCAGGACTAGTAAGTAAGTAACTGCGGGTTCCTGTTCCCCTTTAGCACAGGACAAGTGCTGAGAGCGCCACAAGAAACAGAGTTATCGGCTGGGGTTTCATACTAGCTGGATACGGTAGTGCCCTCACTTGCACTGTCTCACCGTCTTACCATTTCCCCATCTTTGTTCACACGACATAGGTTTGAGAATAAAGAGGCGGGAAAATGGGCTTATCTCTTAGCCAACGCGCTTTTTTTTCTTTCGCAGGGTGGCACGACATTCAAATAAACTCGGTATTGGGAAAGTAGCAGCTTTTCCTTTCGTTTCCGATGAACAGACAAAAATGAGTAGATTCAAACGCCTTGCCACTGAATAGGCAAAAAATTTTTAAATATCAGTAGATGTGCTGATAGCCGTGGCACCACTGTTTCTCCGTCGGTGGGTTCACCGGCCGTCTGGCTCATGACGTGGAGTGGGCGCCTATTGGTGGTGGCTCGTGTGCGTGCGACCTTGAGGAGCAAATGCCGCTTTTTGCTGAAGTTGTGCCCGACAACTTTCAGCGGTTACTAGACTGATTTGATAAGAATGAAAGAAAATTCGGAGGACGCTTAAGCTTGGCCTTTAAAGGGCCCTTCTTTAGGCCCCATAGCAAATTTCGCTTATACGCTGGAAGTTGTTACGTGTCCTCTAGGCAGCGTTCTGCCGCAAAAAAAAAAAAAAAAAAAAAATCAAATCAGCTCATTATTAGCCGAGTTATAAATATTTCAGTGCCGCAAACTCATGATTTCAGAAGGCGAGCTCCACTGCATAGCGAGACACTCTCTCCACTCACACCGTATGGCCTCCGCAAGCGAAATTTCTTTCCTACGTTCTCCCATACCAGACCTCGAGGATCACGTGAAGCATATGTCTTGGGCCCCGCCTTCATTTTTTTTCTCCTCGTTGGTTTTTGTTTTTGTTTTTTGTGTGTGTGTGTGTGTGGCGCTGCGCGCTTCCGCTGACGGCGTTGCGCGCGAGCTGTTGTGATATCTCGTTCCGCGCAGTGGACGATTTTGCGCGCTGTGCACAAGGGCACATGACTGGCGGTATAATTCAGTGCTACACGAATACTGAGGCAGAACAAGTGGATCGCAGAGCCTGATCACGCGCTGGAACACGATAGAAAATGGCATAGTTTCGGTACCTGCGCATGGGATGCACGACCGTGGGTACAAGCAGACGAAGCGGAAGTACATCTTTCTTGCTTCGGTGCGACGTAAAACAAAAAAACACGCAGACATCCCGTTTGTGTGTTTTATTATTTCTCTAAACTTCAATTCGTCAATTCAAGCAACAGGTCACACAAATAACAGATGTTGCCTTGAATAATTCTCGAAGTCACGTGTCACCACGAGTGACGTCACACTACGGACATGACTACGTAGGCGAAGGGACACGACTACGGCACCGTCCGGCCTAGAGCGCGGTCGCCGCGAGGGAACGGGACAACGGCGTTCGGATTGAAATTGCAGACCTTTCCGCGACGCGTTGCGATGTAATTCTTTGCAACACGATCGTTAGCGCGCATTGTAAGCTCTGCGCTTGTCAGCTCAAAATGGCCAGACCTGGTGAGGGGCCCTTTAAGAGTGGAACGCGATAGCACTCAAAGAGCCATGACTGCTTCTCACGCTTCCCGGCAACTGGAGCGAATGTAACCGTAATGTTTAACGGGAAACGCTGGCGGTGAACGCTATGCATGAAGACGGGCTTTGCGGTAGAAACGCGGTCCCTTGCGTGGGCCGCGATGCGGTGGAGGCGAGCGCCAGCTGGAGGTATTGCAAGGAACCGGGTGCGCCGCTCAGTGGCCCCGAGACACCTGCTCGCCGGCGGGCGCAAATGGCGGACGCCGCGGTTGGGCTGTGAATTGCGGCAGCGCTCGAAAAGGGGTTTCTTTGAGTTTTGGCGCAACTGAATTATGTTTTATCGTATAGTCGAATTACAGTCCGAGAGCTAGCATGTCTGTTGGTTGCGTGTATGTCATTGTTTACGATTTCTTCCACATATTTTAGCTCGAGAAAGTCAATTAGTTCTGTAAGTTCCTTACGGCAGGTGGATGGCCTGGGCATGGGTGGTTTGAAAATCTTTTTTTACAACAACTTACAACAACTTACAACTTACTTACTTACACAACAACAACAACTTACTTAGACATTTGCTTCATGAGAACGACACGAAATCTAATAGGAGAACAGCAGTAGCACGACTCGTCCATCGTGAGAGTCATGACACAACGGAGGAGGCCATTCTGGATCAGCTCGCAGCTAAGTATTTACCACTTAAGGAGAGCAATGAGAGTACAGACCTGCCTGAATATACAGGGGAAGACTGTGAGCCTATGGATCAAGACTTCACAGAAAGCGAAGTTCACGCAACCCTGTACGACCTCAACAGTAGATCTGCTGCCGGTCTAGATGGCATTTCCAATAGGCTGTTGAAAATTTTTGACGATGATTCTATAAAATATTTAACAAAGTATTTTAACGAACTCTGGAAGAACGATGATTATCCGAAGGAATGGAGTATTGCTAACACAATTCTCATTCCTAAACCAGGCAAGCAACTCAGTCTAGATAACCTAAGACCCATATCATTAACATCATGTCTGGGCAAAACCATGAAGCATGTCATACTCAAGAGACTGACTAAGTATGTAGAAAACAGAAATGTTCTTCCGCATAACCTGATCGGTTTCCGTCCTGGACTTTGGACTCAAGATGCAATGCTTTTAATCAAACATCAGCTTATTCTTGCTAGCCCGCTACATACGAGAGCTCTTCTAGGCCTAGATGTAGAAAAGGCCTTTGATCGCATCAAGCACAGGGCCATATTGGATATCCTCTCGGAGATGGGATTGGGTAAGCGATTGCACAATATAGTCAAAGCCTTTCTCGGTGGCCGTTCTGCTTGTCTCAGGTTAGGCGAACTCCAATCGACAACCCTGGAACTTGGGAATCGTGGGACACCACAACGGTCTGTCCTATCTCCCATGTTATTTAATTTGGCAATGTCAAAAGTGGCTCGAAGTCTCGCGCAGATTGAGGGTATCCACTTTGCTATATATGCAGATGATGTAACAATCTGGAGTGCTGAAGGTAATATGAGACAGAGACCAAACTACAGGAAAGCATTTATGTGGTAGAAACAACACTTGAGGGTATGGGACTGAACTGCTCTGCTAAAAAAATCAGAACTATTGGTATTACGGAGCAGTAAGTGGGGGCGCAAGCCGAACGGATATATCCCAGAGGAAGAACCCCGCATTGACATATACGCCAAGAATGGAGACCCAATCAGGCAGGTGGAGACTATTAGAGTGCTAGGACTTCTCCTGCAAGCGAATGGATCTAATGGCAGGATGATAGAGCACATCTCTAACAAGTCAGAAGAAGTCATTAGGCTTCTGAGTAGAGTTACCAACAAGCATAAGGAGCTAGGAGAAGACAGTGCCATAAGATTGGTACATGCATTCGCCTTTTGCCACTTCTCGTACGTGGCTGGCATGCTACAATGGACACAGGCTGATAAGAACAAGCTAAACGCTTTAATCAGACTACTTATAAAGACTGCACTAGGACTTCCCATCACCACGGCCAATGATAGCTTATTGCGCCTAGGGCTGCATAACACACTAGAGGAGATAGCTGAGGCTCAACAGGTGGCCCACCAGGAGAGACTAATGGGGACATGACCTGGGAGGGCGCTACTTGAAGAAATTGGCGTAGAAATTAAAAACCATACCAACGAAGGAGCATTATTAACACAATTACAAGAGGGACTACGAGAAAGAATAAAGACGACCCCGTTCCCTAGGAACATGCACCTGACACATAACCTCGAGAGACGGAAGGCAAGGGCGAAGGCACTCCTTCAAGACGTAGATCAACATAAGCAGCAGGCGGTGTTCGTTGACGCTGCCTGGGTTAAAAATAGGGATGCGTATACCTCCGTTGTTTTAGGCACTCAAGGTAACATACGGGATGCCATCACCGTATGTTACCAAGGACCCAACAATAGCAGAACAAGTAGCAATCGCCTTAGCCATCCGGGCTTATCGGTGGACACATATTTACAGCGACTCTAGAACAGCCATACGCAACTTCACCAACGGATATGTAACACGGATAGCAACAATATTACTAGAGAAGGTCAACAGTGAGAGGATTGAAATCCGCTGGTTTCCTGCACATCTGGGGGTGGTAGACGGAGCTCGGAGAAACCTCAATGAGGTGGCAAATGAAGCAGCACGAGGACTTTCTAGCCGTGCTCTTCAAGACCAAGCAACTTACATTTCACCCGGAGAACACAGGGATCGATTATTAACATACAATGAAATCACGAAGCATTATTATTTAAGCAGAAGGGAATACCCATTGCCACACGGTAAGCTTTGCAGAGCCCAAGCGGTCACATTACGTTTGCTACAGACAAGAACATACCCAAGTCCAGATTTTATTAACAGGGTCTATCCGGAGCGGGAAACTCAAATCAACTGTAATAAGTGCAATGGCATCATTACTCTTGACCACATGCTTTGGCAGTGCCCCGCGGCCTTCACACACTGTGACAAGGAAGAAGAATGGTGGCGGCAAATGCTACACAGCGAATCGCTCTCTGACCAATTACGGGCAGTCCAGAAGGCCCGCGATGTGGCTGAAGCGCTCGGCCTGACAGTCCCAACGTGGGAGCGGCCCGCGTCAACCTAGGGTTGACCTTCAGGACCCAATAAAGTTCTTCTTACCTTACCTTACAACTCTTTTCACGAAGTGGTAGTAACCTTACGCATTTTACTGAAGTTTAATTCGTTGTTCAGTAATACCAATCATTGTGCCTTCTCCATGCCCGACATTAATTTGCTCTTTCTAATTTTCTTTTTTAATGTGCGTAGCTTAGACCGCAAACAGTGCCTTGTTGGCGTTCACCTTCCTCTGGCCAACGAATGCCGCCCTCCGCGAGAATTTCTGCGGACGCCCTTGACCTGCTCTTCGAGTGCAGGGGCATTCTTCCTTTCCTCGACCAGGGCACAAGGGACCTTTCTCTCTTGCCTATAAAAGAAATGAGGATTCACCTCCTCCTCTTTTACAAAGCAATAACTGCGCCTGTCTTTTGTTTTCTATTTGGTTGATGACAATGGTGTAATACGTAATGTTATTTTCGCAGTCGACCTGCTATGACTCAAATTCCGTTTTATGGTTCCAGGTAGAGTCGTGCAGTCTGAACCGTACATGTGGTTGAGTGGCCAGCTGCGAACGCTGCTAGCGTCTGAACCTGTTACCTTGTGGTAGCTTCTGGTTCCACATGTTTGTCCTATAGCAAATAGACCAAGCTTGCGGCATGACCATGCGTGGTGTCACAGCGGCGCCAACCTGTGATTTTAGAGCGCAGCTCTTTGGCGTCCGTTCCTGGGTTTCGCGTCGTCGTCGGCGTTGCCGTCGGCCTCGTAACCAGCTCCGCCTCCCTTTCATCCCCCCCGCGCTAGCAGCGACCGACTGATACCGCTGGATGCCGCTGACGCCGCTAGAGAGTCAAGATAACGTGACTGCATAGAACACCGTCGCCGCCATGCAGAAAGAGGATGAAAGGGTCCCCCCCCCCCTGTCCTTGTGTGGCGGATAGGGTGTTCTTCAGTTGCCGACGCGCCGGTTATTTCACGTAGGCCCCGGCACGTCGACGAATACGTGACCACCTTCCCACGGCTAGACCTGGTTCTTAGCGCTGCGGAAGCGAGGGTATCATATTGTTTGTGTCGGCATCGGCGGCGTTGTCCCTGAAACCAACTCCGCAGCTGGGGTTGACTCACTATCGGCGTCAGCGGCATCAGTCAGTCGCTGCTATCTCTTCCCTCCTCCCTTTATCGTGTTGTCCGCTTGCTGCGCGCGCTTCTGCCCCCATCGTTTGCCGCTGGGTGTACACGCCGCCCCCCTCCCCCCTCTTCCTGCGAGTCTCCGGTTGTCAAAGCGCCGGCTCGAACTTAATTCCTTTCTTCGCTCCTCCTCCAATGCAACCCCTGTGCGGTGGCAATCAGAGAGCCAGATCGGTGGCGGCGGATCTGTATATGTGCACCGCCCGAGCCGAAATTGCCGCTGCCGTTCGCCCTGTGCGGTGGCAATCAGAGAGCCAGATCGGTGGCGGCTTGACATAAAGACAAACAGCAATTTCCTAACACTTATGCGGGAGAACATCCCGTTCCTCTCGCTCGTAACGCGTCCCACGGCTGTGACAACCTCGCGAGGCACTTGTATAGATCTCGTCTTTGAGAATCAAGCATTGGTGTACCAAGTCGAACATATATCAGTCTATTTCTCCGACCACAAAGCTTCCTTCATGACTGTCAAGAACTGTTAGTGGAGTCTTTGTTAAAGGAATACGTGTGAAAAATAAAAAAAAAATATTCTGTGATAGCGCATACATGTGTTGCTCGATTTCTTTGCCTCAATCTATCGAAAAGGTGAAACAGCTTATTTGCTGCGCTCAAATTTCGCATTAGGAAGTAACGTAATCGTCGGTAATTTTTTTGTTTTTGCGAGACATAGCATCTAATTGAATACTATAGACAACTGTGACTCATACTGTACATGTTCTTTCTGGTATTCGTCTACATTTTATGCCACAATGCAGAGCAATTTAAAATGTCCATGTGCAACTAAAATGTTTGTTGCTTTACAACAAGTAGTTCTGTTTTTCCCGACTGATCGCAGCAAAGCGGTTTAAGAATTTGTGACTAATATCACAGGTAAAAAAAAGCAATGTCCGCAACAGACATTAAGAATTACTTAACAATATAACCGGAGAAACACGTTTTCACAAAGCAGACATGTTGCAAATGGTAAATCAAGATGCAAAACGCCCTGGTATACGTATGTTTATAGGAAAATAACCTTTCATCTAAGAATAAACTTGAAAAACTGTGAGCAGCACCTCTAACAGCTTAAATATTTGACACCTTAACTGATCACCGTGATCGTTGTCGGCATCATAGTTAGCATCACCGCAGCCCCAAAGCAAATTTAGCGGCCGGCTTCAAAATTTCTTAATCCGGCAGTGGATACGTTTAAGCCACGTAAATATTCGGTTACCGCCCGGAACATCTTAAGGTTGATTCCACTGGGAAACACATCTTTGCACTTACAGGACTGATTTTTTTAAATTAAAGAGGTGCATGCAGCAAAAAAGAAAGTACAATTTTCTCGACCGAGATAAATATATGCAGCCAACTATTATACAGAGAAAGAGGGGGAAAGGCAGGGAGGTTCAGCCATGTGCTCAGTTGGCTACCCCACACTTTGGAAAGGAAGAAAAAGGAAAGCTGAGAAAAAATAATCAAAGAAGTGTTAACCCGCTCATATCTCAAACATGCAGAATAGGCGGCTTGACGCACTAAGTATACAAGCATTTTCTCGGCTTTCTCTCCGCACGGTAATGGACCATGCGTGCTCGAATGCAACCCATGAAGGAGCTCTGACACCGTCACCATAGCGGGTCATGTCGCAAGCGCTTTTGTCAAGTCTAAATGCCTACGACAAATGAACCACTATGGCAAGGAACTTTTACACGGTTTATGACCAGCGCGGAGGCAACGCCGAGAATTCCCCAATCAGACCCAAACGTCTCAAGCTCATGCGGGCCAGCGTGGGATTCGAAGAAGCGCACGGAGCCCGCGGTCAAATGGCGCAGGCACCCGTGCCGAGTGGGCATTCTTGAGGCGGGCCAGCCTTTTTGTTCGTTTACTGAAGTAGATCCAAACACTGCCTGGAACCCAGTCCTTTCAGCTGTAATCACTAAACTGATACATCAGCTGGACGATGAAATGCTGATCTGGGCCGTAACCACGAACAGTCAGACTCTGTTGCTCGTATGTAGATACAGTTTCCTCTTTTAAAAAATTTAAACCTTTGGGGCTTATCTTGCCCCACAACAACAATCGTCATCTATCTTGCCCGCATTTCCTTTCTTTAATGCTGCGAGCTAGGTACCTCCAAGTCACGAAAGGCATGCGCGTTATCAGCGTGGCATAGCGTTCTCGTCAGGAAAGTAGCGAGCGCAGCGTTTTCAAGAAAGGAAACGCAAGCGAGGCAGATGACAATTATTTTTGCGGGACAAATGTATACCCCAAAGGGTGCAGCTGTTTTAAGAGTGTTGTACTGGGCTCTAGCTTTGGAAAAAGTACAAGAGTCAGGCGCTGTTTACTTGCGTGTTTTTCATCAGTGTTCTTCTGCAAGCTGCTTTTGATTGTGTAAATATTTTCGCTGTAACATATCTTCAAGTTTGGTTACATCCAACTTACATCCTGCTTCATAACGCCGATTATCACCTTGAAGAGACTTGATAAACTTTAAGGAGAAAGAATAAACTTTATTGGCACAGCCAGTGCGAACGCTTTGAAGAGGAATGTTTGCCAACGTCCACACGTTTTTGTACAGTCCAGCTGCCTTGCCTAGACCTTGCCTCCGATAGCGGTCTGTCATACAAGCTGCTGAGACTTTATATCACAAGTGACATGCAGCACTGCTGAAGGTACGAGGTGCACACAGGCGATATCCTTGCGCAGCAGAATATAGTTCCTCGCTTTACTGTCTGATTACAGGTGGGATTAGAAAGTTTTATTTTTGTTGGACACATGATACGTTTCAGCGATACGCAACATGTTAGAAGCTTTGCACATGCACGTCTTATACTGCGAATTACTGTGCCGGTTAACACCAGTAACATTAGCAGCTGCCCTAACCTTGATTACGCACCCGAATGGCAGCACCCCTTGCAGCCCAGACCACTTCCTCCAGTCCAAATTCGTGGCTTTTATGGCCTCTCCACCCTGACAGCAACAAATAAATGGTAAATTCCATCATAGCTTAGTCTCATCTCACGCTGAGGACAATGCGTTAGGAATTTTTTCCTAATTATTGAGATCATCTCTTTCTTTTGAAGCTGCTAGGACAACAGAGGCAGCACCGAGCAGTACAAGGGACTCGATTTTCATTGAGAAGATGGCGCCACAGCAGTAGCGCTTGCGATGCAGCATGCTACGAATGGTGCAACATTTACTAGTGCGATGGCGCGTGACGACGGCGGGGAACAGGCGCCGAAGAGACGCCGAGCAGATCGTGCGTAAGTGCATTTACCAGAACGTTCGCTCTTACCGAAACTGGAAAGCGTAACGAAAACTCATCGATGAAATGAAGCCGCACTGTCGCACTCATGGAAACACAGACTATGGTTACAATAGAAAAACATTTGTTGCGTCACTCCACCAACCGCGGAGGATTTACCGTAAGGATGGGAAGTAAACGCTGAGCAGGCGACGCCACGCTGATGAACACACCTTGAGTGGCATTTTTTCAGCCTTCCTATTGGCTGAGGAGCCCTGCAACTTCCTCAGTGTTGCAAGGAACTACTTAGATAGAGTATAGCTTGCAGAGCACATAATTGAGCCTGAAAGGTTGGGAAGTGGCAGAGAAGGTGCTTTGCTGGGTCCTCATATCCGCAAAAAAATTGCACGAGGTGCATTTATATAGTTTAGATTGCAGCGCATGACACATAGCACAAAATGAATAATTGCAATACGTGGAGCAGCGTTGTAACTTCGAAGCTGTTCCCTAGTGTCACCTCTTCGTGAAATCTAAAATGTCCAGAGAGAATTCTGGAAACAAACAACACGTGTACAAAGAGAGGAAAGCTGACTTGGTGTGCCCATACTGAGATACCATACTGAGATACCCATACTGACATGCATAAGAGCACAAGCCACCAGCGACGCTTCTGCACTGTTTACTTCAGAGCACGCACCCCTGCGACACCAGACGTACCTCTCACAACTTCTCTGTCTTGGCAACGCTGCACGGGGTCAAACGAAGAACACGACTGCTCAACCATCGCCCAGTCACCACACCACTTGGCAGCATCTACGCTCAGCGCAAATTGCGGCGGTACTGTTCATATTACTGAAGTACTAAAGCGCCAAACAGACGACACAGGAAGAGACGCGGACGAGCGCTTGTCCGTGTCTCTTCTTGTGCAGTCTGTTTGGCGCTTTAGTACTTCAGTAACAAGCACCAACTAGCCCAGCAAGAAGTTCTGCTGGACTGTTCATATCATCACTTATGAAACTTTTGCACTGATATTTGCAAACAACGCAATATAGTGCAATGAACCACATCAATCAACTTCTAACAGGCTGCGGCAATCGCACTGTGTCTATTTCCGGCAGTGTGCTAAAATGCTGCCGTCTTCTAAATACACGGGCTAGGCACGCACCAGTGCTCCTTGATGTCCGCGCAAGACACGCTTTACACATGCAACAAAAAAAAAAGAACACTTTCTAAAATTGTATAGTCAAACGACGGCTCTTCAAAATAACGCGTTGCACTTTAAGAGAAAAATCTCGTGAACATTTCCGAAAAGCGAACTGACGCTCCAGCGCGCCACTACAGGCCTTGCTACGAGCGGCCTGCAAGGGTACCGACCTACAAAATATTCCCAGCCAACCGCAGTGGTGGGGGTGGCGATATTCGGAGAACCAGACCTTGAATCGCGCCCGGCCCGCTGCGACGACTCGTTCTGGGAAAACAACAATTCGCCGCGTCCCCAAGCGAGCGCCGCCGCTATGACTAAACGCGGTCGGTGGACCAAGTGTTGTTCGTGGATTCGCCGTGGCCGCTACGGGTCGTTAGAAGCGGTGGAAATCCGAGGAGCTCCTGGAAGATGAAGTAGTAACTTAGCGCGATAAAAACACGGAAACAGGAAAGGCGGACAAGTCCGCCTTTCCTGCTTCCGTGTTTTTATCGCTCTAAGTTACTACTTCAAATATGTACGACCAACTAACCCAACAATCAACTCTCCTGGAAGATATGTCGCGCTGCCGTCGCACGAAGTTTAGAAGTCATGGGCAGACGCGGAGGCCATTGCCTGCGGCGTCAACACTGGGATGAAGGGGCGCCTGCTCGGGGAAGAACACCATGTCTCCGAGAACCCACTCACCTCGGCGTGGTCAGTGAAATCTGTGCAGAAGTGTGTGTAACCCTCCCCCTTAAAGGCGGGTCGGCTACGATGACTTTAAACCCTTCGTGTTTGAAGCAGATTGAACGGCCATTTTTATCTCACCTAGGGATCTAGGGAGGACAGAGTGTTTATAAGCACCTGTTCTGCGGCTGCTGAGTGTGCATTCCTCTTGCAATCATGTTAGACGGATGGACTGTAACGTTCTCATGTAAACACTGTAAATAAACCCATATTCCTCTTTCTCGATGAGAACAGGTCTCTCTCTTCAACAACGTCCTCAGCGTGGATAAGTTGGACGACGGCATGGGCCAGCTAACATCTATTTCATGCCCGACTCCAAACATTACAACTGGCTGGCAGCGGTGACATGGACTTGGTGACCTGGCGCTGTGTCTGCGGTGAGTGCTTGGTTCTTGCTTTGACTCTCTAGGCGTCATTTTGTGGTTGTTTTGTATAGAACAGTCGGGAAGCTAGATGGTTTATTGTTAGCTAGGTTGTGGTTTCCTAGGTAGGTTTAACGAGCAGGATCAAGGCAGTAAAGCAACAATCATGGAGTTAAGGACACTTCTGAGAGTCGAATTGTTGATTGTTGGTGAGGAACAGGGCCTAGAGGTACGCAAGGAAATGCTAAAATCTGAATTATTGCAGCTAATTTCCGAACAGGCCAGTGAGGAAGGCATTGAAATTGGGTTACAACTTTTTAGGAAAAGAGAAGAACGGGAGAGAGAACAGGAGTTCACCTTGCCATATCTTGATGACGTAACACTTTTTTCGGACAGCTGGGAACAGCACGAATCGCACATCAAATAGGTGTTCTCACGGTTGAGGGAAGCGGGCTTAACGATGAAAGCGGAAAAGTGCGGGTTTCGCTGCTCGCAGGTTACTTATCTGGGCCATGTTGTCGGTCAGGGCCCTAGACGGCCGGCCGAGCTGAAGATAGCTACGATTGGAGAATTTTCACTGCCACGCACGAAAACAGACATTCGTTCGTTTTTGGGACTTGTGGGGTACTATCAACGGTACATTCCGAATTACTCGCAAATGGCAAGTCTAACGGACGCCCTCCGAAAGGGAGCACCGAATAGCGTGCACTGGGATAAGGACAAAGAGAACGCTTTCCAAAGTTTGAAAACGCTATCGGTTTCTCGTCCTGTGCTTCGCGCGCCAGACTACGCAAAGGAATTGATAGTTCAGTGCGACGCAAGCGACAGGGGTATCGGCGTGGTACGTAGTCAGGTCGGTGACGATAACGAGGAACACGCCTTTATGCCAGCCGTAAACTAACTGTAAGAGAGGAAGTCTACAGTGCTTCGGAGAAGGAATGCGCTTGTTTAGTTTGGGCAGCCCAGAAGTTGTCGTGTTACTTGTATGGAGCGAGGCTCATCTTCGAGACCGACCACTGTCCTGTGACGTGGCTCAATCAAATGTCACACAAAAATGGCCGCTTGCTCCGATGGAGCCTCAGTCTCCAAGAGTACGAGTTCTCCGTTAGATATAAGAAGGGAAAGTTGCATAGCAATGCGGATGGTTTGAGGAGCTAATTTTAATTGGGCGTTTACGGATCCCGCCTAAATTTTGGGTTTGTTATTGGTAATTTTAAGCCAAGAAGATCCCCTCTCATTTAGCAGGACTCCCTCCATGATTGCTCAATTTGTCAGCACCAAATTCCTTCCAAATTGTAGTAGAGAAATGCAGCATTCTTTGTTTCTGCACTTATGTTTTCTTTGAAGCCTAGCGGGTCTAAAGTGAGATCCAAGATACGTCGTCTCGGCGCAGAGCTGTGTTGTGGGCTTCATTTTGCAGTTGCGTGTCCTTGTTGGATGTTTTGGGGCGGTGTCATAATTTCACAGCTGTTCGCTGCAAGCCAAGGCATCCCCCCCCCCCCCTTGCCACCAGCCATTCTCTTCCTGCACAACGTTTATCAGCACTGGCCAGTCGAGATTTTCCGGGCCATGGAGGAGCTGTTACGAACGGCCTGCACGGGTACCGACCTACAAAATATTCGCAGCCAGCCGCAGCGATGTGGGTGGCGATATTCGGAGAACCAGACCTTGAAACGCGCCCGGCACGCTGCGATGACTGGTTCTGGGAAAACAACTATACGCCGCTTCCCCAAGCGAGCGCCTCCGCTATGACTAAACGCGGTCGGCGGACCAAGTATTGTTCGTGGATTCGCCGTGGCCGCCACGGGTTGTTAGAAGCTGTGGAAATCCGGGGAGCTCCTGGAAGATATCTTGCGCTGCCGTCTCACGCAGCTTAGAAGTCATGGACAGACGCGGCGGCCATTGTCTGCAGAGTCAACACTGGGATGAAGAGGCACCTGCTCGGGGAAAAACACCGTGTTTCCTAGAACCCACTCACCTCGGCGTGGTCAACGAAACCTGTGCGGAAGTGTGTGTAACCCTCCCCCTTAAAGGTGGCTATGATGACCTTAAACCCTCCGAGTTTGTAGGAGGTTGAACGGCCGTTTTTCCCTCACCTTGGGATCTAGGGAGGACACAGTGTTTATAAGCAGCTGTTGTGCGGCTGTTGAGTGCGCATTCCTCTTGCAGTCATGTTAGACTGATGAACTGCAACGTTCTCATGTCAATGCTGTAAATAACCCCATATTCCTCGTTCTCGTTGAGAACAAGTCTCTCCAATCAACAACGTCCTAAGCGTGGATAAGTTGGAGGACGGCATGGGCCAGCTACCATCTATTTCATGCCCTTCTCCAAACATTACAGCCTCCAACGAACAATTTGGACTTGACGTTACAAGCGCATCTTTTTCCAAAAAAGAAAGAAAATGGATATCCATTTCGAGAAAACAAAACCTGAAGAATATGAAAAATTGATGCGCGTGCAAAACATCGCCTTCAGAATATCATGAGCTTTTAAAACAACCAATCCAAACAAAGCTCGAAACTTGGTTAACGAAACGATCTCTACTCCGGAGATCCCAAAACGTCCAACCAAACACTAAAATTAAGAAGCAAATAGCTGCTGCCACGAAGCCCCCATTGCCGTTTCTCATTCTGCGAAGCCTGGGGCTGTGGCATATTTTCACGCCGAACTCGAGGCAGGCGCCGTCCGGAAGCTCGTCGTGTAAACCACAGATTGCAAATCCCGCTCGCTGCGGACCCCCGAAACTGTAGATACCGGCAACATGCTTTCTGTGTATCGTACTGCGACTTCACGGCCGCGCATGGCCACCGTCTTACCGCCTCGCTCTCCGGTGTCGTGCCTAGTGCACGAAAAGAACCCAAGGAGGGGGAGCATAGTCGCCCCCTGGCCTTTGTCCACCTTCGCCCCGAACGGCCCCTTCTTCTTAGTCGGTCGGCTCCGGCGCGCTCTCAATGAAAACTTCCCAAGTGACAAACGCGCCTTGCGAGCTTTTTAACTGCGATCCCCACAGAGTTTAGCGCCTTTCGATTTATTCGGTCGCGTTGTCTTTTCTGCCGCATTCCCGATTCGGCAACGCCGCTTTTTTCCAGCACGTTTCCCGGTGCTCATTGCCGAGTTTTCCGCTCGCGTCTCGTGCTGACCGGCATCCATATATCATCGGTCACGAATGCCATCTGAACCGCACAGTCTGAATGATTTGCGGCTAAAACATTCCTAACATTGGTACCTCGGCTGGCGTACTCCCTCGGTCTCTGTCCCAAATCTTTCACAGCTGGCCCAGCTGCTTCTCTAGCACTCCACTGGTACCGTATCGCCAATCAGGTCCCCATCAACGGGCTCCTCCGCAACTACGCCACGGTCTACGGATCTGGCATCCCCCCGATAACGTACATTTAGGTTCAGCGATTAGCCTCTCTTTCTACCATCGGTAGAACCGTGCATACTACTTTTTTGCACCTTCCGTGCGCACCTTCTACGAGCGCCCGACATTTCTGCTGCTTTTCTTGAAAATCCTGTACTTCTGGGTGCTCGTTGCTAGCCTTGGTCCCGTTGCTGCCTTGAACGAGCTGAATCCTTAGCTGTAAGAATGGTATTTCCAGCTCTCCGGCTTCTTTAGTCGCCAGTCGCTCCCTCTATTTTTCTTCTCGAGCCAACAACGCACGCTCTTCTAGAGCCTGCCCCTGCTATTCCGCAACCCATGTCTTCAGTTCAGTGCCCTCTAGGCCTAACTGTTTGCCTTGTTCTATCCACTTCTCGGACTCCATTCCCTCCAAAATGCCGCTACATTTCCAAAACTTGCGTGCTCACAATTCGCATGTACGTGCATTTGATAGTTACCAATAATGTGTCAGTAGCACTAATCGATAAATCTCCACGATTCTCGTTCTTCATTCACTGTGCTGCTTTTGTACAGAACGTTCTGTCTGCGGACGCCAGTTTAATGTCACGGCTTGTCACCCGTTCGCCGTCGGCGCGAGTCGTCGACGGGTTATACAAGTCGCTTGGTCGTTCCGTACTCAAGCGAACACAGCGAACGAGTCAGAGTTGCGAGAAAAAAATATTTATCGCCTGACAATGACACAAAGGTTAAAAGAAACACAAGAACACTAACACACATGCAATTAATGTAGATCAATGATGAATACAAAAGAAATACAACAAATAGTTACAGTAAATATAGAAATTAAGACTACACAAGTACTTAACACTACACAATTAAGACTTAACGGTGGTCAACTAAAAAAAGTTCAAAGAAAACGCATGATGGCGTATGCACGGCCGGGCAGCAGCGGCAAGTCCATCATGCGTGGACTGCACTGCAGAGCTTTCGCGAAGAACGCTGACAAGCCGATATCGTTGCGATGGGTGCGATTGCTGGGCCGGGTTTCCAGGGGGATTAGGTATGACGTCTTCCCTCGAGAGGGGGCCTACCGTGAGCTTCGTTGCAAACGTTGGTTTGTCGTCTCTTACGTCAACTAGTAACTCGCAGAAGAGTAAGCATTTAGGCTGGTTGGTTCATGATTACGAGCAGTAAAAACAGCGCGAAACAACAGGACGAGGAGAGGGACACAAGGAGCGCTGACTAACAACCAAGTGTCCTTATTCTTTCAGTCAGAATATATGCACTCCGCCGTTATCTCAAGGCACAGAATCAACAGAATTCGGCATGTGCAGGAGAGAAAAATGCAATTATTGCGATAGGAACGCAATCTCCTTCGGAAGGAGAGAAATAGAGGGAAGGCTTACACATGCTTGGCCACTAACATGAATGTGGAAAGCTTCAGAAATAAGACGTCCAGAAATAAGACGGTGGTACGACTGCCTAGGAGAGGATGCAGGAATCCGGGGCAAGGCCAAGAGATAGCGACATTCGGAGATGCCTCAATACCGAAGAATGTTGCTGATCTACTCAAGCTTGGTCCTAAATTTTGTGAGCATCCTGCTGTGGACAAGACGGAACTGCTCAGCCTGGTCAGGACAGCTGCTGGTAGAGCAAGAACAGATGAAGCCGACAGATGCATCAGAGAAGTTGTTGACTGCCTGCCCCTGCAAGATAAAAAATGCAACAAAGTTCGGCTCCGCACAGCAGTGACCGACCTTCGGGATGCGGGGCTCAAGCTGCTCCTATTCGACAAAGAACGTGGTTTTGTCGTGGTGCCTGGTGGCTTGTACAAGAGCAAAGAAGATTTGGCCATTGTAGGCAACTTCAAGGAAATGCATAGAGTGGCTCCTGTGAAGGTGAAAACAAGGGCTGTTTAGCTTTGCGAAAAAACCGGATTCTCCAAGCTGGCCTCGTCCATAAAGGCCTTCAATGGAACCAGTCTTTCTGTGTTTTTCAGCGCCAAGACACACAAGGAATTGTGCTCTTTTCGGGTCACTGTTTCTGAGCGCGGAACCTGGCAACGACAAGTGGGAGTGTTCCTGCAAAGGTCTTTCTGCCTCCTCGACGTTGATGACCCCTTCCTCATCAAGTTGCCAGGTACTATCTCCACCTTTCTCCGTGAGAAATGTCCAAAGGCTGCCCGAGCTTTTCCCGTGGACATCAAGGGCTTATATTACTCTTTGCCTCAAGATGTGTGCATTGAAGTCGGCCATTGCATATTTGACCTCTTCCGCATAGTTTTAGATTCATTTGATTTGATCACGGAGCATCCCTCAGACAACAAGCTGCGTTTCTTAGACTTTATCGAGTTATCGTTCTCAAGCAATCATGTATGTTGAGGTTACGCTCCTCGGTCTCATAAGAACCTTCTTCCCTTTTCCTCCGCGTACTCAAAGATAGTCAAGCGCGGTATTGCAAGATCTTGCATGAAGACGGCCCTCATCAGGTCTTGCGACCACCAAGTGGATGCAAGCTTCGAAAAGCACCAGGCTGAAGCTCGCAGGTTTCCCGGCACAGCTTTTAACCAGCATCGCTGAAAGCCTCGCAACAAGCCTTAAAAGAAAGCAATCGGCAGCTACTCAATCTGAGAATTGCTCACGTACGGTTGTGGTCATCCCATATGTGCACCAGGTTGCGCATAATCTCAAAAAGGTTGTAAGCAGGACAGGCGTTAGGTTGTTCACTGCCAGAAATAAGTTAGGTAGCCTGTGCCATGAAGTCAGTCGGGTGGCCGAGAACAACACAAAAAGTTGTAAAAGGCAGCACAGACAGAGGTTTGTTGGTGACTTTTGTGACTCTGTGGTTTATACGATTCCTCTTTCATGCGCGAGTTTTTATATCGGTCAGACAGAGCCATGCATCGATGACCACATGCGCGAACACTCAAACAAAGTTCAAAAACTAGCTAAAGATAGTTATCACTGCATTGCAATGAATGCGGCTGTAAGACATCTTTTAAAGATGTGACCTACCTGTCAAAATACCACGATGACCACGTACGTCTTATTTCCGAAGGTTTCCACATTCATATTAGCGGCGAAGCATATGTGTAAGCCTTCCCTCTATTTCTCTCCTTCCGGAGGAGATTACCTTCATATCGCATTAATTGCATTAATGCGCATGTTGATTCTGTGCCTTGAGAGAGTGGCTGAATATATATATATATATATATATATATATATATATATATATATATATATATATATATATATATATATATATATATATATATATATATATATATATATGCTGACTGAAAAAATAAAGGCACTTGGTTGTTAGTCAGCGCTGTTGTCTGTGCCCCTCTCCTCGTCCTGTTGTTTAGCGCTGTTTTTACGGCTGGTAACTCGCAGTTCAGACGCGGCTAGGCGGCCCAGGCGATACTGGACGGCATTAGCTCCTTGATGCTTTTCAGCAGATTGTAGGCTCAGCTTCTAGACTCTAGACTCTAGACTTCCTATCTCGGTCTAAAACCTGCGCTTAAATAACTTCTCATTTCCTTAGTGCCCTGGGTTGGAGGACGGCAGACATTGGTGATGATCCAAACAGAGAGAGAGAGAGAGAGAAGGGAAGACGGAAAGGCAGGGAGGTTAACCAGACTGAGTCCAGTTTGCTACCCTACGCGTGGGGAGGGGAATGGGGAGTGAAAGAGGGAGAGAGAGAACTTAGGTGTAGGATGTCTATAGTCGGGCACTCAAGTCTGTTGCCCTCAGGTAGCGAAAAAGCGCTCGAATTGCTTTCTGGGCCAATGAGCTGTGAGGCCAGGCTCCCAAGATCTTCGCTTCCGTAAATGGCCTGTCATCCAGTCTGTTCAAGGCACACTGGAGAGTCGCACGTTGATTATCGAAGCGAGAACAGTGGCACAGAAGGTGACTGATGGTCTCTTCACACTTGCACTTAGCGCACATTGGTGAATTCGCCATTCCAATACGATAGCTGTAGGAGTTGGTGAATGCTACTCCTACCCACAGCCGACACAGCAGTGTTGCGTCACGTCGTGGAAGGTTCGCTGGTAATGTAAGTTTCAGGGATGGGTCGAGGCTGTGTAAACGACACTTACAGTTCTGTGGTGTATGCCATCAACCTAACGTGATTGTACGAGCGAGACTGCGAAGCTCTCTTGCAGCGTCGACTCTGGATAAAGGTATAAGGAGTGTCGGTGAGCCATCCTGGGCACGTCGGGCAGCGTCATCGGCGAGGTGATTACCAACGATGCCACAATGTCCCGGCAGCCACTGAAATATGATATGTCCTCTTTCAGATGCACAATGGCAGGTTTCGTTGATTTGTGACACCAGCTGTTCATAATTGCCCCGTCGTAAACTTCGCAAGCTCTGGAGGGCTGATTTCGAGTCACAAAATATTGCCCATTTGTTGGGCGGTTCTTTTTCAATGTATTCGACAGCAGCGCGAAGAGCGGCCAGTTCAGAACCTGTAGATGTCGTTACATGTGAAGTCTTAAACTTGATGACGACCGATTGAGATGGTAGAACAACGGCGCCTGTAGAATTTTCTGAGACGGAACCATCCGTGTAAACATGAATTCGGTTAGCGTATGAACAATGCAGAAGTTCCAATGTGATCTGCTTGAGAGCCGCGGTGGTCAGGCTAGCTTTCTTCACTATTCCTGGAACAGCAAGGTACACTGGAGGCTTCTTCAAGCACCACATAGGGGATGGCGTTCTTGTTGCGGGTGAGTGCCTCAAAGACAAAGAGTGCCGGTTAACCGCAACTGATCTGGAGAACGCTGCCTCGGGTCTTTGCTCAGGCAAGCGAGCGAGATGGTGGTCAGGGACTCTGGATATATGGCGAACATGCACCCGGAGTGCGCCGATATCTATATAGGTCCTTATTGGGTGGTCTCTCGCTGTGGCAATTGTTGCCACGGTTGAAGCATTTCGAGGTAGCCCCAGACATGTTCGTAGGGCTTGACCTTGAATGCTCTGTAGGACATGGATGTTAGTTTTGTTAGCATTGGACAGCACTGGATGATCCAAACAAGTTTACCCAATTGTATACTGGCTCCTCCCAAGGTCTTGGCCGCGCACCATTTAATTAGGTGCGAGGGAACCGGCGCTTCCCCGCTGCTGATAGAGTTCCCGCACTCGTATTGCACCACACACGCACACCCTTGAGTCCGTGTCTGGCCTCCATTGTCCCTTCATAAACATGGGAGAAACGACGGCAGCCGGACATACGGCGCTGTCGGCGCGCATACACTGACAGCAAATCGTGGACACGGGATAGCATAGAGACGACACATACACTGTCAGCACAATTGTGAAGCCGTGGGCTTGGACTCCGTGAGATTTGCTTTCGCCATATGTGGATTAGCGGCTTGCCGACTGGTAAACCGCCACGATATATAGGTGAATACCCTGTTTTTCGTGGTCGTAAAATAATAAGTGGCGCGTCGCTGCACGGGCGACTTCAATCGAGTGCGGTTGCTGCGTATAGCGGACGATTTAATTGCCCAATAAGTGCTGCATTATTCGTGTAGATAGAGAAAAACACCCAGCGAGCCTTACTTCCGCCGTCAGTCAGTCGGTTGCCACATGTTATCCACTGCACATTTCTCAATATTCTATAACGGTCTTCTTCAAATGTCAAGGAAATGTATTCATTGTGCAACTTATTTTACATTTCATTGCGTTTTTTTTAGTTCGCCTTTCTTTTTCTTTTGCGACTCGCGATGGGCAGCAGCGTTACGGTCGTGAAAGTTATCTTTTCGAGCAAACCTTCTCAAACTGAAGTTTTCGCTCAAGTTTACAAGATATCAAATTTCAGTGTTAGATTCGGCACTATATTCTTCCATTCCATGTGACCTAGACTGAAACTACCTCAGGCTGTACTGACGCGAAGAAGCTTTTATAAATAATAGTTGTCAGCTAAAAAATAAATGCAGTGCCATTTCTTTTGGAATGGCGCTATTTGTAAAATTGATTATACGTTCCCCTAGTCATGCTAAACTACTTGCCCGTCACATGCTTGAGGTTTTTATAAAAGTATTTGCAATGTTTTTCTTCCAACTCAGTATTGTAATTTACGCCTCTCAGAGGGATGAGTGGGGTATTTGTACATGCAGCACTGCCACGAGTTCCAAGATCCAGAAGCATGTGTCGCATGTAATTGTGCTCACAGACTGTCTCTATCCGTATGCCACTAACGAGTACAAATGATTCATTTCTCAATTGTCGCAACAGTTGTTGTTTCACTCCATCTTCAAGAAATTTGTTTCTGTCTTTTCTTGGTCACTGTGGGCTTGCACACATAGAAGTTTCGCACAGTTTGGCAAAAGCATTGCACAGTGGGCCTGCAGGTCTTTTCTGTATTGAGCACCCTACCCTTCTGACTGCCCAATTCTGTCGACACAAGCAGTGAATCCCTCCTTGACGTACTGGATTACAAATATTTCGCACTTCCTTGGAATGTCTGTTCCATCGAGCACGATTTCACATTGGAGATTGCTCTGGCCTCACAGAAAAGCAGTACAAGAGCAAATCAGCGTCTGCTAGGCAAAAGTGGTCGCGTCTCTCCTGTAAGGCCTCGAAGAACGCGAAAGAAGGCCAAAAAGTTGCAGCCAGTGCCGATGAGATTACAGACATTAGATCACTGTTGCTTGGCATTAACCGAAAGCTGGACGAACTTACGCCCCTTAAAGAAACAGTATCTAAAATTGAAGAATCAGTTCAAATGATGTCAGAGAAATACGAAGTTCTTGAACGGGTTGGAGAACGGGAAACAAGAGTGGGAAACAAAGGAAATTCGGAAAAGAGTGGACATGCTAGAACAAAAATCCAAAGACACAGCTGGTGAGACGGTTCAAGTACAAGTGGAGCTACATGAACTGGGATGGAGAAATCGAAGGCAAAATTTAGAATTTCATGAAATTCCTGTCTCTGAGCAAGAAAATCTTCTAAACAAAGTTGGAGGTTCGCGAACTCACGGAACTAGACGTTAGTGCCATACATCGCCTTCCAGCAAGACCTGGCAGTATCCCTGGTGTGATCGTTCGGTTCACAAGGCAAGTGTCACGAGATCAGCGGTTTGTGAACAGACATAAATTGGAGGAAAGTAACTCCAGTGTCTTCGTACTCGAAAACATGACCAGTCACAACAGGCACTTACTTGGTATGGTGAAAGAATGGGCCAAAGAAAAAGGGTACCGTTACGCGTGGCACCGAAATGGCAAGGTATTTCTGAGGCGGGCAGATGGCGAACGAGCACGTGTGATACGAAATGCACACGACCTTCCCGCTTAGTTTGTACTTTCATAATTTCACATTGTTGTGTTAACAGTCCAGTATGACACAACATAGATATTTTCTTCCGCAAGAATTAGATGCAGCTAGTGTAACCGAACATAAGAATTCCTTGAAATGCCTTCCCTTGAATGCGCGCTCGCTCTGCACTAAACTAACAGACATCGTGGATTTCATCTCTAGTTTTTCCTTTTTGTTCGACGCCGTCATGGTCACGGAGACGTGGTTCAAAGATGACCGCGACGAGCTTAGCTTGGCTCTTTATCACTGTTATTTTTTTAAATAATCCAAATCGTCGAGGGGGTGGTGTGATGTTGCTATTGAAAGATGCAATGAATTGCGAATTGTTTCCATCGTTCTGTAGTGTATGTGACGACCTCGAAATACTTACGGCACGTGCTGGCAAATACGTATTCTCTGTTATAGGCCCCCAAATGGGAGCCTTTCTAGTTTTTTGTATCTATGAGCAGTTTCGGCGTTTTGTTTCCGAGAATAACTTGTTCTTGATATCTGGTGGTGCTTTTAACACAGATCTGTCTGTAAATTTCACATACCAGAAAGCAATGATCACTATAATAACGTCAAATGGTTTTGGAAATCTGATTGCTTCTCCAACCCGAATTTGAGGAATTTGAAGCAGTGAAACTTTACTCGACTTATTCATAACAAATATGCAAAACGAAAGCATAACCGCCGGTGTGCTATCATACGACATAAGCGACCACCTTCCAATATTTATCATGATACCTAAACATAGATTTCGAGACAAGAGGGATGTGAGATGTTTTCCTTATCAGCCAATTACAGCAGCCAACCTTGAGGCTTTGAGAACTCAGATGTTAACCTGTGACCTGGAAGTTATCGGTCAAATCACCAACGCTGAAGACGCATATACAAAGTCCACAGATATCCCCTTACTGCATGAATTTTTTTTTCGCGTGAGAGAATTTCAGTAGCCTTGACTTGTAACACAAACACCC
This sequence comes from Dermacentor variabilis, assembly GCF_050947875.1. Lineage (NCBI taxonomy): Eukaryota > Metazoa > Arthropoda > Arachnida > Ixodida > Ixodidae > Dermacentor > Dermacentor variabilis. The sequence goes on along the minus strand of NC_134573.1, from coordinate 14,650,460 downwards.
AAACTAAACTTAGTCTTTAAATATAATGAGCGGTTTAGATTTATTACAGCTTTTTCGTCGCCTATCACATATGATACACCATGCAGTTAGGGGTAATTTTTTTGGACGTGGAGAAAGACAGGATACGAAGAGAAAAAAGAAGCGGCATTGAAAAACGAATAGAAAATTGGTGAAATAACATTTATTGCACAATGGTGTTGCAGCTTCCCTGAAATGTCATCACTAAAGCAAGGGTGAGGATATCATTTGCTTGCATGATTAGTATACCTTGCCCTCCTAGTGAAACGATGAGAAGCAGTTTCGCTCCCTGTTGAAACAGAGGGCCGCATTGCACTTTTTGCGTGATACATTTGTGAGGTGGTTGCAAGAGGGCAGCCTGCAGCGCACTCGCTTGTCAAGCCAATGCGGCATGTGGTGTTGCGTTTCGCCTGCGACACGTGGTTTTGCCGGCGCGTCTGCGGCGGGGCGGCAGACATTTTGGCCCGATCGTCGTCGCCGCAACACTCATCGCCAGGTGTTTCCAGGCGCGTCTGCGGCGATGCGACCGCCTAGGGATCCTCCTCGCATTCCAGTCATTGTGCCCGAAACAGGCGATGCCAAAGCAGGGATCTCATTCCAGTTATTGGGCCCGAAACAGGCGATGCCAAAGCAGGGATCTCGTTCCAGTCATTGTGCCCGAAACAGGCGATGCCAAAGCAGGGATCTCATTCCAGTTATTGGGCCCGAAACAGGCGATGCCAAAGCAGGGATCTCGTTCCAGTCATTGTGTCCGACCGGCAGCGCCACGACAGGGTGCTACGAGATCGTGCGCAGCGCCACGACCAGGTGCTACGAGATCGTGCGCAGCGCCACGACCAGGTGCTACGAGATCGTGCGCAGCGCCACGACCGGGTGCTACGAGATCGTGCGCAGCGCCACGACAGGGTGCTACGAGATCGTGCGCAGCGCTACGACAGTGTGCGTCACCATTAGCCCATTGTACATTCACGTGCTCGTCTTTTGAGGGGTTCCTTCTTGCCCTCAACTGCGAGAGTATAAAAACAGCTGCCCCCGGACGCCAGAGGGGGGGCTCCGATTTCTTCTGTTGAGTGAAGTGCTCTCCCGTCTCTCTACTTCGGTCAAACCTGACTGCCAACTCTTTGCGATGTTAAAATAAACAAGTTGTTTTGTTGTTACCAGTCGACTCATGCTTTGCCGGGACCTTCGGATGCTTCCAGTTGTACCCCAGGCCGCCAGGCCAACGCTACCCTTGGGGCTTGCGACCCAGGTACAACCACGGGCGTCAGCGCCGAGTTCCCAACCGATCGCGCCAGCGGTGCGATCCAAACATCTGGTTGCCAGCGGTGGGATCGCGACAACGGAGGCCAGCAGCGAAGAGATGCAGTTGACTGTATGCTGAGCAGCTCAACGACGATCCGGGAGCAGTGCAACGAGCCCTGTGTGACGACTGGTTGCCTGCAGCGGAACGACTGCGCGGAATTCCTGCCTGCGAGGTTTGGTGAGTGCGGGACTTTCTTCTTCTGAGCTTTGCCAGGCTTTTGTTAGTGTCAGAAACAGAGCTGGTAATTGTGGTTGTCGTTGCTGCCGGGTTAGTTTGCGGCAAGACAATAGTAAGCAGTAGAGAAAGCAGCATTCAGAGCAGCCATGGATTTGAAGTCGTTGCGCAAACCGAAATTGTTGGAGCTTGCAAGAGAGTTGGGTCTGGATGTCTCGGACAAACTCAGAAAACCAGAACTGCTAAAGGCTATTCTTGAGTTAGAGGCTGAGGATGACGAGCTGTCGGAATGCCTTGAGACTATTGAGGAGAGGTCAAAAAGACAGGAGCGCGAACTTAAAGAGCAAAAAGAGAAATATGAGCGCGAACTTAAAGAGCAAAAAGAGAAACAGGAGCGCGAACTTAAAGAGCAGAAAGAAAAAGAAGAGCGCGAACACGCTTTGGAAATGAAGCGTCTCGAGGTAGAGATGGAACGCGCTCGTAATGGAAGTCAGGCACACGGTGCAGGAGAACGAGTATTGTTCAAAATGACTGACCTGATGCGGCCGTTTAAGCTTGGAGAGGACATTGGTTTATTCCTGGTTAACTTTGAGCGAACGTGCGAGAAGCAGGGGTTCTCTCGGGAAACGTGGCCACAGCGCTTGCTCACTTTGTTACCCGGCGAGGCGGCCGACGTAGTCGCTCGCTTGGATAGAGAGGAAGCAGAGGATTTCGACAAAGTAAAATCGAGTCTGCTAAAAAAGTACCGGCTGTCTGCGGAGGCGTTCCGTCGGAAGTTTCGGGAAAATGAGAAAGGCAGAAGTGAGTCATATACAGAGTTTGCGTATAGGCTTATGTCGAACATGCAGGAGTGGCTCAAAGAAGAGAAAGCGTTTGGTGACCACGATAAAGTTCTGCAGTGTTTCGGGCTAGAACAGTTTTATAGTCGGTTACCGGAGAACGTGCGATACTGGGTCTTGGATAGGCCAGACGTGAGTACGGTGGCTAGAGCCGCTGAGCTAGCCGAGGAGTTTGTGACGCGTCGAGCTCGCGGAGCTAAGGACGGTCAAAAGGGTGAATTTGGCTCGAAGTTTGAGAGGCCGAAGTTCACACCCATGAGATTAAAGGGGGACACGCGTAGTGAGGATGCGAGTGAAAGCAGTCCGACCAAACGTAAAGAGACGGCGGCAGCCAAACGCAGAAAGCGGTTCGAGATGAGGCGAGCGCGCTTGTGTTATACGTGCCAGAAGCCGGGTCACTTTTCGGCGCAGTGTCCGGAAACAACACCAAAAGTTGTGTTTTTTTCAATAGGCAGCACTGACGAGAACATGAAGCTTCTCGAGCCTTACATGCGAGACCTCCTCGTGAACGGGAAAGAGTGCCGAGTGCTTCGCGATTCCGCAGCTACGATGGATGTAGTTCACCCGTCTTACGTAGAACCCCATATGTTCACGGGCGAGTGCGCATGGATCAAGCAAGCCGTGGAAGCTCATAGCGTGTGTCTGCCGGTAGCAAAAGTGCTTATTGAAGGACCTTTCGGAGCGCTTGAGACAGAGGCGGCAGTGTCATCTATGCTGCCACCCCAGTACCCGTACCTATTTTCAAACAGGTCCGATCACCTCCTGCGCGAGAAGGGGCTTTTGTTTGGTGAAGCTAGTGTTCAGGCCTTAACCAGATCGAAGGTTCGGGAGCTCGCTGCAAAGGCGGTAGTTGCGGGGCCGACGTTATCAAACAACGAAAAAGGGTCAGAGGCGCAGCAAGCTGATATTCCGAGCACGCCCGAACTGAATAAACTTGAGTCTGTAACGTTAAAGGCGCCAGATACTGGAGAGGAAATGCCCGACACGGGAAAGTTAGAAGAGCTATCTACTGATTTGCTCATCGCGCCTACGTCAGACGGACTTGATAGGTTGTTAAAAGTCAGCCGGTCGGCTTTGATAGCCGAGCAAAAAAAGGATGGCAGCCTGGAAAACGTGCGCTGCAATGTCAAAGAAGGTATCGCCAGGAAAACTGCGCGTTTTGTGGAAAGGGGTGGAGTCCTGTACCGGAAGTATCTAGACCGCAGAGGAGTGGAGTTCGATCAGCTGGTCGTGCCTCAATGCTATCGTCAGGATCTGTTGCGCTTGTCACATGGGGGTTCGTGGTCCGGACACCTAGGAGTTAAGAAAACTAAGGACCGTCTCTTGCAAGAGTACTATTGGCCAGGGTGTTTTCGGGACGCAGACCATTTCGTGAGGACATGTGACACTTGTCAGCGGGTGGGCAAACCAGGGGACAAATCGAGGGCGCCGTTGAAATTGGTACCTATCATAACGGAGCCTTTTAGACGGCTCGTTATTGATACTGTGGGACCTCTGCCGGTAACAGCCACGGGGTACAGACACATTTTAACTGTGATCTGCCCAGCGACAAAGTTCCCTGAAGCAGTGCCGCTTAAAGAACTCAGCTCAGTTGAGATAGTTAATGCACTACTGTCCATATTTGCGCGAGTTGGTTTTCCTGCGGAAATCCAATCAGATCAGGGAACAGTGTTTACTAGCGCTTTGACGACAACTTTTCTCGAAAGGTGTGGGGTAAAGCTGCTACACAGCTCAGTGTACCACCCACAGTCGAATTCCGTTGAGAAGCTCCACTCCGTCATGAAGCGCGTGTTGAGAGCGTTGTGTTTTGAACATCGAACTGACTGGGAGCTGTGTCTGCCTGGGGTGATGTTTGCTTTAAGGACCGCGCCGCATGCGGCTACGGGGTTTTCGCCAGCTGAACTGGTGTACGGTCGCTCGCTTCGATCTCCGCTTCGCATGCTTCGAGAATCATGGGAAGGTAGGGGCGACGACCCAGTCGTGGTGGAGTACGTGCTTAAGCTCCTCGAACGCTTAAGAAGGGCACAGGAGTTGTCAGGTGAAGCAATGACAAAGGCCCAGCAGAGGGCCAAGGTTTATTATGATCGGACAGCCAGGGCCCGTCGTTTTGAGGTTGGCGATGAGGTCATGATATTGCGCACATCGCTAAACAACAAACTAGACGTGCAGTGGGAGGGCCCAGCACGAATTGTTCAGAAACTGTCGGACGTTAACTACGTGGTAAGTCTGCCAGGAAAGCGGAAAGCACAGCAAGTTTACCACTGTAATCTGCTCAAACCTTATAGACAAAGGGAAGCAGTGGTGTGCCTGATGGTAAACGTTCCTGAAGAGCTTCCGGTCGAGCTTCCGGGACTAGGCTCAGTGACGAACAGGGAAGACACCGGTCAAGTCATTAGTGACCTTATCAGTAAAGCACCGCTGTCGCCCGAGCAGAAAACCGAACTACACCAGCTATTACAAGAGTTTCAAGGTCTGTTCTCTGAGAGGCCTGGTAGGACTTCTGTACTTACTCATGATATAGAACTTACCTCCCCAGAGCCAGTACGATCCAAGGCGTATCGGGTGTCACCCCGCCAGAGCGATATTATGGAGGCTGAGGTAAAGAAAATGCTACAGCTCGGTGTTATTGAGGCAGGTGAGAGTGATTATACCTCCCCTTTGATTTTAGTTGAGGTACCGGGCAAGGAACCTCGTCCTGGCGTCGACTACCGCAGGCTTAATTCCATCACTAAGGATCAAATTTATCCGATCCCTAACATCGAGGAGCGCCTTGAGAAAGTTAGTAGCGCTCAGTTTATTTCCACCCTAGATCTTGTCAGGGGTTATTGGCAGGTTCCACTTACAGAAGAGGCTAGTAGGTATGCGGCGTTCATTTCACCAATGGGAACATTCCGTCCTAAAGTGTTGAGTTTTGGTTTGAAGAACGCGCCATACTGTTTTTCAAGCCTCATGGATAAAGTGTTGCGGGGACAGCAAGAATTCGCTTTACCGTATCTAGACGACGTAGCGATATTCTCCGCATCCTGGTCTGAGCATATGGCACACTTGCGGGCAGTGCTAACCCGCCTGCGCGAAGCAGGCTTGACAGTCAAGGCTCCTAAGTGCCAGTTAGCACAGGCCGAGGTTGTCTACCTCGGTCACGTGATTGGTCAGGGTCGTCGCCGCCCCTCTGAAATAAAAGTGGCCGCTGTGCGAGACTTTCCGCAACCGCGCACCAAGACCGATATTCGGTCGTTCTTAGGTGTCGCCGGCTACTATCAGAGGTACATCCCTAGGTACTCTGATATCGCGGCTCCCCTGACGGATGCTCTAAGAAAGACAGAGCCTCAAACAGTCGTCTGGGACGAGACAAAGGAAAGAGCTTTTAGCGCCCTAAAGAGTGCCCTAACAAGCCAGCCTGTGCTACGATCGCCAGACTATACAAAAGGGTTCATTGTTCAGTGCGATGCTAGTGAGCGAGGCATGGGCGTTGTACTGTGCCAACGGGAAAATGGAGAAGTAGAACACCCCGTCCTGTATGCTAGTCGTAAGCTGACCAGTCGTGAGCAGGCGTATAGCGCCACCGAGAAAGAGTGTGCATGTCTCGTGTGGGCCGTTCAGAAATTGTCATGCTATCTAGCCGGCTCGAGGTTTATCATTGAGACGGATCACTGCCCTCTCCAATGGCTGCAGACCATCTCTCCCAAAAATGGCCGCCTCCTGCGCTGGAGCCTCGCTTTACAACAATATTCCTTTGAGGTGCGTTACAAAAAGGGGAGTCTCAACGGTAACGCCGATGGCTTAAGTCGAAGCCCCTAACGTAGGAATCAGCCTCAAAATTGTTTGTTACTGATGTTTTTTTTTCCTGAGGCAGGATTTTTTTTAACATATTGCTTTTGTTTAGTGTTTCAAAGTGATGATATGCTTTCTAGTGCAAGTTTTCAATTTGTGGACGCGTTCTGAGTGATGCTAGACTACTGTAAGGAACTAGGCAGTGGTATAAAAAGGGGAAAGAGCCTGGCAGGGCTTAGTGAGGGTTGTGCCGTGCTTGCTGACTGAGCGGTTGAGTTTCAGCGTAGTTCTAACGCTTGCCGGGAACGAGAACAAAAATGTGAACTCTCCCGAAGTCACTTTGCAGTGTCCCGTGCGAACCTGAACGAGAGAACGAGGCCTTCTCTGTGCGCTGCGCTCAAGAAACGTCAAGGGACGCCCGACTTCGGTTATGAGCATCATCGAGCGACATCCCTCCGGACAGCGGATGCAGTCCCCTGTCCATCGGGATCTCCTTCCCCCGGCGGGGCGGTCTGTTGCGTTTCGCCTGCGACACGTGGTTTTGCCGGCGCGTCTGCGGCGGGGCGGCAGACATTTTGGCCCGATCGTCGTCGCCGCAACACTCATCGCCAGGTGTTTCCAGGCGCGTCTGCGGCGATGCGACCGCCTAGGGATCCTCCTCGCATTCCAGTCATTGTGCCCGAAACAGGCGATGCCAAAGCAGGGATCTCATTCCAGTTATTGGGCCCGAAACAGGCGATGCCAAAGCAGGGATCTCGTTCCAGTCATTGTGCCCGAAACAGGCGATGCCAAAGCAGGGATCTCATTCCAGTTATTGGGCCCGAAACAGGCGATGCCAAAGCAGGGATCTCGTTCCAGTCATTGTGTCCGACCGGCAGCGCCACGACAGGGTGCTACGAGATCGTGCGCAGCGCCACGACCAGGTGCTACGAGATCGTGCGCAGCGCCACGACCAGGTGCTACGAGATCGTGCGCAGCGCCACGACCGGGTGCTACGAGATCGTGCGCAGCGCCACGACAGGGTGCTACGAGATCGTGCGCAGCGCTACGACAGTGTGCGTCACCATTAGCCCATTGTACATTCACGTGCTCGTCTTTTGAGGGGTTCCTTCTTGCCCTCAACTGCGAGAGTATAAAAACAGCTGCCCCCGGACGCCAGAGGGGGGGCTCCGATTTCTTCTGTTGAGTGAAGTGCTCTCCCGTCTCTCTACTTCGGTCAAACCTGACTGCCAACTCTTTGCGATGTTAAAATAAACAAGTTGTTTTGTTGTTACCAGTCGACTCATGCTTTGCCGGGACCTTCGGATGCTTCCAGTTGTACCCCAGGCCGCCAGGCCAACGCTACCCTTGGGGCTTGCGACCCAGGTACAACCACGGGCGTCAGCGCCGAGTTCCCAACCGATCGCGCCAGCGGTGCGATCCAAACAGTGGTCAATTTTATCGAGGCGAACATCAGCAGTTGGCAGTGGCGCCAGCGTCGTCCTCTTCTTTGCTTGAATGAGTAACTCAATTTCAGTACTGGGTCTACCTGCCCGCTTCCTTTCATGTAACTTCCCTGCCTTGCAGAGTCCTTCTGCGACAGAAGACGAACTCAAGCAGGGGAGTCTTGGCACTTTTTTGCTTTCGCCAGAGAAGCCAGGCATTCACCACAGTGAGATCCATCAGGTGAAAAAATATGCGGTGATACCATTTCTTTGATCGAATCTTGATTCGGTAATAGCCTAGTATCGAGTCAAGGAGGTCTACACCACCCATATGTGTGTTATAGATCAACACAACATTTGGGCAGGGAACCGTTTTGTGCGCTTTTTCTTTTGTGAAGTACCGTTTTACTTCGTCCGCTGGTTCACTACCGGCGAAGGTGGAAAGCAATGTGACTGTTTTACTGTCGTGCCACGCTACTGCAGACAGCTTGGTCCCCGACACCTCGCACAACCTTTCTTCATATGTTCCTCTCTCTTTCTTTTTCGTTTCTTTCGGGAGCGTGCAGCCAGGTAGACGGTTTCGCCGCACAGTGCCAAGGCAGTGAATCCCTTCGTTCTCTAAAAATACTTGCAGAGGAATAGAAGTAAACCAGTTGTCAAAAAACAACTGGCGACTATTTTGCCTGGTAATGGTGCGAGACAACCTGAGGACAACATTGCTGCTTGCGCCTAGGTCAGGGTCACCTGGTAGCTGCTTGTTTTCCGCTGCACCGCTGAAGACCTCAAAATCGTAGCAGAAACCCGACACCCCACTCAGAGCAAAAGCTGTGTATCCCCAGCGGTGTGGTTTCTTCGGATTGTATTGCTTCAGTGAGCTTCGCCCCTTGAAAGGAACAATTTGCTCGTCGATGCACAGTCTCTCTTCTCGCGGAATTGCCTTCAGCTGCTCAAGCAATTTGTTCAAGAGGTGTCTGACCTTGTGCAGCTTGTCGTGGCCAATTCCTGCAGGGGCAACAAAAGTGTTATTGAAGTGAAGAAACCGTTTTAGTTCTTCCCAGCGGTTGAGGCACATCACGTATGCAACATTGTGATGTCCGATGCTGGAGCTCCAGTAGTCTCGGGTGCTTCCGACGCCATTCCGACGAACCTTTCGAGTTCCGCTACGCTCACCGTGAGAGGCTTTTCAGGACGACACTGAATTGAGTAGCGCAACGATTCCTCGCGAATCATCTCGAACACCTCAACGGGGCAGAGGAATTTGAAAAACTGGAAAGGAGTGTCAAAGTCCTTGATAGTCAATGGCGTCATGGTGTTCCCAGTGAACTCAATTTCTTTTGGGTCTCTTTCAAGGCATGTGTTTGTCCACTTTGGTGTACATTTTGCAGGTCGTTTCTTGCCTCTAGAAGTTGATCTTGCAGGAGGAGCTTTATCTTGACTGTCATCCTCGCTTTCAGAAGACTCCTCTGCTAGCGCAGATGGAGCCCGGCACGGTAGCAGTTCCGGCCCATCGTCGTCCGAGCGCTCGCTATGGCTGCTTCTGTCACCATCACCAGGAATGGGCCGAACTCCCCGTCTTGTTCCACCGTAAAAAGTGCCGACATCCATTGCCTAGGACAAAAAAAAAAAGGATACTTCACTTTCCAGCAACAAGAAAGCACACAAAAATGCTCCATTACATTGCAAATGTAAGTTTTCTGTGATGACGACACCGACGCGCTTCCGAACAAAAAAATTACCCCTAACTGCATAGTGTGTCATATGTGATACGGGTCTAAATGTAGTCCTCGCGGTGCATTGCAAAGGCGTCGGGCGTTCAAATTGCCACAAGAGGTAGACAAGGAGCCATATAACGCGCTAATAATTTTTTTGAAAGGATAGTATACGTCAAAAGCACAAAAAATGTCATTCACTTATCTGTTCGAAGCCTTGACAACGCGACGCTGCGTCCACGTGTTGTGGCATACAAATAGGATTCAAGATAGCTTCGGAAGATGGAGCCACTGCGGGTGTAGTTACCAGATAGGATATAAATTCAAGCAAAATGTGGCAGAACGTTTTTCGTTTCACTCGCTCTCCGCGAGAAAAAAAAAGTTTGGAGCGGATCATATATGATACGCTATGCGGTAAGGGGACATATATAATTTCTGGTGTATACAAGTACCACTTTGCCCGAAAAAGAATTACCTTAGGCAAAAAAAATTGTAAACCTTGGATAACGCCTGAATTGCTTGCAAAAATACATCGCAAAAACGAATTGTATCATAAATTTATTCAAAATAAGGACCCAGATACACTGAAACAATTCAGTATACATCGAAATAAACTGAATAAGGAAATAAAACTAAGTAAAATGCGACACATTCAGTCTGGATTTGAGTGCTCTACACCAAAACCTGACTTCTTATGGAAGAGGTTAAATACTGTCCTTAATCGTAATAAATCGCCTTCTCGTATAGAAAAACTGAATATAAATCGCAATGATAATCTGGCATCCCTCTCGCCACTATGTTTAATGATCACTTTGTTAGGAACAATCAAAACAGTTCATCTAGGACATTGTCTAAGTTGAAGCCTGTTGCTAGCCCCTTTTCATTATTTCTTGAGCCTGTCTCTAAACATGAAGTTTTCTCTGCTTTCATGTCACTGCGAAATAGTTCCTCGTGTGATTTTGAAGGCATGCAAATTAGACCGTTAAAGTACGTGTTAGATATTGTCACACCGTACCTTACATATATTATATATTAATTTATGTTTGTCCCGTGCAACTTTTCCGAAAAGAATGCAAATCGCTAAAGTGAGTGTTTTATTTAAAAAGGGAGACAGAAATGATATCCAAAATGATAGGCCCATATCCATATTGCCTATCTTTTCTAAGGGCCTGGAAAAAATCTACATCGCCAATTTAATAACTTTTTGAGACGAACCATGTAATATCACCTGCCCAATTCGGCTTCAGAAAGCTTAAATCCACCGAATATGCACTGTTGGAACAAAATGAATTCATCTCATCCGAGTTCGAGGAAAGAAGACTTGTGCTTGGCGTCTATGTGGGTTTTAGCAAAGCATTTGATAATATTCACCATTTAAGATTGATTGTATAACTTGATAGATATGGCATTCGAGGTCATTGTTTAGCTCTAATTAAATATTACCTAGAAAGCAGACGGCGATTTGTTCAGGTAAATATGCATTGCTCAAGTATGGAGTCTATTTCAAAAGGAGTTCCGCAGAGAAGTGTTTTGGGGCCCCGTCTTTTTAACGCCTATATCAATGATGTCACGAATATTTACCCAAACGCGAAATATATCCTGTATGCTGATGACGCCAGCATATTTCTTTCAGGAACAAACTGTACAGACATAGAGTATGAAACGAACCTCATGCTCTCTATGCTGAGGGACAGGTCAATAATGAACCAATTAGAAACAAATACAAAAAAACCAATGCTGTGCTCTTTAGGTCTAAAAATAAGCCAGTGAATTCAAATATTAACATTTTCTACGGGAAAATAACGATAGAAATGGTTACTAGTATGGCAACTCTCGGCGTTACGTTTTCGAGTAATATGCCTTGGGACGAACACATTGACGCAGTCACAATCCAGTTATCGAGGGTCATTGGCATGACGTGGAAATGTAAATCACAATAGCCGTTTAAAGTTGCACTTCTCATTTATAACTCACATTTTTATTTGTACCTCTATTATTGCTTATTGGTATGGGGTACAACTAATTTTATTAATTTGCATAAACTACTTGTCTTGCAAGAGAAGTTTGTTCGGCTGCTCTTTAATGTCCCCTACAACTCCCATATTATAAACTTATTTCAGGAAGCCAACATAAATTCTTTGTTAAAGGTACACCAGTACAAGTTAACAACTGCATTTAAGCGGGAACTAAAACTGAACTGCTCCTTTCTACGAGAACTTTGTAACCTTGAACTCAATGACAAATTTTATGTTAACCGTGATAAAGAGATATGGCGGGTGGTCACACCCAGAAGTAATTATTTAAGGGAAAAGCTGTCATGCACAATGCCAATGCTTCTATATAAATATAATAATCTAGGCGTTGATGTCACGCAAATAACGGCCCAACAACTGAGAGGCTTGTATGTGCGGAATTTTTAAATTACTGGTTAAGTGTACATCCTCCCGGCTAGTATGTATATAAAGTGTGCATATATGCTTCTGTATATGTGTGTGTATATACGTAAGTATGCATACGAGTGCGTATGTATATATATATATATATGTGTGTGTGTGTGTGTGCATTTTCATTTATTTATTTTGTGATACTGTCAATCCCATCAGATTTTTACAGGAGTGCACATGTATGTATGTATGTATGTATGTATGTATGTATGTATGTATGTATGTATGTATGTGTATATATATATATATATATATATATATATATATATATATATATATATATATATATATATATATATATATATATATATACCAAATTGGCCTTACCAAATTGGCAAGGGTCTCGAGTGGATTCTTCACTTGGCTCAACTATTTTGTTGTTGCCCTATATATTTTCTATAGGAAGAATGCAGAACAAAAATCTTGTGGCTTCCTGTTGGTTTACCACCCTATAACTGGCTTACATGTAGGGCCATTTGATATTCATCTTTACACAGCATTTAGATGATGCTTTTGAAGACGTGTCCCTATCGCGCTTACATGTAAAGGAGCTTTCCCCAGTCGAAAAAAGTCAATGGGTCCAATTGGAAAAATACTAGAAGAACATCAGTTTGGCCTAGTTGGTGTTTACTGCATATCATATTGAGTGCAAATAAAGACGGGGACAGAGCACTAAAGATCAATAGTTTTACAGTATTTGCTTCGTCCTGTTATAGCCGACAATGCGTCACAGCTTACCGAGACATATGCGTCCAAATTACACGCTGTGTTTCATACACTTGTTTCTGGCAAATTTCTTGAGATGACTGCATAAGACTGCTCAGTGTGCAGAACATCGATCAAGGTTTGTTGCGTGTGGCCACAATTTAAGTATGTAGCTTGGCTTGCTCACCCCAATGTTGCAGCAGGTGCTTGTCAGGGCTGGATGTTGCCCCGGTAAGCTCTAGTTCGCATGTCGCTTTTTGCACTTTGTAAATAATGCGTGTTACTAGCAATTTTTCAACACCTTCAGATTCTGCAGACTCAAGTGCATCACGGAAATGCACCCAGCCTGAAACCCTGATTTTGTGAATGTGGCACATTTTCACCCCTAACTCAAGTGTTATATCGGATAATGGTCGTTGCCTCTTGGGACAGAGTTGCACTGGCAGTCTGAATGTAGGCCCCTGTTGCCCATGGTAAGTAAATGTACTGTGCTTCTGGATTTAATGGAGGGTGTGGCGGTTGAGATAGTAGGTGTCATTTGTTAATTTGAGGTCTGTGTTGTCTGCTTCATCAAGGGGCATCCTCTTGGCCGTACGTCTTTGCATCCCCAATGTGGGTGATGTGCATTGAGCTCACTTTGAGTATACTGTGCTGGGGAAAGCAAATTTGCACATGTGAAAGCCAAGTGAAGTCGCCTTGGGTGTGGTGCCTGCTTTTGGGACAGATGTAAAAAATGGCTTCCTTTCACTGCCTTAGCCTGCAGCGCACCATCACAACTTTCTGATGAGACATGCGTTTGTTCAAGCAGTTCTTTTTTTGCCCTAATTCTATAATAGCCAATTTTAGGAGCTGCAAATCAAGCTGACTTCAGAAGACTGCCGATGTTTTAGCTACTTCTAGTAACTTACTGCTTGGTTAATTTTCTAGTTGGGCATGACATGCTTCCTGCTTAAAAATGAACTGCTTAAAGAATTTTTGTAGTAATATTAGGGCAGGCAACTATAACTGAGTGATCACTGCTTTTGTCGCAAAATGTGGCACTGAGCTATGCAGATGCTATCACGACAGCGCAGTGTTAGGTTGTATGAGTATAGAAGAAACAAAATGGGAGTTGTGAAGTTAAAAGCCTTATTTTTACAGCCTCTCTTTACACTGCTGACATTAGAGAGCTTTAGATTAGTGGACGCAAGCTGCATGCGTAAATAAGAAACCTGTTTGGGTATTTCTGGGACCCACATGGTTTGCATAACCAAGCAGCACATGAATCCCTTGCATCCTCTTATCCAATACTATTATTTTCATTGTAAAGCAACCAATGTCGCAGTAAGTCAGATCAACCTGCATCAATATGCTAGAAATTTTTAAGCACTTAAGTTGTGATTGTTGAGTGTTTAAAGCACTTCACACCCTTGCCCACTAGACTTGTGCTTTCCAGTATTACTTGCTAATCAACTCTTGAGGTGTTTACATTGTTTTTCTGTGCTGCAAGATTAGCTTAACAATCCTAATAAGATTATTAAAGTGAAGGTCTGGGCTGTTGTATTGGCCATGTCATTCTAAAACTGTTAGGTTTGGCACTGTCAAAGCATTTGCCAACTTTAATAAACTTCACCTCACAACACATATGTATTGCCGTGGGACCATTCAGCATGTGAAAATAAAAATAACAGCAAATAGACAGTTCGAGAGCACCTGTGATTATAGTAAAGCGGGCGGGGCAGCATCTTCAGGGTAACGGGGACGTCAAAGCTAGAACTAGGGCTGCCATACATCCCGTTACCGCAATACACTGCTTGCTTCATCGCATTACACGAATGTGTCGCGGTGAAGTTATTGCATACACATCTACACAATAATTTGTCCCAACTTTGCACAGAACCTTGCGTCCCATTGCTAAAACTAAGAGCGCGAAAAGGGGCAGAGATGCAGCTGAACATCACAGTATTAAGCTCCAGCTCACTGTGTTTTGCGCGCCCTTAGTATCAGTAATATTAAACATCTGCTCTGCATTTTAGTTCGTGGGATTCTGGCAGACCATGTGATGACACTAAAGCTCCGTTATGTTCACAGCACTCCACGACAATTGTCGTAAAGCCCAGGATAAAAGTAAATTACATGAAGTCACGGATAGAGCACTAGCGCTGAACAAGATTGAAAACCTGCGCTGCCCAATTTCAAGGACGCGTGAACAGTTGTCAGCAAACAACACCTTAAGCAATATATTACTTAGGTAACGTTAGTCGTGGCGAAGAACACGTACGATACTTCTACCTACGACGCCCGTCAAGTAACGGTGCATGTACGATGTGATCACACTGCCGGAAAGGGCCAACACGGCGACGCTGCTGCATAGCGCCGGTTCGAAAATTGCATTCCCGAGGCGTTACTCCACTTGAGTATTTCGATCGTTAGCAGCACTGAATTCTTCAGAAATATGGGTCTCACACCACCAGAGTTCACCGAGACCAAAAGCCGACATGCCACATCCCCACTACTGCAGGACTTTTCGCCAACAGATACTGAAACCACTGCGGAGACATCATACGACCAGTGGTCGGCGTGGGCCGGAGATTCAAAGCGCCATATGGCGCAACGGCATCACTTGGCGCCACCGTCTCACTTCGCGCCTTCTCGAAAGTCCCTAAACGATTCTGTCCCTAGGCACCTAGGATCGGGTCACGTGAGGGATTTTTGTACGACATTTAGAGGCACGCGGCGGTGTGGACGGTAGCGGCGAGAATCACCGCAATGGCGCTGCGTGGAGGAAGGATGTAGGGTGCCTCGATGTCCTCCTCGCCCGCCGCTCCTTTCAGGGTGGAGACATTCTTTGACGGCGCCGGTGCCGCCAGAACCGGTTCGTTCTAGCCACCGCCGCCATGTCCATGCCCGCCGCGCGCGCTGCACGGTGCAGGTGGTAGGTCGTTGCTGCGACGAGTTCGCTGGGTGTCGTCTGCACAAAATGCCCGGCTGCTGCCTGCCGTTGTGCAGTAATCACTCAAGGAATGGTTGGCGAATGTTTCAGTTCCCAAGAGATCCAAGAAGAAGAATTTTGTGGACTGCAAGGATCAAGCGGGACAAATGGCAGCCCACGAACACCTCGTGCATATGCAGTGTGAGTACTGAGGCGCTTCGTGGGAATTATTTTTCCGACGTGGACTTTCTTAAGCGTTACTGATGATCCAAGTAGATTGCGTATAATGTTTCCTGGTAGTTAACATTGGGCTGACAAGTAGATTACCAGTTAAGCAAACTAGTAGCAGCAACATTAAAGTGTTTACAAAAAATAACATCTCGACTGTCTCCGTCATGTTCCAAAAACCTATGTGCGCGTCTGTGTTGTTTATGGCGTGGTGTGTTGCGCGTTCGTTGATGTTTTTCAGCTATTCGGTGCTGCAGGCGAATCAATTTGAGTCGTTCATCTCGCCCTTCCGGACGGTGCAGGACAACCAGGAAAAAGCTGGTTGGAAAAAAATGGTGCGCCCAAAGTTCGACAGTGTTCTGGCACCCTGTAGTATAACCATTGCTAATTAACGTTACTTGGACGTTACTCGCACGTGCGGAATTGTTTGCGTAACATAATAGTGCGGTTTTAAATGTAGCAGTTGCAGTAAAGTTCGGAAAATGTTTAGGAACGTACGAAACACAGCAATTGTAGGCGTGTGAACACTGGTCATATCTTGCGAAGGAAATAAATTTTACGACTTTCTATGAACGCGCAGGCTCATTTCGAAGAGGACAGCTTCGAGCAAAATAGAGCAGACGGATGGAAAAAACTAAAGCCAAATGCGGTGCCCACAGTGTTTTCCTTCAGACGTAAGTTGTCCAATTTTTCAGCGTGTTCCATTTGCATCTCTCGGTAGGACGTGGGGGAGGGGTCGTTCTTAAGCTGTAGCTACGTAACTTATATATATATATATATATATATAGGGCGCCGGGCACGAAAAATTAGTGACCCTGACCGAAAATGACACTTTGTCACTCTACAGTAGTTCTAAGCGTGTAACGAATGTAACAAGCGGTGCTTTCTATAGAAAAGTGAAAAGACATTAAGAAAGTCGTTCGTGGCATGTACCGCTGTTGAATAATGCTGTTTATGGGATGCATTTTGATGATATCCTTTGTTTTCGCAGCTTTACCTCGTCACACAAAGGCACCAAAGGATAGGACCGGACCCGCTGTCCTTTCGGCCCTACTTGAAGATCAACACGACATAGCCACTGATGATCATGAAGCTACGATGGACCCAATGTCGTCACCAGGCATATTTGAGCTGACTCAAGGACAGAATTGCAGCCCACACGACGCCAGCTCAAGTGCACTGGTAACAGACGAAGCAGGTCTGCAAGTCTGAGCCAGTGGAATGAATGCCGGGGTCTCTGACCTGCAGTCTGCATGTACCTCTTGCGCAGAATTAAGTAAGCAGCTCGCAGACCTGACACGGAAATACTGCGAACTTCAAGAATTGCATACCCAGGCAAACTCAACAATCCAAGGTCTCCGAAAAAAAGTTAAGAAGCTCGAAGGTAACATCGAAACATTCGGAAAGAACATCAAGTTCCTTAACGAAGACCAAATACAGGCACTGTCGCGCAATAGCAACAAAGGGAGTACTTGGTCCCCGCAAAGTGTTAAGCAAGCACTTCAAATTAAATTTCAATGCGGGACGTCCGGCTATGAAACCTTAAGGAAACTCGGGTACCCGCTGCCAACTAACAGAACTCTGGCGCGTCGCCTACAGGCACTCAGTTTTCTGCCCGGTGCTCTGACTGACGTGATCGACCTGCTAAAAACGAAAGCGGAGGGTATGCAAGACATTGAAAAAGACTGTGTTCTGCTACTAGACGAGATGGAGATTGCCAGGGGCTATGAGCTTGATCGCGCTGAAGATGTTGTTCTTGGGGGAACAACTTTACCTGCAAAGCCGGATGAACCTACCCACCATGCCTTGGTGTTAATGATAGGGGGTCTTAACCGGCGGTGGAAACAAGTGATTGCCTATCACTTTACTGAAAGGAGCATAGACGGCCTTATTCTCAAAGACTACATATTGAATATCGTGAAAGTTTGCGCAGATATCTCCCTGAGGATCCGCGTCGTCACTTCGGATATGGGTTCTTCCAACAGGGCAATGTGGCGTGAATTGTGCTTCTCTAGCCACAGGAACTCCAACACCATATGCTCGATACCACATCCTTGTCTAGAAGACAAAGAACTCTTCTTCACTGCAGATGCTGCACACGTACTTAAGAATATCAGGGGCCAACTTCTGAGTTCTGTCGTTTTCACCATTAGTGATGCAACCAAGTGTCAACATGACCTACCCTCAAGAAAAGTAAAACTTGAGCACGTGCGCGCAATGGTAGACTTCGACGAAAAACGGGAGCTGAAAGTCGCGGCAAAGCTCTCGGACATCCACGTGTCGAACGGGCATTTGACGAAGATGAAGGTGGGAGTGGCCGTTCAGTTTTTTCGAGAAGCTCCTGCCGGGATTCGGTACTTGATAAAGCAGAAGATCTTGGATCCGGAGGCGGAAACTACAGCGTGGTTTTTAGAGCTTGTCTTTAAGTGGTATGCTCTTGCGTCATCACGACACCCATCAACTGCCTTGAGTCTTGAACACATGGACAAATATCACGCAGCCATAGACGTATTGTGCTTGGCGTCTGAGACCATTCGGAGAACAAACATGGGGAGCACATCCCAATGGAAGCCCTGACAGGCGGGTTTCTTGATAGCCACAGCTGTGATCATTCGCCTGCAGGATGTCCTTCTAAGAAGTGAAGGCTACAAGTCCTTTCTCACGAGCTGATTGCTCCAGGACTGCTTGGAAAATCTATTTTCGGTTATACGTCTCAGGAAGCCTGTTCCAAGCGCCTACGATGTGAAGTGTACGTTGAAGCTTGTTTATGTCAGCCAATTCTTCTACACACCGTCAACGACTAGCTACGATGTCGATGACGCACAGTACCTGATCGACCTGCTGTCGGCAGGTATGCAAGAACAAACGGCAGCCGAGATTGAAGCTATCGACGACTCGGAGATCCCCTTTGTCGAAGAGGTAACATCAGCTGAGGGCGAGATTTCGTTTCATATCGGTGGGTTTCTTATAAAAGGGATCCTCAAATCTATTGGCCACTGCGAGCAGTGCAAGCCCGCATTGTTAGGCTCAAGCAGCAGTGAGCATGCGTATTTGACGTCCCTCAAGGAATACGTCTCTGAAGGCAGCAACCTTCGTTACCCAAGCGATGCAGTCATGCTGGTTCTCAAATCTTGCGAGGAACATTTTAATGGTATCACCACCTGGACGGAAAGCGTTTTCACCATGAAATCTCCTTTGAAGGCTGTAACCGCATACTTGACAAAGATGTTGCGGTGGGGCGTAACGGGCGCCTGTCAGGAACACAAATAAACAGTGGAAAAGCTCTTTGTGTCAAACTACGCGAGACTGAGGCTGCGTGTGCACCTGCGTCAAGCCGCGGCAACGGGACTTGACGGGCATGCAAGCAAGACGTGTGCAGGAGTGAGCCTACAGTGAACACTGAAATTAAATTTTAATGCATAAAGCCAGAATTCAAAAACGTTCGTTTCATTTATGCTACTCTTTTAATATAGTTTTCATTCATGTGTTTATTCTTACTTTGCTGTGCGTGCTGATTTTTCACCTTGTGTCTGTACAAGGTATCCGCTTTTTTTCCAACTGATCGAACTGAGCTGCAAGCTGACATTCTAATTTATTTTGTTCAAGTTAATTCAAGGCTTCATTGTAGTTTCTGGTCGTTGGTCTGAGATCTACGAAAGACCTGTGGCAATTGACACCTCCTGACAGCTGACATAATAAAAACCTGCATGGCGACCCAAACGTCGTGACCGAAATCACGTATCTACTCGTCACTTATTGACCTCGTTTCTTTACTACCGGCATCTTCTTATGCAATAGGAATTTCCAGGGCTGCATACCAACATGCTCACAAGCAACACAAGTTCACGGCATAACTCTTCGCGAAGAACAGAAATGCAGGCAGCGTAGCAATTTTTAGATTCCTCTATGAACGCTTGTGTTTTACGCATCATTTCCCACTGTAAAACAAAGGGATTTCCGTGCAACTTAATTTCTGTATTTACAGTTCGTAAACAAAACACGCCAGGCCGCTGATCAATGGTTGCAACGCGTTTTACGAGGATACTTCCAGACGACAGCATTAAAACAACACTAAATAGAAACAGGGAGTTGAGCTGGCCTAGGGCCCCTAGGGAAGGCGCACATATTTTTTCGGTGCAAAAATATTTCTTAATAGTAGAGAAATTCGTAATCGAAGTAATCAAAAAAGCGCATTGCTTCCGTCACAACCGCTCATCCACACGCGCGCCAGCAACGCGCTGCTCGCAGCGGGCAAGAACATGGCGGACGCCGTAGCAGACGACGCACTTGTCTCCACCCTGAACGGAGCGGCGGGCGAGGAGGACATCGAGGCACCCTAAAAGGAGGTAGGGTGCCTCGATGTGCGCCCCGGAGAGCGGGCGCACATCGAGGCACCCTAGAAGGGGGCGAGATAGGGCGAGAGGATAGGCGAGAACACGTGATCCGGCTTTGGAGGACAAGGGAAAGGAGAGCAAGACTCGCGCCGCGAGCAAGAGATGGCAGCAGGAGCGCGCACAGCTTGAGCAGCGCGTGGATGATGACCTTGGTTACGGCGAGGCCGATGGAGATGGTGCCGCGAAACGCGGGAAGGGGCGCCAAAGAGGTGCATCTAACAACAACTTGCCGCAGGTGGGCAACGATTCCACGTCTTCGCATTACGCGTGCGATGCTGTACCATTACTTTCTTTAGGCTTGTAGCGCAGCTCAGAACGAGCGAAGAAGGTAAAAGGGTTAATGAATAGGAACGGAGAACATAGTGAGCGCTAACTTCCAAATGATTTATTTTATTTATCACAATACACACAGCGCCCGTAGGCATTACAGCGGGGGTGGAGGCGGAGAGAAGGAAACAAAGAACCGATCAACAAAGCAAGCAAAACAAAACATATACCCGGAACGCTTTCATACTCGCACATACACACAAAAACACTATCTTACTTCAGTGGGCATATAGAGCTTGAAAATACATCATTTGAGAGAATCGTTGCGACATCGGATGGTAGCTTCTTCCATTGGCTTATGGTTCTGGGGAAAAATGACATTTTAACGCGACAGCGTTAAGGAGCTCGTGTCGCAGAAAAGCCGGTGTCGTCGGTTTCGGCGTTGGCGGCGTTGGCCGTGAGCGATAAATCCCAGCAGGCGCTTCATGAATAAAAAACAACTTGCAAGATTGGCTGGGTGGGAATCGAACCAGGGTCTCCGGAGTGTGAGACGGAGACGTTACCACTGAGCCACGAGTTTTTTTTCTTTATTTCCAATGTGACAACACAAAACAGAGAAACCAACACAAAAATGTTAAAAGCGCCAACCAGTAGCTTGTTGACCCGACATTTTTAAAAACGTTTGAATGACACTAGGTCATTAAGTACAGGATACCATGTTGGCTGTTCGTCCTGGGACTGGTACACATCTCGGATATAGGCAATGCTTCCAATGAAGTTTTCTCTTACCGATCTTACAATAGGATCTGCATGTCTGACAGCCATTCTTGTTTTCCACATGCTATGCATGCTTAATACCATGAACATGTCATAGAGCACACCCCTGTCATTGTTAACCGCAAGAAAGTTAATTCCATATGGTGTGAGGGGCGAATCTTTTTTCAGCGTTCTCTGGAGGACGTTCCAATGAAAAATTGAATCTAAACAGTCTAGGAATATATGTGTTACTGTTTCTGGCTTGCGGCATAGAATGCAATTAACTGACCCGGGAAGAAAAAAGCCCTTTTCCTGCAGCCAGGGTTTGACTGGGAGCGTGCCACTATGGAGTTGAAAAAAAGTTTTCACAGACGACCGAACCGGCATTTTTTTAACTCTCTTTAAAACATCCTTACCCAGACCGACAGAAAAGATGGCTCGATATAAAGGTACTGGAAGCATCACGTCACGGAGATCTTCGTACAATTGTTTCTTTGATACTATAATGAGATAATCAAAAGAGAAACGTACTCGAAGAATCTTGAAGGCACTTACAACTTCGCGTAGATACCCGCACAAGCCGCTTCCAGTAACGCCACACGATGACACAATAAACTCGGGGAGAGCATTCTGCAGTCTCACTTGAAGCACTGCTCGCAAAAATGGGTCATGCTGGTCCCGCAAGAAAATAAACCTTGAGACAATCTGCCTCAGAAAAAGATGAGCTAAGCCAAGCCCTCCTGCTTTCAGTGAGTGAAATAAGTTGAGACGACTTGTGCGTTCCCATGTTGAATTCCATACAAACGATGCAAGAATTCTATAGAATTTCTGCGCACTAGTTCGTGACATAGCGAGCACCTGCAACACATACCAAATTCGCGCAACAAGGAACGTATTGCAAATAGTTGACCTGGTAAATATGGATAAATTTTTCCCGTCCCATTTCGTAGTTTTCTGGCGCCTTCTCTCAGCTTCTTCTCTCCAGTATTCTGTAGGCTCATCATACCAGTTTAAAGGTGCTCCTTGATATTTTGTAGGAGAGACTGTCCACTGTAAATTTTCAAAGACATTGGGCTTCTCATCCCAGCTGCCATGCCAAAAACCGGCGCACTTCTCCCAGTTAACAGCGCTTCCAGACATATTGCAATACGTTCGAGCTTGTTTAACAGTTTCACGGACACTTTCTTTATCCCCACAAAAGACGGCTACATCATCCGCATACCAGAGAATTTTGACTTCACTGCCCATTAAACGGAAACCGCGTATTTTCTCATTGTGTATAACTTGTAAGCAAAAAGGCTCCAAGTAAATTGCGAAGAGAAGTGACGAAGCTGGGCATCCTTGTTTTATGCTTCTACATAAGTTAATATTTCCAGAGAGTTGTTTATTCACTAATAAGTTAGTGCTACGCCCTTCGTAAGACAGTTTTAAGCCTTCTAATATAATGTTTCGAACATTCACGTGCTCTAGAACAGAAAAGAGCACACTGTGCACAACACGGTCGAAGGCCTTCTCCATGTCTAGTTGCATCATAGCAACTCTTCCTTCCCAGGCATCGCAACACTCCAGAATACTTCTTGCCACATGTATGTTATTAAGTATAGAGTGGCCTCTTATGCCACAAGTTTGGTGTGGGCCTACTATTGATGTCATCACTGATTGCAACCTTCTTGCTAACACCTTCATGAATATCTTATAACCTACATTGCATAAAGTTAGGGGGCGATACGACCGTACTGAGAGCAGCTTTACAGGGTCATCGCATTTCGGGATCAGCACTGTATGAGTTTTTCGGAAAGAAGGCGGCATGTATTTTACTTTATAAGCCTCGGCTAGAATACGGTGTAAAATGACTGCTAGTTCATGCTTAAATGCCTTGTAGAAAGCTGCGCCTAGGCCATCAGGTCCGGGCGCCTTTCCAGGTTTGAGTTCGTCAATTGCGGTTTCGATCTCATTCAACGTAATCGGTTCCTCGAGGACTGTCTTGACGTCATCATCTAGCCTCGGCATTAAAGGCAAGTATTCGCTATCAAAGCCAGCTTCTACCGCTCCTTGGCAGCTTAACAACTTTCTGTAGTGTTCGGAGAAGGCACGCTGTATTGTATTACTATCGCTACTACGCACGTTGCCGTATTCAATTTCTTTTATTTCATTTTGCGATGCGTATCTTTTCTCTTCGCCCAAAGCGCGCCTTGTGGGCGTTTCCCCGAGCCACAAATGCTCTGAGCGCGCACGTATCACTGACCCCCTATATCTCTTGACATCAATGATTTCAAGCTCATTTTTTATATTCCTTATCTCTGTTGACAACTCTTCTGGCTGTGGGCATTTTATCGACAACAATACGTTAAGCTTATTTCGCAATTCATTTTCTTTTTTCATTGTAGCGTAACACAGAGGCTCTTTCAATGGCTGTTATTTTAAATTCCTGTTTAAACTCTTCCCACATCGCTATAAACCCCGCGGATTCACTAGCAAGCATCTCTTGTATACGTTCTTTTATAAACGCGAGAAAGGTTGCGTCGTCCAGAAGTTTGACGTTGAATTTCCATAAGCACCAATTAAAAGGACGGTTTTCTTTTCTCTTGCCGAGCGAGAACATTACAAGACTGTGGTCGCTGAAGGATACGTGCCTCACGTCATAGCTTCTACACAACGGAACCAGTCTCGCTGATATATAAGCTCGATCTAATCTCGCGTGACTGCCCCGTTGGGAATGCGTGAACACAGTCTGCTTTCCACTGCAAAACACCCTACCAACATCTTCTAATTCACGCTCTCGGGTTGCTGCGAGCAAGAAACCTGCACTTTGATCGCGTACAAGCAAGTTGTTATTCCGGTCGTCAGAAAAACAAACACAATTGAAGTCTCCCAGCAAGATAATATAGCGCTCAGATTTCAAATAGACATCAAGTTTTCCAAAAAAGTCACGGCGTTCACTTTCATTATTTGGGGCGTATATGCAAATTACCCGCCATTCCGAATCCCACAGCGAAAAGTCACACACAATCATTCGACCTTCATCACAAATACAGAATGCGGTACAATTTCTAAAGATTTCCGCAACAACATAACACACCCACCGGAACTGCCGACAGCATGGGAAACGCACGCACTGTACCGCGCTCTAAATGTTTGAACCATTCGGTCGGTGCGCTCGTCACTTTCAATTTTTGTTTCCTGTAGAGCGACTATGTCTAAATCATTTTCTTGCAGTAACCGGCTGACCTGGTACTGCCACATTTTCGCGCCCAGGCCTCGGACATTGAGCGTACCAATGCGTAGCGCTATTGCAGATTTTGAAGCCATTTTCTTTTTTTTAGAAGAAGAAAAACAAGCATACTAGTTCAAGTGAACCCATACATCCTGCCATTTCTCAGAACGCGCACAATTCTTTCCTAGGCAAAAGCGACCGAACTTTACAATTGTACTCTGCAGCCCGTCCCTCACCTCGCATACAGGCATTGCTGGGCGACGCCCTCGTTATTACGGGGGCGCCTTCGGTACCGTCGGAATGGAATCCGGCGGAATGTGAGGCTTTGGCTTGAAAGAAGGACGGCGGTACGAACTTTCTTTCCTGGGCGGCTCCTGTGCCTTCCCGCTGCCCCCTTCGTCACCTTCGGAAACTTGCGTGTGTGGGCGTTTCGCAGACGAGCTGCTCGCGACGTCCACGTCTTCTTGGTCGCTACTCGGCGAGGCTTGAGTGGTATCGGAGAAGTCTTTGACGAAACACGTTGGCGTAGCGGTAACCTGTCGTTCAGGTGCCACGTCACTGTGGTCGCTTCCAGCACTTTTCGCAAGTTCCTTCTCGGACGTTTCAACAGCTGCCGACGTAGGTTGTCTGACCTTGATTCCCGCAGCCTCCGCCGCGTCCGCCTCGTCCATGATGTGCTCGGTGGGGTCCTCCCGGCTCCTTCGGCTTGCTACGCTTGCGTAGGTTTTAGCGCACTGGCTATCGTCATGTCCGAACCGACGACAGAGCTTACACCGTGGGACGCGGCAGTCTCGGCGAATGTGCCCTGTTCGCTGACACCGCAGGCAAAGCGGCGGTCTCCCCGGTACCACCACAAGGGCCGTAATGCCACACACTCGTAGCTGGTGTGGCAGGTCATCCAAAGTCACGCCACCCTTGAGCTGCAGATTAACCGTCCGTGTCGAGGAGCCCTTATCGCCGAGTCCTGGTACACGCCATTGCTCTCTGCAAACGTCCGTCACTTTTCCGTACGGTGCAAGAGGAGCGCGCACGTCTTCATTTTGTATGTGGTAAAGCAGCCAATAGAGCCTTAGGCGGACACTATGGGTGCTCGGATCTATCACGAGGCAGCGGTGATTCTTCACAGTCACATCAGTTACGGCGAGCTACTTCTTCATTCCTTCCGCAGTCTTGAAGGTGACCGCCCACACGTGATTCATCTGAAAAGCCCCCAAGGCAACTACCTCGGGGAGCAGTTCCAGATGATCCAATGTATTTCGGAAGTCCTCAGCTCGAAACGGCCTGGCTTTAACGCTGCCGTGAAGAAAAACAGTATTTAAAACAGACGAACCTGATGGCAGTTGTGGCAAAATAACGTCATATTCCGTAGAATCCTGTGCATCTGTCCTGTTACCGCGGCCCTTCTGGGCCGCATTCGCCGCTCCAAGGGAGCTCGACATTACACGACCGTACACTACGGTGGCCGGAAGTGGAATCCACTGAGCCACGAGTTCGATGCTTCAAAGCGGTACAAAAGCGCCTCTAGTGAACGCGGTGTTGCCTTAGAAACGAGCTGTTTCTAAGGCTCAGACGTGCGTCGCTTGCTCAGGCGCACATTTCGTTGTCGCGCCGAACGCTGCGTTGCTCGACGCTCACCGCGTCCGATGCGGGGCGCGTAGTCGCTGCGCCGTAGCCCATTTTCTTACACCCCTTGGCGGGTCGACGGGAACGCTGTCGCGTCCCACTCTTGAAGGCGAAGCTTAAGCGTCCTCCAATTTTTAAACGCTTCAGTTTTGCACGCTATTTCTTTAACCTTATTTTCATGGTCCAGCCGTTGAGAAACCTAATCAGGCTTGGAAAAATATTTCCAAGGATCTATAGCTGTTCGAGAGTGGAAGATGTTATGAAAGAGATATCCTGAGATATTTCCTGCGTTGCTGCAGTTGCTCCCAACCGAGGCTCTCTTTTGCTCTTGAAACAATGAAATTCCTGGTGTAATTTGAATAAACAAAACGAACGGCTATGCTTTGAATTCTTTCTAAACTGTTCACTTCACGTGCCGTCCACGGATCCCACACTGCACAAGCATAATCCAGAACAGGTTTATTTCGTGACTGAGAAGGCTATACTTATACACTCAGCGAACCACGTGACCTGAAGAGACAACAACTCAAAACCAAGCAACAAAAGGAAAAGGAAGCATGTGAAAAAAAAATTCAGACAGCCTGTGGCGGCAGTCCGAGATACGTCAATTCATTGCTCGATAACGATAATGAAGGTGAACTTACACACGCATGACCGAGGCCTATGATAGCTTTTGCTTAAATGATTTCTATTGTGAGCTGATTATGACTACGACCTAGAATGACGCATTCTTCTAAAGCAAATACACATCCACACGTTTCGCAGTGCTGTGCAAGAAACCCCCCAGCTGTAATACAACTCTTAGCATTGCAACAATGTTCGCGCATTCTATCATTCAGACATCGGCTAGTCTGACCGACGTAACGTTTTCCACACTTGAGTGGAAAACAATAAACAACACAATGTGCGCAATTAACAAACTTGTTTTTATGATTCTTATCACAGCTAGGAGGAGCCTCCTTATTCGGATTAGTGAGCTTACAAATGCTCATAATCTTGTTAGGGGCAGAAAACACCACACGAATATTCGCTCCCTTGGCGATTTTCTTCAGATTATGTGAGACGGTGTGGATATACGGAATAATGCTTGTCTTACCCCGACGATTAGCTTCGTGCCAATTGTCTTTTTTAAGCTCTCTTAGAATGCGTTCACCTACGGACACTTGTAAGGACACGGGATAACCAGCCTGCGAAAGCCGTTCGCAGTGAGAAGCAAAGCTAGACAAAATGTTGTGATTGCATGATTTTTGGAAATAATTATTTACGCAAACTCTAGGAATGCCTCTCTTGACCGACTTAGAATGAGCAGAATGAAACGGAAGATGTGGTTTGTTGGCCGAGGTTCGTAGTACCAACAGCATAAAAACCGTTTTGTGTGCAAAAAACATGGACGAAAAAAAGAAACAACACAAGGACGAACGCTTAAGCGCTCGTCCTTGTGTTGCTCATTTTCTTCGTCCCTGTTCGCGCACAAAAAGTAAAAAAAAAAAACAAATGAATCTGTTCCAACTAGGCCGACTCGCGGTTAAGCCTAAAAAAGTCATGACATACCAACTCGCCCAAACTGCCACGCTTTTGATGCTCAGCCAATTGAGCTAGCGCGGTGCCGTCTTCCCATCCGCTTTCTGGGGCATTTATGTCTTACTACTAGAATTAACCCTGGGACCGCTAGCCAGAGCCACCAGTCATAAACCTTGGCGGCGGATGTGGAAAATCCTTTCTGCCGCAGGCGTCACAAGTACGTTATCTTTTTCGGGTGAAGGCAACTGGTCACTAAGGCCACATGTGCTACCTGAAGGCATCAATGTTGCCGCATTCGAGAACCTCGTTAGGTAATGAACGAGAAGAAAGAGGGTTAACCGAGGGACCCGGTTGGTATGAGTTAGTGTCTCTTCCCAATCTTAAGGTTACAGGTTTATGATCTCTACCCAGGCTATTTATTAAAGTAAAGTTACATATGTCTCACGGATTCGTCTGTGAGCGCTGAAAACGCATTGCAGGAAAGCCAACTTACACATCTGTGTAGAGCACTACAGTTTACATTCGCAGCACCGCGCCAGCGTCGACTGGCCGGCCAGTCGGTGCCTGATAACGGCGCGAAGCGACGAGCTCAACAAGAGTAGCGCATGCGCACAAAGTTCACTGGAAGCGCAAGTTGCGTCTGCTAGGCGTGACGCCGCCCCTGTCTCGATTAACTGAGCTTATCGGAGACAGCAAGTGCGCGTGAACACGGGCTCGTCTTAGGATCTGGGGAAAAAAAATCAAAGCGTTTTTCTTAAGCTGGTGGAACGCCACGGCACCCCGCCGAACTGTATATATCTGCATTGCAATACGCGCGTCACGCAATGCATTCGCGGCCGTCACCACGGGTAGGCCGTGGATGCAGCGCATGGCAGCAGAAGAGGCTGCCGCACACGAACGTTAGCGCGAGCGAGATCGCGCCCGTAAGGCCAACCCCGTGTGTCGGCAACGGCACGCAGAAGCCATGGGGGAGACGCTTGTGCAGTCGCGATGCCTACTGGTCTTGTGATCGTCATCGACGCGTAGTGATGTAGTGCTTTGCAAACACGATCACTAGCGCGCATTGTATGCTCTGCGCTTGTCAGCTCAAAATGGACAGACCTGGTGCGGGGCCTTTTAAAGCCACACAGTACGCCGATCCTCGTGTGCGATGACTTTAAAATTGATCTGGCGAAAAAGTACGGCAAATCGATCGAGTGTTTTATGCTAGATCATTACTTGTTGAAACTGAAGACGCTACAGGAACCCGCGACGCAACACCGTTCCTGCATTGATCTCACGTTTGCAAGCAGGCTGTCATGCTCCGATGGCAGAACCTCTCACAACAGCGATCACAAGGAAATACTGTGCGAGTGATAGTCGTCCGTGAAAGTGTGAGTGTGTGCGTGTAATTACCGGCACATGACCTGAAATAAAGGCTATAAACTAACGATATGTGTCTTCATTCAAATTCAACGTTGAATAATATACAATACCAAACAAGCAATCAAATCACATATGCATAGCATCGGGTCGCTGAGCATTTCTTGGGTTCTTTGCGTACTCTTTGGCTTTGGACGTTGCTTTGATTCAGTTTTCATTGGGGGAAAGCTTCGCGTTAAACCACTTTTGTTTAAGAAATTGGCTTTGATTTTTTTCCATGTTCGCCTACGCCGTGGGTCAAGCTGTACTGAAAAAGGTTGCGCTGAGCCATCAGGAATTATACCGCAGGAAGAATCTCCAAACAGGCGCTCAACATATTGGAGAAAGGACCGATTCCAGAAGAATGAGTAAACATTACATGGACTCCTGCCCACGAAGGCTTGTCCGGCAACGAGTAAGCGCACGCATTGACCCGAGAGCTCATTTACCGGTATACCAATGTAGCCTCTCCAGCCAGGGAGCCCCAACAAAAAGAAGGCATAAACAATTACAGCGAAATTCTCACTTATAGAATGGGAAGGAAAACACTGCCAGAGGCGCATAAGAAACTAAGTAAGCAAGAAGACATAACATGCAGGCAACTCCAAGCAAGGGTGATCTGCAACCCCTACATTCTGAAGAGATGGCACGATAACATTGAGAACATAAATTGCAAGCACTGCGGGGCAAAGGCGGACATGATCCGCATAATATGGACATGTCCTAGATACAAGAAACGCGACAGGAATAGACAATCCTGGGAAATTTTAATGACCAGCTCGAAGGAAGATGATCAAAGAAAAGTCATCCGCATGGCCCTGGACACCCCTGAGCTGCAAGGAGCATCAGCCAGCTGATAAGGGAGGAGCAAGCCGAAGAGACAGGAAGACGCTTGTCTCTTTTGCGCGTGCAAATAAACGTTACCTCTCTCTCTTGCGCGGAGACACGAGGATAAGGCCGAGAAACGACAGGGATGCGCAAACTTCTTCAATATGTATTTCAACGAACTAGCCCATCTGCGTCCTAAGTATAAAGGTCAAGCTGTACGCCTGGTCGACCGAACTTTAGAGATATTGTTACTATATTCTTTTCTTTATTCTTTGTTTGGCATATTTTTAGCTCATATATGGATCTATGAGAACAGGAGTAGATGGTGCCGTCTAACATCTCCTTGCATAAAGTTGATACCAATAATAATAAAAAAAGAACGTTCGACCAGAGACGCGCCCGCTGGCAGTGGCCTATTTGCCTTGGCTGCCGCAGCGCCTCAAGAAGGTGGATGCCAAATGCGGTGTTCTCATCATATTTTCGCACCGAACAGACTTTCGCGTCTATGCCGTGTGGTAATTTAAAGAAAAGATGTATGTTCAAACGAGAAGCAGACTTCATTACATGCCGCTTGGGAGTTATGTGGCATGCGCTACCACGCCCACCACGTTAGCTTAGCGGCTATGCGCTGCTAAGCGCGAGGTGCAATCCCGGCAGCATTTCGATGGGGGCGAAATGCAAAGACGCCCGTGTCCCGTGCCTCTTCGGCAAGAATCCCTTCGGGGTCAGAATTGACGCGGAGTCCACCGCCACAGCGTGCTTCATAACCAAATCGTGGTTTTGGCACGCCAGGCTGGCAAGTGCGTTTAGAGGAATCTCTACCTCGGGCCTTCGATGCTGCGAACATGTTCGATGCAGAAACGCTTTTCTGAAATTACCACTCGGCTTAATTTAGTCAATTTGTTGCATTTGAGAGCCAAAGTTAAATCGCACTCACTGTTGGAATCAGAATTTGGGTTTAAGGCTGGATATCTTCAAGAATGCTTCCAAATTGTGCTAAGCTTAAAAAATAGAAGCAAGAAGTTTACATATTTGTAGCTTTGCACCAGGGTGTAGGAACCAAATGGTTTTCGCTTTCGTTTTCTTTCGTTCCACTGAAAATTTTCCTCCCCGGTTCTGCTCCCATAATGAAAAAAGAAAAAGATTATTCCTAATGGTTCATAACGGTTTTTGTTTGCGTGCAAGAAATTTTGAAGCAAAGTACCGGTCAACACATTTTTCTCAATGAGTGAATTACGAGTTCTGAGTTCATGTTCAGTGCCTTGAGCCAAGGCATGGAGCATGATCTCAGAAGATCATCGAGTTTACTCGCCGAAATGCGAGACCGCTGTTCAAATAAAACGAACCTAACCGACAGATAACACTTGGTTACTAAAGCATTGTACACGTAGAAAACGAAATGATAGGCTCTTCTGCGCGCAAACCCTGGGTTTTGCCAGGATGACAATCCGCTAGTGCACTGAGCAACAGGTTGAAATTATTGCTCCGCTCAACGGGCTATCGGTCGCATTATCCCTGCCTGATATACGTGCGGTGGCGTAGAGGTAGAACACCCGCCTCGCGTGCAAGAGGTCCGTGGTTCGAATCCCGGTGCCGGCAATTTTCCACCGGATTAAAAAAAAAACTATCCGCGTGTTGATAAAATTGCACAAACAGGCCTGGAGTGTGGCCTGATCCCGGTGACCAGAACCGGTAACGCACTCCCTCACCAGAGCAGGATTGGCCACCCTGGTGCAGTACTTGGCCACAACCTCCTATATGAACACAACAATCAAACCCCGGCCCTCAGTCCCCAGCAGCTGCGAAGCAACTGACCACGGCGGCGGTCAGACCTGCGACGCAGCAGAGGGTGCTAAGAATCACTGGCTCCGGACAGGCCGCCATTGGAATATGAACCTGGCAACGTTTAACGCTAGAACGTTATCTAGTGAGGCGAGTCTAGCAGTGCTATTGCAGGAATTAGAGGGCAGTAAATGGGATATAATAGGGCTCAGTGAAGTTAGGAGGCCAAAAGAAGCATATACAGTGCTAAATAGCGGGCACGTCCTGTGCTATCGGGGCTTAGCGGATAGAAGAGAACTAGGAGTCGGATTCCTGGCTAATAAGAATATAGCTGGTAACATACAGGAATTCTATAGCATTAACGAGAGGGTGGCAGGTCTTGTTGTGAAACTTAATAAGAGGTACAAAATGAAGATTGTACAGGTCTACGCCCCTACATCCAGTCATGATGACCAGGAAGTCGAAAGCTTCTATGAAGACGTGGAATTGGCGGTGGGTAGAGTGAAAACTAAATACACTATAATAACTGGCGACTTTAATGCCAAGGTAGGCAAGAAGCAGGCTGGAGACAAGGCAGTGGGGGAATATGGCATAGGCACTAGGAATAGCAGGGGAGAGTTATTAGTAGAGTTTGCGGAACAGAATAATATGAGGATAATGAATACCTTCTTCCGCAAGCGGGATAGCCGAAAGTGGACGTGGAGGAGCCCGAACGGCGAGATTAGAAATGAAATAGACTTCATACTCTGCGCTAACCCTGGCATCATACAAGATGTGGACGTGCTCGGCAAGGTGCGCTGCAGTGACCACAGGATGGTAAGAACTCGAATTAGGTTAGACCTGAGGAAGGAACGGAAGAAACTGGTACATAAGAAGCCGATCAATGAGTTAGCGGTAAGAGGGAAAATAGAGGAATTCCAGATCAAGCTACAGAACAGGTATTCAGCTTTAACTCAGGAAGAGGACCTTAGTGTTGAAGCAATTAACGACAATCTTGTGGGCATCATTAAGGAGTGTGCAACGGAAGTCGGTGGTAACTCCGTTAGGCAGGATACCAGCAAACTATCCCAGGAGACGAAAGATCTGATCAAGAAACGCCAATGTATGAAAGCATCTAACCCTACAGATAGAATAGAACTGGCAGAACTTTCGAAGTTAATCAACAAGCGTAAGACAGCTGACATAAGGAAGTATAATATGGATAGAATTGAACATGCTCTCAGGAACGGAGGAAGCCTAAAAACAGTAAAGAAGAAACTAGGAATTGGCAAGAATCAGATGTATGCGTTAAGAGACAAAGCCGGCAATATCATTACTAATATGGATGAGATTGTTGAAGTGGCTGAGGAGTTTTATAGAGATTTATACAGCACCAGTGGCACCCACGACGATAATGGAAGAGAGAATAGTCTAGAGGAATTCGAAATCCCGAAGGTAACGCCAGAAGAAGTAAAGAAAGCCTTAGGAGATATGCAAAGGGGGAAGGCAGCTGGGGAGGATCAGGTAACAGCAGATTTGTTGAAGGATGGTGGACAGATTGTTTTAGAGAAACTGGCCACCCTGTATACGCAATGCCTCATGACCTCGAGCGTACCGGAATCTTGGAAGAACGCTAACATAATCCTAATTCATAAGAAAGGGGACGCCAAAGACTTGAAAAATTATAGACCGATCAGCTTACTGTCTGTTGCCTACAAAGTATTTACTAAGGTAATTGCAAATAGAATCAGGAACACCTTAGACTTCTGTCAACCAAAGGACCAGGCGGGATTCCGTAAAGGGTACTCAACAATAGACCATATTCACACTATCAATCAAGTGATAGAGAAATGTGCAGAATATAAGCAACCGTTATATATAGCTTTCATTGATTACGAGAAAGCGTTTGATTCAGTCGAAACCTCAGCAGTCATGGAGGCATTACGGAATCAGGGTGTAGATGAGCCATATGTAAAAATACTGGAAGATATCTATAGCGGCTCCACAGCCACCGTAGTCCTCCATAAAGCAAGCAACAAAATCCCAATAAACAAAGGAGTCAGGCAGGGAGATACGATATCTCCAATGCTATTCACAGCGTGTTTACAGGAGGTATTCAGAGACCTGGATTGGGAAGAATTGGGGATAAAAGTTAATGGAGAACACCTTAGTAACTTGCGATTCGCTGATGATATTGCCTTGCTTAGTAACTCAGGGGACCAATTGCAATGCATGCTCACTGACCTGGAGAGGCAAAGCAGAAGAGTGGGTCTAAAAATTAATATGCAGAAAACTAAAGTAATGCTTAACAGTCTCGGGAGAGAACAGCAATTTACAATAGGCAGCGAGGCACTGGAAGTCGTAAGGGAATACACCTACTTAGGGCAGGTAGTGACGGCTGATCCGGATCATGAGACGGAAATAATCAGAAGAATAAGAATGGGCTGGAGTGCGTTTGGCAGGCATTCCCAAATCATGAACAGTAGGTTGCCGTTATCCCTCAAGAGAAAAGTATATAATAGCTGTGTCTTACCAGTACTCACCTACGGGGCAGAAACCTGGAGGCTTACGAAAAGGGTTCTACTCAAATTGAGGACGACACAACGAGCTATGGAAAGAAGAATGATAGGTGTAACGTTAAGGGATAAGAAAAGAGCAGATTGGGTGAGGGAACAAACGCGAGTTAATGACATCTTAGTTGAAATCAAGAAAAAGAAATGGGCATGGGCAGGACATGTAATGAGGAGGGAAGATAACCGATGGTCATTAAGGGTTACGGACTGGATCCCAAGGGAAGGGAAACGTAGCAGGGGGCGGCAGAAAGTTAGGTGGGCGGATGAGATTAAGAAGTTTGCAGGGACGGCATGGCCACAATTAGTACATGACCGGGGTTGTTGGAGAAGTATGGGAGAGGCCTTTGCCCTGCAGTGGGCGTAACCAGGCTGATGATGATGATGATGATGATATACGTGCTAATGCTGACGTTGGCTGACGTCGGTTGTTTCGGATTGCCCACTTTTCCCTTAAACCAAAAACCAATATAACATATTTCGGTTTCAATCCGAACCAAAATAATGTGCAACTTTTCCGTTCAAGTTCGGGTCAAAACAATCGTGTTTATTGCGATAACAGTTACACGCCAGGTGCATTTAAACCATCGCCATCGTCGTGATGTTCGACATAAAGTCCAAGGGCGATAACGCCGTCGCCGCGCGCCCTGCGCTGTGTGTGCGAGCGCGAGGGGAGCCGACACCGCGGCGCAATCTCGCCCGCGCGAAAGGGGGGAAAGCGGAAGCGCCTAAAGCCCCTCAATTTTTCAAAAGTAGCGCCATTCTTAGATCTTTCCGACACCCCGCTCACCCTGGCGCCTCCTCCTCCACGCCTCCTGTCTCCCCAGCCTCCTCCGCTCCCCCATTGGCCAATCTGTGTCACGTGGAAGCAGGCGCCGCGCTTTTGTATATTTTTTTCTTTCCAGCGCGGAGCAGGCGCCGCGCTTTTGTATATTTTTTCTTTCCAGCGCGCGCCGACCTCCATTGTTGGGCCTGCGCGACGAAAGTACGGCAGGCGGACTGACGGAGTGCGTTAGCGTTATACAATGTGCAGGGCCGAGAACATAATTGCGATGCCATGCTGCTGCGCCTTCGGTTGCCGCAACAGACACAGCGAGGGCAAAAAGTTTTTTGCTTTGCCGTCCGGCGAACGCAACGCAAAAAGAAGTGTGGAGTCGCAGGATCGGGCGGGCTGACTTCGAGGAAGTGGCAAAGAACGCACGGCTTAATGAAGTAAGGGCCATGGCTACTCACAACCTCTTATTTCGAGCCTAGTTCACGCCTTCCGCTTCGAAAAAGTGTGTGTTAATGCTCTGCGTGGTTTTTAGCGCGTTGTCTGACTTTTTTTTTTCGAATGTGCTCTCTTTGTTCCATGTAGTTTCGTCTTGCGGTGAAATGCACGCATCTGCAGCTGGCCTGTGACATAAAAGAGACTTTATTCAGGGTGTGTTTTGAGCTCCACCAGAAGTTCGCACATTCTCGACGCTTTTGCAAGGCTCAGTATGACTTACGATGCAGTCTTAGCTTCGAATGTACGCCCGGATGTATTGCTTTGGTTTGTGGTGATCAACGTTTTTAACGTTCCGAAGCGACTAAAGCTAAAAGGTTGTAGTGGATGGCTCCGGATAACTTTATCTAGCTCGCCTGGGGATGTTTAACGTGCACTTTGATCGTAGAGTCGTACGTGGGCCGGTAAATTCCCCGTTGGCGTTTCATAATACTCGCGCGCTAGCGCTGCTTTAGAAGTTGGCGCCTCGGCGCGATTGTATTTCTTCAATAAATTTTATTTACTAGTTGTTACAACTTGTCATTATTTCGTATTATTGACGGCGCCTCCAGGGCACCAAAGCGGCAACGGGAACACCAAAGCTAGAACCAGGGCTGGATGGGGCTCGCCGAAGCCTGTGCATGCCAAGGGGGTATAAGGTCGCGGACAGCCAATTTTGTATGCGAACACTCCCTGCGACGCCTGCATTAGTGTAATGTTACGTGCTCTTCAGAGGCCTGCGTTAGCCATTACATGTGCCTTCCTGGAGCAGTACTTGTAAAAAAGAACAATATATCGTCACGATTACCAAAGCAACCCGCAATGAAAAAAAACGGCCCTGTTGCCAGGCATTGCTGACCGCACACAGCCGGAATCTCTCATGCGCCGACCGAAGAAAAGTGTCCTGCAGGTACATGAATGAACCTACGAAACCACGTACACATACTTTAACGCTGTCAACACCTGAAACTTTGGTAATTACGCGCGTGTTTGAGTACACCGCGTGCTTGCGTCGTGTTTCAGCAACATGAACTCTCAACGTCGCGCGCTTTACGCCTTAAATACGCCTTGAATAATAGTAATTTTCTCTATTTCTTCCGCAATTCCAAGACGAAATTCTAAAGGCCAGTTACCGACTGACGAACAAAGATCTCGATTGAAAAAACTGCTCCGCAGGGCTCGAACGAACTTTTCTGTGGATTTCCTCCCGTAGCGTGTTAGCCGTCGTCTGCTACGGCAGGCCCACCACCGGCGGCGCCACCGCCGAGGCCGCGCCGAGCGGAGGAGGAGGGAAGCGAATGGCGCTACTTTGGAAGATTGAGGGGCTTTAGAAGCGCCGTCTTCCGTCACGCGCGACGCACCCAACACTTGCGAGGGTGGGGCGCCTTTAAGGTCCAGCTCAGCTGCGTATGCGAAGGCTGCGCAATGTCACGCAGCTTAGCGACCTGCGTCGATGGCTCGTGGCTTTGCGTGTGCTGCCTTCTCCGTTTGCGTTGAGCGACAGACGGCACGAGGGTCACCTCGCTCGCTGCCGCTCACGCCAGCGTTTCGACAGCGAGCGTCCGCGGTTTTCGAGCTTGATGTGCTCATGTTTGCGGTGCACGCTGACACCATGCTTGCTAACTTAATGAGCAAGCAAATGTTAACAAGTTGATACGGTCGATAAAAGCGATATCCTTACTTCATATGGTTGTCTGCTAATATGCTATCGCAATCGATGCTTCGCCTTTCTGGCGAAACTGCGATATTTCTTTTTTCGTTTACCGTTTTTGTTTTCCTGCTCGTCACCAAGAACAAACATTGCAGTTATGTTAACTACATTTGTTAGAACAAAGCGAACAAATTTGTCATATCAATTTATCTCTTACGTGAACTTGTAACATTGATTACATAGCTTTTGGAAACATCCTGCTCACTTATTAGGGGTATAATTGAGAGTCATGTGTAACACATTATTGTGTTAGCTATAGATGCACTGTTAGATAAAATTTACAGAATTATGATATCGGTTTTTGTTGCCGAGTTAGAGTAGTCGACTTGATCGTTTCGTTTTCTGAATATGTGCGACTTTGGATAATATCTACAAAACATTAACGGCATAAATTGATAACTCGCTACGAACAGTGACTAGATTTAAACTTCCTCTTCCAAACGCAACAAACCTAATCAAGTTTGGGGTAGTGGTTGCAGAAAAAAATCAATTTCTTCTCTCCCATGTATTTCGATGGAGCCCCAGAGCTAAAGTTTCATCTTAATGACAAGCAACGTTGTGCGCAGGTGAGGGTGTTAGGAGGGGCCGGTCCTCTGGCAGATTATTCAAGCCGACGCCACTGAATGCGCACTTTTGTTTGTAGGCAGATTGTTACAGGAAGCCAAATTTATAAAGAAGCTAACAGCTGCGTTTACGATAGGTAGCGAGCCACTGGAAGTGGTAAGGGAATACATCTACTGAGGGCAGGTAGTGACCGCGGATCGGAATCATGAGACGGAAATGATCAGAAGAATAAGAATAGGCTGGGGTGCGTTTGGCAGGCATTCTCAGATCATGAACAGCAGGTTGCCATTATCACTCAACAGAAAAGTGTATAACAGCTGTGTCTTACCAGTACTCACCTACGGGGCAGAAACCTGGAGGCTTACGAAAAGGGTTCTACTCAAATTGAGGACGACACAACGAGCTATGGAAAGAAGAATGATA
Organism: Dermacentor variabilis; assembly: GCF_050947875.1. Taxonomy (NCBI): domain Eukaryota; kingdom Metazoa; phylum Arthropoda; class Arachnida; order Ixodida; family Ixodidae; genus Dermacentor; species Dermacentor variabilis. Next base: position 14,612,655 of record NC_134573.1, on the reverse strand, counting down.
GGTGTAACGTTAAGGGATAAGAAAAGAGCAGATTGGGTGAGGGAACAAACGCGAGTTAATGACATCTTAGTTGAAATCAAGAAAAAGAAATGGACATGGGCAGGACATGTAATGAGGAGGGAAGATAACCGATAGTCATTAAGGGTTACGGACTGGATCCCAAGGGAAGGGAAGCGTAGCAGGGAGCGGCAGAAAGTTAGGTGGGCGGATGAGATTAAGAAGTTTGCAGGGAAAACATGGCCACAATTAGCACATGACCGGGGTAGTTGTAGAAGTATGGGAGAGGCCTTTCCCCTGCAGTGGGCGTAGCCAAGCTGAAGATGATGAATAGGTGCGTTGCGTCCAGCGCGCTGTAAAATAAAGAATTTAAACACATTTATCAACAGCTGCGTGTTATGCATTCTACATTAGATTTGATGGACATGAGCATTAGTGTGCCCCTGGCTGTCTTGGAAAACATTTTAGTTCCAGCGGACCAGGAGGGAAGGAAGACGTTGACCAACACAATGCACTAACTTCGACAATTTTGTTCCCAGGAGAGACCACCTGCATACACCAAGTTAAAGTACCATCATACCTTACATAGAGCAGTGCCTCTGTATGTAGTTTTGTGGGATGTTTCAATCCACATATCTGACAAGCCGCTTCTGTGCATCGGAGAAGGCGCCGGCAAAGGAATGACATGCAGTAATATATTGTAACGACGTGGCATCGACGAGCATGCGGAGCAGCAACGCCAAGAAATGCACTTTATCAGTCGTCCGAGGGAAAACAACAACGTCTTCTTTGTTTCCCCGCTTCACCTAAAAACCCGCGCTACTTCAGCGTCGTCACCACTGGCGCATACCCGCTGCATTATGGTTGTGCCAAATATAGTTGTGTCATTCGCACCCCTTTAGAAAAGATCATCGCCCCGATGATAGAGGCTTTGAAAGCAGCGGTAAAGAACTGCGCAGTCTTCTCAGTCCTCATAGTACGGCTTCATACGAAGCACGTGAACGACCTCGGGTAAATTCCGTCGGCGCTTTGAATAGTGAGAGCTGTCTGGAACGACTTCGTAGTTGACGTCACTGATGCGTCGGAGAACTACGTAGGGCCCGAAGTATTCGCGCAGGAGCTTTTCAGGGAGCCCACGCTTTCGAATAGGTGTCCAGACCCACACGTTGTCGCTGATGTTGTATGTTACGGCTCTGTGCCGAAGATTGTAGCATCTGGCGTCACAGTCCTGTTGTTCGTGGATTCGCAGACGCGCAAGCTGCCTAGCTGCCTTTGCTCGGTGTGTTATCTCTTCAGCACCCGTCTCGTTGTCAAATTCATGAGGGCGCATTGCGTCTATAATGTAACCACACGGCCGTATACGAGACTGAAGGGTGTCGTGCGAGTGGTCTCTTGACAAACCGTATTGTACGCGAAGGTGACATAAGGTAAAACCTCCGTCCCAGTTCTTATGCTCTACATCTACGTACATGCTTATCATATCAGCCAGTGTGCTATTGAGTCGTTCTGTCAGTCCGTTTGTTTGAGGGTGATACGCCGTTGTCTTCCGGTGGGCGGTACCACTTAGACGTAGAGCGATATCTAAAAACTGGGCCATGAACGCAGTACCTCTGTCCGTGACGACTACTGCGGGAGCGCCATGCCTTAAAACGATGGATTCCAGAAAAAATTGTGCCGCTTCAATCTGCTGTTGCCCGTTGCAGATCACTTGTCTCGGCATATCTAGTGAGATAATCCGTGGCGACGATTATCCACCTATTACCAGTAGTAGACGTTGGGAAGGGGCCCAGAAATTCCATGCCTAGTTGTGCAAATGGTGTGGCCGGTACGTCAAGAGGGTGCAGTAAGCCGGCTGGTTTGACGGATGGCGATTTGCGACGTTGGCAATCCAGACATGTCTGAACGTAACGTTTGACGACCGCAGTAAGTCTCGGCGAGTAGTAATTCTGCCGAATCCGTGACAATGTTCGAGTGTGGCCCAAGTGCCCAGCAGTCGGCTCGTTGTGGCAGGCGTGTAAGATTTCACGTCTAAGCGATGATGGAACAACAAACAAGTAGTTGCTGCCGCTAGGCGAGAACTTCTTGTAGAGTACGTGGCGACGCAAGCAGTACGATGCCAGCCCTCTTGCAGAGAGCCTCGGCACGCTGTTGGTTCGTCCTTCGAGGTAATCAATAAGCGGCAGCAATTCAGTGTCATCCCGTTGCTGGCGTGAAAGATCGGCAGTATCCACGAGTCCCAGAAAGACCGTGTCGTGATTGTCTTGTGCTGCCGGCTCAACAGGAGACCGAGAAAGGCAGTCGGCGTCTGCGTGCCGTTTTCCCGACTTGTATGCAACAACAAAGTCGAACTCCTGCAGTCGAAGACTCCAGCGGGCGAGCCGGCCGGAAGGATCTTTCAAATTAATGAGGCAGCAGAGGGAATGGTGATCGCTAACGACGGTGAAAGACCGACCATACAAATACGGAAAAAATTTCAGAACTGCCCATACCATTGCGAGGCATTCTTTTTCATTGGTGTAGTAGTTAGCTTCGGCTCGGGATAGTGTCCTACTGGCGTAAGCAATCCCTTTTTCGCTGTCGCCCTGCCATTGCACTAGAACCGCCCCTAGACCGACATTACTAACTCTGTATACAATATCGTCGGGGCTTCCTAATCGGAGTGTGCTAATACGGGCGGCGATTGCATGCGTTGTCGGAACTCGTGGAATGCCCGCTGCTAGTCTTCGCCCCAACTAAAAGGTATATCTTCTCGGGTGAGCTGTGTTCACGGCCATGCGATGCGCGAGAAATTCGCAATAAATTGCCGATAATATGCACAGAGTCCCAGAATACGTCGCACGGCTTTTTTGTCTGATGGAATCGGGAAATTAGCGACGGCGGCAATTTTATCCTGATCAGGTCGGACTCCTTGGCTACTGACGATGTGACCGAGGAACTGGAGCTCATGAAAACCAAAAGGGCACTTCTCAGGCTTCAAAGTGAGACCGGCTGAGCATATCGCTTCAAAAACAGTTTTCAGCCTTCGTAAGTGTTCGTCAAACGCTGCGGAAAAGACAATCACGTCATCCAAGTACACCAGGCACGTTTGCCATTTGAGTCCAGAGAGCAGTGTCCGTTAGACGCTGAAATGTTGCTGGCGCCGAACACAAACCAAAAGGAAGTACCTGAAATTCATAAAGTCCGTCAGGCGTCACAAAGGCTGTTTTCTCACGGTCTCTCTCATCCACTTCGATCTACCAATACCCGCTTTTCAAGTCCATTCAGGAAAAGTAGCACGCGTTTCGCAACTTATCCAAGGAATCATCAATACGTGGCCGTGGATAAACGACCATCTTTGTGACCTGATTGAACTTCCGATAGTCGACGCAGAAGCGCAGGCTACCGTCCTTCTTCTTCACTAAAACTACAGGTGATGCCCAAGGACTATTAGATCGTCGAATAACTCCATCTTCCAGCATCATCTTGTTTTTGTATTGCTTCGCGTTCCTTTGGGGCCACACGATAAGGGTTTTGTCGGATGGGTCTGGCGTCGACATCAGTAATGATGGGGTGTTTGGTAAGTGGCGTTTGACCTACTCTTGAAGCAGAGGAGAAACAGCCCTGGTAGTGATTGATGAGCTCAAAAAGACGGTTCCGCTCAACGGCTGTTACCGTCGGATTAACGTCCACAATAGACGCAGCTGTGTGGATTGTAGAGGCCGACTCCTGCGCTAAGTGGCAGTCTTGTATTTGGGTCACTTCGTCGAAATAGGCGACAGCAATGCCTCTAACGATGTGTCGGCGCTCCTTACTAAAATTTGTCAGCAAGAGTTCGGCGCTTCCGTCGATTACATTGATAAGTGCTTTGGAAATGGAGACACCGCAATTCAGTGCTAGCGCACTGATGTGTTCCGCTACTCTAGTCCCCTTCTGCAGGCTGTCACAGTGCATCTGTACGAGAGAGCAACTCCGCGGCAAAAGTGTGACGTCGTCCGCTGCAATATGTAAGCGAGGTTGTTGTTGCTTCTCATGGGTGACATTATCCGAACTCGTGGCAAAGGTGACGCTTCTGTCACGGATGTTAATCACGGCGCCGTACTCACGTAGGAAATCCATGCCCAATATAAGTTCTTTACAACGCTTAGCAAGGATGACGAGGGTGGCGACGAAGGTTGAACCGGCGATTAAGAGTCGGGCCGCGCATTTCCCAACAGGTGTCATCAACTGACCTCCGGCGGCTCTTATGTTGGGCCCGTGCCATGGTGTCTTCACCTTCCTTAGACTGTCGGCGACCTGTAAGCTTATTATTGAAATATGGGAGCCAGTGTCAACCAGAGTGGCTACTTGGTGGCCGTCAATGCGAACGATGAGCTCGGCGCTTACGATGTCAGTTACATCTTTCGTACTTGTATCCGTCGTATTCGTCGTACTGGGCGTTTTTTTCGTCATCGTAGTCTTCACGTCGTCGTTCGTCGATAACGGGGGATGTGGGGAAGTTAGAGTATTGGCAACCTCACCCCCGGAGGCAGCTGCGGCTAGTTTCCCCGTCGAGGGCTAGGGGATCTGCCTCCTAGTGACGTCGGCAAAACTGCGACGAGTCGGCGAATCGTAGCGCGCAGGAGAAGGAGCACGTGGTCGGGGCGTCGTCGTATTTTGTGGCTGACTGTTCACAGGAGCGTCGTTGTAAGCGCGTCGACCGTCGTACGGAGAATAAGCATAGTTGGCAGGAAAGCTTGGATGTTGAGCGGCGCGATAGTTGTTCAATTTGTGGCAAACTATATAGGCGTGTCCAGCTTCGCCACAATGGTAGCACACTACTCGTCGACGGTGGTCGACGGTGCGCGACAAATCGGTTTTCCGACGCTGATAGTTCGACGGTAACTCTCCATGGAGCCAAGGAGTGGCGTGCGCATCTCGAAAATACGGCATTGTTTGTGCTGGCAAGATCGGCGGGGTCGGTAGAGTCGACGATGGTGACGATGTCGGCTCTGTTTGTGGCGTAGGTGGTGTTGCAGTTATGGGTGTCAACGGCGTTGAAGTTGCGTTGATTGGACGACGCCTCCGCATAAGTGAGGCGCCGCGGAACGTTCTCACAGTCTGGCGCTGAAAAAGCTTGCCGAACTTGGCTTGGTGGGCTTGGTGACTGTGCCAGTGCACGAACCACTAATCAGTTCACTCTCGCTATGCATATGGTTTACTGCGTCGTGCGCCTGCTGCTGCCTGCGCATGCGGCATCGCAAACAACGCGGAATGCGGACTCACCGAACCTGGATGCTACGGACCCACTGCCCGGCTCCTACCTGTCGGCAGGCTGCAGTTCCTGCCCAAGCCGCATGGGGCACGCTGGATAGCGGTACTCTCCAGAGCTTGGGCTCCCGCATCATCATCGACAGCAACGAGTCTACCAGCTATAAAGGAACAAGCACCTTCGGCGCAATCCTGTGGGCTTGGTGACTGTGCCAGTGCACGAACCACTAATCAGTTCACTCTCGCTATGCAGGTTGGTGAACCTTACGCTATGTTTGCAAAAAAAAGGAGTAATTATTGCCTGGTACAGCTGCCGAGCCCATGGTACTGTGTTACTATTATTGCTGAATGTGTTGATGTAATGCACTCGCTACTACTCCAAGCTGGAGATATTGAATCTAACCCTGGCCCTTCTACTGAAGCCCTTCTCGCGGAATTGCGTAATCTGACTGACGGCCAAGCGCAGGTAATTGCAGAAATACAAGGCCTGAAAGCTCAACTTGGCAATACGGACAAACAATAGGGAAATTGAACGAAAAGACTAACAGATCTCGAAAATCATTATCAGGCATTGGTACCATTGCGGAAAGAAATTGAAATCATGCGCATTGGCACAGAGCGCACTGCCTCTCGAATTTCGGAGCTGGAAGCCCGTATGGATGACGCCAAGAACCGTTCGAGGCGAAATAACCTCTACAGCATCCCCGACCCCTCCTCCTCGGAAACATTCGCAGAGACAGAGCAGTTGGTCGCAAAACTTTGCCGGGATAATTTACAGCTAACCTTGGAACCAAGGGATATAGAGCGTGCGCATCGCCTCGGCCGTCCCTCAGCTGGTCGCTGCCGGCCCATAATAGCATTACACATGCATTACAATGCATTACACAAGACCAAAGCTGCAATATTGTCAAATGGCCGGATGCTTAAAGGGACAAGTTATGGCATCGGTGAGGATTTCTCGCGCCCAGTCCGAAATGCCCGTAAACAACTAATTGCTTTTGCGAAAAACAAGAACAAGCCATTTTCTGTCCGTTTCAAAATTCTGTATACGAACCAAAAGCGTTACGTCTTTGACGACAGTACTAACAGCATCAAAGAATTATCATAGCAGACGAAGCACCAAAAAAAGAAAAGTGAGCATATGCTGTCTCTAGCGACGCTCTTTCACTTTCTGCAATTTACACTAACATCCGCAGTTTTCTTCAAAAACGTGAACGTATATCTAGCATTGTATTGTCCTCTAGCAGTAATCTACTAATACTTACCGAGACGTGGCTCACCGACGACGTGAGCGATGCCGAAGTGCTATCTGACCTACAGAACTTTCGTGTGTACCGCAATGACCGTGCATCTACGCGCGGTGATGGTGTACTGATTGCATTCCACGAGCGATTGTCTTGTGCAGTCATCAATATTCGGTCACAGCTGGAAATATTACGGGTGACTATCCAATCACGCCCACACACCGTACTACTAGGCGTTTGTTACAGACCTCCCCACACTACTTCCGAATTTTGCAGCCAGCTATAACGAAACCATGTGTCAGCTTATTGCTGCTCACCCAAATGCACACATACTACTATTTGGCGGTTTTAACTCCCCGCAAATAGACTGGCACACTGACAATTTGTGTTCTTCGACAGGACTAGCCGAAGCCAGGAACTTCCTCGATATCTGCCTCAATTTTAACATGACCCAGCTGGTTTCTGAAGCAACACGCGTTTCACAGGATATATCCAATATCTTAGATCTAATATTAACCAACAACCCCGAAAGCCTTTCGTACACTCATTATCTCAAGGAAATAAGCGACCACAAAGTAATTCATGCCGGCTTTTCTTTTCGACCAACAAAGTGCGAAATGTACAAGAAAACGATACAGTTGTATGACAAAGGCGATTATGAAGCGATAAATCAGGGCCATTGCACATTTTCCCCCACATTTGAGACAACTTTCCACCACCATAATGTTGACGCCAATTGGACACGTTTTAAAGAAAAGCTGAAGGAATTAACCAATAAATTTGTACCTAAAGTAAGTTTCAGAGCCAGTCGTCACAAACCATGGTTTACGAAAACATTAAAAAGGCTTGAAAATAAAAAGAAACGTCTATTCCGGGTTGCAAAGGTTAGAGATCAACCAAAAGTATGGAAGAAATATTATGAAGCAGATAAAAACTACCTTTCTACTCTACATCAAGCAAAGCACTCTTTTTACCACTTAGAATTGCCCAAGCTACTAAAATCTAATCCCAAACAGGTTTGGAAAACACTGAAAGACGACGAACCGCGAGCAATCGTACTCACCAGTGACCTGAAAGAAAGGATTACGGACGTGGACTGTGCGAACTTGTTCAACACCACGTTCGCTACTGTCTTTTCTGATGAAGGGACCGCACCCCCGTGTTTACCTTTGCTTGACTTTCATTGTGACATGCCAGCGATAAATTTTTGTGAAAATGGAATTTCATCCATAATAGAATATATTAAATTGTCATCTTCTGCTGGAATGGACGAAACTAATACCAAAATCTTGAAGAACACCAAACACAACGTCTCATTTTATCTCACCCTAATTTTTTCACAGTCACTTTCTTCGGGAGTCATTCCAGACGACTGAAGGACAGGGAAGGTCGTTCCTGTTTTCAAGTCAGGTAGCAGGAATTCCCCACTAAATTACCGCCCTATCTATCTAACAAGCGTCCCCTGTAAAATTATGGAGCATGTGATCTACTCGCACATAATAAATTTCCTTGACAGTAATCACTTTTTCCATCCTTCACAACATGGCTTCCGCAAGGGCTTGTCATGTGAAACACAGCTTGCAGTTTTTCTACATGACATCCACACTAACCTGGATAGTAACATACAGACTGACGCGATCTTGATTATGCTAAAGCGTTTGATAAAGTGCCTCGCCAACGATTACTTGCGAAACTCTCCCAGCTAAATTTACATCCTACTGTCTTAACATGGATTGCAGAATTTCTTACTAATCGATCGCAGTACGTTGTTATAAATAACCATCTATCCACACCGGTTCCAGTAACGCCAGGCGTCCCCCATGGATAGGTTCATGGCCCGCTCCTATTCTTAATCTATATCAACGACTTACCTTTGCATGTATCCTGTAATATGCGCATGTTCGCGGATGACTGTGTTATCTACCGCACCGTACTTAACACTTCGGATCAGATAACCCTACAAAGTGACCTTAGTAATATTTCAGAATGGTGTACCACTTGGTTAATGACGCTAAACGTTAACGAATGCAAAAGCATGTCGTTCACCCGCAGCCATAACCCTCGGACATTTGCGTACACAATAATTGCGCTCTTGAATCAACTGACACTTTTAAATACCTCGGTGTCACTGTATCAGACGACCTCAACTGGCGTACGCATGTGCATACCATTATTTCAGCTTCTAACAAAACTTTAGGTTTCCTAAAACGTCATTTGCGGAAAGCCCCAAATCACGTAAAATTACTTGCCTACACATCACTTGTACGACCGAAACTAGAATACGCCTCAGCAGTCTGGAATCCGCATCAAGCATATCTCACCGACGCTCTTGAAGCGGAAAACCGCGCCGCTCGATTCATCCATTCGTCGTACTCATATGACGTAAGCGTCACGTCACTTAAATCACTATCTGGGCTTCCGGACCTCGTTTTACGTCGGCGCATCGCTTCCCTCTGTCTTTACCACAAATTATTTTACAGTCCTATCCTTCATCAAGCACCATATATCACGCCCGCAGCGCGCATATCATACCGGACGAGCCACTCGCTGCAAGTTTCACGACCACGCTCTCGAACATCAACATTTTTAGCCTCGTTTTTTCTTCGCATGGCGGCAGACTGCAATGGCCTCCCCGCCGCCATTGTCGACATAATCTGCCCATCCGTATTTTTACAACATGTTACTGACCATCTCCAACTACATTGGACATGGTTTTTCCTTATATGTGTTGTTTGTATTTACATACGTGCATGTTGGTCTACATATATATAGGCTTTGATATGTGTAAATGCATGTGTGAATATACTTGAATATGTATATTCAAGTATATTCACACAAGAATATTGAGGTTGTCTTGACCACGATCTTCTTTGTCGCCTCAGGTAGAAGTCCGTGCTCTGGGGGCAGTCCTTGCAGTCTGCGGCTAGCACGCTGGTCTTGGGCGGTGTCGGTTTTGTCCTCGGGCTTCGGGCTTGGATCGCGGCTTTGCGGGGGCGTTCGGTACATGAACGCACTAGCACCTCCACCAGATGTCACGTGGTAGTGACGGTGAAGAAAGAACACAGTAGCAGTACTGTGAAAGAGAAAACTAGCTTTTATTGGGCGAACCTGTGCCCACAAAACAGGCTACACTTAAAGCACAACGATAGCGGCGAACACAGTCGGCGATCGTCGAAAATCTGATCAGCAGGTCAAGCGCGTCGGCTTTTATAGATTAGTCATCGAATGTTCCAGATTAACCGTTGGGACCCGCATGCCTTCTACAAAGTTCTACACCATTCGTGTCAAGCGATGAAATCAGATAACACAAGGTTCGGCGACAACAGACAGCGGATAGAAGCATCGATAACTTTCCAGAAACTTCGGATACATGCACGCTCGTCCCGCGCTGTGCGATAACATTTGTTAGGCGGCAAAACGTGTCGCCCGATAAAGACAAGTACACGTGTCAATATATATATATATATATATATATATATATATATATATATATATATATATATATATATATATATATATATATATATATATATATATGCGTGCTTGAACTTGAACGTTACTTGAACTAGTGTTAATTCGAATCTTGTACCCACCCCTTATGTAATACCCCTGAAATCGGGGGTCGTTAAGGAAAATAAATTGAACTGAACTGAACTTCCTCCCGGACCACATCAGCAACAAAAGATAACGCTGGCGTCGGTTCCGTAGGCGCAACAGCAAAGCCGAGCTGCCGAAGCTCTTCTCGCACCACCTCTCGGACAATTTCACGCAAAGACATATCTTTACTCGCAGCCAGTACGGAAGTGTTCGCCGCCGAGTTGCTCATGTCATGCTGGCGGTTTCGTTGCTGTAGGGCCCGTTCAATGGCTGCAGCCTCTTTTGCGAACTGTGCCATTGTTGTCGGTGAATTTCTCACAAGGCCGACAAACAGTTGCTCCTTCACTCCTCGCAAGAGATATCGCAGCTTTCTTTCCTCTGGCATGTCTGGGTCTGCCATATGGAAAAGGCGGACCATATCTTCCGAGAACATAGTAACACTCTCATTGGGCTTTTGAACGCGGATTTCAAGGAGACGCTACGCGTTTTCCCTCCTGTCGATGCTTGAAAAGGTATCCAGCAGCTGTGCGCGGAAGTCGTCCCACGTGGCAAAGCTCCTCTCCCGGTTTACGTACCACGTACGAGCATTGTCCTTCAAATAGAAATAGCCACTCGAGATTTTGTCCGCCGAGCTGGTCTTATGGTTGTACTGGGTGACGCGCTCGAGCTGGTCTAGCCAATCTTGGACGTCTTCAAAGGCATCACCATGAAAGCTCTCCGGGACCATAGGATTCTGTAGCGTTACGTGCGATGGAGCTGCGGTGGCCATGTTATTTGTAGGAGGCAAACGATTTCTCGAAGTTTCTTGCAGGGGACTGGACTCGGGCGCTAAGCCTAGCAGGCGACGACTGAACCGGTGCACCGGTGTTTCGATGCGCGATGGTGATTCCGGGCTCGATCGTCGGCTCCGCGAAGGGGTGCCAAGCATGAAGAATACCCAGCACCTCCACCAGTGTAACGACGTGGGATCGACGAGTATGCGTAGCAGCACCGCCAAGAAACGCACTTTATAAGTCGTCCAAGGGAAAAAAAACAACGTCTTCTTCGTTTTGCGCGCTTCACCTAAAAACCCGCGCTACTTCAGCGTCGTCCCCACTGGCGCATACCCGCTGCATTATGGTTGTGCCAAATATAGTTGTGTCAATATTTTGGATAGTAAAATCACTCGAGGGCCAGCGTTTCTTCTGCCCTATTGCTTTAAGTAATAATAATAATAATAATAATAATAATAATAATAATAATAATAATAATAATAATAATAATAATATTAATAATAATAATAATAATAATAATAATAATAATAATAATAATAATAATAATAATAATAATAATGCCTTTATTTTCCATCCCAAAGTTGTGGGAGGCAGAGAGAAAAAGCTAGATTTCCAGCTTGACGGGCTCTCGCCTACCCGATACAAATACATGATGTTTAGAAAGCAAAGGCAAACGGTACAAGCATATGACCAAAGACAAAAGGGAATATCACAATGCACAAACAAATGACCATATTTACTCAAATGTACAATTCCAAAACACAAAGCAATGTGCATAATATCATATGTCGTACATTTCAAACAAAAAGTGCCACCCTTTCGCGTATAACTGAAACAAAATGACGCAAATCATTTGGCCGAATGCGTTGGAGATTTAAATTGTAATTTTGGCACAGGTTTAAGAAATATGGAAGAGCGTTTCTGAGCATATGTTGTCAGTAATCTGCTCTGAATGAACATGTATGTGCCAAATATCGGTGTTTCTGGCTGCGTACGTGATATTTCTTTTCTGCAGTGATGCCAGTTGTGCAATGAACGAGACGTTGTTTTTGAGCTCCGTAATATAATTAGAAATTAGGCGGTATGCGTACAGATCATGAATCTTGATCATGGATGTCTTTGGCTTCCTTCGTATTTTTCACGACTCGTTGCAAGAATATTGGTCATAATTTCACCCAGTGCCTCATGTTCTCCGGTGACTGGTTTTGAAATGACTCGAGTTTAAAATGACTGAAGAGGTTTTTCGTGGCCGCAAAACGCTTTCACTTCATTGAACTCCCCTTTGATATCTTACAATGGCCTTTTTCAAGCCAAACTCTGTATATGACTGATTACTAGCTTTTTCCGTTTTGCAACACCAATGAAACGCTTCCGTTTACAGCCTGTACTTCCTTAGCGGGATAAACTTGTCACAGTTCCCTACCTCCTCTTAGATCATGCGGTTATTAAAGTCTGCCGACTTGCCAGGTGACATGTGTAAACTCTGGCGACGATTCCTGGGAAAACACTTTCTTCTCGCACGTACGATCGAAGTTCACTAGGGATAACGCAATGTCCTCTCCCAGCATTTCCGTGTTTGCATCTCTATTTTCGGTCAGCATTTCAATATCCTCTCCGAGCGTATCCTCTGTTAAGTGTGTAACGTATGTTGTAATTAAGTAGTCTGAAAGTCATCCACGTGGTTCATTTATGCAAGAATCAAACCTTACAAAGCAAAACAAACCTTAGATATTCTAGACAATCACTACGAGGAACTCTGCAACCTCGTAAACAAATTAATTCCTTAAAATGAGCACGCGCGTGCGGAAGGATTCGCCCTAGCTGATACAGTCATTAAACGAATCAGTTTGTCTGTATGGTGTTCGGTAATTCTTTTTGGCAAGCTTCAATGCTCTAGGTATTTTTCAACGAGGCTCCTTCATGTCGTCATGCTCTTCGCCATTTTCTTTACGAGTAGTGCACCTTCTAACGTTTCCGGCAGCCGCACTAGGCAAGTGAGCTCGATCGCTTGTACTTTGCGAAGTCAACGTTCGATAATACTCTACTGACTGCCCACTCCATCATGCGCAGAAATTGCCGCTTGTTAGGTGGAAGTCGAGAGGCGTGCCCCGAGGCACGCCACATCACTTGTTTGCTGCCAGTTTGGTCACGCAATATGCAGTGCGGTTGATATGGCTACCGTAGCCAAGGCGACGACATTTATGAACAACAATGGATACTTGTATGTATTCCAATATGAGCAAGTCCTACGAAAGCTACCACCCGGTAATAGAGTGGCGACGACTTCATCTAGTTACCCGTAAGTCAAAGTGACAAGCAGTACATTTTTTTACTCGAAGTATCAGCATATGTCTCACATTTCCGATTAGTTACTAACTCTCTACTAGGGAATATCACATCTGCACGCTCCTTCAAACACGATTCGCATTCATCGGGCCAGTTCACACCATCATCGAGTTTTATTAGTCATTTCAATAGCTGCTGAAGAAGCGAATATACCAGCGGCAATAATTGAATTATTCAACTTCGTAACGACACAAAATGAGCGACGGTGAGTTAATGAGATCAGAAGCCCCGAAAGAACGTTCGTCACCATTCTCTGTGATCGCTGAAGATTCCTGCAAGGTCAGTGAATGCAAGATCAGAATGACAAAATCAGATGACAACAAGGAAGGCACAACTGAAGAAAATGACCTCTTAACTACCTTTGTCCCGCTGTTAATCAGCGTGAAGGTTCTCGGCATCGGTCCGTCGCTATCAGACGGTGGCATGAAGAAACGCTCGTGTCCTTTGACGCTGGACTGCACCTGGAAGCTTCTGATCGCCCTTGTCATGTTCACGTATGTCAGCCACTTAGCCGTCAGCGAACTTACGTGGGGCATGTCCATGGACACCGTGAGCAGCTTGATCACCACTTTGTCGGCGCTCGTAGTGTACGTGTCAATGCATAAGAGCGCCAACAGTTTGGGTCATACGCTTCGGAAACTCAACGAAGACGGTGGACTCGAGAGAGACTCTTCTCCACCGGAGCGAGGAATTTTCATCGTCACTTTCTGTGCGTGGGCCATGCAAGGTCTCACGATGGCCTCCAAATTGTCCCGGTGCTACGCCGAAGGAAGCGACTCTGCGGCTGCAGACTGTCTCCGTGGGAATGACACTGTATGTGCCAACCCTTCAGCTGTCGTCAGCTTGGCACAAGTCGCCGTACGTTACGGAGTTGCTCGAGGAAGCGTGTGGATGAGCATGCTGCTGGCCTATTACATACTCGTGACCATCGAAGCAAAGCTTAAGCGCCTAAACATGACCTTGTTTCAACTTGAGCCGCCGAAGCTTAACAACGAGTCGCTCGGTTTCTACCGACGAACGCACAGCCTGCTTTGCCGCACGATAAAAGTGGTTGATGCCTCGTTCAGCGTCTGCAGCTTTGCCTGGTACATGCATTCTATTGCCGAGACGCTGGCTAGCGTCGACCAGTTGATCGCTATCGACTCCGGAGACTTGTGGTGCCTGCCGTCTCGCGTGTGCGTCACGCTCAACGCGATGTGCCTCCCGTCGCTCATGCTGTTCACGTCCGAAGCGGCGCACTGTGCCAGCAAGCAGGCTTGCAACTCGGTCGTTCTCCTCGCGCAGCGGTCGGCCGAGATGCACCGGCCGGAGATGTACGAGCACGTCAACGCGACACTCAACTCGTTCCGTCGCGGCGCCGCCACTGTTCACTGCTGCCGGGTGTGGCCGCTCGGCAGGGCCTCGGGCCTGCTCGCGCTGCTCGCCACCGCGGTCGGCGCGGGGGCGCTCGCGGTGCGCCGCCCGGCGAGCAGGGCTTTCTTGCGCGCTCACTTGGCCTTGTGAGCACCGTGGGTGGCTGGCGACAGCGCACGCAGGCCGCTGTGGCCGGCTGCTGGTATTGGTCGCGTGTGAATTGTGGCGATACTCGCTTTTGCAGCACAGGTCGATCAAATAATTGCGGGATTTCGATCGATGCAATTTTATTCCTGGCGTCGGATCAAACAGCGTTGATTGATTTTTGTGGAGATCGTCCTAACAAATGACTTTCTTCTTCAGATACGCGCCTAGTGGACGGGTGCGCGGACGTGTCGGCCATTCTGTTTCGCATTGTTTGTATCGTCCGAACAAAACGAGGGAACCTTGATAGAGTTGGTTGCGTAAAACAACAAAGCATTAGAACGCCAATCGATTGCCTCCGTCGCCGGTTCACAAGGTTGACGGCTCATGGTAAGCATTGCATAATGAACCTCGTTGCGCGGCGCTTGAAGCCCTTGGCTTTCTGTCATACAGGAGGGCTTTTATTAGAGCCTTTTCATCTCCCTTGATCCTGTGATTTCCACGCGTTCCCTACCGCAAGTTACGGCACGAGCTGACGAAGGGCCTGGCGTGGAGAAAAAAAAATACTCTCTGTAGGCTGCGTTGGGTGCATGAAAGTGGGAATTTCGAGCATAAATGAGAACAATGTAAGGAATCACCACCTTCAGCGCAATAACATGGGATATCGGAACCAACAGCGATTCAACCCGTCTGGCGACGCTGCCAGCGAAAGGATGGATCCTCGACGGAACGCCTCTGGCCCTGCTGCCACCGACAACGACCATCCAGCTGCCTGTAAAAGAGGAGCGACCACCCCTGGCGCACTGTGGGCTCGGTGGTAGTGCCACGATGCGGTCCACTAACCCGCTGCTGTTCTTCATGCAGGTCTGTGAACCAAGCTTTCTTTACGCTAAGAACACCAATAATTATTATCTTGTGCAGGTACCGAGTCCGCAGTGCTCATTGTGTGTTGTTTCTGAGTGTCTTTGTGTGATCAGATGCTTTTGTTACTCTCTGGGGATATTGAAAGTAATCGCTCTCCGGATTACGCAGCATTACTTGCCGAAATGAAGAAGGTATCCGCTGGCCAAGTTACGATTATCGCTGAGAAGCAAGATCTCAAAAACAAATATATGGCTACGACTGCATCTCTAGAGACTCTGAGCGAGAGGCTGACGCACCTGGAGGGCAATTACTAAAGCGTTTTATCCATGCAAGCCGATATGCAATCCATACGGGCAGACAGTGAACGAACGACGCAGCTGGTTCATAAACTGGATGCCCGTGTAGATGATGCTGAGAACCGGTCAAGGCGAAACAATTAGATTTTTTATGGCCTCCGCGATCCATCAGCATCAGAGCCATCAAACGGATCGGAAAAAATTATCTTACGCCACTGCTCGGATCGTCTGAAAGTACCGCTTGACCCTGAGGAAATAGAGCGAGCGCATCGCATTGGTCGGTATTCCCCTTATCGCAAGCGCCCAATTATAGCTAAATCTGTATTTTTTTAAACAAAGGAAGCTGTCCTTGAAATGGCCGTAATCTTAAAGGCGCTGACTTCAGTGTTGCCGAAGATTTTTCGCCCGATGTTAGGTATGCTCGCAAACACCTTGTCGCCTTCGCAAAAGCTAAGTCTGTGCCGTTTTCCCTGCGTTTTAAAACGCTATTCATAGGCCTCAAGCGCTACGCATATGGTGAAGCTTCGCAGACAATTAAAGAAGTATAGCAACCACTTCGTAACCTAAAAAATAAATCGACGTTCCCGAATAGCAGTTGTATCACGCACTTCTATCTCAGTAATCTTTACTAACATACGAAGCTTCATTGCAAAACGCGAACACGTGTCTTGTACTAACATCTAAAGGCAACGTGCTGGTACTCACGGAAACCTGGCTTAGTGACCATATTCCAGACTCGGAAGTGCTGGCTGATTTACCGAATTTTAACGTGTTTCGGAAGGAACGCACGACAACGCGAGGAGGAGGCGTCCAGCTGCCAGTCAACAATTATCGTGTTCTGTTGTTAGCGTCACATCCAACTTAGAAATCCTTTTCATTCATTGTCACGCCGCTCCACAATCAGTTCTTTGGGGCGTTTGCTATAGACCCCCTCGCAGTAGCCCAGATTTTGCCTGTCAACTTAGCAATTTACTCTGCAAACTAACCTTTCAATACCCCAAAACTGACCTGCTCCACTTCGGAGACTTTAGCTTTCCAGATATCGATTGGCACAATATAGCTCCGTCTTTAGTGAATCAGACAGAAGCAAGAAATTTTCTTGATGTTTCTTTTAATTTTAACCTCACTCAACTTGTATCTGAACGAACGCGTGTCACACAAGACGCAGCTAACGTATTAGACCTCATACTAACAAGTCGACCACACAGTTTATCGTCAATTACCTATCTGAATGAAATTAGCGAACATAAGGTTATTCACGCTTTCTTTCACTTTGCGCCATTTCCACGTCGGAAACTTCAAAAGACAATACGCCTTTTTAACAAAGGCAACCACGAGGCTATACACGATAATCTGAACGACTTCTTTATTTTATTCGAGGCATCCTTTAACAAACACGATATTCATACTAACTGCAAAAGTTCAAAGAAAAAATAAATGATCTAGCTGACAGGTTCATTCCAAAGATAACGCTTCGAACAGAACTTCAGAAGCCATGGAAGTGGCTCGAAAACAACAACAACAACAAAAAAAAACGTTTGTACCGTGCAGCAGAAGGCAGACAAGCGCATGTGCCTGGGATAAATACTACGCAGCGGAACGCGCATATTGATCAGCTATTCGGGAGGAAAAACAGTAATTGTTTCACGAAGATTTAGCAAAAATGTTAGTCACTAATCCAAGAAAGTTCAGGCAGCTGATCAATCCTCGGGATATAAGCAGTATTGCGTTAGTTGCATTAGTCTTGATCACCCATTTAAAGTGCAACCTCTTTTTGCTCGCACTAATCTGTACCGTCATTCACCATTACTTTTGGCAATATATCATTGGAATAAACTATCGAGGGACATTGTATCTGCCATTAACCATGATGTTTTTGTTAACAAGTTGAAGGTTTTTCTAAATGTGTTATTATTTCTGTGTTGAGTGCTTACTTGCGTATGTTATTCTTTCTGTATATAATTATGTCACTGTATCTTACCAATGTTCTTTTTTTTACACGTTTGTAATTGCAACTGGCTCGCCCCCAGCTCCCCGTATGTAATGCCCGAATGGGCCTATAGGGTATGTGAATAAATAAATAGAACGGTGAAATGGTCGAAGATGATGGATGTGCTAATCTTTTTAGTAAAGCTTTTGTGTCACTATTCAACTATGAACCTAGCTTGTCATTTCCTATGCAGTTAACAACTAGTGTCATGCAATCAGTAACCTTCTTTGCTGATGGTATTTTGACTCTGATTGCGAATCTTAAAATAACATCCTCAGCCGGAGTAGATAACATAAACTCAAAAGTGTTAAAAAATACTTAGGACATCAGTGCTGCTTATTTATGCTTGGTCTTTCCGCAGTCACTCTCAACTGGCATCATACCACATGACTGAAACGTGGGGAGGTTGTTCCCATCTACAAATCAGGTGACAAGAACTTTCCACTTAACTATCGATCCATCTTACTAACAAGCATACCTTGCACAATCCGGAACATGTCATTTATACAGAAATTATGAAATTTTAGACGCAGGAAACTTTTTCATTTTTCACAGCACGGATTTCGCAAGGCATTTTCCTGCGAAACGTAATTGGCAGTTTTCCTTCATGACCTTCACACTAATCTAGATACTAACCAGCAGGCAGACGCAGTATTCCTAGATTTCGCGAAAGCATTCGATAAGGTAGCACATCAGCGACTATTACTAAAACGATCTCTGGCGAATGTGCACCCCGATATATTGCGATGGATTGAAGCTTTTCTTAGTAACCGCTCACAGTTAGTCCTTGTTAAGAACAGCCCATCTCTTTCCCTACCGGTAACTTCTGGAGTTCCACAAGGATCTGTCCTCGGGCCTCTCCTCTTCTTAATATATATTACCGACTTACCTCTGCATGTATACTGAAATATTCGCATGTTTGCAGATTACTGTGTGGTTTACCAAACAATTACTAACATGTCTGACCAAATTTCCCTTCAAGAGGATATTAACCGCTTGCAACAATGGCGCGATTGCTGGTTAATGACACTTAACCCAAATAAATAAAAAGTAATGGTATTCTCCCGCCGACGTAACCCTCTAGCTTACCCATAAAAAATGAATAACGTAGACGTAGTCTTACAAATACCTTGGTGTTACCCTTACTAATGACTTGACTTGGATCACACATATTACTAACGTCATCTCATCTTCTAATAAATCTCTCGGTTTTTTAAAACGGAACCTAAAGCAAGCGCCCAGGCATGTGAAATTGCTAGCCTATAAAAGCATAATCAAACCTAAACTCGAATATACATGTGCCGTATGGAGCCCTCATCAAGCATATTTAATCAACGCACTTGAATCGGTGCAAAACCATGCCATAAAGTTAATCCATTCAACATATTCCTATGATGTCAACGTATCGTCATTGAAAAAAGAATCCGGTTTGGTCACATTCGATAATCGTCATCGCATGTGAACTCCAAGTCAAGCCATTAGCAAGGGTAAGTCATTAGTAAGGCATTTGTAAGACTGGGTAGTTTCTACGTCTACGTTATGATACTTCACCTAATGAACCGCCATACATTATTCCCCCTGCCCGTATATCACATCGCATTCGGCATGCGTACCAAGTTGGCAACGCTCGCACTCATACTACCACTTTTTCAGGCTCATCCTTTTCGCGCAGCAACAGATTGGAACAACCTGCCCCACCAAATTGCCGCCATAACATCTGCACCTACATTCATGCAAAAACTAACAGACCATTTTTCAGAATAAAAAAAAATGCGTACGGGATATGCTATCTATGTGTGTACTAGATGGAATTATGTACCTAATTCTCACGTGTGTTGTATTTAACACTTATGCTCTGTTATCCTTAAACTGATGTAGAATACATATATGTACGTCCACCCCTTATGTAATGCCCCTATGGGGCTTTTAAGGTAATAAAATGAAATTAAACATGAGAATCTATGCTAATGTGCAGCACTTGCGCACGCAACGCGTGTGAATAAATGTCTGTTGGATGCTTATAACTCAGGCACGAAGTAATGTGGGATCTGCGGGAGAGCAGCAATGGTCGACGGCATTCAACATACATTTTTTTCTTTGACAGAACTTCCAATACTATACACGCTTGCTGTAATGGAACGTGCATTATTAAAACGTTGACGCGCTTATGCTACGACTTTGTCACGCTTATCTTCAGGCGCACTGGTCGATAGTGCTATGCTGGCTACCTCGTTGATAAGCGTCAATAGCAGCCTATAAAACAGGCGGACGTATGCTTCGAAATTGTGAAGTCACCTTACAAACACATCAACCCAGATAACCAGATACATCCATTAGATGTGCACCTTGTACATTCAGTATGTCCATTAGATATTCAGATTTATCCAGAAAACATTGTATGGATGTACTACGGATCATCGCAAATGCATCCAGAACATGTAAGTGGTACGTTGTGGGGATGTCAAGGCTGGATATATGCAACATCTAATAGACGTCCACAACATCCACAAGACATCCATTGTACTACATATGGCTGTATCTGCAACATCTAATATATATCCCCTGGATGTGCCTTGTACTATTTTTTGGCTGTTTGTTTTATTCATCATGCGTGCAAGCACTGGGCCTCTTCAATTTGTTGTCCCAGACTGCCCCAGACCGCTCGAGACGCTACTACAGTCAGTGATAATTTTCGTACGCAGCTTTTCAAGACAGTCCTGGACTGTTTGGAAGAACAAATCAAAGTACCACTGTTACTAAACGAAGAAAAAGTTCGTTGTCACCACCTGCATTTTTATTGTGAAACTTCTTACTGTTATCAACCGTTCGACAAGTACGTAATGATGTACACAATATTGGCGGTGAAATACAATGGCAGACTTCCGCTGTCTAATGAAAACAAAGTGAACAGTAAAAATACAACATAATACTATCTCTTCGTATCTGAAAGGGACAATGAGCACTTAACGCACGAACCAATACGAAAATACCACATATGCATAACAGCTAAGCATAACAATACGAAAGGATAGATAAAATGACACATTAAAAGCAACGCTTGCAAGGGAACACTTCTCACAGTGCAGTGTTAGTTGCATTCTCTCCGGTAAAATAAAACACAGATGGTACCTTATCAGACTTAATTCTCATGAACAAAAACAAAATTCACATATGAAAACGTCAAAGCACTATTTTACTAGCCTTGTATTCAGCAAAAAAAAAATAAGAATAGAAGCAATGTAGTGAAACATAAATGAGAGCAACAGCTGAAGGCCCAAAAGAGCAACATATCTTATAGGAAAAACTGAAAACCACCAATACTTTAGCACAATGATAAATTCTGTAAGAGAAGCAGGCAACCCCCTGCTGCAGAATGGTGCCAAATTAGCTTCTCCATGAAGTAGAAAAATTCGGAAGACAGCTGCTGCATAAAAAAATAGCTTTAGCATATTGTTCTCACTCTTAGAAATGAAGACTGTTATAACGAGGAAGTCATTTTCTTCGAATAAGTAAGCATGCATTATAAGTACAAAAATGGTGTGCTCTATAAATTGTTAGAACAGAATAAATATACCATATTTCCATGCGAGTAAGACTACAGCCAATTCGTGTGTAGATTCATGGGTCATAAGGAATGTCAATGTAGTTGCAGTTAGTGGTTACCTGGTACGACAGCATACTTGGCACGCACTAGTCAACCAAATGCAGTGGTACCAGGTCACACAATGCTGTTGAGAGTGCCAAGCCACTTGTAGCAGTATTCAATCAGCCCTTTCATTTTAAACTGTCTCACTGCTTTCCGTACACTCTGCCCTGACATCATGTAACAGGATAATATACTTGTCACATTTTTCAAAACATGCAGCACTACTTAAAATGCAGTCTGGTGCAACGAAAGGCTGGAGTATTGATTCAGCTGATGCTGGAGACGAGCTGGTACATTTACATCTCTGTAGCGTTATCTGGTTGGTGTTCATACCCTGGGCTCAACATAGCAGCAGTGATTGACTGCATTGGCCCCCGCAGCAGTACTACCAAGGAAACAAGTTACAGTGAGTGCTCATCTTAAGGTTGCCACTTCAAAGGGCATATTATTTTTGGGTGCTGAAGATACTGAGGTTTAGCCTTGTAGTCATTACCGTGACTACAAGTTAGACCGCTACCAGTTTGAAAAGAGGAAGAAAATTTGTCAGCACTCCTAAAAGCACACAGTACGATGCTATGTGGGGCTGGAGGGCGAACCGTACTTGGAAGATTACTCTCTTGCTGGCTGGCTTGCGCATCCTAAGCCTGAAAAAACGGACAGAATCTTTACAACTATGCAAACGCGTCGCTTATTACTTACCCGGGTTACCCCGCATTCAGATATTCACCCTTACTTGAAGCCCATGCTTGACTGTCGCTATAACGACAGGTGTGAACGTGCCCAAGACACTCACTGTCTCTCCTTGAGCGCGTTTGCATCGGGCTTTATCTCGACGAAATCAAGCATGGGCTTCAAGTTAAGGCGTATTTCTGAATGCGTGGGTAAGGCATACAAGGTAGCTTAAGACGCCTAGAGTAATCAGTTTTCAGCTTCTCTAAATTCAGCGATTAGTTTAAAATCCCAGAGTATAAATCCACACCTATAGCATCTTTATCATGGAGGCAGATCTAAGGCATCTGCTTAAATAGTACTACTGACAATAAGATTGTCCTTGCAAGCAGTAGAGCACAGCAAAGCTTTATATGTAGCGCAAAACGATCGACTGTTCAAGAACACGTGAAAGTTCATGGCTTGTGCCTACAAATGATACAAGCACGTCATACTGCACGCTATATACAGGAGCTGTGGAAATGTACAGAGTAGCAACAAAGCGTGCAAAATATCGCGTAGCTCTACAGACAGCCCTTATTACAAAGCACCTCCAAAGCAATGTATCAACGGTGACTACCTCACAACATCGAGCACCACTATCGAAAACGTGTGCCAGAACCACTGACACCATCGTGCCATTGTGCACAAAAGCTGCGGACCGCGAGAAGCACGTACATTTCAAGAAAGAGCAGGACGACTATGAGAAGATGAACTGAAACACGGGCCAAAGGGAGACAACCAAGAACGTCGCTTCTCTATCGCCATTTGTTTCGGGCTGCAGTTCAGCTGTTCAAACTAGTCTTAGCTATGCACCAATAGACCCTTTTCCTAATTCAGTCTGGCAACACTGACACAGGAGGCTCCCCGTGCTGTTACTCTATTACTCTATGAGTTGTCCGCCGTTAGTTGGTCTGTGCGAGCGGTGCGGTGTGTTCGCTGGTCGCTAGGTTGACGCACAGCAGCAGCATGTCGTGGTCCAAGAGCCTCGCTGTCATACCGAAAAGCCTTGGTATAGGCAAAATAGAGGCGTATCGCACGTCGAGAAGCGTCGGAAACCGCAATGCACTACGCAGCCATAAGTTCGTCGCAGAAAGCTACGTCCAATGCTCGACGATTGAAACACGTTCATTCACAACGCAGTAAGTATCCTGGCTATCATTTTCTTTTCGCTTGCTTGCTAGCGTTTTTGTTGTTAAACGATACAACGACCGTTCACAAGGCACACAGGCTGATTCACATGCGTTTGCGAAGTGATATGTTGCCGTGCAGAAGGATAACGTGTCGCCCGATACGACAGCTGTAATGACTGCGTTTATGCTGGCGCCAGCAGAAATTAACTTGTCCTTCTTACTTCGATGCAGTGATTCCACGCTCGTGCGCGTACGGGCTAAGTGCTTCAGCAGCCAAAAGAAGACTGCAACACCGTATGCCGTGACCGCCTTGCTGACGCACGATGGTTTTGTGAAAGAGTGTACATGTGAGTGCGCTGCTAGAGAGAACGGCACATGTCACCATGTCATGGGACTGTTGAAAGTCCTTGTGCTACTTCTTGATAACGGGTATGCAGAGGCTCCGCCGGAAATGTCATGTACAGAACTGCCACAAATCTGGAGGAGGCCCCGGGGGCACAAAATACTGGCTTCTAGCGTCGACGAAATTGACTAGAGAGCCGCACGGCCAGACGGTCTTTCTCACCCGCTCCAATAGCGTCTTTATGAAGCCAGGAAAAGACCGAGGAGCGTCGAAGATGTTCAGAAAGCTGCGAGGCAGTTCGCAAGAGAGATGGCTGCACATACTGCGAGTCCACTTCTGGAACACTGGTAGTCTGCAACACTAAAGAAAGCAGACAGTTTGTTTGGCGAGGCATGTGAAGGCAGCCTCTTGTGGAGCCAGAAACCACTTGTACCACGTGACTTCACCACCTATTTATGCCCAGAAATTCAGGTTGGGGTGACTACAAAGTTGACACCCATGCAGCCAGCATTTTTTCCAGAACCCTTAAACACTGTTGTGTCGTGCGTGGGCCTGCCACCAATGCAGCAGGCTGTAATCGAGGCAAGCACATACATGCGTGTAGCATGCCGGCATTTAGCATGGAATAAAGCACAGGAAACACAAGAACCTTGTGCACAACTTTCGCTTCTTTATGTCTTCGACCTATGTAGCATACTCTTGCTACGTGCTGCATAACTTGTGTTAACTAACCCACTTCGTCACGTTTATAACGCTTTTGCTGATTAGCAACCAAACATAATATTTACAAAGTTATGTTGACTGTGGTTATGTCTTTCTGTGCGTTAACTCTGACATATGCTGCACCCTTACACGCAGGCTTTTGTTTGCTGTCTGTTGATGAAGCTCACCAGCTTGAACAGAGCTCTTGCCAGCAGAGCCTATTCATAGCATACATGTAGCATGGAATGAAGCCAGAAAATGCAATAACATTGTGCACGACTTCCAAGTAGTTCCCGTGTGTTTTTCAACGTGTGCTCTTGCTACTCGCTATATACATTACTTGTGCTAACTAACCTACATTTTCATAACACTATTTCTTCTGCTTAGCAACCGAACAGTTTTATTAGTTTACAAAAATATGCTGACTCTGTTATGTCCGCTTTCTGTGTGTGAACTCTAACATGTGCTGCACCCTTATATGCAGGCTCTCATGCTGTATGTTGATGAAGCTCGCCAGCTCGAGCAGACCTCTCGCCAGCAGAGCCAAAGTGCGACATGGAAAGCTGCTCGCAAAAACCGCTTGACTGCTTCCAATTTTGGTGTTGCTGTTACACATGAGAATTGGACAGAGAAAGGCCTGCAGAACCTCACCACAGACCGAGGTCTGTCTAGAGTAAGGGCCATCCAGTAAGTACGGGTCCAAAAACATTTTCTTGGCCAAGTTAGTTCACAACAAAGTGAAAACTATAGCACCAGAAGACAAAGTGTACAGGCGAGGCACTTCCTTGTTTACATCTGCTATGGATAATCTTGCTTCCAGTGAATCACGGTGGCTACAAGTGATTGGCGCTAATGAATGTACAGGTACAATGTTATTAATAGATTACACATGTGCACCTGTTGTCACACATTGATCAAAAACCTTTGAAATAGGAGTAGCTTTGCACACTATATTGTTAATCAAGCTTTTAGTCATGGGTACAGGTTGGCCTTTAATAAATATCATTTTATTAACCTGTGCTCCTCAACATCGTTACAATATTAGCATATGTATACACACCGTATGTACTGCCTAACGTGGATTGTATCACAGAATGCAAATAAAAGACAGAACTTGCATCACGGTATTTCTGTTTCAGGTACGGAGTTTCAAGCGAAGCCATGGCTGTTCAAAAATATGAAACAACCCTCCGAACCTTCCGGCACAATATTCAGACCTTCCACTGCGGCCTTATTGTGGATCCCACGTGCCCATGGCTCGGTGCATCGCCTGATCGTGTGGTGTGGGACCCAGAGGAACCGAATCCTCATGGCATTGTCGAAGTTAAGTGCCCATATTCAATGAAAGACTTGAAAATACCAAGCACTCATGGCTCGTGCCTTGTGAAAGACAGCTACTGCACACACAGGCTAAACCGCACCCACTATTACTATTACCAAGTTCTTGGGCAGATGGCCCTTTCAGGGCTTACTTGGGCTGACTTTGTTATGTATGCTCCACAGTTTCTAGTTGTCGAAAGAATTCGATTCAGTGAAAATGAATGGCAGAAATGCAAAAATAGGTTGGACAGCTTTTATCTTTCCTCACTTCTGCCGTACTTGGCAAAAACATGCAGTGCGAACAATGGATGTTGAATGCAAGAGATTACATGTATTTATGTATTTATTAATAAAGCTGTGATACTATTGACAATGCCTTGTATCCTTTTCTTGAAACGAGTATTGAATCCATGTGCTCATTGCTTTGGCCATGCTAGCTTGGCAGTCACTGCGAAGGTTATGTAGTACTGAACTGACACCTTGCACATCACTGCAGCAAGATTGTTGCTGCTGCAGATCCTAGGTTGCTATTAAAGGACTTTGAAGATTGCTTAAGAATGCACACAATGCCCAAATTTCATTAATGATCGGTGCAATTGACAGTGGGATGGGCCTGTCGAAAATATGAAATGCCTTAATACGTTGAATGCGCCGCTCGACATGTATTCTGAGACTTGCAATTTCCTCTGTTTGTCTAACTTCTTCTTCAGTAAGGTGCTGTCTCCGAAGGAAAGGGGGAATGTTCAACGCAACTCCTTTTGCACTGAGCAGGTCCTGTATCTTAAAGCCCTTGTCGGCCATTACCGAGTCGCCACGCTCAAACTCGAGTTTTAAAAACCCACTTTTTTCAACGAGCTCTTTGTCTGACACCGACCCTGTACATAATTTTGACAGAAACGTGATCGTTCCATCAGGTGAAATGACAACCAAACCCTTCATTGTATTAGTTGACTTGTAGGTTGAGTAGGTCGCCGACTGAAGGACCAGAGAGCTTGGAACTTCGCATCTCACTTCTGTTGCGTCGATAATGGCTCTTGTTGATGGGTATCGCTCTTTAAAGATGGCTGGCATAGCCTTGTCAACCTTGTCTCTGCTCAGTCAAAGGTCTATCTGGCCAACCTGCAAATAAATAAAGCTGATCCATGTGGTACATATTCTGGATACTGTAGCAATGGACACCCTGAACCTGTAGGCAAGGTCCCTTTCGAAAAGCCCAAGACGCAACCTTACGAGAACAAGAAAAAGCTGGTCCTTAGCCGTCAGCATGTGCGGCCTCCCTGCATTACTTGACGAACTTGAATAGCTCCTAGACCATACTTTTATATTTTCCACACACTCACCGGGGTTTATCAAACAGAAGAAGCACATGAATGATTCAAAGCTTGAAAGCCCAGTGTAGAAACTAATGTCCTCAGGGCTGTCCTTGAAGCATTCGACAGAAAATTGCCTGCTTTTATGCCGATCAAGCTTTTTGTTTTTCATATTGAGTATTTCACACTCTCTCTGAGCTTTATAAAGCACACCTTTTGCAGAATTCACCTCTTTCGTTCTAATTTCCAAGTCGCTCTCCAGTTGTTGTATACGCACTTGAAGCAGAGAGAGCTGCGTCTCGAGCTCAGGCACTCGCTCTGCATTTGCTTTCGCAGACTTCACCTCTTCGGTCCTACCTTCTAGGTCGCTTTCCAGTTGGTGTATGCGCATTTGGAGTACAGAAAGCTGCCTCTAGAGCTCCAGCACTCTAACTGCACATGCACAATCACAAACTTCGTGGTCTCGGACGTGGGTCGCACTGGCCGGCTTTGAAACACTTGCACACTCTGTGGCATCCATAGTTTCAACAGCTGTTGAAGAATCCCGCGACGCGGCGACATCACTACTAGGAGAAAGCGGTGGTTGTGACGCAAACCCGGAGCTGCTAGCCTGGCCGACGGCGGAAAACAGTTTTATTTTCGTGAGACACTGTTGTCGTTCTTTCGGTTTTTTTCTTGCTGGTGGCTTGGGTTTTCCAAAGGCAAACACGCTCGGCACGGCGTCAACACGGAGGTAACGCCGATCGCCGACTACATTCGGCATGTCGGTGGTGAAGTGATTCGAGCACACCTTTGTGTGCTTCGTCACGACAAAAATCTTTCCTTCATCGCGCTTAATAGCTACAATCCATTTCTTCTTCAGATGCGGATCCTTCGGAAAACAGAAGAACGACACCTGTAAGATGATAACAGCGACGTAAGGCACGCGCATGAGACGCAACAAATAGTAAACGAAATGTATACACACGCATACTCGCCTTCGAGCCATTGTCGTCCAGAACTCCTCGCTGGTTGCAAAGCGGCACGCAGCAATGCACAGGCATGTTACCGAATGCCGAGGAGAACCGGATTCATAGGAAATTCGTCGGGCAGGCAGATGAAAACTTCGGCGCTCAGTATAGTTTTGCTTGCCGGTCCGCTTCGTCAGTGCGCGGAGACGCCGACTTCGCCCAGCTAATGGCGCCGATCTCATAGTCGATGTCGTTCTCAATAGGTGGCGCTGAATTCCGAAACCGCCGTATTGGCTCAGTTTAATACTATTCCGAAAAGAAACAGCATCTACATGCCTTGAAGGGTACTGCCGCAACCACTGGGCGTTTGCTTTGTGCATCAGCTCTTCCGGCCCATGCTAAGGACTAATTACCGGCATAAAATCGGAAAAAAAGTATAAAAACAAACCACCGACATGCCTTGAAAACCATGTACCTGCTGACGACCGGGCACCACTGCAGACAGATGGAGAATAAGAAATGAAGTGTTACAGCATCAGCATCGCAACCTAAAAGTGGTTCGTTGTGAGAACAGAAAGGTTAGCGCTATCTCTTGCAGCCCTTAAGGGAGCGCAGCATAGAGCAGCATGGCTCAGTCATAGAGAAAGCTCAGGGCCTGCACTGGAACCCAAGCTCACACATGCCCGCATACGCTTGCTTGCTGCGCCATTGCAATGGCTGCGCTTACTTCATTTCATTTCATTTATTGAAGCCTTAAAGGACCGGAGGCCATACATAAAGAGGTGGCAAAGAAAGTGCGAGGAACTCTTCATCACGCAAAGGAGGGAAAAGAGGAAGAAAATATAGACGAAGAATAGAAAAGGAAACAACGCTCAGGAGGGAACCGAGCAAGCGGCACTATCATCAATATCACTGTAGAAACTAAAAATACAACAAAATACATGCTACATTAATACTGCTAAGTACATAATATGCATGAGAACGGATCACGATCAATTAATTACTTAAGAGGGGTCAAGTAGCAAATGCATTTTTAACAAACCCATTCTAGGTGCGGTGGACTGTCAGTTTCACACAGAAAGTCGTGTGGTCGGCGGAAGAGACTACAGTCGGGAAGAGTGTTCCACAGCGCTATTGAATTAGGAAAAAAAAAAAGAATCCTTCATCGAAGACGTGTGGCACTGAATGTGCGCGATTGGACAGCTGTGGTTGAGGCGGGGAGAGATTCTAGGCGGGGGTTGTAGTCAATGGTGTCTGGCTATTGGGTGATAGTAGAAAGAGTGAAGCATGCAGAGACGCGAGATGATACGACGTGATTGGAGATTGGGAAGATCGAGTGCGCGTTTTAGTTCAGTTATGCTGGTTTTACTTGAGTAGTTTGACATGATAAAGCGTGCAGCACGATTCTGAATCGCTTCTAATTCGAAGGTGAGATATGCTTGCGAGGGGTGCCAGATAGATGATGCGTACTCCAGTTCCGGCCAAACGTATGTCTGATATGCAAGTTTTTTAATAGTGGGCGATTCAGATTTCTGATTGCGACGCAAAAAAACCAAGTGTGCGCGAGGCGTGTGCGCATATTGTTTCGATGTGAGAGACCCATGATAAGGACGATGTCAACTGAACACCTAGATACTTATAGCAGTCTGTTCGTGGTATTGTAGTTGAGCTTATGTGGTACACGAAATTTGTAATGCTGCGCTTACGGGAAAAGGACATACATTGGCACTTATTTAGGTTAAGAGGCATGAACCATTTTTCACACCATGAAACGATAGCGTCTATGTCTTTTTGTAGGCCAATGGAATCACCAGGGTTATGGATGGCGTTGTAGATGACGCAGTCATCAGCAAAAAGTCGAAATCTGGTTCTTGTGTTACATGGCAGGTCATTGGCATAGATTAAAAATAACAGGGGGGTAAGACTGCTCCCTGGGGGACACCGGTAACAACGTATGACACTTGCTAAGGTTGAAGACTGGGCATGTTGGTATAGCATATTAGAGGCTCGATTGCGCAACATTTCGACGACACACACAGAAGAGAAACACAAACCACAGAGCGCTACTTGCAACTATCGTTTTATTCCTTTGTCAATGGAATAAATACTGGAAGATCTCGGGGGAGGGGGAGGAGGGTAACGACAAAAACAAAAATATTTTTACAAACATGGCCATCCACCAATTCCAAGCCAGCTTTGCCATGTGATCATTTTTGACATCGCAAAAAAGGAACCACGATACAAAATTCCAGATTAGCGCGTGAGGAAATCTATTTCCTTTGCAGTTTGCACTATTTCCTCTTTGCATTAATAACGTATGACAGGCACGCGATTGTGAGAATAATTGATAATTGGGCAATGATGCTGCGTAAAATCTCTTTAAATCATTCAACTTTTCTGACGCCTTTAAACACCATTCTTCATTTAGTGCAAAATTTGTGGCGCGCTTCCGGCTCCTTGCTTTCGAGCGTGCTGTCGACGCGCATGGCCTCCGAGATGGAGTGTCGAGTGTCGGATGCCACGCGGTAACATCCACACGGGAAGCGCCGCTGTTTAAAGAAGTTAGTTGGTGCTAGACAAAAGTAGGGTGCCTTGATATAATTTTCATGCACTTTTTTCTACTATGTACATCAGTTCATTCCCAAACGTACTGTACCTTGTTTCTTCAATTACTTTTCCAAAGTCGGTCATAAAGAAAGTCATTAAAATGGGACGTCTATCGACATCCATTACATCATCACTTTGACGCAATAGTTATGCGGAAACCCGCAAGGTGGAGAGAATTAATAAAGGGAAAATCAGGTTCTTTTCGAGGAACCCGTATGGATTTCTTTTGTAGCATTTGCTACGAACAACCGTTCGTAGCAATGCCTGATTTTCCCCTTTACATGTTCACTGATGACACCGCGCGATCGTCGCACGGAACTGCAGGCTCCAGCTGCGCAGCATCGTCCACGTCAAAATGATAGAGGCGCGCGTAGACAATGCGAAAAAAAAAGTGTGGGGGGGGGGGGCTACCAATGCACGCCTAAAGTATAAACTTTATGGACGTTACATGGACATACGAAATTTTGTCTGCTGTACGTATGATGAACGAACTAATTGGATGTTCATCGGACATCCAATACTTTGATGCCATTGTACGTCCATTGTATGTCATGTGATCATTTTTGACATCGCAAAAAAGGAACCACGATACAAAATTCCAGATTAGCGCGTGAATAAATCTATTTCCTTTGCAGTTTGCACTATTTCCTTTGCGTTAATAAGATTGCATTCATTTTGTCTGCTGTACGTCTGATGAACGAACTAATTGGATTTTCATCGGACATCCAAAACTTTGATGCCATTGTACGTCCATTGTACTGGATGCTGGATGTTAGGATCAATCTGGTACATCTATCGGATGGTTGTGGCTATCTGGGAATAATAGTGTACTCTTTGCGTGCTGTTATGTCCAGATTGACGAGGCCGACTGGCTCCTTCGTGAACGCGGGAAACAATTTGTTTGATGCGTTGGAGACGTCGATGGTAAGCGAAAATAATTTTTTTTGGTCAGGTTGGGGAGTACATGTTGTTCTTATCGCAAAGTACGGTGCGTGAAGGAGCAGAACAGAAAGAAAGAAAGAACAAAAGCGCCATCTGTGTATTTGGAATGATCGTGTTTTCAATTCGTCTGACAGTTTTAAGGTTCTAAGGCATGTCGACGACTTTTTTTGTTGTTTTAGACACTATAGCTGCTCTTTGCCGTGACAAGTCATACTTAAACAACGTGTTGCCGCTCTTATCATTATCGCAGATGATGACTCGCGCCAACGTACAGGGCTTTATCGTGATCCTGTGATGGTCGATTCTTTCGAAACGTATTTTTTTTCGGCGATGTAAATTATGCCATCGGGACAGATCAAAAACATAAAGTTCAGGTGGTGATGCCCAGGCGAAATGAATGATGCCAGAGAAAGATTTACTTTTGCAGACACTTTCTTTTGGAAGCGATGATGGAAGCAAACACAACAGAACTCCGTATACAGCGTTTTTCCCAATAGCTTAACAGAAGGCTAAAATGCCCTGATATTATAAACATGTAGCATCTCATTCAGAGACGCTTTCAGATGACATGAATACATACAATAAGGGGCTCTATTTTCCCCCATTACTTAACGCAGGTACCTTGTCGTACATCCTGTAATAATTCAGGTCTGCCTGCTCACATATATAGCATTTCTAATGACATATAGCGTTAGACAGGCCAAAATACGAATAGGAAGGCACGGTATGAAATTAGTATGGAATATTTAGCGATATAGAATCTATGCAGTACACACGAGTCTGTCAAGATTCCGACGGTAATATTCATTAATCATCAGTGTTACTAAACAAAAAGAATACTTAGCTTCTGTCGCTAAATTTTCGTCGTGAAGTCGCCTGACCTTGCGACTTCACCATTCTAGTCCCACCATTCTACGCTCCAATATTCCATCGCCAAGAGCTCAGCTCTTTTCATGACGTATAAGCCGAATAGCAGCCTCGCCTTCAGAACATATATTCAGCGTGAAAACTGAGCACGTGCTGGTGGTCGAGTTGGTTATGCATGATTACAACGAAGGCGCCAAATAAAACAACGGACGGAGGAAGGAGAGACGAGACAACCACGTAGGCATCCTACGTGGTTGTCTCGTGTCTCCTTCCTCCGTCCGTTGTTTTATTTGGCGCCTTCGTTGTAATCAGCGTGAAAAGCTTACGAAGCGC
This sequence comes from Dermacentor variabilis, assembly GCF_050947875.1. Lineage (NCBI taxonomy): Eukaryota > Metazoa > Arthropoda > Arachnida > Ixodida > Ixodidae > Dermacentor > Dermacentor variabilis. Next base: position 14,579,964 of record NC_134573.1, on the reverse strand, counting down.
AGAATCTAAAAAAAAAAGTTTATACTTGTAGCCCCTAGGCACGGAGCGTAGTATTCGGATTTACAATATGCACTGGTCTAGAGTAGACAACAGTTCGGCGTAGTTTTACTGCTTGTGGATCTACTTGCGCTTAGCATCAACTTCGGCTGCGTAAACACTTGACAGAGACTTTGGCATTGAGCACCAGTGTTTTCTTTTTTCTGCACACAATTCTTTAAATGAAAGGCCTTCCAGCCAAAGTCATGCACCTGGCTAATTTTCAGGACAGCCATTGTAAACATGATGTATTAAGTATAGCAACTCAACTTTCATGTATTCCATCATTATTAGCACAAACGAGGTATAATAGATATGCAAGGAAATGAATGATAATTAATTGACCATGCAATTTTATTCAAATGTGAGGAATAGTTCAGACCTTGGCCTGCTTGTCTCGCGTGAGCTTTCTGGGAAACTGAAAGGGTGAAATTCTACAGTGAAATTCACGCCTTGCGGTTCCATGGCCGAACAGAAAACGTGCGGCTTACTGTCGGCACATCAAAGGCTCAGCTGCCATTGTACGACACCTTTAAATTTTATTTAAGAGCAGTGGATAAAATGACCATCCTCATCATCAGCGTATTTTACATCCAATACAGGACGAAGGCCTCTTCCTGCGATCTTCAATTACACCTGTCCTGCGCCAATAGATTCCAACTAATGCCCACGAATTTCCTAATTCCATCGCCCCACAAAGTCTTCTGCCGTCCTCGACTGCTCTTTCCTTCTTTTGGCACCCATTCTGTAACCCTAATCGTCAACCGGTTATTTAGCCTGCACATTACGTGACTTTCCTAGCTCCATTTTCCCCTTAAAATCAATTAGAACATTGGCTATACCCGTTTGCTTTCTCAACCAAACCACTCTCTTTCTGTATCTTAATATTATATCTAGCATTCTTCGTTCCGTCGCTCTTTGCGCACTCCTTAACTTGTTCTCAAGCATCTTTGTCAGTCTCCAAGTTTCTGCCACATATGTCAGCACCGGTAAAATGCGCTGATTGTACACTTTCCTTTTCAATGATAACGGTAAGCTTTCAGTCGGGAGCTGAGAATGTATGCCATATGCGTCCGAACCGATTTTTATCCTTCTGTGAATCTCCTTCACATGGTCAGGGTTCCCTGTGATTACTCGACCTACGTAAAGCTACTCCTCCACAGATTCAAGAGGTTGACTGGCAATCCTGAACTCTTGTTTCCTTGCCCAGCTATTCTTGATTATCCTTGTCTTTTGCATATTAATGTTCAACCCTACACTTACAGCCTTTCTGTTAAGGTCCTCAGTCATTTGTTGTAACTCGTCTCCACTGTTGCTGAACAGAACAATGTCATCTGCAAACCGGAGGTTGCTAAGATATTCGGTGTCGCTCCTTACTCCTAAGCCTTCCCAGTATAATAGCTTGATACTTATTCCAAGCACACAGTGAATAGCAGTGCAGAGATTGTGTCTCCTTGTCTGACCCCTTTCCTTACAGGTATCTTCCTACATTTCTTGAGTATAATTAAGGTTAAGGATATTTTACAATAGGATACTTACTTATGGATACTTTACGTGAGGATACTTATGGTTAAGGATACTTTATTCTCTCTCTTGCCTAATGGTAGCCTTGGTATCTTGCCTTCCACTTCAATTCCTGCCTCTGAAGCCAGCCTAGATACGGTTTCATTTATTACCTCTATGCCATCTTCATGTCTCTGTTATAAGGCTGCATATTTGTTTGCAAGTACCAGTCTGAATTGGTCTGCTTGTACTCTTACTGCATCCAGGTTGGCTTGTTTCTTCATCAATTTTACTTTTGCTCTCTTCAAAATGAGGTAAATCTTAGCCCTCACTAACCTCTGATCACAGCACTTTACCCTACCTAACACTTCTACATTCTGCACTATGCCTGGATCGGCAGAAAGCAGGAAATCAATTTCATTTCTTATTTCACCATTAGAGCTTTTACAGGTCCAATTTCTGTTGCTACGCTTCCTGAGGAAGGATCTCTTTATTCGCAGCTTATTCCTTTCTGCGAATTCTATCAGCATCTCTCCTTTGTCATTCCTAGAATCGACGCCGTATACTTGCCAATTGCTTATTCACCGACCTGCTTTTCCCCCTCTTTTTCATTGAAGTCGCCCGTTACTACAGTACGCTGAGTTTGCACTTTTCTCCATCGCTAATTCAACATCTTCATAAAACTGATCTGATTCCTCATGGTCGTGAGTGAATGTTGGAGCATAGGCTTGTACTACCTTTAATCTATATATCTTATTAAGATTGATTACGACTACTGCTACCCTCTCATTAATGATGTAGAATTCGTCAATGCTGCCCGCTATGTCCTTATGGATTAGGAATCCTACCCTGTATTGCTTCTAATGTGGGAGACCTCTATAGCAAAGGACATGTTCGTTATTCAGCAATGTATGAACCTCAACAGTTCTTCTAATATCACTAAGGCCGATGATATCCCAAACAATGTCTTATAGTTCCTCAAAGAGTCCTGCTAAGCTAGCTTCAATCGAAAGGGTTCGGGTGTTAAACGTTCCAAGGGACACTTTCCATTGGTGGCCTTTCTGGACCCAGAGATTATTAGCACCCTCTGCTGCTTTACAGGTCTGACCGCCGCCTTGGACAGATGTTCCGCAGCTGCTGGGGACTGAGGGCCGTGAGTTAATTGTAGATATCATTGGCGAGTTTGTGGCCGAATACTGCACCTGGGAGGGCAATTCCTGTTCTGGTGAGGGAGTGTCTTTGGTGAAGTTTAGCGGCCCTTCCTAATTTGGTTGTACCTGGATTAGCGTAGCCCCACTGGCTCTCGGCATCGTTCGCCGGTGCCAGGCGCCCCTCCAAGCCTGGAGATGTGGTGCACTGGAGGAGGTGAAAGTTGAGCTCGCCATCCTGAAACTATTATAAAAAATAAAATTAATACGAGAATTTGAACTTCCGACTATGGCAACCGAGCATCCGACAGGTCAGTGAGATAATCCAGTAGGCGGCGAGGCTACCTTATTGCGGAGAAGTCCAACCCAGAGGGCCTTGCAATGCCTAAGAGGCCCCTTGATTTATCCGTCACCGGCGGCTTTTCTCAGTGGTCTGTGGTTTTAGTGGTCTTCGGGTGGTCTCAGTGGTCAGTGGTTTTCTCAGGAGTCCTACCATCGTGGTTCCGGAATCTCAAGCATGCATGCGGCCATGAACGCGCCTATGTACACGATATATTTTGGTATAATTTGAACACCAATTAAAACGAGTGTAAAAAAAGGAAGAGAAAGGAAAAATGTTTTAGCCCTAACCGAGAAGCCCCGAGTCGAGTATACGCGGAGTAGAGTCCAGTATACCCGTCCGCTTACTGTCGTGTCTGCCTGCCGCTGGCCGTCGTTTGCATATATACCGAAACTTTCGCTCCCGACTAAATACTAATAGTGGCAAGACAGGCCGCCAGAACAATATGGTTCTCCGTAAAACAGACGACAATGACAGCACCTAGGTATCTTCAGCCTTTCTACATGTTTGGAAGTCGGTTATACCAGAGCTAATTAGAAGAAATTGGAAAACGGGCCCCTTAGCTTACCGGGAGCGCTTTAAACCTTTACACTAGAAAGTCAGGAATGCTATGCCTCATTTAAGCTACAGCAATGTTGTCTGCGATCAGTTCGTTTCTACAAAATATAGAAGTATGTCTGCAAACTTAAGAAATATGGAGTCCCTGACGTAATTATTAACGCGTTTTTGTACATTATATTATTCCCAATGGACTCCATAGTGTCGCTGTTCTTTCTCAGCGTTGTCTCACAACAGATATTATTCTTTCATCTTTGAAACAAACGGAAGTCCTTCCTCTTTCTAAATGTGGTGACTAAGGCATTCGTAGCTACATATAAATTGATCATCTTAACACCTTATTCAATACAGTTTATTAGCATTTGTAGAATTTATTTAATCAACTAAAGCCTATACAAGATTTAACATGGCAGTCTGCATAGATTTAGAACCGTCTCGCAGTTTATGGAATCAACTCACGACGTCACTCATGCTTGCGTTTTCTGGCATTTCTAGCAATGTCAAACATGATTATTAGCCTGCATTTTCATTTGCTTACGTTTTTTACATTGCCTGGTGCGTGCGTATTCTTCTTGTTCTGCTTCAATAATCAGTCGCAAGCCAGTGCTCCTGTTGCATGTTTACTGTCCTCCATACTTGTACACTGTTACTAGTGTTTCGAAAAAGTCCGCTGTTAAAATGAGAATACAATAAACACGAAAACATTCTGTACGACAATAACAATGAGTTTACTGTTTGCAACGTGCAGTTTACATAGGCTGGTACATGAAAAATTGAAAGAAATACATAGAGTGTTACAGTGTGCAAGGTTGAACGGTCCTGTCTCTACCATGAATACCACAATATCATCAAAGGTGTGCACGGGTCTCGCTGTGCTAGCCAGAGACCTGCTCCAGGGCTTTCTTATTATTCTGCGTTATTATTGCTATTATTCTGCGTCAGCTGCTTGCATTCATAACGTTGTTGGTAAATTGCTTACCTGATAGTTCAGCACAATGCGTTGGAGGGCTAGTTGGTGCGAATCCATGAATACTTTGTTTAGCGCAAAAAGACAGACACAAGAAAGACGACAGGACGAGGCGCTACTCTCAACTGACATCATTTTATTGCGTCACTCGTTTATAGACCGCCCAAACCAGAGGAACATGCGCAGTGAGCACCATGCGGTGGAGCCACCACGTAACTTACGTAACGCCACGAACATACGAACTTACGTAAAGCCACGTAAAGAACTTTTACCTTATATATATATACGCGTCTGCGCACTCAAAGACTGTGAAACGCGCCATTGCTTTGATGTGTTTAGAATCTTCCTTAAAGAAGTCTTGTCATCACTCTGCGAACATGAGTTTCCTTGCACAGTTAAATAGGCTGCAGGCTGCTGGTTACCCAAGTGTGGTGGTGACGTCAGTCTCGGAGGTATTGCTTCAAAAACTGAAAGGCAAGCGGCATAAAAGTAACTGCAGCACACAAAAGAAAAGGCCTGAAGTTGTGCTGTATTGCCACAGAGTGGCTCACAATCTGAAGAATGTCGCCACCAGATACAAAATTCCGGTAGTGTTTTCCACTCCTCAGAAACTGTCGATGTTGTGCAGCCGTATTTCTAAAACAAGTAAAAAACCTGATTGTGAAAAGAACCACGTGAAGTTTGTAGATTGCAGCGTCGGTGCGGTTTATAAAATTCCCTTGTCATGTAGCAAAGTGTATGTAGGGCAGTCAGGCCGCTGTGTTAACGAGCGCCTTAGAGAACATGAGCGATCCATACCAACAGGCACAGGTTCGCATTTGGCTCAGCATTGTAAAACATGCAAGTGCAAACCCATGTTTCGTGATACCACAATTTTGAAGAAGAGTCGTGACACCACCGCCCGAGAGTTATCAGAAGCTTTTTCCATTCAGTCATTGGGGTCGCAGTGCATTAGTGTGCCTTCCTTAACCTTGTACAGCGCTGAATTTGGCGTTTTTTGGATTCTGTCGCATGAGTGCGCTCTTGGGATCGGATGTTGGTGGCTCCACCGCACGGTGCTCACTGCGCATGTTCCTCTGGTTTGAGCGGTCTATAAAGGAGCTACGCAATAAAATGATGTCAGTTGAGAGTAGCGCCTTGTCCTGTCGTCTTTCTTGTGTCTGTCTTTTTGCGCTAAACAAAGTATTCATGGATTCGCACCAACTAGCCCGCCAACGCATTGTGCTGAACTATCTTTCTTCTACTGTGGGCCCTGATATTTGTGTGTCTGTGTGATCTCCTGATCCTGCTGTTCTGGTCAGTCACATAGCTTTTACTGTGTGCCGTGCAAGGATGCTTACGTTCTGCATGAAGAATGGACAGGTTCCTCAAGACGTGGCGAGTCTCTTCGGGAACGTCAAGCCTTCCGTCGGTCACGTGCGGCGAATGTGTCGGATTCTTCGTTCTGAAATTTGGCGGCAGGTACGCCTTCTGTACGACTGGTTGAGAGCTGTCTGCTACTCGCGCGATGCGCCTTTTGTGGCCGAGAAGAAGTTTCGTTTCTACAGACGTCCATCAACTCAGACTACAGAATTCTGGTGGACACAGCTGCTGCCACTCCTCCGGTCCAGACTCCCGCGAAGAAAGGAAAAAACGCAACTTGTCACCGCTGGTTTCCAGGTACTCGGTGACGTCAGGCTTCCTGACGAAGTTGCTGCATTGTTAAAGAATGGGCCGAAGTATAGCACGGAACCAAGAATTCCTGCACATGAGCTACTGGCTTTGAACAGGCGCATTGCAAGGAAAGCAGAACCTGAGGACCAGGAGCGGTGCCTCCTCGATGGGGTGGACTGCCTTCGTAGGACCGTCACCGGGAGCGCGCCACCTTCGACAGCTGTGATCAAAAGGACAGTATCTTTCTTTAGAGACAATGAACTTCGGCTGTTACTGAGTGACAAAGAGGGCGGTTTTGTAATAGCCCCGTCTGTGGTCTTCAACAAAAAAGCCATAGAGGCTGTCAACAAGAACTTCATTCTGGCAAATGAGAAAGCTCAAAATGTAAAACGCAAAGCCATTTCTTTGTTGGAAAATATAGGCCTCACCAAGATTATGAAAAATGTAAAACAATGTAAGGTACTTGCTCTAGAGGTTTTTTTCACTGCAAAAACGCACAAACCGGATGTGCCTTTCCGTACAATAGTCAGTGAAAACAACTGTTGGCAGGTTTTGGTTAGCCGCTTTTTGCAAAAAGAGTTGAAGCATTTAACTATTGACGATCCTTATGGCATAAAGAATTCTTTCGATGTTGTTTCTTTTCTGGAAGACAACCATTCAGTAGCCGACATTTTTTCTATTGACGTCGAAGATCTTTACTATTCGATACCGCATGATGAGCTATTTCGCAGTGTGATGACGTGCATCGAAGAAAGTGGCGAGGTAGATTTTCGCAATGCGACCGGGTTGTCTTCGGAAAGTTTCATGTCCCTTCTTGAATTTTATTTAAGTGCAACTTTTATCCAGTTCGAAAATAACCTTTTTATCCAGAAAAATGGTGTTTGTATTGGTTCATGTGTGGCGCCTGCTCTTTGTAATATTTTTTTATCGTTTGCCGATCGCGCCCTTAAGAGTGCCTTAAACAATGACTCGGTTCAAATGTTTAGATATGTTGACGATTTTCTTGTTGTGATAAAACAGACTAACAACGAATGCTCCGTGACGGTAGCTGATATTTTAACTCTGTTCAATCACAATGGCAAAGGTCTAACTTTCACACATGAGCTATCTAGGGACGGTAAACTCCAGTTTTTAGATTTGCAGCTATCCTTACAAACAGGCCATGCCTGTTGGATGTACTCGCCACGTGCACGTAAAGAACTTTTACCTTGCGCGTCTGCGCACTCAAAGACTGTGAAACGCGCCATTGCTTTGATGTGTTTAGAATCTTCCTTAAAGAAGTCTTGTCATCACTCTGCGAACATGAGTTTCCTTGCACAGTTAAATAGGCTGCAGGCTGCTGGTTACCCAAGTGTGGTGGTGACGTCAGTCTCGGAGGTATTGCTTCAAAAACTGAAAGGCAAGCGGCATAACAGTAACTGCAGCACACAAAAGAAAAGGCCTGAAGTTGTGCCGTATTGCCACAGAGTGGCTCACAATCTGAAGAATGTCGCCACCAGATACAAAATTCCGGTAGTGTTTTCCGCTCCTCAGAAACTGTCGATGTTGTGCAGCCGTATATCTAAAACAAGTAAAAAACCTGATTGTGAAAAGAACCACGTGAAGTTTGTAGATTGCAGCGTCGGTGTGGTTTATAAAATTCCCTTGTCATGTGGCAAAGTGTATGTAGGGCAGTCAGGCCGCTGTGTTAACGAGCGCCTTAGAGAACATGAGCGATCCATACCAACAGGCACAGTTTCGCATTTGGCTCAGCATTGTAAAACATGCAAGTGCAAACCCATGTTTCGTGATACCACAATTTTGAAGAAGAGTCGTGACACCACCGCCCGAGAGTTATCAGAAGCTTTTTTCATTCAGTCATTGGGGTCACAGTGCATTAGTGTGCCTTCCTTAACCTTGTACAGCGCTGAATTTGGTTTTTTGGATTCTGTCGCATGAGTGTGCTCTTGGGATCGGATGTTGGTGGCTCCACCGCATGGTGCTCACTGCGCATGTTCCTCTGGTTTGAGCGGTCTATAAAGGAGCGACGCAATAAAATGATGTCAGTTGAGAGTAGCGCCTTGTCCTGTCGTCTTTCTTGTGTCTGTCTTTTTGCGCTAAACAAAGTATTCATGCTTACCTGATTTCCCATCTAAGTCCCAGCATTTTATTCTGCTGTATTCACTGAATTATTTGCAGCATCTTCCTTTCAATGACATTAAGGGTTACATTCATTTTGTGTCAAGGTGTTTTGTAATTGGCCAAGATCAGTGATTCTGACGAGTTTTCAAAGCTGACGCAATGACAAAAATATTTTCATCCATAAAGGGCGCTCATTGAGACACGAGGCACTTTGCCCACAAAATATTAATAAATCTTATTTTTAGATAAAATCATATGAGTTTCTTACTTGCCAAACTGCATCTCTACACTAGTAAGCGCCACATGATCATTCCGAAAAGAAGGTTGCACAAGTATTTGAACACACTCCATAAAGTACACGATACAAAGGCCTCTGTTTCCTTTATTTCAGTTGCAAGAGGCGAAGTAGGTAGCAAGAGTGCAGCTTTAGTGCATCTGCTGTTGACAGAGCTAAGCTGACATAAAGGCGAAAAGGCATACCTAAATATATAAGCCCACTGTTGCTTTATAAAGATATGTTGCTTAGGAAATGTGAATTAAAGGTCGGCAGGATACTCTAGTAATGTGGCACGCACAACACAGCTGGGATACAATATACAGATTACTTTGCAATTACTGGTTTGCTTTCTTGGTGTTGCGTGGCAGGAAAGAAAGCTGCAGCATAAGTCTGTATGCTATAGTGTTGTTTTCATAATATTGTTACGGAGATGTTGGGAATATATAAAGACTGCATTTACAATATATATGCAGGATGAGTCAGCGTAGACAAGATGGCTGACTACCAACAACACGCAGCAGCCAGCGTCCCGTGATCTTCTTCCTCCCTTCTTTCATCCTTCCGTAACAGGACCCCCGGGTGGTGAAGCACCGTCTCGGTGCATGGTAGGCGAAGAATTGCGAGCGAAGTATGGTTTCAGCCGCGAAACGTGCACGGCGTCAACAGGCATCGGACTTGAGGATGCATCAAACTGTAGTGGCGAAATCTCGTAATTTACGTCGGTAACATGACGTAGGACTTCATAAGGCCCTGCGTAGCGAGAGAGAAGCTTCTGGGAGAGGCCAACCCGACGGCATGGTGACCAAAGGAGCACCCACGAACATGGCGCGAACTTAACATCGCGATGGCACCGGTAATAACGCTGTTTTTGTATATGCTGCGAGGCTAATAAACGAGATCGGGCGACTTGACGTGCCATGTGAGCGCGATCGATGACTTCAGGAGCACACTCAGTTGCAACGTGTGGCACAGAAGGGAGGATGGCATCAAACGGCATTGTGGAGTCGCAACCATACAAAAGATAAAAGGGTGAATATCCTGCGGTCTCATGTCGGGACAAGTTGTACGCGAACGTCACGTAGGCAGGCGTGGCGTCCCAGTCGCGGTGATCGTTGGAGACGTACATCGACAGCACCTCTGTGATTGTTCGGTTGAGATGTTCCGTAAGACCGTTCGTTTGTGGGTGGCAGGCGGTGGACAGCTTGTGCTCAGTGGCACAAGAGCGGATGAGGTCGTCCACAACTCGAGATAAGAACGAGCGGCTGAGGTCTGTAAGTAACTGTCGAGGTGCACCGTGGTGGAGAATGACGTCATGAAGGAGAAAATCGGCGACGTCAGTTGCGCAACTAGTCGGCAACGCCTTTGTTATCGCGTAGCGTGTCGCATAATCAGTAACAACGGCGACCCACTTGTTCCCTCTAGTCGTCATCGTAAAAGGGCCAAGCAGGTCAAGGCTTACGCGAAAGAACGGTTCAGAGGGAACTTCAATGGGATGGAGTCGTCCGACAGATGCCAGGGGAGGTTTCTTCCGGCGCTGGCAGAATTCACAAGTTGCGACATAACGACGCACACAACGGTATAGACCCAGCCAGAAGAACCGGGGTCGTACACGGTCGCATGTACGCAAAACTCCAAGGTGTCCCGCCGTCGGTGCATCGTGAAGTTGTTCAAGAGCGATGGATCGCAGATGACGAAGAAGGACAAGGAGCAACTCAGGGCCGTCAGGGTTGATATTACGGCGGTAGAGGAGGCCGTCGTGCAGCACGAACATGCGGCACGTGCCGTCAGTGCTGCCAGATTGCACTCCGACGATGATGGACTGCAAGGATTCGTCGCATTGTTGTTCAGCGCGCATGTTGGTCTTGTCCGTAAAAGCCATCACGCAGGTCACCGGATCATGCGCAGCAGGATCAGGGGGATCCATTGGGTGACGAGAGAGGCAGTCAGCGTCCTTGTGGAAATGTCCAGTCTTGTAACTGAAAATAAATGGAAATTCCTGGAGCCGCAAAGCCCAGCGACCAAGCCATCCTGTCGGGTCCCGGAGGGAAGACAGTCAGCAGAGTGCGTGGTGGTCTGTGACGACCGAAAACGTGCGGCCGTACAAATATGGCCGGAACTTGGCCACAGCCCAAACTAAATCCAAGCACTCCCGCTCGCTGATGGAGTAATTTCTCTCAGCAGGTGACAACAGGCGGCTGGCGTAAGCTATCACGCACTCGGTACCATTCTGTTCTTGGACGAGAACAGCGCCGATGCCATGGCAGCTTGCGTCAGTGTGAACTTCAGTTGGTGCAGAAGGATCAAAGAAGGCAAGTATAGGAGGGGGGGGTCAAAAATCTGATGGAGGCGGTGAACGCATGAGCCTGCTCCGGGCCCCATGAGAAGGGCGTGTTCTTTAGAAGATCTGTCAAAGATCGGGTAACATCGGCGAAGTTTTTGACGAAATGGCGAAAGTAAGAACACATGCTGACGAAGCAGCGCACGTGAGAAGCAGTATGTGGCACAGGGAAACTGCGTACGGCGCGAACTTTTTCTGGGTCTTGTTGGCCACCGGAAGCGCCAACGAGGTGTCCTAACACGGCGATCTGACGGCGCCCGAATCGACACTTCGTGGAGTTCAGCTGAAGGCCGGCTTTTCGGAAGACCGCAAGAATTGCAGCGACTCGGACAAGGTGGCTGCCGAACTTGGGAGAAAAACAATAACGCCGTCAAGGTCACAAAGACAGGTGGTCCATTTGTAGCCTCGTAGAAGAGAGTTCGTACGTTCAAATGTCGCAGGAGCATTGCAAATGCTAAAGGACATGACTTTGAACTTATATAAGCCATGCGGCGTGATGAAGGCTGTCTTCTCGGGGTCCATTTCATCAACTGAAATCTGCCAGTAGCCGGATCGAAGATCTATGGACGAGAAGTGTTTAGCTCCGTGCAAGCAGTCTACGGCGTCATCGATGCGTGGTAGTGGGTGGGCGTCTTTTGGCGTGATCTTGTTTAAGTGACAATAGTCGACGCAAAAACGCCAGGTACCATCTTTCTTTTTCATAAGCACGACAGGCGAGGCCCAAGGGCTGGCTGATGGCTCGACGACCCCTTTGCGGAGCATTTTGTCCACTTTTGATTGGATGACTCGACGTTCAGCATGCGATATACGACAGCGACGCCGACGAATAGCATTCGTGTCTCCAGTGTTTATACGGTGGTGGACAGATGTTTGGCCTAAAAGCCTATCGCCGAAATCAAAGGTGTCACTGTACGATTTATTTTATTTATCTTATTGATTTATTTACCCACAGCGCTGCAGTGGCGTTACATTCCATGAGACGTATATGTCCATGGCCTCGGCCGAGGTGAGGTCAGGTGCGATCATTTTCGCGAGGCCATCCGTTAAGGAACCAGAGCTGTGAGCTGCAATTGGCGCTAAGAAACCACTCTCGACATTCAAACACTCAATGGCAAATTCGGAACCACTAGAAACGCTGGCCAAGAACATGCCGGACGGAAACACTTGAGGGCACAGGCTGGAATTCTGAAGTGGTAGAACGACGTTGTTATAACCAACCGTGACCAGCGTATGCGGAACAACAACGTTCTGATTCAAAAGCACGTGGACAAATTCACCGTCACCGCACAAATTCACCGTCAGGAACCTGTGGCTGAGCTGTGAAAGTGACGTAAGTAACTTCCTCGGATGCTAGACGCACATCGTGAAGCGAGCACAAGTGAGGTGGGTTAGTGCGTGGAGCACCGGCGAGTTGAGGCAGTTCCAACTGAAGAACGCCGGTCGCGCAGTCGACGAGAGCAGAATGAGGGGATAAAAAGTCCAATCCAAGGATAACGTCATAAGGGCAGTTGTTGATCACAGCAAACAGAACAGAAGTAGGGCGGCCGGCTATACTTAAACGCGCAGTAATCTTTCCAAGAACAACCATCCCACCGCCGTCGGCCACACGAAGCTCTCGGGCAGCTGCTGGGATGAGGACCTTCTTTAAACGTTTACGTAGGCTAGCACTCAACACAGAAACGTGGGCTGCAGTGTCGACTAGTGCTTGGACAGGTACACCATCTATTTTAACGTCAATTACACTTCTCGTTGCGGGTACGGGCAGAGGATTTGCTGCAGTAGTAGGTAATGCAGCACCACCTCCGAGGGCTGCATTTCTTTGTTTTCCGAAGAGTTGCGGCCGAACGCCACAGGGGACAAAAGGCGACGAGGCTGAGGCGAACGGGAAGATTGACGACGTGTTTACGGTGAGCGTGACTTGTGTCCACGCAGGCGATGGTGAGCGACTGTACCACGCGTTCCTAGCAGAGTTGTCGGCACGGTTGGACTCGGCGGTGGGCGAAACATTGCGGGCATTTCCATGGAAACGGCTCAGGCTGTTCGGCGTGTGAGGTGTTGAGGGCCACGAGTTGCGACAGTATCGGGCGACATGACCAATGCGGCGACAGGTGATACATATCGGCTGGTCGTCCGCAGTTCTCCACTCAGTCGGGTTGCGATAACGCGGAGAGAAGCGTCGGGGTGGATCGAAGATAGCAGAAGAGTGTTGGTTAGCTCTGGGACTGGCCACAGCACAGACAGCATGTAATCCAATATCTTCAAGTTCCTTGCGAACGATAGCTTGTACGAAGAGAACCGAAAAAGTGGTAGCATCATCGTCGTTGGAGGGCTACGCGAACAGAAAGCCGCGGGCCCTATCGCATCCAGTTCACGTCGAACGATTCGCAACACGTCGTCTGATGGCGATGCATGCTGCTATGTGGATTGGTCTTCACACATCGACGTTGCGGCGGTATTGGGAAGTCTGGCGAATGGTTGCAAGACGCGTCGGCATGTTGCCTGCTCGAATTGTCGGCACTCTTCAAATGATGACATCAGCTGTTGAACAATTTTTGCACATAAGCAGATTAACGGCGTCGTCTGCAATGCCCTTAGCACGTGCCCAACCTTTTCAGCTCCGGTCATGTCGTGATCGGCTTTACAACGAAGTGCCAGCATGTACTGGATGTACGATATATAGGACTTCGTAGGGGATTGGGCACGGGAGGCCAGTTCCTGCTTTGCCGCAATATTACGGCTGGCTGGTTTGCCAAACTCTGTCAACGTCTCTTTGCATTGGTCCCAGCTGGTGAGCTCCTTTTCGTGGTTTCCTGCCACACCATCGCCGTGCCTTGTAGGTAGAACAAAAGGTTGGCTGGCACAAGCGTAGGGTCCCATCTGTGGGTTCCACTCAGGATCATAGCCTCCCACTTTACAGCGTCGGTGCCATCGGTCCCGCAGAAAGCTCCAGGATCCTTGGGTTGCACAACTACAACCGTAGGCGACAGTGACTTAGGTGGCGACGGTGAAGTTAGAGGCGGCAACGACGTTGATCCCGCGCGCTCACCGTCATTCATGGTGCTGACGGTGATACGACGTCCACTGCGGAGCTCCGTTTCTAGCCATGGTACCCAGCACCTCAGCCAATATGTTACGGGGATGTTAGGAATATATAAAGACTGTATTTACAATATATATTGAGGTTGAGACAGTGTAGATAAGATGGCTGATTGCTGACAACACGCAGCAGCCAGCGTCTCGCAATCTTTTTCTTCCTCTGTCTTCTTTCATTCTTCCGTAACAATATCATAAAAATTGCAATTCATTGCCCCAACAAAGGGATCATCAGCCAGCCGAGCCAGCTTGGTATTTGCATATGTGAGCTTTGGGAATGTCCTTTCACAATAACTTGTTACAGGCTCTGTGCAAAAGGAGGTCAATAACGAAACAGAAATCTTTGGAAACTGATTTGTCCAGCCCAGTGTCATTTTATGGTGCTGGTTTCTTGATGCCAGTTGCAGACTTAAGAAGCTACATTTTGACATGCTAGCTGTCAAATTATATATATTTCAGAGAAGCTAGACGTAAAAAGCGATTTAATTATCCCCCACATAAAGGTCCAAAAGGCTCTACCTGAAAACTATTGGATACAATTGCGTAAATCCCACGTACTGTGGGAATTGATGATACGCGAAGTATCTTGCAGGTAGTTGGCTATGGAAAGGTGAAGCGTTGCCATCGGGTGTTCTGAAATAAACACTTGTGTGTAAGTTTCTTTTGAATCGCTGCACAAACAGAGGTGACCAACAACCGGTGGGTATGCTGCTGTTAAGACGGCCGTTTCTTTCGGTGTTAGCCATCTGGCTCGAGCGCAGGTGCCTGGAATGATGTCAATGCAACGAACACAATGGCATCACAAACACCACCACATATTTAGTTAATATACATCTTGGGCCACAGGGTTGGCATAAAAACAGGATAAGAGTAACAACTTTCATTATTGAAATCTTTTAATACAAGCTATAACAAAAGATTCAGTGCTTTGTTGCAGCTATAAAACATGGGATCGTGGGATATAGTCTCGGGATCGTTCCTACCTGCGGCATGTTGTTTTTTGATAAACGTTAATTCCATTAATTTATAATTTCTTTATTTCCACTAGTAAGTACAAGTAACTTCCCCTGCGTTGTCGTTGGTGTGTTTGTTTGTTGGTGTCTTATTATTAATAAAAATCAGGCCCTGCGGTTAACCCCCTTTCCTCTCAAATCCCGCAACAGTGTTGCCTTCAGGTTGCACCTGTGGGTTTATTGACCACTTGCCTTCACCCAAAAAGATCACGTACTCGGGACACCTGCGGCACAGAGAAAGTTCCACTACCGCCGCCATAGTTTGTGAGTAGTGGCGCTGGCTAAAACACCCAGGGTTAGCTCTAGTAGCAACACATAAATAAACCAGAAAGTGTATGGGAGAACGGTGCCGGCGGTAGCTGAATTGGCAGAGCAGCGCACGCATAATACGAAGACCTGGGATCGTTCCCCACCTGCCTCAAGTTCTTTTTGTCATCCACGTTGATTTCATATAATTTATCATTTCTTTAATTCAGTTATGAAGTACAACTAATTTCCCCTGTGTTGTTCTTTGTGTCATTGTCTGTTGGCTTCTTATGCTACATGTAGTATGGAATTCATAATGGTCGAAGAATTTGCTTTAATTAGCTGCACCGCAATACAGACATTTTATGGGCTGGGTTATACAAAAATGCAGCGGGGTGAAGCATCTGTGCAGATATATATATATATATATATATATATATAGTGGGCATTATGCATGTGGCAATGTGCGAACTGCCACCGCTACGGCGCGAGACCCGAGCTCGGGCTGCTGATGCGAAGCGCTAGGACTCGTGATCGAGAGCTACCTGCGATCGCTCAAACGAGCTGCAATCAACCCCATTTCATTTGGTGGAGCTGTGGGGTAATCTCGGAAACTGGAACTCCTAAACCGGACGCTACCGACTGCTGCGACCATGCCTGACGAAACCACCCAGGAAGGTGCACCACAGCCTCCGGCGGTCATCGTTTCCGGTGAGTTTCGCCAGCGTGATCCTGCTATCTTTAACGGCACCGATGGTCATGACGCGGAGGATTGGTTGTCATATTACGAACGGGTGAGCCAGCATAACAAGTGGGACGACGTCACCAAGTTGCACAACGTGCTGTTTTACTTAACCGGCGTCGCGAACCTCTGGTTCCGAAACCACGAACACGATTTCCCAACGCGGAACATTTTCAAGAGAAGTTTCGCAGAAGTGTTCGGGCGCCCCGCTGTGCGCAAGCTTCGCGTAGAACAACGCTTACGGGGACGTGCGTAACATAACGGTGAAACTTTCACAAGTTACATCGAAGATGTCATTGACCTGTGTAAGCGCGTGAATCCGTCAATGGCGGAACAGGACAAGTTAAAACACATTATGAAAGGCATTGATGAGGACGCCTTTCAAATGTTTTTAGCGAAGGATCCGCGTACCGTGGCCGAAGTTATCAATTTGTGCCAAGGTTTTGACGAGCTACGGAAACAACGCATCTTATCTCGGCGTCCACCGCCTATGGAAGATTCGTAACAGCATTGGTTATTGGCGACAACCACACAACTTTGCTGACGCAAATAAAAGAATTTGTGCGCCAGGAGGTCGCGCGACAGCTCTCGATTTTGCCGACCACGGAGAAACCTTCTCAATATTTGGCTCCAGCGATCCGACAGATAATTCAAGAGCAAGTGGCCAAAGCTCTTCCACCTCCGTGTCAGCCGGGCACGGGCGCCTCGTCTGCCGGGATTCTCTCCTCCGCCTTCAGCGCCTCTCCCGCCGGTGTTCTCTCCTCCCCGTTCGCCTCGCCCGCCGTCTGCTCCCTCTTTTAGCGCACAGCAGCAGGATACAAATTCTTGGCGCACTGCTGACAACCGCCCAAAGTGCTATACCTGCGGTACCCCGGGTCATGTAGTGCGCTTCTGCCGCCGGCGCTTGCCGGCCTTCGTGGGCAGCCCGCGACGACCCAGCTCCGACTTCCGACCTTTCCGTATGCCTCAACGACCACCACCGGAAGTCTACGCTGCTGATGACATACCGGCACCGCAGTCACAGCTCTACCGTACTCGTCGCTCGCCTTTCACCATCAACTCCTGCTATTATAATGTATACCTGTCTTTATGCCCCGTTTCTCATAGTTCTTCTGTACTTGTGGATGTAATTGATAGGTTCTTAATTCTTGTTTTACAGAAGGCTAAAATGCAAACTTACGGTATTTTTTCTTCCTTTGATAACCTACAGCACTGCAATGTGTTCAAGAAATGTAACATCACACAGGCTCTGGTGCAGGATAAATTTAAGAGCAATGTAGGGTACTTATTTCAAGCACCCGTTATTTTTGAAGAACTCAAGGATATAGGAGCACAAGAAAGAAAATATTAAACTAGAGAAACATGGGTTTCCCTCATAAGTCTGGTAATAATGTGACTTCCTTTCACTGCAAAGATACCAGTGGTACTCACAAGGTTTGAGACATGAAAGCTATGATACCCTTGGCATCTCTCAGTGCTTATTTAACACACTGACGAACGTCAAAGGCAGCATAGGTTTCATGCACACATTGGTTGTATTACACCTTTTGAGTATTGCATTTCTCAAACACACAGGTTTACAGCAGTACTTTAAATAGCAGTTGTATTTCCTAATTTTCAGAATTTGTTAATGCAAGATTAACGCTACAGATCATGTAAGATAATTTTACAGACTATATGTCCATGGATGCATGCTTCTGATGTGTCATGTGGTCGGGGGATGAATGTCGTTATTTCAGATTTAAATATTGGCTTCCAGGTCTGGGTTAGTCTCCTACACTGAGTATTCTAGGTCAGAGCCCATTTACTAGAGGAAAGTTAATTAAACTAGGAATTATAAACATCAAAAGATCTTGTTTGGGACACTAATGCGACAATCAGTGAGGTTCTTTGTGCATTCATTTCCAAATTTGTGAGATTATATTTGGCTGGTTTCACTAAAGCGATAACAAATATTTGTTTATTCTCACACTAGAGTTGGCTGCCCCCATTGGTATACAACCCCTTTACAGGCTAAAAATTCAGTGTATTAATGGGCTATCTTTTTTTTTGTTTTGCGCACTCAGCATTAAGGGATCCAAACAGTGACATACAACAGAATGCAGAAAAATGACTAAGGAATACAAGCAGGGCGTGGGGCTTTTTAGGCAGATGCGTGCGTGTGCTATTTATAAAACTCCCTATGGTATGCCTGAAGGCATTTTCTAACTCTTTTGTAGAAGCACTGACACCCACTTATTAAGGGGGAATGCTCCTCGAAACAACTTTTTTTAATTATTTGTACTCGAGATTTGAATATACTACCATTCGTAGGGAGTTTATGTCGATTTGAATTGTCATAGGGTTTTGTGTAGCTGGTGTCTTTTTAGTTATATCCTACATAGTGGCAAAATATTTTGATGGGCACTTTCTTGTCTATAAAAGTTTCGCAAATAGTTTCATGCTGTATCTTATTTAGCTAGTTGTATACCGCAAAGTGGCGATACCTATCCAAACAGCTTGTACAATTACTGGAACTATGCAAAAAATTAGGCCACTTTAAATAATTTTTACAGATTGCAATTTCAATTAGATATTAGTATTCTGCATATCTTGAAGAGTATGTATCCCAAATTTCATTTGTATAGGACACTTAGAAGTGCACAAGGTCATTCTCATGCTCTTATGAGAAAAAATTATTGAAGTATTCTCAATAATTTTTTTTTCACAGTACGTGAGAAGTATACAAGATTAGTAGGCAGGCCTGCCTGCCTGCCTGCCTGCCTACTAATCCATCGACTAAACCCCTCCCTGGAGCTCCGACCTCCACCCGGACTTCCTCGACGTGAAGCTACGCTTCTCTGTCGCCTTTGGTTAGGAGTGGCCTTCACAAAGGCATACTCTACATTAATTGGGGTGACTGACAGTGCAGCATGCGAGGTCTGTGGCACCGAAGAAAACATCGACCACCTGCTGTGCCACTGTCCAAGATATGCTCTAGAGCGACAAGAACTTGCCAAAGCTTTCCAAAAACTGGACAATCGGCCGCTTTCTGTGCAGGTGCTGCTGGAACACCGCCCCCATCGCCCATCGGCCCATAAAGCGGTGAAGGCACTTTTGTGTTTCTTAAGGACGACGGGTTTGTGCGACCACCTGTGACTATTAAGGCAATTTCTGTAAAACCGCACGCGTCAGCGAACTTGCCACAATTTCATTCTTTCCTTCCCTCCTCTCTCTCCCTGTGATCTTTGCTTTCCCCTCTCCCATTCCCCCGGTGTAGGGTAGCCAACCGGACGTTATTCTGGTTAACCTCCCTGCCTTCTCCTTTTCTCTTTCCTCCTTGCATACTTCTAGTAACTTTACATGCTGTTTGAATAGATATCGGCACCTTGCAGTCTACAGGGAGCTAGTTAGCTACAGCACACTGCTTTTTGTGACAATTTAATACACAAGAAAGTGCCCGCAAATATCTCCATGTATTTTGCCGTTGTGTAGGACATAACTCAAGAAGCAGCTAAACGAAAACCAACTGAATATATGAAATCTACAATTGGCTTTCTTTTCAAACCTCTAGTACAAATAAAAATCTTTAGAGTAATATTGATCCTTGACCTGGAGAGGCAAGGATCAAGAAACGCCAATGTATGAAAGCATCTAACCCTACAGCTAGAATAGAACTGGCAGAACTTTCGAAGTTAATCAACAAGCGTAAGACAGCTGACATAAGGAAGTATAATATGGATAGAATTGAACATGCTCTCAGGAGCGGAGGAAGCCTAAAAACAGTGAAGAAGAAACTAGGAATTGGCAAGAATCAGATGTATGCTTAAGAGACAAAGCCGGCAATATCATTACTAATATGGATGAGATAGTTCAAGTGGCTGAGGAGTTCTATGGAGATTTATACAGTACCAGTGGCACCCACGACGATAATGGAAGAGAAAATAGTCTAGAGGAATTCGAAATACCGAAGGTAACGCCGGAAGAAGTAAAGAAAGCATTAGGAGATATGCAAAGGGGGAAGGCAGCTGGGGAGGATCAGGTAACAGCAGATTTGTTGAAGGATGGTGGACAGATTGTTCTAGAGAAACTGGCCACCCTGTATACGCAATGCCTCATGACCTCGAGCGTACCGGAATCTTGGAAGAACGCTAACATAATCCTAATCCATAAGAAAGGGGACGCCAAAGACTTGAAAAATTATAGACCGATCAGCTTACTGTCCGTTGCCTACAAAGTATTTACTAAGGTAATTGCAAATAGAATCAGGAACACCTTAGACTTCTGTCAACCAAAGGACCAGGCAGGATTCCGTAAAGGCTACTCAACAATAGACCATATTCACACTATCAACCAAGTGATAGAGAAATGTGCAGAATATAACCAACCCTTATATATAGCTTTCATTGATTACGAGAAAGCGTTTGATTCAGTCGAAACCTCAGCAGTCATGGAGGCATTAAGGAATCAGGGTGTAGATGAGCCATATGTAAAGATACTGGAAGATATCTATAGCGGCTCCACAGCCACAGTAGTCCTCCATAAAGCAAGCAACAAAATCCCAATAGAGAAAGGCGTCAGGCAGGGAGATACGATATCTCCAATGCTATTCACAGCGTGTTTACAGGAGGTATTCAGAGACCTGGATTGGGAAGAATTGGGGATAAAAGTTAATGGAGAATACCTTAGTAACTTGCGATTCGCTGATGATATTGCCTTGCTTAGTAACTCAGGGGACCAATTGCAATGCATGCTCACTGACCTGGAGAGGCAAAGCAGAAGAGTGGGTCTAAAAATTAATATGCAGAAAACTAAAGTAATGCTTAACAGTCTCGGGAGAGAACAGCAATTTACAATAGGCAGCGAGGCACTGGAAGTCGTAAGGGAATACATCTACTTAGGGCAGGTAGTGACGGCGGATCCGGATCATGAGACGGAAATAATCAGAAGAATAAGAATGGGCTGGAGTGCGTTTGGCAGGCAGTCCCAAATCATGAACAGCAGGTTGCCGTTATCCCTCAAGAGAAAAGTACATAATAGCCGTGTCTTACCAGTACTCACCTACGGGGCAGAAACCTGGAGGCTTACGAAAAGGGTTCTACTCAAATTGAGGACGACACAACGAGCTATGGAAAGAATAATGATAGGTGTAACGTTAAGGGATAAGAAAAGAGCAGATTGGGTGAGGGAACAAACGCGAGTTAATGACATCTTAGTTGAAATCAAGAAAAAGAAATGGGCATGGGCAGGACATGTAATGAGGAGGGAAGATAACCGATGGTCATTAAGGGTTACAGACTGGATCCCAAGGGAAGGGAAGCGTAGCAGGGGGCGGCAGAAAGTTAGGTGGGCGGATGAGATTAAGAAGTTTGCAGGGACGGCATGGCCACAATTAGTACATGACCGGGGTTGTTGGAGAAGCATGGGAGAGGCCTTTGCCCTGCAGTGGGCGTAACCAGGCTGATGATGATGATGATGATGATGATGAATCAGCAAAATGTTCCCCTTGCTACAGTGACCTACAACATAGCGACGCAAAAGTTTAAGGCAAGTCCTCTTGTCGGAGCGAATCTGGGCTGTTTTCCCAAGGGCTTCTGTTAGAGACGGTGTATTTTCCTGCATTTGCCAGAAGTGCAATACTAAAATGTTTGTGAATGTGGAATTGGTATTGGCACACTAACAGAAAAAAAGACAGTTCTGTGAAATGTAGACTTGATTATAACATTGTTTGACATTTACATTTTGGCTCCATATATTTATTTTGTGTTTTGTACTAAGTGTTTCAGCGATGACTGCCACTAATTATTGAACATAACTGCTTCATGACAGTGCGACAATTTTCACTAACAAATTTATAGCAGTTGCAGACATTGGAATTACACTACTTAGTAACATCTACTTTGTAAGAACTCAGTCTAGCACCAGATCTGAGATGCACATACCCAAAAAAGTAATGATCAAATAGATTTCTCTGCCACACAGAATTGTCCCACAATGCTTACAGAAGGCTTTTTGGCAAAGGAATATCTGAAAGAGCAAAGCATGTTCCACCAAGTATGGTGACAAATATTTCAGAGCTGCCAGTCTGAGGACTCCTACAAACTAACAATACCTTCAGCACTGACTAGCTTCAATAATGGGATGTCAGCATTTTGGTGAAATTAATGAAACTTCAATTATTGTGATCTTGTTTAAGAAGACATTTGCAATTATCATGCAGTTCTAACCTCTGTCACTTTTGTAAATATTTTCCAATTATTTTTTCAGGCTACAATTTTTGTTAATAATGGTATTCATTGCAGAAAGAGCTAGTACATGGCCTTTAATAAAAAAGGTACTGGTCATTGTAGATTTTCTGTCTTCAGCATTTGTTCTGTTCCACAGCTGTTTCTTGAAATCTGAAATGATGTACCCATCTCTTTGTTAGCTATAAACAGGGAAATCTGTCAGTATGTTTTGTTTAAAATGCAGCTGATCAACCCAATAGTTAGGCTATTTGCTAATTATAAATTACAACGATAATAGTACAGGACCATAAAAACAGATTGACGCCTAATGACAGCTGTGCCACACAATGTGCATGTGTTCAGAAGAGCCAAATGCGCCAGAGAGAAAGCAACAGTAACTCATTGTTCGTCATCTTGTACTAGCAGATTATGTGCCAGATGTAATTTATGCTCAGTAAATACATAAATCAGTCATGTGAGGTGTCTCACTTTAGTTTGCAAGTTCGAACTTCTTGTAATCTTGCTTGTATTTATTTTGTTTGTTTTGTGAGCATGAGTGACCTGGTTGCCTTGGCATATATTGCCAAACTGTTTCTTCATCACTGGGAATCACAAAATTTCATTTACACATAATATTCCCAGTTCCTGATATGGTAGGCTTCGAGCTTAATTCTCTTATCTTTCATATGTTTATCTACCAAAAGTTTTATCATTCATTGAAACATATCCATGCAATGCACAGTGGGAACCCAAATTATAAATACCTGTTCTTGCTTTCTACCTTGCTCTACAACATAATGAAGATACAAAGCAAAACTATAAGTTTTCAATTGTTCCCCATAACCATAGCTTCGCTTCGAATTTGAAAAAAAATTGACATCCTGCTATGGTGTGAGAGTTGCTTTGGGCACCAAGTGAACTGCGTAGCACCTGTGCTAGAGTACACAACAAAGCAGAAAATCACACCAGATTGGAATGGCAGTGGTAAGTTAAGAACAGATGTTTTATTTCACGCACCATTAATGTGGCGTATCATCTGCTCCTGTCTTGTTTTGTGGGAACGCATACATTGGGAAAACAATTTTTTGGACCAATCTTACCTTAGCGGGAACACCAGAGAAAGGTAGAAATCAAGAACAGGTATTCACACTTTGTTGCCCACAGTGTATTATCTGTATGTGTTTCACTCTACAAAAGGCTATTGTGCGAGGTAATCATAAAGACAAAAGCAAAAGAATTAAAAGGTATGTGTCAGTCATCCGTCCGTGACCTCCAGTGTTTATAGAAACACTTCTTTCTGGATATGTGCCAAGCCGTAGGGAGGCCTTACGTAACTCAGTCATGCTTTCCAAGTTAAAAATTGGAATAAGCACAATCACAAGAACATTGTACGAGTGATTTGTACATGTGGCACCAAATGTAACTTAGTTATGTATGTGCAGAGAATAGATTACAGTCAGTGCATAATCTGCTCTTACAGGATGACTTGTGATGAGTAAAAGAAGCCTTCCTCACATCTTCCTCTTAGTTTCTTTTGGATCTTGGTGCACCATGTGTATTGTTACAGCTGCGTGCATGCAGCTAGGTATAGGTTGTTTATGTGTTCTGCTTCCTCCCTTGTCCTCATCATTCATGTGCTATCTTTGCCGTAACAAAATACAGCTTCCTGTGCTACATATTTTGTCAGCGTGTTTGCATTATGGCAAGTTTTGTATTAGTGGTTATTGCAATCTGTGAAATTGTCTGTGTCAGCTATTATACTTCGTCTTGGAAAAGTATGTTTGTCAACATAAATAAACGATTAGTATAAATGTTGCTGTATTTATTTTTGTAATATTGTCAGTTATGAAGTTTTTATACACTGTTGAATGTTGTATGCATGTTGTTGTTGTTGTATGCACAATTTTATAATGTGGTATTTTTAGATCAATTTTCAACTGACGCTAACACGCACAAGTCGTGTGGGTAAAGTGCCAACAAGAGTACCATGAGGTAAGGCAGCTGTTTTTACTGTTAGACTGGATTATCAATTGCCAACCAGTTGTTTTCAGCAAGCACAGTATAACGCATAGATTATGTAGTCTAAGTTGGAATATTATTTTTATTGCACTTGATTATCTGAGTCTCCATCGTGCATAATTGCAGCCTTTTTTATTTGTTATGTGTAGCTTACTTGCTTAGGATATTAAATCGTGAGTTCTAAATAAAAACACGTCTCGGAGAACAGTGAAATAGGTTTAACTTATAAATCTTTTGACATATTATAAGAGACTTCTGCAGTGGTGAATTGAACTTCGACATGAGTTACGTAATATTTTGGGGTCTCATTATGGTTCTGAGTGGCATTGCAGTGTCGTGCATATGCACCTGCAGGCTACATATTGGATGCTTATTTAAGACTATTTTGCTTGGTTGGCGATTGATTCCAGTTTAATAGTAATTAGAGCTGTCTTGCTTTCATAGTGATTCTGTGCTGACTGATACATTTGAATTTTTGAGAAGACAATAACAAAGGGTGATGAAATATTAACTTTTTGTTGCTAACCTGCCATGTCCTTTTTGGCAAGTTCGCTATGGATTCTTTTGTATATGTTGTCTTTTCACAGTAGTCATCTTGAGAACTAGCCGTAGTCGTGTGTACTTACAGCAGAAGTTGGTGACACATGTTGAAAAGCGGCTCGACACTGCCATCCGAGAGTTAAACGACTTGCATGGATTAGTTAATTTACTCTATTTGCAAGAGCCCTGCACCACGCACTAAGGGTAACTTGACACACACTGCTGGAGTCATCAGACTGATCAAGAATAGTTACCCGAACACTTCAGCCGTGGTTATGTGACCCTTTATCTTGAGTCGTCTGACTCATGTAGAATAGTTAACGGACTCCCTCAGCACTAGTCGTGTAACCCTTTTGAGAGGGTTAGGAGACTACTACAAGAGAGTGTGCATGACTATTGTGTGTGGAGTCACATAACCACCTTGTATCGAGCAGAGATAGTCTCGTGACTCTCTGCCGAAAGAGTGTTCGGGTGTCTCCTACAAAGTATGTCGTATGCGTGGCGAGTCCAGACTCTCCAAAAAGAGTAAGAGATACTCTTTTTTTTCTTAGTGTGTAGCGGCTCCACAGCCACCGTAGTCCTCCATAAAGAAAGCAACAGAATCCCAATAAAGAAAGGCGTCAGGCAGGGAGACACGATCTTTCCAATGCTATCCACAGCGTGTTTACAGGATGTATTCAGAGACCTGGATTGGGAAGAATTGGGCATAAGAGTTAATGGAGAATATCTTAGTAACTTCGATTCGCTGATGATATTGCCTTGCTTAGTAACTCGGGACCAACTGCAATGCATGCTCACTGACTTGGAGAGGCAAAGCAGGAGGGTGGGTCTAAAAATTAATCTGCAGAAAACTAAAGTAATGTTTAACAGTCTCGGAAGAGAACAGCAGTTTACGATAGGTAGTGAGGCACTGGAAGTGGTAAGGGAATGCATCTACTTAGGACAGGTGGTGACTGCGGATCCGAATCATGAGACTGAAATAATCAGAAGAATAAGAATGGGCTGGGGTGCGTTTGGCAGGCATTCTCAGATCATGAACAGCAGGTTGCCATTATCCTTCAAGAGAGAAGTTTATAACAGCTGTGTCTTACCAGTACTCACGTACGGGGCAGAAACCTGGAGGCTAACGAAAAGGGTTCTACTTAAATTGAGGACGACGTAATGAGCTATGGAAAGAAGAATGATAGGTGTAACGTTACCGGATAAGAAAAGAGCAGATTGGATGAGGGAACAAACGCGAGTAAGGATATCTTAATTGAAATCAAGAAAAAGAAATGGGGGCATGGGCAGGACAAGTAATGAAGAGGGAAGATAACCGATGGTCATTAACAGTTACGGAATGGATTCCAAGGGAAGGGAAGCGTAGCAGAGGGCGGCAGAAAGTTAGGTGGGCGGATGAGATTAAGAAGTTAGCAGGCACAACATGGCCACAATTAGCACATGACCGGGGTAGTTCGAGAAGTATGGGAGAGGCGTTTGCCCTGCAGTGGGCGTAACCAGGCCGATGATGATGACGTACCGCCGGAAGAAGTAAAGAAAGCTTTGGGAGTTATACAAAGTGGGAAGGCAGCTGTGGAGGATCTGGTAAAAGCAGATTTGTTGAAGGATGGTGGGCAGATTGTTCTAGAAAAACTGGCCGCCCTGTACACGCAATGCCTCATGACCTCGGGCGTACCGGAATCTTGGAAGAACGCTAGCATAATCCTAATCCATAAGAAAGGGGACGCCAAAGATATGAAAAATTATAGACCGATCAGCTTACTGTCTGTTGCCTACAAAGTATTTACTAAGGTAATCGCAAATAGAATCAGGAACTCCTTAGACTTCTGTCAACCAAAGGACCAGGCAGGATTCCGTAAACGCTACTCAACAATAGACCATATTCACACTATCAATCAGGTGATAGCGAAATGTGTGGAATATAACCAACCCTTACATATAGCCTTCATTGATTTCGAAAAAGCGTTTGATACAGTCGAAACCTCAGCAGTTATGGACGCGTTACGGAATCAGGGTGTAGACGAGCCATATGTAAAGATACTGAAAGATATCTATAGCGGCTCCACAGCCACCGTAGTCCTCCATAAAGAAAGCAACAAAATCCCAATAAAGAAAGCGTCAGACAGGGAGATACGATCTTTCCAATGCTATTCACGGCGTGCTTACAGGAGGTATTCAGAAGCCTGGAGTGGGAAGAATTGCGGATAAAAGTTGATGGAGAATACCTCAGTAACTTGCGATTCGTTGATGATATTGCCTTGCTTAGTAACTCGGGAGACCAATCGCAAGGCATGCTCACTGACCTGGTGAGGCAAAGCAGGAGGGTGGGTCTAAAAATTAATCTGCACAAAACTAAAGTAATGTTTAACAGTCTCGGAAGAGAACAGCAGTTTATGATAGGTAGCGAGGCAGTGGAAGTGGGAAGGGAATACATCTACTTAGGGCAGGTAGTGACCGCGGATCCGGATCATGAGACAGAAATAATCAGAAGAATAAGAATGGGCTGGGGTGTGTTTGGCAGGTATTCTGAGATCATGAACAGCAGATTGCCATTATCCCTCAACAGAAAAGTGTATAGCAGCTGTGCCTTACCAGTACTCACGTACGGGCAGAAACCTGGAGGCTTACGAAAAGGGTTCTACTTAAATTGAGGACAGCACCACGAGCTATGGAAAGAAGAATGATAGGTGTAACGTTAAGGGATAAGAAAAGAGCAGATTAGCTGAAGGAACAAACGCGGGTTAGTAACTTCTTAGTTAAAATCAAGAAAAAGAAATGGGCATGTGCAGGACATGTAATGAGGAGGGAAGTTAACCGATGGTCATTAAGGGTTACGGAGTGGATTCCAAGGGAAGGGAAGCGTAGCAGAGGTCGGCAGAAAGTTAGGTGGGCGGATGAGATTAAGAAATTTGCAGGGACGACATGGCCACAATTTGTACATGACCGGGGTAGTTGGAGAAGTATGGGAGAAGCCTTTGCCCTGCAGTGGGCTTAACCAGGCTGATGATGATGATGACGACCAACGTAGGTTTTCGTTTTTACTTCGCACGTTTACACGATAACGCATCTAACGAAGGCGCGGTTGTTTGCAAAGTGGGGAGTGTGCACTAAGGGGAAGCCGCTAGCT
Source organism: Dermacentor variabilis (assembly GCF_050947875.1). Lineage (NCBI taxonomy): Eukaryota > Metazoa > Arthropoda > Arachnida > Ixodida > Ixodidae > Dermacentor > Dermacentor variabilis. Next base: position 14,552,037 of record NC_134573.1, on the reverse strand, counting down.
CCTTTATTTCGTAAAGAACTCGGGCATTCCTTTCTGTAATGCCTTCGGGCCCCTTGAAAGTATCTTAAACAAATAAATAAAAAGAAGAAAAGTAATGCTGACCGTTCGGACCGTCACAAGAAGCAAAGAACTTATGACGAACTGATGGTATTTGCGATCCCTCTTGCCACGTGAACTATATTTGTGTTATACAATCGTACGTACCTATGGCTTTGTTATGTGAATGGTGTATATTAAAACGACGATATCACTTGTATTCCGGCCAACAAATGGTAAAATACGATTAACTTTGGCGACAATGAAGTTGGCAGTGTCTCTAGGTCGCGTAAGGTAAGCAAAGTGCCGGGGAAAGTCGGCCGGTCTCGGAGAGTCCGACACGACGCCCCGAAGCGATCACGCGGAGAGTGGCACGCGCCGATTGTTTTCAAAAGCTGGCTGCACTTGGAACCAGAGGCGTGTTTCAGCGTGTGTCAGAGAAGGACTTTCAACGAGATTTTATGGCATATCTGAACGTTAACAGTGACGACGGAGTACCACACGACTCGATAATGCTGACTGGCCTGCACTGTGTATCGAGCGCCCGCATGGCGGGGTTTCTCTGTGACCCGGGAGCGCGACACGCTTGGCTGTCGTCCTGCGAGTGCGTGACACTTGCTGTAGAAGCGCAAAGACGGCAAGGGTGTGTTTCTGAGTGGCTGTCGATGTTACAGCCTTTGACAATGCTCAGAGAATTTTAAACGACATTGCCAGCCTAGCTGGACTAACGGTTGAAACTGGAAAAAGATTTTACGTTTGTCGTGCAATTTTCGTTTTGTCTTTTTGGTTAACGCGGTTTTCACTGTGGCCGACAATATAAGAAAAAGAAAACGATCGCGGGCTAGCTGTTATAGCACCGCGCTGCTGTGCTCCACGGCAGCAGTTGAATTCCACCATAGGTCACTCATTATTTTCTTTTTATTAAAGCGAGACGCGAACCTACCAACTTACTGTGAAGTGCCAAAAATGATACGAAGAATGCTTCGTATTAATAAAGAAAGGGAACTGATCGTGGCCTATTTGTTCGAGCAACCGGTTTTTATTCTCGGGACACTAAAGGCAAATACTAAGTCGACCTCGCAAACCTCGCAACGCTTGTTTCGTGCCAAGAAGAACACTTCGTTTTCGATAAAACTGCATCCGAGGGGTCAGAATATCTTTTTCGAAATTCAAATCTCCCGCCACACAACCGGGGAAGATGTGACGTTGCATGCGCCATCACCATCCTTTGCTGCCGTCGGTAAGGCAAACGGCGCCCGACAGACGGCGATACCGAGCTAACGATGGAGCATGTTTTATTAGATTGTGAAGACGTCTGCCCAGTGGTTGATTTAGGCACCACTGGCCTCCTTGAAGCCCTTAGGTTTAGCGAGAGCAGTGGAAAAGTAAACATGTCCGCAATAACGATTAGTAAGAGGCGATTGGAAGATTGGTGGAAGATAAGTAGGGAAACGACAAAAAACGGAGACGTACGAAAGCAAAGTTCGCAATAGGGGATCAGAAAATTTGGTTATGGGAGTTCATCGGGTTTTTTTCTTCGTTTTTTCTTTTTTAATCTAGGTATGACATTAAGCAGTATAATAGCAAGAGCAAGGTGGTGCAACCCACCGTCCCGTTCCAAGGGGGACACTCAGAACATCCATCCAGAGCGGCGCATTCACCGCCGCAGCTGTTTTTTGGGCAAGTGGCGCATCCCGCGACATCTGATGGAAGTTGAATTCTCTGCTACTTGCAGTTTGCGCGAGTTTCGCGAGCCAGCAAGACCAGCGCAGCACGACGCGAAACAAAACTACCGAAACGCGAAAGCTTGGGCGGCGCGGAGTCGAGCGCAAACGAAACCTTTCGACTGCCCGCGTCGTTGTCGCGGGCGATTGCAATTAGTTATTTTTTCATGAACTAAAATACAACTGAAAAAGTAACATTTCATTTCGTCTTAAAATACAATACAATGATGCTTTTGGTTGAGTACTAGTGACATGTTGAGTCGTTGAGTACTAGTGGCAGAATTTAACTGAGGAGTGCTTTCGTCATCGGGCAAGTACTTGAAAGTCATGTCTCTAATCATGTCCAGCGTTTACCTCATCTTCTCGATTATGAAGGCTCTATTCGCGATAATATTGACGTTTTAGGGACTCTAGACCACCAGTAGCGCCTTGTCCTGTCGTCTTTCTTGTGTCTGTCTTTTTGCGCTAAACAAAGTATTCATAGACCACTCCTCTTTACCTAAACTTGACTTAATATTTGCCTTCGATTTCCACATCGATTTCCACGTTCGATTTCCACATCGGATACACTTAATTATTAGGAAAGCATTATATGCCTTATGAAGCGGAAAATCCGGCGGCTTGGAAGGAAATGTTACAAAAGGTCACGTGGTCAAGGAGACGCGCTCGTGCCACTGCTGGCGCGCACATCTTCCTCAGCTGACTCCGATGCCGCTTGCCACCATGCCCGCGTTCCCATACTGCCCTCTGCAAGGCGCCGGTGGCACTGGCGCGCTACAAGTCGGTGTGGTGACTTCGGCGAGTTCTGCCGTGCGCCCCGACGGACGAACCTTCGACATCTCAGTCAGTAGCTGCGCCCGGCTCCTTTGAACGTCCACGCAAGCACGCGAACGAGGCCGGGGCACGTGAAATGACACAAGGCAACGTGAAAACAATATCATTACGTTTCCTAAAACAAGCCATCACTTCGAAGACGTCGCAACGCTTTCGCGTTCATCCACGTACGAATACCCAAGTGCCCCTGATCGTAGCTAGAAAGTTTGACCTAATTATTACAACTTATGTTTATAAGGTGGCGTTTTAGCAGTGTGGAAGCAGCAGTATTTTGTATTTTCTCAAGTACATTATCTAGCATTCCCTGTCCTTCAGGTGCCGAGTGAGAAACCACACTGAATATTTTTCTTTTGCTATTACACTACAGCAGCGCCGCAGCGTATGCCTCAAGGAATTGCAGCACCGCAGAGTTTTCAGTGACTGGCTCACAAAGCGAAGAATGGCGCCTGATCAGGCTACGAGACTTTCATTTGAGGGATCGCCAGCCGTTTGTGCGCAGGCGCGAATTAGAGCGGGCGTGAGAGAGAAAATCTGGGGGCTTTTGCTCCTTGAATATATGACTCTGCCTAGGCACTACGGAGGAGGTTTCTCAGCGCGTCTTGTATCCGTTTGACCCCTAGGCATGCCGATATTGCGGAGTGCGGTCGAGTTCGTTTACGCTGGCTGCCTACGCGGTGAGGCAGTGGGCACGGACGCCCCGTATGGTGATGGCTGTGTCTGAAGGGGCAAGCTTCTGACTGGTGTTGTATAAGTCGCGGGTGTCTTTCTTCGTCACGACGACAGATTGGATTTTTTACAAGCAATGCTCCAGGAGGGCACATGTAACCGCCAAACGGAGACCTCACGAGAGCACCTGAGGGTTTTGCAATAGGGGCCCCAATAGTTTGGGCCCCAAAGAGCTTTTCGGGAGTTAGCGTTGGGGCAAGCAGGAGTAAAGAGGTTTAGAATAGGGCTTTGCATTTGCGGATAGCGTCTTGCGCTGACAGCGCCACTACAGCGTCAAAGAAAAACTATTAGAAATAAATAAAATATACCATTTTATGATAAGAGTAGTAATCTTGACTTTCGTGTATTCACGTTATTTACAATTTAGAGGTTATTCTGTAAGTAGCGAACAATTAGTTGCCCTTTGTTTGGAGTAACCAACTTTACGTGCCTTCACCAGCCAAGCCGTGTTAGGCCTACGAGCCATAAGATCTGCAATCGAATTCCGAATCAACGCCGTGTAATGAATCAATCTTCATAACACACGCTAGTTCAGAGAAAGCGATAACCGCAATCACTTCTCTTAGCTTGCGAACTTCACCCGTTGCCACGAATCGAACCGAGTTTGGTGCTAGGTTAGAGCCGTCGCTTCGATGGGTGCCGCCATGTTTGTTTACGCAAATCTTTTAGGGCAACTTTTGGGGCTCCCGCTGAATGAATGAAATAGCGTGCCCAACGCAAAACCCAAACGCAGTTTGCGTCTCGCGCATGCGCAGTGGCTTCGACGCTATTTCCTTTGTGCCCGGGAACGTTTGGGGCCCCTATTCTAAAACTGTCTAATAAAGCAGGCGGCGAAGGATCTCCAGGGCACACAAGTGGTTGCGGGGGGACGATTCACAGTGGCGTAGCTAGGTCGTCTGGCACCCGGGGCCCATAGGTCTTCTGTCACCCCCCTCCCCGGAAGTAGCCGGCGGAAAGAGGGGTGTCTTCAGACGTATCTGACACCACCCCCCCCCTCACTGGCCCCTTGCACCCGCGGCCCACGGCCCCCCGGCCCCCCCTGTTGCTACGCCACTGGGGACGAAAGCTGGAAGCAGTGCGGACCGTGGCTTGGGGCCGCGGAGGCCGAAGAGTGCCAGGGGATGTTCGCATAAAAAATTGGCTTTCCGCGATAGTGCACAGCCGATCTGGCACGCGCAGGCCTCGGCGAGCCCCAACCCACGAAGCAGTCCTGGTTCTAACTTTGGTGTCCCGGAGGCGCCGCCAATATTGCGAAATAATGACTCGTTGTTACAATTAGTAAAAAAACAGTATTGAATAAATGTAATTACGGCCAGCCGCGAACATGTGACGATAAGTTCAACACTACCGCGCCCCGCGACTTCTGCAGCACCAGTCAGAACTTTGCCTCTGAATACGTCGGACAGACTTTCTCGCCTCTGCGGCCCTGCTGCTGAGCCAGTCATCGTCACCGCCGGGCTTTCGCCCACTTGCGTTCAACCACGGTTGCTAAGGCGCTCTGCCTTCTAGATTTTCAATATACGCGGCTCGGGCTTTAGTACAGTCGCAAGCTATGATCCGCCACGACTGACTTAGCACGTGCGCCGCAGGTGCGAGACAGTCTGTCCGACACAGCGGTTGCCTGATCGGGTGTCCGTGCCTGCTGCTTCACCTATTTTACCGCGCCACCAGCCAGCGTCCGAGCGTAAAAAAACTCGACCCCACTCCTCAATAGACAACAACGACACCGAGAGCGGCGCTGCTGCGTCGTACTGCGTCGGCGTTGAGAGCGCCTCATGCGGGGCAAAATTCAACTAGCGGGTGATACGCCTCTGCCATCTCTCGTTCGCACCACCTTGATTGCATCTTGCACTGCGCGTGTTTGGGCATGTTTCGTACCGCGCGCGGTGTGTGCGTGGCCGTTTTATTGGAAGGACGATGTACAGTCTGTTTCACACTTATGGTATCTTCGACTGGTCGCCTGTATGTCCCGAAGCAGAGTCGGGTAGATCGGTCGTTTCCCGAGCTCAAAGGTAGGGGACAAGCGCACAAGCCGAACGTGCGACTCGCTCTCGGAGGAGGAAATTGCAGATGCGAAACCACGTGACTACTGCCAACGTCCGATGTTTCGCCTATCCAAAGCTCCCGGCGCTGCCGGGAAAACCGGTGGACGTGCCGGTGGGACGAACGTTCGTCGAGACGCCAGCATGCAGTGGCCTAGGTCGCCAAGGTTACGGTGGGCCGTCGCCAACAGCAGCGACGCGGCGCTGCGATGACGTTTCAGTCTCGATGACTGCTCCGACGACAGGGCTCGGAGCGCCTCAGAGCGCTCCAAGATAGAGGAGAGCAATCGAGAAGAACCAGCCGAACGCAGGGTGCGCACCCTCTTTCAACCAGCCGAAGACAACGCCGCTCGCGAGAGCGCTCCAGAGTGCTCAGAAACGACCAGCCGAAGATAGCATTAGGGGAAAGCTCGGAGCGCATTGCATCGCGATGCGGCGAGCGCTTGAGTCAGGCGGCCGCAGCTGCTCGCGCAGGCAGACAAACACGGCGATTTCGTTCGGATTTCCACCCACGCAGTGCCCATCTTTTCACTACACCGTTCGTCAAGTATGGAGGCCCAAGTGATCGGAGAGACCATCGACCCAAAGGACTATGATTCCAGGGACTGGAATCATATCCTGAGCCTACCCACCCGTCAGAAAGGAACACCGAAAATCCAGGACCAGGCGAACGCCGCCACCGGCTCGCGACCTGCGGATTCCGTACGCCAAGCGTCCCAGCTACGCGCGACGCGTCTCGCGGCGCAAAGGTCGCAACGCCAGCCGCGTTTGCCTGAGGATACCTACAAGATAGTGTTTCGTTCAACCGGGGGACTTGCCTTAACCGACCTTCAGCCGCGCCAGCTTCGCCTGGCCCTGCTAACTGCAGCCAAGGACCTCCAAGCACCAGACGCCACCAGCTTGATTATCCACCCCCTCAACAATACCTGCACGATGAGTACCCCGCATAAAGCCGACGCGCTACGCCTGGTCGCCATCCAACAACTCTCCATCCGAACCCAAGTCTACGCCGTCACCGCCTACATCGCACCCCCGGATGGTGCAGCTAGCATCCCCATCATTGATGCACGCCGCATGGGACAGACCCGTTCGATCCTTATCACCTTCCGGACGGGTCCGGTGCCCCGAACCATCTCCTACGGAGGCGGGCTCCACAGCTGCAGTCTGTACAGAGGACACCTGGACGCTTGCACAAACTGTAGAAGACCAGGGCATGGCGCGGATGTGTGTACCCTTCAGCGTACGCACAACTGTTCAAGATGCGGTATCCCGCACCCCCGAGAGGACACCCCGAGATGCACCCCAGCCTGCATACTCTGTGGAGGCGCCCACATGACCGGTACTAAAGGCTGCAAAGCGACGGGACGCCGCTCACCGCCCGCGTCACGACAACAGCACATCTCCCGCACACCGGAACGAGACGCGGACCGCTCCAGCGTCCGTCGCTCCAGCACGTCTCGCTCATCGTCTCGTCGCCGCCAGGACCAACAGCCTCCACAGCTTTCCTGGGCGGACAGAGTTGCAGACAAAAGACTGAACGTTCCCAGCAAGGCTTCAATCCCCCCGCCCACACAGGAGGACCCCCGTGACCGGAAGCTCCAGGCCCTGCGAGAGGAGGTGAGTCGTCTTAGCTCTCTCATTAAGACTCCCACCTGTACCCCTCTACCGCTTCCGCCAATCGTCCCTCCCACCTAACCCACGCCGCTACCCCAAACACCCAGTGAAAACATGGAACAATCTGACTCCCAAACCGCCACCTCACCCCCACCCAAGAAAAAACGCACAACAGAGCACCAACCCGTCACCCAGACCGACCTTCAATCTCTAGAGGCCAGCATGGACGCTAAACTCGCTGAAATGGACGCGCGTCTAGAGGCAAAATTCACTCAGCTCACTGACCACCTATCTCAACGCTTTGAACAACAAATTGAAGCGGCATTTACGCGCATGGTACACACCCTTGAGATGGGCCTTGCACGGTACGACACCCGCCTCCAAACAATCGAGCAGGCCCTTCCCTCGCTGCAGCTGCCCAATCGCCCCTATCAATCCCGCCCACCTACCCCACAGAACTCCCTACCCAACCCACCTATACTCACCCCACCCAAGCTACAGTATGGCGGGGCTACCACCTAATTCTTTATCAATTCTGCAATGGAACTGCCGCCGCTTCCGGGGCAAGCGCGCACCCCTCCAACTCCTCCTCCCCACACTTCCCACGCCGCACATCCTCCTCCTTCAGGACACACATGCCCCTGCCACACTTCCCAGTTACACATCCGCGCACTCGGACGCAACGAATACACCCAGGGCTTCCACACTCATACATCGCTCATACAACGCATCAGATCACCTCCGAGACGCCCTGCATGATCACGGAAATCATACAACATACACATTCCACGCCATCTATTTTTATTGCAAACATATACCACCCACCGTCTCATCCGATGGCTTCATTGGAAGCGCTACTGCGGGATCTCCATCGTATTGCAGGCAAGCATCTATTGATAATCGGAGGGGACTTCAACAGTCAGCATACTGACTGGGGCTACCGCACCACCACGGCACGAGGACGACGACTCTGGTCCTTGGTACAAGAGCTCCGCCTCACAATACACAACAACTTTAACACCCCCACGAGAATTGGCAACACTGTCAGCGCGGACACCAGCCCGGACTTGACACTGAGCCGCAACGTTGCGGGTATTACGTGGAACGCAACATATCACACATTAGGGAGCGATCATTACATCCTCTACGTTACAGTACCCTACAAACAAAGAACGACCCCTCACCTAACACACAAACTCACCAGCTGGGATGCAGTCCGCGCCGCACGGGCGGCCCTTCCTGACGCTCCCATTACAAACATCGACCAGTGGGTGGCATCACTCATGAACGATGTCTCCGCACACACTCGAACCCTTGACACCACACCAGATACGCCCACCCTCGACACTCACCTGGCGCACCTATGGGAGGCCCATCATAGCATCCTAGAGCGCTGGAAAGGGCAAAAGCTCAACCGGACCCTTAAAAAGCGGCTAGCTGCACTGCAAACAAAAATTACTGAACACTCTGAGGAGCTCTGCCGATCCAACTGGGGACAGATTTGCGATAGTATGGCTGGCAATCTGTCCTCCAAGCGCAGTTGGCAACTCCTCCGTCACTTAATTGACCCCACGCAATCTACAACAGCCACACAACATCACGTCACACGCCTTATCCACAAGACCAACCTTTCTCCCGACGCACTCATCCACATACTTAGGAACACACACACAACTCCCGGTACCTCAAACCCCCTGCCCCCCTATGCAGGCACGCCGAATGCCAATCTCGACGCGGAGATTACGGAAGCAGAAGTCAGAGCGGCCTTCCTAACTCTCCGCTCTAATTCCACTCCAGGAGTTGACCGTATCTCCAATAGCATGCTCCGCAATTTGGACGATCGGTCGATTGCCCAGCTCACGGAGTACTTCAACACATGCTGGCAGGAGGGCACCCTTCCGCAACCCTGGCGTCACGCCAAAATCTTATTCATACCCAAGCCCCACAAACCCCTTACACCTGCAAATCTTCGCCCCATCTCCCTAACCTCATGCCTGGGCAAGCTTTCGGAGCATGTCGCACTCGCCCGACTCACACAACACATGGCGGAGCACGACCTCTACCCGCACAGCATGGTGGGTTTCCGTCCCCACCTGTCGGCACAGGACGCCATGCTCCAGTTCACACAGGATATTTTCGACCCCCTCATACCGGGCCACACAAAAGCCGTCCTCGCCTTGGATCTCTCCAAGGCCTTTGATCGCCTAGACCATCGAGCGATAATGGAGGCGCTCTACCCCTTGAACATAGGTGAACGTATGTACACCTATATTCAAGCATTCCTTACTAACCGCACAGCCGAAATTCACTTCGGTCCCCACACATCCCGCCCATACACCCTTAGTGGGATTGGCACCCCCCAGGGATCTGTCCTCTCACCTTTTCTCTTCAATGTCACTCTCATACCCCTTGCCCGCAAACTACAAAACATCCCTCACCTTCGGCACACACTCTATGCTGATGATATCACTTTATGGACTACCCATGGCAGTGATGGAGACATAGAGAACACTCTGCAGTCGGCAGCTACCCTCACCCAAACACATGCACGGAGTATCGGACTCTCATGCTCTCCGGAGAAGTCGGAACTCCTCATACTTCGCCCCACAACCCGAAACTGCCCCACCACCCCTATAACCGTGACACTGGAAAACCGGTACATCCCTGAGGTACACACTCTCCGGGTACTGGGCCTCCACATCCAAAATGACGGGAAAAACACTCTCACTATCCACAAACTCAAGCGGACGGTGGTGTCGATATCCCACCTAATCCACCGAGTTTCTGCACGCCACCGGGGTATGAGGGAGCATGACTTATGTCGTCTCATTCATGCCTTGCTCCTCAGCCGCTTTCTCTTCACGCTCCCCTACCTTAAACTCCAGGGCAGAGAAATCTCCACCCTGGATGCCATGATCCGAACAGCATTTAAGACAGCACTACACCTACCCCTAAATACCTCCACCGAGAAACTCCTCCAGCTAGGCCTACATAACACGATAGGTGAGCTTATTGAGGCCCACAGACAGACACAATACATACGTCTCGCGAGAACCACCACCGGCAGACACATACTACACACCCTCGGCATCAGGATACCAGCCACGGATCCCACACAGCTCCAGGTGCCCCACCACATTCACCGCGAACTTCTCATTAAACCTCTCCCTAAAAACATGCACCCCACCTACCATGAACCCCGCCGCAGAGCTCGCGCACGGGCGCTCCACAAACACTATGGCACGGAACCGGATGCTGTGTGGGTGGATGCCGCATGCACAGGTGAGGACGCGGTTGTTGCCATCACGAACCCCTCCCTACAACCGATTACCACCCTTCACATATCCCCAATTGCCACTTCGGAGGAGGCTGAAGAGGCTGCCATTGCCCTAGCTATTACGCGCACGGAGGCCCGGTATATATTATCAGACTCTAAAACTGCGATACTAAATTTTGCTCGCGGGAGAGTTCACGTCCCTGCATTTCACATACTGAACTCTCTCGCTGCATACCCGCCCCGCCACATGGAGCTCATATGGGTACCTGCCCACTCTCGGAATCCTGGAAACGAGGCTGTCAACGCTTTAGCCCGAGATTTTCTCAACCGGGCAGCGGCGGCCTCCGATCCAGGGTTCTCACGGGAGCGCATGCATTCATTCACTGAATTGACGCAAGCCTGCAAAACTGAGCGTCGGCTCTACCCCCCACCCCATCCCTCCCTCGACAATTATCACCAGACCCTTTGGAGGCGGCTCCAAACACGCACCTTACCCTCGCCTTATATACGCTCGCGCTATCACCACGTCCACACCGACCCCTCCTGTACCCTCTGCCACCACCGCAAAGCCACTCTCGATCACATTCTTTTCCTCTGCCCGGCGGATCGTCCCCCGCGGGGCCTGGAGCACCTTACTACTTGGGAGGCTTGGGAGACCCTACTGCGCTCCGAGGACCCGGCCAAGCAAGCCATCGCCACAGGCCAGGCTGCCAGCGTCATGATCCTCCGGGACATGAACGTTTGAGTGCAGTGGGGCCGTGCGGGGGCCCAAGGACCTGCGTGTCCGCAACTCCCCTGTGTGCAATAAAGTTATCACCACCACCACCATTGCGCAGGCACAGCTGCTCGAGGGGCGGGGTCTTGAACGGCGTCGTCTGATACGGCGGCGCGCGCTGGCCGCATTGTCGGGAAGCGTTCTGCTGTCAGTTTCAGTGCGCCGATCTCATCGTTACTGCGTGAAATGAGCCCGTATATTTTACTAAGCGTTGTGCGGCGCCCACTGATACGCCTCGAAGGTAAGTTCATCGATGAAAGGTGCAGGGCAGTCACAGACGACGTACGGATTCCATACATTGGCGACCACACATTCTAACACGATAGGCTGCCGATCCACACTGCTCGTGTTGTGCAAGAACTGCTGGAAGGACGCGCCATCACTCTCTTGGAGTGGCCGCCTCAATCCCCGGGCGCCAACATCATTTAAAATGTATGGGGCACGTTGAAAGTGTCGCTGGCGCACGATCCCCACTATCAGTCGCCCGAGGATAGGCTTCGATCCACCATCATCAGCGACTGAGACGTGCTGCGAATGAACACATCCCTGATCAAGTCACTCTACACTTCACTGTCTTCCAGGATGAGCGCTTTCATCGCTGCCGCTGGGGACATGACGAGATACTAACTGAAGTTCGGAGTGTGATATGTCAAATTCCCCGCCGGCGGGCAGAGTCTGTCAGGTGTAGTGATTGAGCGACGAGAAAAGTAACTTCCAGCTCATTGTCTTAACCTAAAACATTCCTTCAATCGTATCTGTTTGATTGATCGTGTTTGACTCCCATAGTTACCATTGTTGAGTGCTTTGTTTTCCTTTCGAGTCAAATAAAATCTGAGCACGTTGTGCGCACATCTTGGTTCGTCTTGTCGCTGCTTATTACGGTAGCACACACAGTGAAGAAATATACGTGCACGCCCTGAGTACCCGGGCCTTTCGAAAGAACAAACGAAGCATGCTGTCAAAAGAAGTTTTTGGAACTCCATTATCACCAATGAAGGCTCAGAGTTTGGCGTCGCACAACGTTTAGTACAGAATATCAGCTCAGTACCCGCAGTACCGATGAAATCGATGCACTGCCCCTTCCCGACAATGCGGCCAGCGCGCGCCGCCGTAGCAGACGACGCAGATTGCTCGCGCATCGCGATGCAATACGTTCCGAGTTTTCCCCTAAGTGTGAAACAGACTGTACACGCTTCTATTTGCCTTCAAGAAGATCTGCACGCTTGACGATTACTTTTATGGCTGCAATGCGGCGAAAGGGCAGCGTCTGCTTAGCCATGTAAGTGACGCTGAGCAGGTAATTGGAAACGACATCGTATGTGCCGCCGGAAAAATCGTCGGCACATAAGATGCGACACATACATACAGGCTAAAGCCATTTTTGCAGTTTCTCACAAAATGTTTGCTACAAATCCGTATTGTCTCTGATGGCGACAATGGACTTCCATCGACACTGTGCGAAATAAACAAAATATACGCTGCATAGCACAAGTGCGACATGCGCACACAACTTTAACTAGTACGTCCCCTACAATATAGAATAGAGGCAGCAATGTAAACAACTTGGCCATTTTTTAACAGTGCTCAAGAGACGGAAGTTGAAAGTACTAGTAATCATTTCTGCTTCAGCAATGCCGGCGCGACGAAGACGCGGGCGTGTATCGTCCAGTAACTCCATTGATCGGTGCACTGGTGATGCAGGAATACACTCCGGTCATATTCAATGCATCGTGCACATATTCAATTTCTCGGCACGCGTTAACTTCGGCCACTGCTAGCGCATACAACAGAAGTGGTTTCCATTCTTGGGCAGCGCACACACAAACGAAACACGAGAAAGAAGACAGGGCAAGCGCTCGTCGAACAACTGAAAGTTTTTGTATGAATAAAAGGATTATATACGGAGTAATTATTAAATTCGTGTGGGTTACATATTAAAACCGTCATACACTCAGGAGTTATGAATGAACGAGCTCGCTTCGTTTGGCAGTTTACTTCGTCCGGCGCACCGCAGTAATCCATGTCTGTCGTCTGATTTTTTCGTGCCATTTTCTTGTGAATCGGCAAAATTTCACTGGTGCCATCAACCCTTTCGTGTTTACATTGCTGTCATGACAGTTAACAACATAATCATAATTTTCGGTCATCCGAAGAGGCGTCGTCGCAAACAAGAGACGTTTCGCGCGCAGCGCGAACTAACGCGGGCGCGATCGTGAAGGGAAGCGACGGCGGAAACCTACACCCGTTGGAAGTCAAATAGTTCCGCCAGGGGAGAAACGAGCGCTCGCGTCTAGGATAAAATTTGGCGTGTGGTCGTCCATTGTTCACCGGCCCCAGCCGGCCTGCGTAAAGCGCCTCCATACATATACAGAAAGCGGCGGTGACGCGTAGATGCAGGGGCTTTATGCCTGCGGGAAGACGCATGTCTACAGTGTACTACAATAGTACACTGTAGCACACTGTACGCCTATTGTAGTGTACTGTACGCATGTTTCTATGCGAGCCCACTGGCCGACGTGGCCGCAGCGGCTGTCATTGGAAGTACCGGCGCTGCAGTCGTGTCTTTCGTCACATGCCGCGCGTCAACTGCTCCTGCTGTGATGCGTCGTTTGCACCAACTAATATGTACCGCTTATCCGTCGGTAAATGTAGTTTAGATACGGACTCTGAGCTTTCTGACAAACTTGCGGCGCTTAAGTAACAGCGACTTTACTGTTTCGGTGTATCTGTATCAATGCTTCTAGCAGTCTCGTCTCTTTTCACGCACGGTGTTCGTCTATACTATGATTGCTGCGATGCGTCGTTTACCCCCCCCCCCCAGACCTATATTGATTGTGGTTTAGCTGCCCACTGAAATTTTTTTGCCAAGGTTAATGCGCAGAACGATATTTCCATGCCTCGAAATACACGTGTGGCTGGCGCATCGAGGCTGCAGCTGTATGGCGCAAATGAGCGGCCGGGCGCGACGACTCGGCTTTCCGAGCAACTTTTCCTACGTAGTCAGAAGCGCAACACTAGTCTGCTCAGTGCTTTTTTCTGGCAGCGTATTCATATATGTAATAAAGACGAGCGCCTGTATATAATATGCAGCGGTATTAAGAACAACGCATCGCGCGCAGCTGGAGATTATAAGGTGCAGTACACTCTTAGGCAAAGTTACACCCTTTGGGGTGTATCTGCCACACGCTAATAATCGTCGTCTAACTCGCTTGTGTTTGCTTTCTTGAAAACGCCGTGCCCGCTACTTTCCTGTCGGGAATGCTATGTCATGCTGATAACGCGCATATCGTTCGTTACTGGAAAGTACCGGGCTCGCCGCGTTAGAGAAAGGAAATGCAGACAAGACAGATGACGATTATTGTTGTGTGGCAAAAGGGTGCGATTTTGCTTAAGAGTGTACCCAGATAGCCAGATACATCCATTAGATGTGCATAATATGGTGCACCTTCGACAACCAGTACATACATTAGATATCCATATTTATCCAGAAAATATTATATGAATGTACTATGGATCAACGTAAACGCATCCAGAACATCAGTTGCATTGTGGATATGTCAGGGCCGGATGTATGCAACTTCTAATAGACGACCACAACACCCACAGGACATCCATTGTACTACATATGGCTGTATCTGCAACATTAATATATATCCACTAGATGTGCCTTGTACTATTTTTGGCTTTTTCTTTTATTTATCATGCATGCACTGGGCCTCTTCAATTTGTTGTCCCGGAGTGCCCTAGACTGCTCGAGACGCTACTACAGCCAGTGATAATTTTCGTACGCAGTTTTTCACGACAGTCCTGGACTGTTTGGGAGAACAAATCAAAGTACCACTGTTACTAAACGAAGAAAAACTTCGTTGTTACCATCTGCATTTTTATTGTGAAACTTCTTACTGGTATCAGCCGTTTGGCAAGTACGTAATGATGTACACAATATTTGCAGTGAGATACAATGGCAGACAGCAGCTGTCTCATGAAAATAAAGTGAACTGTAAAAATACAACATAATGCCATCTCTTGGTTTCCGAAAGGCACAATGAGCACTTAACGCACAAACCAATAGAAGAATAAAACATATGCATAACAGCTAAGCATGAACATACTAAAAAAAATAAAATGAGACATTAAAAGCAACGCTTGCAAAGGAACACTTCTCACAGTGCCGTATTAGTTGCATTCTCTCCAGTAAAATAAAACACAAATGGCACATTATCAGACTTAATTATCATGAACAAAAACAAAATTCACACACGGAAACATCAAAGCCCTATTTGACTAGCCTTGTGTTCAGCAAGGAAAAATAGAAACAATGTAGTGAAACGTAAAGGAGAGCAACAGTTAAAAAGCCCAAAAGAGCAATATATCCTATAAGAAAAGCAATCTGAAGACCACCCATACGTTAGCACAATTATAAATTCTGTAAGAAGCAGGCAACTACCTGCAGCAAAAGGGTGCCAAATTAGCTTCTCCATGAAGGAGAAAAATTTGGAACACAGCTGCTGTATAAAAAAAATTGTTTTAACATATCGTTCTCACTTTTAGAAATGAAGACTGTTATAACGAGCAAATCATTTTCTTCGAACAAGCAAGCCTGCAGTATAAGAACAAAATGGTATGCTCTATAAATTATTCGAGTAGAATAACTATACCATATATCCATGCGGGTGGGACTAAAGCCAATTCGTGTGTAGATTCATGGATCATAAGGAATGTCAATGTAGTTGCAGTTTGTGGTTACCTGGTACCACAGCACACTTGGCATGGACTAGTCAACCAAATGCAGTGGTACCAGGTCACACCATGCTGTTGAGAGTGCCAAGCCACTTGTAGCAGTATTCAATCAGCCCTTTCATTTTAAACTGTCTCACTGCTTTCCGTACACTCTGCCCTGACATCACGTAACAGGATTATATATTTGTCACATTTTTCAAAACATGCAGCACCACTTAAAATGCAGTCAGATGCCACGAAAGGCCAAAACATTGATTCAGCTGATGCTGGAGACGAGCTGCTACATCTACAGCTCTGAAGCGTTATCTGGTTGGTGTTCATACACTGGGCTCAACATAGCAGCAGTGGTTAATTGCATTGGCCCACGCAGCAGTACTATCAAGGAAACATGTTGCAGTGAGTGCTCATCTTAAGGTTGCCACTTCAAAGGGAATATTATTTTTGGGCGCTGAAGATAGTCAGGTTTAGCCTTGTAGTCATTACCGTGACTACAAGTTAGACCGCTACCAGTTTGAAAAGCGGAAGAAAATTTGTCAGCACTCCTAAAAGCACACAGTACGATGCTATGTGGGGCTGGAGGGCGAACCGTACTTGGAAGATCACTCTCTTGCTGGCTGGCTTGCGCATCCTAAGCCTGAAAAAACGGACAGAATCTTTACAACTATGCAAACGCGTCGCTTATTACTTACCCCGCATTTCGATATTCATCCTTATTTGAAGCCCATGCTTGACTGTCACTATAACGACAAGTGCGAACGTGCCCAAGACATTCACTGTCTCTCCTTGGGCGCGTTTGCGTCGGGCTTTATCTCGACGAAATCAAGCATGGGCTTCAAGTTAAGGCGCATATCTGAATGCGTGGGTACAACATACAAGGTAGCTTAAGACGCCTAAAGTAAGCGGTTTTCAGCTTCTCTAAATT
Source organism: Dermacentor variabilis (assembly GCF_050947875.1). Taxonomy (NCBI): domain Eukaryota; kingdom Metazoa; phylum Arthropoda; class Arachnida; order Ixodida; family Ixodidae; genus Dermacentor; species Dermacentor variabilis. The sequence goes on along the minus strand of NC_134573.1, from coordinate 14,535,347 downwards.
CAGTGATTAGGCTAAAATCCCAGAATATAAATCCACACCTATAACATCTTTATCATGGAGGTAGATTTAAGGCATCTGCTGAAATAGTACCACAGACAATAAAATTGTCCTTGCAAGCAGAAAAGCACAGCAAAACTTTATGTAATGTGCAAAAAGATCGACTGTTCAGGAACACGTAAAAGTACAGTCGCTGGCAGATTGAAATGGACCATGGCGAAGGCCGCCGGAGCGGCTGCGGGTCCGCACCACGGCGCTGCAGGGACCTTGCTGCCATCGCGCGCTCACGACGGGAGTCCCCCGAGTGATGTCACACTTCTCCTCCGCACCCTCGCTCTCGCGCTGGTTCTTGTCTTTGTAAATTGCGAAAAAATATAAAAATCTTAAAAGTGCGAGATATGGATGGACTCGGCAGCACCGTACTGCGCACAATGCTGAATTTCGTGTTTTGCTTTGTACAGGTGTTCCTGTGGCTACCTGGATCCGCCCATAGCTGTTCCTTGCCACCGACTGACTACGCATCCCGTCCATGTACAGAGGCACCAACAGCATTGTGTCTGCACAATAACGTGCGGTCTACTGATGCATGCGTTTTCCCACCGAAAGCACCGCCGCAAGAGGACAGCTGCGCATGGCTGCTCGAACTGGACCCCTCGTTCTGCGCACGACCCAGGCGAATTACGTCATCAGAAGAGCATAAAAAGATGGATCGACCGGCTGCACCTTTCAGTGGACTCAATGGCACCGTACGGCGCACGATGCTGAATTTCGTGTTCTGCTTTGCACAAGTTGGTGAGAAACAATTTTGTAGTAGTCCTTTTAGAAGTAACTGTGTTGGATTACTGGTGCTGCCGAGTCCCCACTGCTTGTTCCAGTGTTGTGTTGACATATCTCGTGTTATTTTCGTGTTACTAAAGCTTAGTGGTGACATTGAAGGGAACCCAGGGCCCGATCAAGACAAACTGGATGCGATTTTAAGTGCTGTTACCGCAATTAAGACATCACAACATCAGTTAGAGTCAGGTCTACTGAGTGTCCAAGTCAGGCTTACGGAAATAGAGACAAATGTTGCTTCTCTCCAGCTTTATAATGAAAAGGTTCTAAAATGCGAGGAAGCTATTAACACTATGAATCGGGAGATGGCTCGGTTAAGCAATAAATTAGAAGACATGGAAAACATAAGTCGTCGGAACAATTTAATCATATACGGTCTCAAAGAGGGAGACAACGAAAGCCCGGCAATATTGGAAAACGCGTGATACATGACAGTTTCAAGGACATTCTTGTAGTTGAAGTTAAATCTATTGAACGGATTCGTCGTATCGGCAAGAAACGTACTGCACGTGAACGCCCAATAATCCTTGGCTTTTTCGATTTCACTGACACAATGTCTGTTCTTCGAAACTGTTCCAAGTTGCAAGGCGAAAAGATATCTATCTCGCAAGACTTCTCACCAGCAGTACGGGAAATGCGCCGGAAACTATGGCATTCATCCGAAGAAAATCGTACGAGAGGAGACAAGGTCAAGCTTATATTTGATAAAGTGAGGATAAACAGCGATCTGTATGCCTGGGATAGCACTGAAAATAAGAGGACACTCGTGAAGCGCGAAAGCCGTATGGCTTACGAAAACAGTCACTCCAGCTCGTGACAAAATTCACCTCAACTCTATCTATTATGTTTGAATGCAAGAAGCGTTGTCAATAAAACCGAAAAATTGGAAGAAACAGCGCTGGTATACAGCCCCGATATAATTGTCATCACTGAAACCTGGTTGCATTCTCACATTCACGATTCAGAGGTGCTTCCCAATTCCTATTCTATCGTTCGTTTCGACCGCGATGGCCGGGGAGGGGGCGTTGCCATTGCTATTAAAGGAGGCTTATCATTTAAGAACGACGAAGAAATACCAAATCACGAGAGTGTGTGGGGCAGTATCACTATCAATGGAATGTCAGTGTTCGTTGGCGGCATATACCGACGACCAAATGCACCGACTGTCTATCTTGCTGAGTTGCACGACTTTCTGTGCCGTAAAATTAACGAGCGCACTAAGCTTATCTTAGTCGGAGACTTCAACTTAACGGGGATTGACTGGGGAAATCTGACTATTGGTGGAAACGAGCACAGTAGTTGTGAAATGCTTCTGAATCTTATGTTTAGTTTTTCTTTAACCCAGCTTGTTAGGGAGCCAACGCGTATACAAGAGCAAGCAAGCTCCATTTTTGATCTTGCTTTCGTTTCCAAGACGCTAAACCCTGATATCAGTATCAAAAATGGAATCTCGGATCATAAAATGCTTTTACTTACCTTTGATAACTTCAGCCCCAACCAAATCTCCAATAATCTCGCATATCTGTGAAAGATTACAGCAGGGCAGATGATGTCAGTATTATTGATTGCATTGAAATAACGCTAGATAGTCTTTTACAGTTGGGATTTGAAATCGTGAATTACTTATGGTTAAAGCTGAAACGAATAGTAGCGTACTGTGAGGAAAAATTTATCCCATCAATAAAAAAGCGAGTAAACAGGAAGACACCTTGGATTAGACGCAGTATTATCCATCTCAAAAGAAGGTTACAAAGAATGCGTAAAAAGAAAACCAACGTCGATGCTATAAATGAACTTTCGCAAATGCTCAGAGCACAAATTTCTTCAGCAAGAAGCAATTTCTTCACAAATACGCTGACCAATCTTATGACACACGAGCCAAGAAAGTTCTGGCGTTACCTGGCAAAACCGGGGGCTTCTATCGACCAAATGGAAATAGACGGAGCCGTTACGGACGACACGAATTCTATCGCGAACGCCTTGAATCACTGTTTCCCGCCTGTGTTCACCCGTGCTTCTGCCTCAGAGTTCAATCGAGCGGAATACCACTCCCGCATGCCTGACCTTGTCACAACAGAATGCGGCATTCTTAACTCACTGCTACAGCTTGATGAAAAGAAATCGCCTGGGCCGGCGGATTACCCAGTGCTTTTCTAAAGCGATACGCGCAACAACTGTCTCCCCTTCTTCAAAAAATTTTTTCCTTGTCAATGGAAACAGCATCCGTGCCCGCCGACTCGAAAGTGGTCCCGGTGTTCAAAAAATGGGAATAGGCTGTCGGTAAGCATGTGCAGGCCTATATCACTAACCACCTCTTGCTGCAAGTTAATGGAGCATGTAATTAACAAAGCAGTCATAACTTACCTAAAGCCGTGCTGGTCGTAAACCAGCACGGCTTTAGGAAGGGACTATCAGCAGTTACGCAATTACTTGAAATTACACATGACTTCGCGGCTGCTATTAACTCTGGTTTGCAAGTGGATGCAGTGTTCGCTGACTTTGCAAAGTCTTTTGATTCTGGTCCCACATTGCAAATTAATTGAGAAGCTTAATATTATTGGCATTAATTCAAACATAGTTTTCTGGATTGCAGCTTACCTCTCAGGCCGTACTCAATACGTCGAAATAGAAAATGCCAAATCCAATAGCCTAGACGTTCGCTCTGGTGTTTTTTCGAGTCTGCCGGCAACTTCTTTCGTTCACAGAATCGAATAAGCCTTTGATAAACTGAAGCTAAATTACTGAATTTAATGCAATAAACAGTTTCACGCATGATAATGCACCCATATTTCGTACCTGTTGGTTCAAATGTTGTTGCTGTTCAGTTTGGTTTACCTCAGGACATTTATTTTTGCATCACGCTCCTGCAGAAAAAGTGCATAATTTCTAATCGCTTCATGTCTTTCATCTATTTGTTTGTGAAACCAGCAGTGTGATCTCTTCTAGTGTGTAAACGAGCGCACAAATACTTTTTTGGTGATCTTAATAGTAATTAAGCTGTCGACATGCATTGTAGTTAGGCAGATATGAATTTTACGGAGAGTACCAATATTTATTTACCATGCTGCTTAAGCACCCTAAAACAAATAGTGTACATTTGCGCGGGTTCTTTAGTCAGAAACCATTAAAATGTATTTGTCGCCCCTTTTCGCAACTTATATTGCAAAATTATGCTTATTCAATTTCCGATGCAGTCAAAATTTCTGGTACAGACATGCAGTAATGAGGACAGCACCAGTATAAAGCAACACACTTCATGCACTGAACAGACGCTGCTGCCTGCTACAACAAGGTCATTGTGTAGACTTTGGCTGGTACTGCAAGGTAAACAACGCCTGGTTCAGAAATAAATATGCTTGATATATGCTGTATTGGCTTGCTAGTCTGGAGATACATGTTATTTGTTCGTAGCAGATGATATGAACGTTTGTTCATGTTTACAGTTCAGCATAATTGGTTCGAACATAAAAGAAAACACTACATGAGTTTGGATAATCTCTTCTGTATCTCATGTGTCACTGTTCTGCCCCAACATTCTGTGCCAAGTACATCTTGGTCATCACGGGAGCCCTCATCTACACCAACAGGAATGGGCTGGAGCCGAATTCGTAAGACCACGAAGAAGCCATTCCAGAATTATTTAGATGAGATATCAAGTCTACGGACGACTGTGTCAAGAGTAAAAAGAGCCTTCGCCATCATTCCACAAGCACAGATATTGGCCGAGTCATCCACGTACATCGACAACAAAAATTCTGTGTCTTCAGATGTACCTGCAACCACTGAACAAACAGAGACGACACTGGCCAAGAGTGCTCCTTCAGCTTGCCCTTCCTTAGTGAGCTTGCTGGCCTTGCCAATTCGTGCCAAGTATATTTTTTTTTCAATGAATGCAAGCTTTTTCATTCCACATTCTTTTTAGAGATCAGTCCTCTTCCTCATCCAAACATTTAAATAAGGTCAACCGATTCTTTGCTCATACTTAATAACATTCACTGTCTAGAAGCATAACATATCTGTAGCAGTATTTTTCTAGTGTACGTTGCCATGTGCAATTCCTCTCCTGAAATAGCTGATGCGACATTGGCGTGTGTCTTGCATTAACATTGACACTGTGTGCTATGTAGCATTTAACTTAATGGTTTTGGCTTTCAGTGCTTGCAAGGTAGAGTGGCTTCTTTTTTGAATGCAATCTTTCTCATTCCCATATTTAATTCCTAGTCTTATTCAGAATTGCTATTCTTGCTCGACAGCCTGTGTTTTTGTGCAAGCTACATTGAAGTGATTGATTGCAGAATCTGGTTTCGCTGCTGTCAGACTCGGTACTTGTCACCGTGTTACGTTTCTCATATGTGGGAGCCTCGTCAGTTGCATTGGGAAACAGTCTCTCGAGGCAAGCACCTGCTCCTACAGTCCGCAGAGTAACATACACTGCGAATTCACACGCACCGTGGTTGGTGCTTCCCGTTCTGTCCTTTCCTGCTGCTGCCGTGTGCAAATTTTGCTTGTGGCCTTCCTCGGCCATGATTTGGCGTCAACGGAGACTCTCATACATGATTACATGGTTCTAAGTGTATGAAGTTGATATCCACATGTGTGGAAAGGCCTTCAAAAGTGGGTGAAATATGATGTCCACAAAACCAACCATGCCCATATTTTAGAGAATGTGGGGCACCAAATGTAAGCTACACATTAGTGGCATGCGAAAGAACAAAAAGAAACATGCAGGTTGGAACGGAAGTAACGCTAAAATGCCCGGCACTCCATGTCACAGTGTTGGCTGCGGCAGCAGATGCTTGCGTCACCCGATTGCTTCGCAATGCAAGTTGCTCATCTTCAACGGCGACTGTCAACGCAAACACGTGGGACACTGTCCAATCTGCTTGCGCTGCTGGTTGTTGCTTGTTACGAGACCACCATGTGCGACGAAGGCAAGCGCTAAACCTACAGTCGGACGGTTGAATGTGCCGCAAGCAACCCATGTGCGTGTATGCTCACTGTTGTCATGTGGATCGTAGCCAATGTATAGATTGAGCGTTATGTTAGAATAATGGTGAAGTGATTTGATTACAGAGTCTTGTTTCAATGTTGTCCCACTTGGTCATGGCCGCCGTGTTGCATTTCTCGCATGTGGCGGCCTGGTTAGTTGCATTGGGCAACGGCCTCTCGAGGTAAGCACCTGCTCCTGCAGTCCGCACAGCGACACAGACTCCCTCTTTACATGTACTGTGACTGGTGCTCCCTGTTCGTCCTTTTCTGCTGCAGGCGTGGGTAAAGTGTGCTTGTGACTTCTTCGACCGCAATTTGGCGTGAACGGAGACAATCATACATGATTACATGGTTTGAAGTGTATGAAGTTGATATCCACATGGGTGGAAATGCCTGCAAAAGTGGTTGCAAAATGGCGATTCCCACAAAACAGACCATGTCCATATTGAGCGCAGGTGTAGCACCAAGTGTGAGAGACACATTAGCGGCCACCGAAAGAACAAAAGAAACGTGCAGTTATAAAAGGAGGTAACTCTAGAATGCCGGGTAGTTCATGTCGCTGTGTTAGCTATGGCAGCAGGTGCCTGCGTCACCCGATTGATTTGCAGTGCAAGTTACGGCGACTGTTAATGCAAATAGGTGGGGCACTGTCCAATCTGCTTGCGCTTCTGGTTGTCACTCGTTACTAGACCGCCATGTGCGACCAAGGCAAGCACTGTGCCTGAACTCGGAATGCTGAATATACTGTAAGCGACCCGCAGTGCGTGAATGATCACTGTTGTCATGTGGACCTTAGCCAATGTACAGTGTATTATCTGAACCTTATGCGGTGAATGAACGCCGAGTCTCATTTGATCATGGTTGCCGTGTTATGTTTCTTGGATTTGGCGACCTGGTCAGCTGCATTGGGCAACAGTATCACGAGGTAATGATCTGCTCATGCAGTCCACACAGCGGCAATGACTCCCAATTTACACAGACCGTAATTGGTGCTCCCCGTTCGACTTTTCCTGCTGCTGCCGTGTGCAAATTCTGCTTGTGGGCCTTCATCAGACGTGATGCGGCGTGAACGGAGACCAGCATACGTGATTACATGATCCGAAGTGTATGAGGTTGATAGCCACATGAGTGGGAAGGCCTTTGCGAAAGTGGCCGCAAAATGGTGAGGCCACAAAACTGACCATGCCCATATTGAGAATGTGAGGCGCCAAGTCCGAGTCACATATTAGCGGCACGCGAAAGAACAAAAAGAAACGTGCAGGTCGGAGAGGAGGTAACGCTAAAATGTCGGGTAGTCCATGTCGCTCTGTTGGCTGCGGCAGCAGATGCCTGCGTCCCAATGCAATGCTTCGCAATGCAAGTTTTTTTTTACATATTTTACATATTTCACATATTTTTTTTTTACATGCGGAGCGGTGTTTTTATTTGCAGGCTTCCTTTCAGTAGCAAATTCCTGGATAGGCGGACCAGCGTACCGGAATTGTACTGGCGAATCCACAAGCAAGTCATAGAACCTGTTTAGTAGTTGTACTTTGAACGCTCATTCTTCTACAAAGGCCACAGCAGAAAAACAGCCTGATGCCGAGTATTTATGTGCCACGAAGCGATCAAGAGGCGAGTGCCTAACACGGACGAAATCGAGAGCGTGAACCCATATATTAACAGCATAGGGTTTTTATTAACTGTGCGGAGATCATAGAGTTTCATATTGGTATACCTAGAGGCAAATCTGGCACTGCGATCGTTCAACCATCATGGAAATGATGGGAAGTACAGGCTTCGAATTGGCATTCTATTGACTGGCGAACTAATCTATAAGTATTTTTTGGCAGTTTTGTTTTCGCTCCAAGCGCAATTGCTATAACCTGCAGAGGGACAGTGCAACGCAAAGCTCTCTGCCTTTGTTATGTTGCTCGGAGTGGCGATAGCGCGCTGGGCCAATGACTGGGACGATGATTGTGTCGCGGTGTGGCGTCGAAGCCCTGACGAGAAAGCGACGGCATCGCAAACGTTGAAAGAACATGTTTTGAGCGTTTGGACCTTGGTTTGTTAAGTGTGTTACGTTGGCACTGTAGCGTTACGTGCTTTATGAAACTTCAGAATAGGACAAAGAAGGCATGCTGATACAAGACATATACAGTTGTACTTCTAGTGGTTTGACAATCAAATTTTATTGAGAGCTTCATTATGCATTGCTCGTTTATGTGCTCATTGATATGCGTGTTTTAGGACTTTGAGAACACAAACTTACTTGTGGTAGGAAAGGTTGCTGCTTCCTGGCTGTAGTCTAGTGTCGCAAAATGGGTAAGTGCAAAGCTACGCCATAACGCTTCGGAAGCGGTACGTCAATATAAAATATGATTACGAAATACTCGTAGGAGGCCACTAGCGTCCTAGCTAGCAGTGCATCAGATTTGCTTAAAAGTACTTGAAGACATTCAGCAATCGTGACAGCCGGTGCAGCCTTTCGAAAGAGTGACAGAGTTCGCAAGTGCCTGTCTACTGCGAGAAAAGTCTCGCGTTTGCAGCGAGCAGGCGTCGTAGCAGACGACACTTGTCGCATTCTGCTCAAGGGCGCAACGCTTTGTCACAATACAGCATTTTTATTTCCAGAAATACTTAATGAGTATTTTTATATAAGTACATGCACGGTTGTCTTGCTGGTGCAAAAATGAATAAATAATTATTCTTTGGCGTTAAATTTGGAACAGAATCGCACAAGTATGCATACCCTGGAGTGTCCTGCTGACAAACCATAGTAAACCATGCTTCCATCTGAAAGTCATACAAAGTTTATGTAGCGTGTTGTACATTATATAACATACTGCAGAAATAAAATTAGATTTTAAGCGATAATACTTGAGTATAGCTTTGTTTACTGCGACACAAGCAAACGCCACTAGTCTAAAGACGGAAGTCAGTCCGAAGCCTGTACTTCCCATCATTCCCATGTAGGTTGAGGCAACGCTCATGAGAACCCCCGTAGACACTAGCGCCACATTTCCCTCTAGGGTACTTACTTAGAAACTCTATGGCGGAGATCGACTTCAGGTTCGGATGCGAGTGCACGTCTTTTCCTGGCGCTCCGTTTCTTTTAGACGGTTACGTGCGATGTTCGCGTTTCACCTTCTTCTGTCGTACAACCCCTTCATCGGTGTCGCTTCGGCCACGCGTCGAGACAAGGCTAAGAAAGGTGCGTTGCTTTTTGGCCGTTTTACGGCCGCTTTTACGCGCCGGCGGGCGGCCTTGCTAAGCCTAATGCGTGGCCACGACTGCCTTCATGACCGAGCCCGGTTCATCGAAGCTACCTCCATCGGACGACCATCAACAACAGCAGGGACAATCAGCTTTGATGACGCCAACCCAGGACTGGAGCTAGAAATCGGCTACGCAACGTCCCGAAGGCGTTCCGGAAGCGTCTACCACTGAACACGCTAATGGGATCTATGAAGAACGCTGTGAGCATGGAACCGCTGACCAACAACATAGACGCGAACGCCAAAGACGAAAGAACAATCGGGAACCGAACGAACGCAGCCGCCACCGTCGTGAAAAAGACCGCTCTGCAAGTCTGTCAACGATGGCCAGCTCGGTATCGAAACAAACGCGGCACGACTCTTTCACGTCATCGGCCTACGAAGACGCGTCCGCCCCTTCCAGTGACGAAGACGACATGCAAACAAGCACCACCGACATCCTTAAGCCTACAATCTGATATGACAACGCCACGTCAAATAGAGACTGCATTGCACGCGTCTCAAGAACTGCTTTGTACGCTGACTCAGCTGAGAAGCTAGAGACAATTCGAGACGCCGGAGCCCTCTCCCAGTACACGTTGGAAGATTACGGCGACGAAGGAGCGTGGAAAGTGCAACACCGTAAGCACAACCAAACACGGCCCGAGAAGGAAACACCGCCAGAAACTTTCGCGCTAGTCGTGAAACCACGGGTAAACGTGGCGCTCACGACTGTACCAGGCAAGGACCTCCACCGAAACTTCGTGATGGCCACACCCGCTGCCGTCAACACCAAGCCTTTGCCGTACACGTTGCAACCAGCATCTAACACCATACAAGAGGCAAGCAGACCGGCTTCTCAAGCTTTCACACCTGGACGTGAACCACGGACAGATACTAATACAAGTGTATCAGGCACCCGGACGAGACATGTGTCGAGGCGTTATATTCAACGTTGACTGAAATGAAACAAAGGTTGAACTCCGGGCAGCCCTGACCTGTGGGCACAGACGTATCCTTGACGTGCGCCCAATGGGAAGGCGTGGGACATGTCTACTGACTTTCGAAGGACGCCACCCCCCTAACACAGTCGTGTATTACGACCGTATCACCTGAGTTTCAATTTACGAACTTAAAAGCATCGTGTGTAATCGTTGTCATCGCTTTGGTCACAAAAAGGATGTCTGCTCAAACGAAGCGGTATGTCCTACATACGGCAAGACACACGAAGGTAGCACTACTGGCGATGAATGCAAACAGACGACGCCCAGGTGCCGCAACTGTGAAGGTCACATGGCGACTGAACCGAAGTGTCTAGCTAAACTGAAGTCCGACGAAAAAAACTCCGCTCAAGGCGCCGCTGTCGTCGTAGAAGGCACGGCGCACGCCGATCGAGAAGCCGCACTAGAACTGTCCAGTCCCACGACGTCAAATCGACGCAGCAGCTGCTTGACCGTGAAAACATATCAACGCAGCCACGTACCATAAAGGAAGCAGTGAACGAGATTGTTTCAAAGAACTACGCACAACCAACAGAGGGAGGAAACGGCTGCAACCTCAACTTCGCAGCAGCGCTCAAGCGAACTCAGCCAAGTGGAGACAAACTGGCGAACTCTTCACCTTGTACCACACCTATGCTACCTTCACCATCGCAGCTGGTCGATACATCGAAAGACAGCGTAGAAGCTGAGATTTCAGAACTCGCACGACAGAACGCCAAGCTGCGGCGGAAGCTAGAAGAGAACGACAAAAAGGCATGCAACACTGCTCGAACGTGTTCGTGCCAAGCGACAGCAGCAGCCATGCAATCCGCAGGAGCTCACTAAAAGGCAAGAAACCGCCTCTACTACTACACAACCGACAGACCTGGCTCTGCTGGTACAACAGCTTTTGCATCCTCTCCTCCAAGAGCAGGAGAAGCACTTCCAACGACAATATGGCTTGCTCCAACAGCTCTTTGCTTCGCGTCAATAGCCACACGGCTTCGCGCGCAGTCCTCGACGGTTCCACTCCACACGTGCTACAGTGGAACTGCCAGGAGTTCGGCACCTGTGAGACAGAACTGAACCTCTTGTTTGGCTGTGTCGGTTGCGCTTTTACTGTGTGTTGCGCTTTTACTTCAAGAGACTAATGGCCAACTATTACCAGTTAATATTACCAACCGATTATTATTACAAAGACTATTACCAATCGTCAATAGAGCACAGAAACAGGAAACGACACCGAAACCCGCCGCACAATGACATCGCCAGTGCAGCCGACGAATTTGTAATACGGGGACAAGTGGCTGTCTTTCTCCGCACAGACATTCCGCAAACGCAGATTGACACTTCTCAGTACTCGGCTGCCGTGCAGGAGGTGGAGGCTGTCCGGTGCAAGATTGCAAAGCGCAATGTAGTGCTGGTATTGGTATACATGCGCCCTGAAGTTAACTCCCGTACATGCGGTTCATTAACATAGATTCGTGCTTCGCGGAGACGTTTCCCAAACGACGACTTCCTGATAGGTGGCGGTTTCAACGCCAAGCGTCCGGAGTGGGGCTATGTCTATCACACGCCCCATGGAATGGCACTCGCAGATGCCACGGAGTCAGCTGACTTAGTGCTCGCAAGTGACACCGACTACACCACCCGCGCCGCCCTGCATACTGGACAACGTAACACGACCCCGGACCTGACGTTGTCCACACCAGCCTACGTGAAAGACTGGCGATGCGATCCGCACGCCTGGGGCAGCGACCACTATCCACTGTGGATTACTTTGAACGTGGGATGAAAGCATGCGCCGGGCGCACTGTGCGCACGATCAGATGGGATGCCTACAAAAGAGCATTTGCAGAGAAACCCAAGACTGCATCCGTACGAGAGCGGCCGTCACGCACCCCGCGCAAGGCCACTACTGCAACTGATGCTCCGGCGCCGGACATACATATTGTTACGGAACAGTATTTGCGATGACGAAGAGGCGAGCAGTATGAAGACGACGACGACCATTTGAGGCTAGCGCGGACTGTTGCCTCATGGCCAAGTGCGGCGTATTTCCTTGTAAATATACTTGTATATAGCTTTTCGTATGCTTCTTCCTACGTAACATATCTGGTGGAGGAGAACGTTCCCTGTACCTCGTCACGGAGCTCGGCAGTGGACGGTACGTCCAGCCTTCCTTCATGGCTCCCTGCCACGACAACTCGACTCCGCCGGCTCCGACACCTACTGCCACTTCGACGACCTACATCGCTCTCCCCGCTCCCCGTGATCCCGGCGTATTCTCGGATAAAGATGGGGAAGACGTTGAGGATGATGATGATGATGTGTGGTATTTTGTGGCGCAAGGGCCAGATTTGGCCAAAGAGCGCCATGACAAGTGGTAGTGTTAACGATGTATTATGGACGATGTGACTTGGCTGTAAAGTGGCCTAAAAATAGTCGCTGTAAAGTGCGTAAAATCTACTTGCTATAAAATTATGGCGATGACAAATGACGAATACTACGAACATTAAAATCCATCGTAAAAGAATGATGCATTGTTTAAAATATGCGAGATGTTACATTGCTTACAGCACTACTGCCTCGCCAGAGCCCTTGAACCACAAGGGCCTAGAGGCATGTGCTATTCAAAATAATTATCGCAGCGGCATCCTCTGAAGAGAGGAAGCGCTACGAACGTGTGGGGCTAATAACATGCAACACAACATCTTTCAAAAAACCTAGGACGGCGTTGGTGTCAAAGAGTGGTTCTGGACCAAGTAACATAACAGGATGAAGGGGGATGTGGTGCCGGTATGCTAAGAGAAAATGTTTTTTTCTTTCGGATTCGGCTTCCCGACACTCCAGTAGGACGTGGAGGACGGTCAGCCTCTCCCCGCATCTACCACAGGTTGGAGGCTCGTTTCCCGTGAGTAAGAAGTTATGTGTGCCATAAGTGTGTCCTATTCTTAGACGGCAGAATAGGACATCTGTCCGGCGGGATTTCGTTACAGCAGGCCAGGAACCTAATTGTGGCTTTATTACATGCAGTTTATTATTTATTTCTTCGTCCCACATGCGTTGCCAGTGGTTTCGTAGTTTCCTTCTTAAGAAAGGCTTCCGGTCTGTGACAGGGACCGAAGCAGTAGGATTAACTGCATGCAATGAAATTGATGTGGCCATCTGGTCCGCTAGTACATTTCCCTCGATGCCCCTATGTCCAGGCACCCAGCATATTATCATATGTTGGTTAGGTATATATGCTTTACACAGTGCGGTGTAGAGTTCATTAATTACTGGATTTTTGTGGCTACAGAAAGACATCAAGGCCTTCACAACACTAAGGGAGTCCGTATATATAATTGATTTCTGTAGTTTTGATTTCTTTATATGCTTTACAACCGACACCAGTGCGTAGGCCTCAGCCGTAAAGATAGTGGTTTCCGGATGTAGTACCTCGGATTCCGAGAAAGATGGACCGACGGCTGCATAGGACACCCCGTCGTGTGACTTTGATGCGTCTGTGTAGAACTCCGTGCAGGAGTATTTGTGCTGGAGTTCCCGGAAATGCATTTGGATTTCAATCTCTGGAGCATGTTTTGTGACGTCCACAAAAGATATATCGCATTGTATGAGCTGCCACTCCCAAGGAGGTAGCAGCTTGGCTGGATGCATAAGGCGAAGCTCGAGGAGTGGAACGTGCATTTCTTCACTAAGCTCCCTCATACGCAGCGAGAAAGGCTGTCTTACGGAGGGACGATTGCGAAAGAGTGTAGCTTATGTCATGTCATTAATGGTATTAAAACAGGGATGTTGAGGATTTCAGTGGACTTTCAGAAAATATGTTTGGCTGATGTATGTTCTCTGAAGATGAAGTGACCACTCATTTGATTCTGCATATAAACTTTGTATGGGACTTGTTCTGAAAGCGCCTGTGGCCAGTCGTATTCTTAGGTGGTGGACTGGGTCTAGCATCTTTAGTGCACTCGGGGCGGCAGAGTGATAAATCACGGCACCATAGTCTAATCGTGATCGAATGAGGCTTTTATAGAGTTTCAATAAACACTTCCTGTCACTACCCCACGTAGTCTTGGATAGAAGTTTCATTATGTTCATTGTTTTTAGACATTTTTCTTTAAGATGTTTAATGTAGGGGACGAAGGTGAGTCTAATCCAGTGTAACACCTAGAAATTTGTGCTCTTTGTTTACAGGTATTTGTTGTCCACCCAGTTCTAAGCAAGGATCTGGGATCATTCCTCTCTTTCTTGTAAAAAGAACGCAAGAGCTTTTGTTAGGATTGATCTTAAATCCATTCTTGTCTGCCCACATCGACACTTTGTTCAGGCCATGCTGTACCTGTCTCTCGCACAATGCGAGGTTACAGGATTTGAAAGCTATTTGTATGTCGTCCACGTAGACAGAATAAAAGATTGCCGGTGGTAATGAAGCGCGAAGCGTGTTCATCTTCACGATGAAGAGTGTGCAGCTGAGCACGCCTCCTTGGGGTACACCCGTTTCTTGCGTAAAAGGACGCGAAAGTACGTTACGGACTTTTACGCGGAAGGTACGACTGGACAGATAGCTTTCTATTAGGTTTAGCATATTACCATGGATGCCCATTTCTAACAAGTCTTTTAGGATTCCGTAACGCCATGTTGTATCATACGCCTTTTCCATATCGAGAAATATCGATAGGAAGAACTGTTTATGTCTAAATGCGTCTCGGATATTTCCTTCAACACGTACGAGATGATCGGTTGTGGACCGCTCTTCTCGGAAGCCGCACTGATACAGATCAAGAATTTTGCTCATTTCAGGGAAATGGATGAGTCGCCGATTAATCATTTTTTCAAATACCTTACAAAGGCAACTCGTGAGGGCGATAGGGCGGTAACTTGCCACTAAGGAAGGATCTTTGCCTTGTTTCAAAACAGGAACCACAATGGCTTCTTTCCATGCAGTTGGGAGGTATCCTGCAGCCCAAATGGTGTTGAAAAGTGTGAGTAGTGTAACTTGGGTGTCATTGTGTAGGTTTTTGATCATTTCATACATGATTCTGTCAGATCTCGGTGCAGAGCTCTTGCATGAGCTCAAGGCAGCTCTCAACTCGGCAATACTGAAAGGGCACTTGTACGATTCATTCTGTAGACATTTTCTTTTGAGTGGCTTACATTCTTCTATTTGCTTATACTTCAGGAAGGATTTCGAATAATGTTTTGAACTTGACACACTCTCTAAGTGCTCCCCAAGTGAGTCTGCCTGATGTTGCAGCGTATCACCCTGTGTGTTTACCAGAGGGAGTTAATATGTTTGTCTCCCTCTAATTCTATTTACGCGGTTTCAGACTTTCGCCTCATCGGTAAACGAGTTGATTTCCGATAAAAACTTTTGCCAACTCTCTCTTCTGGCCTGTCGGCGGCTTCTCCTGCCTTGAGACTTAACTTTCTTAAAGTTAACAAGATTCTCTGCAGTGGGCGTAGCACGTAGCAACCTCCACGCTTTGTTTTGATTCCTACGTGCGACTCTACATTCATCGTTCCACCACGGGACATGCCGTTTGCATGCCGAGCCACTTACTTCACGTATGCATTTAGATGCGGCATCTATAATAAAAGCTGTAAAGTAATCCACAGCAGCATGAATTTCTAACGAGGACATGTCATCCCACGATATGCTAGTGAAGGTTCGGAATTTCTCCCAGTCGGCTGTATCGATTTTCCACCTAGGAGCCTGTGGTAGACATTCGTTTTCTTTATATGTTCTTAGTAGTACAGGGAAGTGGTCGCTCCCGTAAGGATTGTCGTTAACTTCCCATTCAAGTTCAGACAGTAGCGACGGGGAGACTAGGCTAAGATCTATTGAAGAGAATGTTCTGTTTGCAAGAGAATAATATGTCGCTTCGTTCTTATTCAGAAGACAAGCACCAGAAGAGAAAAGGAACTGTTCAACAATACGTCCTCGCGCATCTATACGAGGGTCGCCCCACAGGTAGTTGTGTGCATTGAAGTCGCCAAGAACCAGATAAGGTTCTGGCAATTCATCTATAAAGTATTGAAATTCATGTTTAGTTAATTTGTAATGTGGGGGTATATAAAGCGAGCAAATAGTGATGAGTTTGTTTAGCAGAACAGCTCGCACCGCCACTGCTTCAAGGGGCGTTCGTAGCTGTAAAGGTTGACATGCTATACCTTTATGAGTGAGAATCGGCACACCACCCGATGATGCGACGGCATCATCGCGCTCTTTGCGAAACGTAACATACGTACGGAGAAAGCTTGTGTGTTTGGATTTTAAATGTGTTTCCTGTAAACACAGCACTTTTGGATTATGTTTGTGGACGAGTTCTTGCAAATCATCAAGGTTTCTAAGAAGACCTCGGACGTTCCACTGAATTATTTGTGTATCCATTTTTAAAGTAAATTGGTGCTGTGCTTACGGAAACGGAAGTGATGCCTTAGATTACAGAGTTCTTTCGAGGCCCTGTAACCGGGGTTTTGCTTTTTCTGAAGCGTTCGAGCGAGCCTCGCCGCTCCTTAGGCGCTTGGTGCGCCTTGAGGGTTGGTGTAGTGTCCATTGCCTCTAGTGAGGCGCCGGACACGTGTTCTTACGAGCGAGATGTTGTCAGGGAAGGTGCCGCCTTGGAGCGCAAGACCCCTGCGCCCACCAGCCCGGAGGTCGATGGGGCACCCTGAGGAATTTGGCTGCGCCGGCTGTTGCCAGCGCTAGAAGGGGCGGGGGTGGGTGGGGCAGCCTCGGCTGCGCCCACCTTCGGGGTCGGTGGCCCCGTCTGCAGGGTAGACGGAGCAGCGCTAGCTGCAACCGCCGCGGGGGCAGATGGCGTAACTGCCGACTCACGGCTTGTGGGTCGGACAGCCACCGGAGGCGGTTGTGACGCTGCCCCTTGACGCGCCACTTCGGCAAAGCTGGCCTTAGGAAGGTATGCAACCCGCCTGCGTGCCTCTTTGAATGATATGTTTTCTTTTACTTTGATTGTTACTATTTCTTTTTCTTTCTTCCAAGACGGGCATGACCGCGAGTATGCGGCATGCTCGCCATCACAATTTACACAGTGGAAAGAATTGTCACAAGCTTCAGAGGAGTGTACATGCGCGCTGCATTTCGCACAAGTTTGGCGGCCTCGGCAGCTCTGCGAACTGTGGCCAAAACGCTGGCACTTGAAACATCGGAGGGGATTTTGCACGTATGGTCTTACACGGAGCTTGATGTACCCGGCCTCGATTGACTCGGGCAGGACACTTGAATTGAAGGTGAGTATTAGGTGTTTGGTCGCAAGTTCTTTGCCATCTCGCCTCATCTTAATTCTTTTGACATTTATAACATTTTGTTCACTGAAGCCCTCCAAGAGCTCAGCCTCAGTGAGCTCCAGCAAATCATCGTCCGAGACAACGCCGCGGGAGGTATTCATTGTGCGGTGCGGGGTTACTACTACTTGGGTCTCCTCAAATGATGCTAGCTGAGGCAGTTTCTCAAATTGCTTCTGATCGCGGAGCTCCAAGAGGAGGTCACCGCTAGCCATCTTCGACACCTTATATCCTGGACCAAAAACTTCGGTAAGAGACTTAGAGACAAGGAACGGGGAGATTGTTCGCACTTGTTTAGCTGGTTTTTCTGCGTGGATGACATGAAAACGAGAAAAATTGTGGACTTGTCGTCCGAAAAACTGAAAAACTTCTTCGGTGCGCCCTCGTTTCTGAGGGCGATCAGGTAGTTTAGGAAAAGCATGTTCCATAAGTAATGTTGGGTTTTCTGCCGCGATGCCGACCACCCACCATGGAGCCCAACAGGGGGACGTGACAGAAGTTCCTGCTAGAGAAACCCTCTCAACGCCAGCCGTACATCGCTGCTACAACCAAATACAGCATAACCAAGGCCGCAGTGGCTAGCTACAAAAGGTTAACCCTTGCCGCCGGGACACTAGGAAGTGAGGAGAAGTGATGAGAAGACAGGAAAGATGAAAAAGGCAAGAGAGAAAGACGAAGATTGGAGAGGAGGACAGGAAAAGGCGACTGCCGATTTCCCCCGGGTGGGTCAGTCCGGGGGTGCCGTCTACGTGAAGCCGAGGCCAAAGGGGTGTGTTGCCGCCGCCGAGGGGCCATAAAGGTCCAAACACCCGGCATTGGCTCAACCCCCAGGATCCCCTTTTCCCCGGACACGGCTAAGCCGCACACGGCTACACGCGGGAGGGTCGAACCCTCGTGTGCTCAGGTACGTGGTGTCGCAACACACCAAACGCCTGCTGACGCAGACGCCCCTGCGGGGGACGTTGAGGACTGTATCAGCCTGTACGAACACGCGAACCGCAATAACCAGTGGGACCCTACTATCATGCTCGCCAACGTAGTCTTTTACCTCGGTGGCACACATCGAGGTTGGTTTCGGACGCACGAAGATGAGCTCACCAGTTGGGATTCGCTTAAGCAAAAGCTCCGAGACTTGTTGGGCAACCCCTACGGTTACCAACTTGTCGCGCAGAAGGCGCTTTCCGGCCGTGTTCAGACGTCAACAGAGCCCTACGTCACGTACATTCAGGACGTCTTGACTCTGTACCGCAAAGTTGACGCACACATGACTGAGTCAGACAAGCTTTCCCACATCCTCAAAGGCATTGCCGATGACGCCTTCAACTTGCTCGTTTTCAACAACGTGGCGACGGTGCATGCAGTTATAAAAGAGTGCCACCACCTGGAACTCTCTAAAAGTTGACGCATCGACCAGCAATTTGCCCGTCTGCCCAACACCCCAGCGACATCTTCATGTGCCGACGCTCCTCGTCCCAGCAGCACTGGTGATGTTACCAGGATCGTCCAGCGTGAGATCGAGGCCGCCTATCCGGCTGCCTTCGACTCCAGCCCCTCCAACGCACCTGTATTCACGGTTTCCCTGATCCAGGCAGTTGTCCGCGAGAGGTTCTCAAACATGGGTCTTCACACCATCTGCTCGACCCATCGCCCTGACACCCACTCGGCTTCTTCGATTCCGTCCCTTCCCGCATCTTATTACCCACCACGTTTCTGCAACCCATCTGAATGGCGCACTGTTGACGACAAGCCCATTTGTTTTCACTGCCGTCGAATCGGGCACATTTCTCGGCACTGTCGCAGTCGCTGGTGTTCCCTAACCCGGACTACTTATACGGCCTACTCTCGCCCCCCTGGGGGCCCTTCTCGTCCCTATGCCGCACGCTCCGATAATGCCGCCAGTGATTCACGTTCCGATAACCGCCCCTATTCACGTTCGCCTTCGCCCCAACGACGACAATCTCGCTCTCCCCAGCCCCGTCGCTCCTATTCGTCGACTCCCTTCGGACGCCGCTCCCAGCCGGAAAACTAGACAATGCAGCGCCTCGAGGTGACGCTGCATTGCTCCATACGCCGCCAAATCCTCTACTGACGTCGCCCACTCATCTGAACCTTCTTGACGTGCAAGTCGACAGTGTTTCTGTGTCTGCTCTTATAGACACTGGGGCGCATTTGTCGGTAATGAGCGCTGACCTTCGTAACCGGCTGAAGAAAATAATCACGCCCGCCACGACGCCTGTTGTCCGTGTCGCCGATGGCGGAACAGCCCCCGTAATTGGTATGTGTGCCACCCGCGCCTCCTCCGCCGATCGCTCCACTATGGTGCTATTCACAGTCATCGCCCACTGTCCCCACAACATCATCCTCGGCTTAGACTTCCTCTCCGCACATTCTGCTCTCAGCGATTTTTCCGCCAGTACTCTCCGCGTTGACCTGCCTGTTCTGGATCCAGCTGAACCACACCCCAGTCGCCTCAGTTCCGTCGACTTCGTTCGCTTGCCACCTTCGGCACTGACTTACGTTGACTTAGTGTCATCCCCACCAGTGCCCGACGGTCACTACTTCGCGGCTCCTATGCAAGACGTCCTACTTACACACGAGATCACAGTACCTCATACCGTTTTATCTATTACGGCGAATTGCGTCTGCCTTCCAGTGGTCAATTTCGGCATGACGACACAAGTGCTGCCACGCGGGATGTCTCTGGCCCAGCTTTGCTCATTCGAGTACCACTCAATAGCATCTATTGCAGTAGACGACAATTCAGCCGATCCTCCTCTACCATCGCAGTCGGCAACTTGTACCATCGCCGACTTACAGAAAATGATTGCGCCCGACATGCCCTCTGAACACGCTCATGAGCTCTACCACGTTCTGTTTTCCTATCACGATATTTTTTACTTTAACGATTGTCCTTTGGCCGAAACTACAGCTGTTAAACATCGCATTAATACCGACGATGCCCCTCCCATTCATCGCCGCCCGTATCGAGTATCACCCGCTGAGCGTCAAGTTATTCACGCCGAAGTTCGCAAAATGCTTGCCAAGAACATTATTGAACCGCCATGTAGTCCACGGGCGTCACCTGTTGTACTGGTAAAAAAAGAAGGATGGTGAAATGACGCAACACAGCAGCTGCAGAATACTCTCCTGTTCATTTCTCTGTACTTGAGCTTTTAAGTTACTGAAAAGAAACCACGTGAGCAGCGACACACACTGCAGCCAAGCAACGTTTCTTGCTGGTAGCTGGTAACGAACTCGGCGCACAAGTATGCTCTATCGACGAGGCTGCATCTCTTTCCCCTTCAAAAGCCCAGTCGCTCCAGCGGGCGTTTTGGTCGTGTTGAGCGGCGAAGTTGCACTGGTCCCGCTTCTGATGCACTCGTTTGTCGAGTCTCTGCGGCCGGCTGGGGAGTCGCTGGACTGTTGTGCGCCATTGCAATTGCTTCTCGAGTATGTGCGGCTGGCTGTCTTTCCGCTGAGCTGCGGCCTTTGCGTTGTCGCTTCCGCTAGCCGTGTCCTCAACTGATCCACATGATGGCGCCCAGGGGTGTCTCCAGCCTTACCATGCGATTCCCCTCCACTGTTATCACAGTCCCTAGTAGCCATTTTCGCCCTCGCTGAAATTGGCGGGACCAGATGCGCTTTCCAGATGGGAACAGTGGTTGTGTATTAGCCGACGAAAACTGTTCCTGAATCGCGTGAGCCTCTGCAGGTGCCTCGCCTTCTGGGAAGTGGGCAGACAACCTTGTCCGGGGCTGGAATCCAATGAGTAGTTGTGCGGGTGACTTACCACTTTCGAGAGACGTCGATCTGTAACGGAACAGAAAACGGGACAGCTGTTCCTGTAATGTGTCGCGTTTGTTTTTCTCGAGACCCTCTTTTATTGTTCGCACCGCCCGCTCCGTTAATCCATTTGATTGTGGATGGTACGGTGCCGTCCTGACGTGACGTATGCTGTTTTCCTACATGAACTTTGCCATTGCCGCGCTCGAGAACTGGGTGCCGTTGTCCAACACCACACACTGCGGAATACCAAAATGGGCGAAACTTACTCCGAGCAGCTGAACAGTTGCGTCTGTCGTCGCTGTTTTCGCAGGCGTTGCTTCTATCCACTTGGTTTCCGCGTCAACTAGGATGAAGATTAGGTAACCATCAACCAGTGCCTGCAAGATCTATATGTAATCGGTACCACTACTTTCCTGTCTTGGGCCACGGGGAAGAAAATTGCGCCGCAGACATCGACCAACACTGCACGGACTGGGGTCAGCCTTTCACAAACCTTTCAATGTCATTGTCTAATCCGGGGTACCAGAATAACGTACGTGCAAGCCTCTTCATGGCCCCGATCCCTGGGTGCGTATCGTGCAGCTCGTTCAATAAGCACTGTCGGGCTGTCTCCGGCACGACGACACGATGACCCCAGTAAATGAGGCTATGGCTCACTATGAGATCGCGTTGGGGGGTTAAGTACGGAAGCAGATGCTCCTTGGCAAGATGTGATGGCCAGCCACGCTCGATCCATTCCCGCACTTGCCGAAGTGTGCCGTCCTCGTGGGTCAGACCAATTATTTCTTCAGATGGAAGGGTACTTGCATCTATACCCTGCGTGTAAGCACATATTCCATTACCACTTGACTTCCGCGTTCACGATCCCCTGGCAAAGGCATGCGACTAAGAGCGTCCGCGTTGCCCCCCCCCCCCATTGTGCAGTCCATTGCGGTATTCCAGATAGTGTTGGTATGCTGATAGAAGGAGCGCCCAACGCTGAACTCGAGCTGCCGCCATCTGCGGAATCGGTTTGTCTGGGTGGAAGAGCCCGGTGAGTGGCTTGTGATACATTACTAACCTGAAACGGTTGCCGAACAGGAAATCGCGAAACTTCGAAATTCCAAACAGCAAGGGCAGCGCTTCTTTCTCTCTTTGTGAATAATTGCGTTCTGCTGACGTCAGCGTTCTCAGCGGTGAGATAATACTGCGCCTAAACCGTCTGAGGAAGCGTCACACTCTAGTCGCAATTCCTTCTGCGGATCGTAGTGAACCAGAAAATGTGCCTTTAACAAGGCACGCTTTGCTTCCTCAAAAGCTCTTTCCTGCTCTTTCCAGTTCCAGCGTCGGCCTTTCGCCAGCAACCGATAGAGTGGAGCCAGGGTCGTAGCCCAAATTAGGCAAAAACTTTGAGTAATACATTATTAGCCCCAGAAACGACCTAAGTTGGCTTACCGACTCTGCTTTTGGTGCAGCTGTTACGGCTTCGAGGTTGTCACGCAGCGGGTGAAGGCCGGTTGCATCAATCTTGTGCCCCAGAAACTGCACTTCTTTGTCTCGGAACCGACATTTGGCTTTGTTCAGCTGGAAGCCACTGTCTCGCAGTCTCTGCAACACTTGTCGAACCGTCGACGTGTCATGCTGTTTCTCGGCGATTATGATGTCGTCCAAATATACGCGCACTCTTGGTTAGCCCCGCAATAACGACTCAATGCGCCGCTGGAACAGTGCGGGAGCAGACGAGATGCCGAAGGCTAAACGGTTGTACGAGTATAAGCCCTGGTGCATGTTGATGACGGTTATCTTTTTAGCCTTTTCGTCAAACGGGAGCTAGTTATAAGCATTCCGCAAGTCCAGTGTAGTGAATACTTCTCCCCCATAGAGCGCAGCAAAAATGTCACCCACCTTTGGCAAAGGTGAGTGGCAGGATTCACGGAGAGTTTAAAATCGCCGCACAGCCTGATGTCCCCATTCTTCTTCACCACTGGTACAACAGGCGCAGCCCACTCGGAAACACTCACCGGCGACAAGACGCCTTGCCGAACGAGGCGGTCAATTTCCGCGGACACGGCTTTGCGAAGCGCGAACGGCACCGAACGAGCCCTCCAAAACCGTGGCACCGCACCTTCTTTCTTGGGCAACTTCATGGGCGGACCTTTGCAACAGCCCAGCCGGTCTTCAAACAAGTCTGAGAACTCATCAAGCAGATCTTTTATGCCGTCTTCAGACTGCAGCGCATGAACGCCTGGTAGAGCCTGTTCTTCGAAGAGTGACAAGCCGGCTTCGCGGAAAGCTTGAATTGTGTTTCTACCGCACAGTAGTGGTCCGTCACAGTCGACTACCGCGAGCGAACTGTCCACTTGCGTCTTGCCGTGCTCCACCCTCATGGCGACTCGGCCGAGCACTGGAAGAGGCCCCAAGAAGCAGGCCAATCGAAGTGGCGGTTTTTCTAGCTCAGGCCACCACTTACGGTGCCTCTTAAAGACGTTTTTTTGGAATAACACTGATGGATGACCCTGTGTCGATAAGCATCCGCAGTGTCCTGCCGCCCCAGACCAAGTTTCGTTCCATTGGTCGCGTCCTCTGGTCAGCATTGTTCTGGGTGGATAGGGCAAAAAGCATTTCTTCCCCGCTGTCTTCCTTATCGAACAGTTCGTTGAGCGCATATGATCCCTGTTTGATTCGCCGACGTTGGCACATTCTCGCCAAGTGTCCTCCAGTGTCATATTTCCGGCACACCTTGCCGACACGTTGGCATTCGTGTGCCGAATGACTTGAGCCGCATCTCCAGCACGAAGGGCGTGGATCTCGTCTATCGTGCTCGCTGTCAGTATTTCGTCCGCTGCCTCGACACCGTTGAATAAAGAGCACATTGCTAGTGCCTTTCTCGCCATCCGCATTCCTCATTGTTAGGATGGATAGTTGGGCGTGTTGGTTAAGCATGATCTGAAGTGAAGGCGCTAAAAAGGCGATGGACGAAGAAGGAACACACACACACGCAGGGCGCCACTTCCAACAATCTTTAAGAAAACGATGGACGAAGAAGGAACACACACGCTGCGCGCCCTGTGTGTGTGTGTTCCTTCTTTGCCCATCGTCTTTATAGCGCTTTCACTTCAGAGCATTCCTCATGGAACGGACGTTAGGGTGAGACGTTTCTGAAGACATAGCGAATTGCTCAACTTCCTTTGCGTCAGCAAGAACCGCCTGGCGTCATCGTCCCGGATGCCACAGACTGTCCGGTATGTGGTATCCTGCTGCCGAAGTTGCAATCTTTCGCAAGACGTCGCAAGTCAGCCACAAAGTCTTTAACTGTCTCGCCAGCTTCTTGATTCCGTATGAAAAATGCGTGACTTGTCGCCGTCTCGTTCAATTGTGGGCTGTAGTGCTCTTCTAACACCTTCACAACTTCGTCGTACTCTAAACTGTTCACGTGCGTTGACGGGCATCGTCCCTGAAGAACTCGAACTACGCTTTCACTGAGCGATGCTACCAAAAGTGCACGGCGCTTTGATGAGTGCTTAATATCGTTGCCTTCGAAGTAAGCCTCGAGGCGAACACGGTAGGCATCCCAACTGCTTGCTGTCTGGTCAAACTCGGGTGGCCTTGATCCGATCTTCGTCGCCACTGAAGTGACGCAACACAGCAGCTGCAGAATACCGTCCTGTTTATTGCTCTGTACTTGAGCTTTTAAGTTATTCAAAAGAAACCACGTGTGCAGCGAAACCCGCTGCGGCCAAGCAACGTTTCTTGCTGGTAGCTGATAAGGAACTCGGTGCACAAGTGTGCTTTATCGACGACGCTGCAGACGCGCATGGCGCTTTTGCGCGGATTAGCGGCACCTTAACTGGGTTACCAAACAGGACGTGTCCCCCACCTCGGATTGATGACGCCCTTGACTGCCTCCACGGTGCTCGCTATTTCTCCTCTATTGACCTTCGCTCCGGCTACTGGCAGATTGCCGTGGACGATCTCGACGGCGAGAACACTGCTTTTGGAACACCCGACGGTCTTTATCAATTCAAAGTGATGCCGTTCGGTCTATGTAACGCTCCTGCCACTTTTAAACGTATGGTGGACTCCCTTCTCCACGGTTTCAAATGGTTCACGTGCCTGTGCTACTTGGACACCGTTATAGTATTCTCCCCAACGTTCGCTACTGTTGCAATCGGGTTGCAAGCCCCAAGGGTAGCGTTGGCCTGGCGGCCTGGGGCACAACTGGAAGTATCCGAAGGTCCCGGCAAAGCATGAGTCGACTGGTAACAGAACAACTTGTTTATTCTAGCATCGCAAAAGAGCGGGCGGTCAGGTCGACCGAAATGGAGAGACGGGAGAGCACGTTACTCGACAGAAGAAATCGGAGCCTCTCTTGGCCTCCGGGGGCAGCTGCTCTTATACTCTCGGAGTTGAGGGCAAGAAGGAACGCCTCGTCAGATGCGCAAGTGACGGCGCCGCTCGGGCACGTTGAGACGAGTAGGTGACGCATCCGCCGGGCCGGCGTCGGTCAGACCTCCTCGCTTCACAGTTGGGGGAGCTCCTCTCCCCGGCTGCCGCGCTTTGACAAGCGTGGGTGCCAACATGCACACACACGCACACACGTAGCGGCGTAGCGGCGGCGCCGAACGGGCCAAAATGTCCGCCGCTTTGAACGAAGCCCCGGCGTCCGCTGCATCCGCGCCGGCTATACCGCGCGTCGTAGGCGAAACGTAACAGACCGCCCCGCCGGGGGAAGGAGATCCCGATGGTCAGGGGACTGCATCCGCTGTCCGGAGGGATGTCGCTCGATGATGCTCACAACCGAAGTCGGTCGTCCCTCGGCGTTTCTTGAGCGCAGCGCACCGAGAAGGCCTCGTTCTCACGTTCAGGTTCACACAGGACACTGCAGAGTGACCTAGGGAGAGTTGCCATTTTTGTTTCTCGTTCCCAGCAAGCGTTAGAACTACGCCGAAACTCAACCGCTCAGTCAGCAAGCACGGCACAACCCTCACTAAGCCCTGCCAGGCTTTTTCCCCTTTTATACCACTGCCTAGTTCCTTACAGTAGTCTAGCAGCACTCAGAAAGCGTCCACAAATTGGAAAATTGCACTAGAAAGCACGTCATCACTTTGAAACACTAAACAAAAGCAATATGTTAAAAATCCTGCCTCAGGAAGAAAAACATCAGTAACAAACAACTCTGAGGCTGATTCCCACGTTAGGGGCTTCGACTTAAGCCATCGGCGTTACAGTTGAGACTCCCCTTTTTGTAACGCACCTCAAAGGAATATTGTTGCAAAGCGAGGCTCCAGCGCAGGAGGCGGCCATTTTTGGGAGAGATGGTCTGCAGCCATTGAAGAGGGCAGTGATCCGTCTCAATGATAAACCTCGAGCCGGCTAGGTAGCATGACAATTTCTGAACGGCCCACACGAGACACGCACACTCTTTCTCGGTGGCGCTGTACGCCTGCTCACGACTGGTCAGCTTACGACTAGCATACAGGACGGGGTGTTCCACTTCTCCATTTTCCCGTTGGCACAGTACAACGCCCATGCCTCGCTCACTAGCATCGCACTGAACAACGAACCCTTTTGTGTAGTCTGGCGATCGTAGCACAGGCTGGCTTGTTAGGGTGCTCTTTAGGGCGCTAAAAGCTCTTTCCTTTGTCTCGTCCCAGACGACTGTTTGGGGCTCTGTTTTTCTTAGAGCATCCGTCAGGGGAGCCGCGATATCAGAGTACCTGGGGATGTACCTCTGATAGTAGCCGGCGACACCTAAGAACGACCGAATATCGGTCTTCGTGCGCGGTTGCGGGAAGTCTCGCACAGCGGCCACCTTTATTTCAGAGGGGCGGCGACGACCCCGACCAATCACGTGACCGAGGTAGACAACCTCGGCCTGTGCTAACTGGCACTTGGGAGCCTTGACTGTCAAGCCCGCTTCGCGCAGGCGGGTTAGCACTGCCCGCAAGTGTGCCATATGCTCAGACCAGGTTGCGGAGAATATCGCTACGTCGTCTAAATACGGTAAAGCGAATTCTTGCTGTCCCCGCAACACTTTATCCATGAGGCTTGAAAAACAGTATGGCGCGTTCTTCAAACCAAAACTCAACACTTTAGGACGGAATGTTCCCATTGGTGAAATGAACGCTGCATACCTACTGGCCTCTTCTGTAAGTGGAACCTGCCAATAACCCCTGACAAGATCTAGGGTGGAAGTAAACTGAGCGCTACTAACTTTCTCAAGGCGCTCCTCGATGTTAGGGATCGGATAAATTTGATCCTTAGTGATGGAATTAAGCCTGCGGTAGTCGACGCAAGGACGAGGTTCCTTGCCCGGTACCTCAACTAAAATCAAAGGGGAGGTATAATCACTCTCACCCGCCTCAATAACACCGAGCTGTAGCATTTTCTTTACCTCAGCCTCCATAATATCGTGCTGGCGGGGTGACACCCGGTACGCCTTGAATCGTACTGGCTCTGGGGAGGTAAGTTCTATATCATGAGTAAGGACAGAAGTCCTACCAGGCCTCTCAGAGAACTGTCCTTGAAACTCTTGTAAGAGCTGGTGTAGTTCGGTTTTCTGCTCAGGCGACAGCGGTGTTTTACTGATTAAGTCACTAATGACTTGATCGGTGTCTTCCCTGTTCGTCACTGAGCCTAGTCCTGGAAGGTCGACCGGAAGCTCTTCGGGAACGTTTACCATCATACACACCACTGCTTCCCGTTGCTTATAGGGTTTGAGCAGATTACAGTGGTAAACTTGCTGTGCTTTCCGTTTTCCTGGCAGACTCACCACGTGGTTGACGTCCGACAGTTTTTGAACAATTCGTGCTGGGCCCTCCCACTGCACGTCGAGTTTGTTTTTTAGCGATGTGCGCAATATCATGACCTCATCGCCCACCTCAAAACGACGGGCCCTGGCTGTCCGATCATAATAAACCTTGGCCCTCTGCTGGGCCTTTGCCATTGCTTCACCTGACAACTCCTGTGCCCTTCTTAAGCGTTCGAGGAGCCTAAGCACGTACTCCACCACGACTGGGTCGTCGCCCCTGCCTCCCCACGATTCTCGAAGCATGCGAAGCGGAGACCGAAGCGAGCGACCGTACACCAGCTCAGCTGGCGAAAACCCCGTAGCCGCATGCGGCGCGGTCCTTAATGCAAACATCACCCCGGGCAGACACAGCTCCCAGTCCGTTTGTTGTTCAAAACACAATGCTCTCAACACGCGCTTCATGACGGAGTGGAGCTTCTCAACGGAATTCGACTGTGGGTGGTACACTGAGCTGTGTAACAGCTTTACCCCACACCTTTCGAGAAAAGTTGTCGTCAAAGCGCTAGTAAACACTGTGCCCTGATCTGATTGGATTTCCGCAGGAAAACCAACTCGCGCAAATATGGACAGTAGTGCATTGACTATCTCAACTGAGCTGAGTTCTTTAAGCGGCACTGCTTCAGGGAACTTTGTCGCTGGGCAGATCACAGTCAAAATGTGTCTGTACCCCGTGGCTGTTACCGGCAGAGGTCCCACTGTATCAATAACGAGCCGTCTAAAAGGCTCCGTAATGATAGGTACCAATTTCAACGGCGCCCTCGATTTGTCCCCTGGTTTGCCCACCCGCTGACAGGTGTCACATGTCCTCACGAAGTGGTCTGCGTCCCGAAAACACCCTGGCCAATAGTACTCTTGCAAGAGACGGTCCTTAGTTTTCTTAACTCCTAGGTGTCCGGACCACGAACCCCCGTGCGACAAGCGCAACAGATCCTGACGGTAGCACTGAGGAACGATCAGCTGATCGAACTCCACTCCCCTGCGGTCTAGATACTTCCGGTCCAGGACCCCACCTCTTTCCACAAAACGAGCATTTTTCTTGGCGATAGCTTCCTTGACAATGCAGCGTATGTTTTCTAGGCTGCCATCTTTTTTTTGCTCGGCTATCAAAGCCGACCGGCTGACTTTTAGCAACCTATTAAGTCCGTCTGACGTAGGCGCGATGAGCAAATCTGCAGATAGCTCTTCTAACTTTCCCGTGTCGGGCATTTCCTCTCCAGTATCTGGTGCCTTCAACGCTACAGCCTCAATTTTATTCAGTTCGGACGTGCTCTGAATATCAGCTTGCTGCGCCTCTGACCCTTTCTCATTGTTCGACAATGTCGGCCCCGCAACTACCGCCTTTGCAGCGAGCTCCCGAACCTTCGATCTGGTTAAGGCCTGAACGCTAGCCTCACCAAACAAAAGCCCCTTCTCGCACAGGAGGTCATCGGACCTGTTCGAAAATAGGTACGGGTACTGGGGGGGGGGGCATCATAGATGACACTGCGGCCTTCGTCTCAAGCGCTCCGAAAGGTCCTTCAATAAGCACTTTGGCTACGGGCAGACACACGCTATGAGCTTCCATGGCTTGCCTGATCCATGCGCACTCGCCCGTGAACAGCTGCGGAATCGCGAAGCACTCAGCACTCTTTCCCGTTCACGAGGAGGTCTCGCATGTAAGGCTCGAGAAGCTTCATGTTCTTGTCAGTGCTGCATAATGACAAAAACACGACTTTTGTTTTTGTTTCTGGACACTGCGCCGAAAAGTGACCCGGCTTCTGGCACGTATAACAAAGGCGCGCTTGCCTCGTCTCGAACCGCTTTCTGCGTTCGGCTTCGGCTGCCGCCGTCTCCTTACGCTCGGTAGGACTGCTTTCACTCACGTCCGCACTACGTGTGTCGCCCCTTGCTCTCATGGGTGTGAACTTCGGCCTCTCAAACTTGGAGCCAAATTCACCCTTTTGACCGTCCTTAGCTCCGCGAGCCCGACGCGTCACAAACTCTTCGGCTAGCTCAGCGGCTCTAGCCACCGCACTAACGTCTGGCCTATCCAAGACCCAGTACCGCACGTTCTCAGGTAACCGACTATAAAACTGTTCCAGCCCGAAACACTGCAGAACTTTCTCGTGGTCACCAAACGCTTTCTCTTCTTTGAGCCACTCCTGCATGTTTGACATAAGCCTGTACGCAAACTCCGTATATGACTCACTTCTGCCTTTCTCATTTTCCCGAAACTTCCGACGGAACGCCTCCGCTGACAGCCTGTACTTTTTTAGCAGACTCGATTTCACTAGTTCGAAATCCTCTGCCTCCTCTCTCTTCAAGCGAGCGACTACGTCGGCCGCCTCGCCGGGTAACAAAGTGAGCAAGCGCTGTGGCCACGTTTCCCGAGAGAACCCCTGCTTCTCGCACGTTCGCTCAAAGTTAACCAGGAACAAACCAATGTCCTCTCCAAGCTTAAACGGCCGCATCAGGTCAGTCATTTTGAACAATACTCGTTCTCCTGCACCGTGTGCCTGACTTTCATTACGAGCGCGTTCCATCTCTACCTCGAGACGCTTCATTTCCAAAGCGTGTTGACGGTCGCGCTCTTTTTCTTTCTCTTGTTGCTCGCGCTCTCTTTCTTTCTCTTGTTGCTCTCGCTCTTTCTGTTCTTTAAGTTCGCGCTCCTGTTTATCTTTTTGTTCTTTAAGTTCGCGCTCCTGTTTCTCTTTTTGCTCTTTAAGTTCGCGCTCCTGTCTTTTCGCCCTCTCCTCAATGGTCTCAAGGCATTCCGACAGCTCGTCATCCTCAGCTTCTAACTCAAGAATAGCCCTTAGCAGTTCTGGTTTTCTGAGTTTGTCTGAGACATCCAGACCCAACTCTCTTGCAAGCTCCAGCAATTTCGGTTTGCGCAACGACTTCAAATCCATGGCTGCTCTGAATGCTGCTTTCTCTACTGCCTACTATTGTCTTGCCGCAAGCTAACCCGGCAGCAACGACAATCACAATTACCAGCTCTGTTTCTGACACTAACAAAAGCCTGGCAAAACTCAGAAGAAGAATGTCCCGCACTCACCAAACCTCGCAGCCAAGAATTCAGCGCAGTCGTTCCGCTGCAGGCAACCAGTCATCACACAGGGCTCGTTGCACTGCTCCCGGATGGTCGTTGTGCTGCTCAGCATACAGTCAACCGCATATCTTCGCTGCTGGCCTCTGTTGTCGCGATCTCACCGCTGGCAGACAGTTGTTGCAATCGGGTTGCAAGCCCCAAGGGTAGCGTTGGCCTGGCGGCCTGGGGCACAACTGGAAGCATCCGAAGGTCCCGGCAAAGCATGAGTCGACTGGTAACAGAACAACTTGTTTATTCTAGCATCGCAAAAGAGCGGGCGGTCAGGTCGACCGAAGTGGAGAGACGGGAGAGCACGCTACTCGACAGAAGAAATTGGAGCCTCTCTTGGCCTCCGGGGGCAGCTGCTCTTATACTCTCGGAGCTGAGGGCAAGAAGGAACGCCTCGTCAGAGGCGCACGTGACGGCGCCGCTCGGGCACGTTGAGACGAGTAGGTGACGCATCCGCCGGGCCGGCGCCGATCAGACCTCCTCGCTTCACAGTTGGGGGAGCTCCTCTCCCCGGCTGCCGCGCTTTGACAAGCGTGGGTGCCAACATGCACACACACACACACACACGCACACACGAAGACACGTGGCATTGGAACATGCCTGGACGCGCTTGGCGGGGAGGCGTAGCGGCGGCGCCGAACGGGCCAAAATGTCCGCCGCTTTGAACGAAGCCCCGGCGTCCGCTGCATCCGCGCCGGCTATACCGCGCGTCGTAGGCGAAACGTAACACTACGCACCTCGAGCGCCTCTCAGCACTCCTGGACGTTTTTCGTCCAGCCAGTCTGCAACTCAACGCATCGAAGTGCCAATTCGGCCGTCACCACATTACCGTCCTTGGACATCTCGTTTACGCGGCTGGAGTTCAACCGGACCCAGGCAAGATCCATGCTGTTACGCACTTCCCTGTTCCGAAGTGTGTCAAGGATGTGCGCAGCTTCATCGGCCTTTGTTCGTAATTCCGCCCTTTCGTGAAAAATTTCGAGGCCATAGCACGACGACTAACCGAGCTTTTGAAAAAAGACGCCCCTTACCAGTGGGGCTTTAACGAGGCCTCTGCATTCTCGCTTCTAATCGACCTTCTGACAACGCCTCCCGTTCTGGCTCATTTCGATCCTTCTGCGCCTACCGAAGTCCGTACTGATGCCAGCGGTCACGGAATCGGCGCAGTACTGGCAGAGTGTCAGCGCAGCAACGACCGTGTTATCGCTTGCGACAGAAGGCTCCTCACACCCCGGAGCGCAACTATTCCATCACTGAGCGTGTGTGTCTGGCCCTAGTTCGGGCAGTTCCGAAGTTCCGCCCATACTTATATGGCTGACCCTTTTCCCTTGTCATGGACATCACGCGCCTTGCTGGTTGTGCTCACTGAAAGATCCTGCAGGAAGACTTAGTCGCTGGACCTTACGCCTTCAAGAATATTCGTATTATATCCCCTAAAAATCTGGTCAACAACACAAAGACGCTGACTGCCTGTCTCGCTACCCGGTAGACGAGCCTGACGACGCCGACAGTAGAACCACCAACGGCATTTTCTCTGTGACTGCCTTCGCTAACATCGCCGATGAGCAGTACCGAGACCTATCCCTGCGAGCACTCATCGAGCGTCTACACCTACCGACGCATCCGTTCGCCGATATGTTCTCCAGGGCGGCATTCTATACCGAAGGAACTTCCTTCCTGACGGATCTGATCTTATTGTCGTGCCAAAACATCTACGACAGACTGTGTTCTTTGAGATGCATGATGCACCCATTGCGGGACATCTTGGGGTAACCCGCACGTACGACCGCGACCGCCGCCGCTTCTATTGGCCTCGTCTCGCTCGCTCCGTCCGACGTTATGTTGCTGCCTGTGATCAATGCCAGCGTCGGAAAACACCTCAGGTGCTACCTGCCGGTCATCTCCAGCCGATCACCGTCCCTGCGGAACCGTTCTTTCGTGTTGGATTAGACCTCCTCGGTCCCTTTCTCACGTCATCTTCTGGGAACAAATGGGTAGCCGTCGCAACTGATTACCCCACCCGATACGCTATCACGCGAGCTGTCCCTACCAGCTGCGCCACTGACGTCGCGGACTTTCTCTTGCGTGACATAATCTTGCTTCATGGCGCCCCGCGACAGCTGCTTACTGACCGTGGTCTTAACAACCTCTCGAAAGTTATCGCTGACATTGTGCGTTCCTGCTCCATTCAACACAAGCTGACTACCTCATACCATCCTCAAGCTAATGGCCTGACAGAGCGGTTAAACCGTACTCTTACCGATATGCTGTCCATGAACGTTTCCAAGGACCGCCAGGACTGGAACATTGCGTTTCCTTACGTCACATTTGCGTATGTTTCTTCCCGGCACGACACCGCCAGATTTTCTCCATTTTATTATTTATTATTTCATTTAATATTTACAAATACTGCAATCTCATTTAGAGACATAGCAGAGGTGGGTTACATAACTTATGAACACAACATGTCAATCAGCATGGTTAGGCAGTTCTTTCTGAAATTGATTAGTCGGCAATGAACGCAGAGAACCATCTAAGTTATTCCATAATTCAACAGTGTGTGGAAAAAAAGAAAACTTGTAGCAATCTATTTTTGGAACGAAGGGATCTATGTTTAATGGGTGAGAACGTCGGCTTACTCGCGCAGTAGGTGTGGTTAGCGAGATAGGCGTTTCCATGTTAGTCGATCCATGTACGATTTTGTGCAGCAGGATTAGGCGGTCACACGTGCGACGAAACGACAACGGGTCCAGTGATAAAGCGTGTGCGTGGGATGACGCTGAAAACATACGGTCGTAACGGCCATAAATAAGTCTAACAGCTTTTTTCTTGATAGATACTAGTTTGGAAATATCCTTTAGGCGATAAGGCGACCACACTACAGAGGCATACTCTAAAACAGGTCTAATTAGTAATTTATAGGCCGTAAGCTTGCACTCTTTAGTGCCGTGTTTTAAAGTTCGTTTTAGGCACCCTAGTTTTCGCATCGCTTTAGAGCAGACTATATTGATGTGATTATGCCATCTAAGGTTAGTTGTGATAGTAAGTCCAAGGTATTTGAACTCGTTAACTTCGTTAATACTGTATCCTTGTGTGCTGTACGTAAATTTTAGGGGCTGTTTCTTATTAGTAAAAGACATTGCCACAGTCTTGCTGAAGTTAATGCTCATCTGCCATGTGTGACTCCACTCTGAAAAGGATGAAAATACGTTATTAAGCACTTCTTGATCACGAAGAGTACGAATGTTAGAATAGATCACGCACTCATCTGCGTAAAGGCGTATTTTCACTTGTGTGTTTCTGGCTACTTCAATAATGTCGTTAACATATATGATGAATAGGAGTGGCCCGAGGACTGAGCCCTGCGGCCCCCCTGACATGACCTGAGCTATAGAAGAGGTTTTGTAATTAAAAGTGACGGATTGGAAACGTAGATGCAGGTAATCGGATATCCAGTCAATTAGTTTATTACCAGGAAAGATTGCAGCAAGTTTTAGAAGCAATTTTTTATGGCCTACCGTGTCAAATGCTTTTGAGTATTCGATAAAGATGGCATCAAGCTGACCGCGGTTATTTAGAGATGTGGCTATGTCATGTGTGAATTCTAATAACTGCGTTGTTGTAGAAAATCCTGCTCGAAAACCATGATGCTGTGGAGACAGAAAGTTATTTGCCGATAAATATTGAATGATGTGCTTATGGATGATGTGCTCGAGAAGTTTGCAACACGTGGTCAGAAACAATATTGGCCTGTAGTTAGTGATTAGCTGTTTGCTGCCAGGTTTGAAGACGGGAATAATGTTAGCTTGTTTCCAAACACGAGGAACTGTCGACATCTCAAGAGATTTGTTAAATATAACTGTCAAATACCGGGCGTTCCATTCAGAGTATCGCTGTAAAAATTTGTTTGGCACTCCGTCGGCTCCAGAACTTTTTGTAGTATCGATTGTTAGTAATAAGTTGAGAACACAGTATAAGTTATAACGAGAGTAGAAAGCTCTGGTAAAGTGTTGTTGACGCAAAAAGGGGTATCGACGCCGTCATCCTGACAAAATACGGATTGAAAGTAAGTGTTGAATGTTTCGGAAATAATCACCGGATCAGAGCAAGGGCGATCGTTTATGGTGAATGATGAAGTGTCGTGAGCAGCCAGAAGCACCGTTTTCCAAAACTTTGATGGGTTTTCTTTCAAGAATGTTGATAACGTGGTGTCGAAATAAAAGTATCTGGCTTCGTGCATTTTAGTTTTTAATTCGGACTGAAGCAGGTGCAGTTTTGAGCATTGGTCTACTGTATGGTCGCGAACCGACCTTGCCCCTTGACACGGCACTTCCTCCTGCAGCGATCTCAACAAGCGAGTATGAGCGCGACGCCATTGCCCTCGCCGACCATGCACGCCAGCTTGCCTGTACTCGACTGACGGCCTCGCAAACCACTCAGCAGCGGCAGTACAACGCCCGCTACCGTGATGTACAGTTTCCGCCTGGTGCCCTCGTGCTCCTGTGGTCGCCCTCTCGTCACGTCTGTCTTTCAGAGAAGCTCCTTTCGCGATACACAGGGCCCTACACAAGGCTCTACCGCGTGCTGCGCCAGGTGACGCCTGTGACGTACGAAATTGCTCCTGTGAGTTCAACCTCGTCTTCTACTCTGGCATCTAGTGATGTGCACTTCAGTAGGCTCAAGGCCTACAACAATGCTTCCGAGTCCGGCCTTTAGTCGCTGCGCCACGGCGCTTTTCGCGCCGTGTGTGGTGCTACGGAACAGTATTTGCGATGACGAAGAGGCGAGCAGTGTGAAGACGACGACGACGATTTGAGGCTAGCGCGGACTGTTGCCTGTTGACCAAGTGCGGCGTATTTCCTTGTAAATATACTTGTACATAGCTTTTCGTCTGCTTCTTCCTACGTAGCAACCCAAGACTGCATCCGTACAAGAGCGGGCGTCACGCGCCCTGCGCAAGGCCACTACTGCGACTGAGATGAGAGCTTATGCTCCGGCGCCGGACATACTATGGCAACGGAAAGAAACGCGGAAAGCGGAGCGCATGGCCCAAGCATAACTAAAGGTGTAGTGCGCGCCGTCCAGTCATCACCATTGACAGGCGGGCACATCCGGTTTGATAGCGCTGTGCGATGGTGCGCCCCTTATCCTGCGACATTTTTGCTTCTGTTCTGCTTCTGTTTTATTTGAAAACGAGGAAAGGTGACAGTACAGTAATGATGACAGCGCAAACCGTACTATCGCGATGAAAAGGAACGCGAACCGCGGAAAGAGTGGCTTTTGGCACAGTCAGCACTAGCGCGAGGATACGTGTCAACTCATATGCTTTGGCTGTTGGTAGGTGAATTTCTGCTTTCAGTCGGCGCCACCGTAGCGCCAGACGTGACTGGAAGATGATGAGCTTTCCTTGCCAATATGCCTGGCAAGTAAAATGCCGCACGCTTTCATGCTGTCGCGATGCTTGAACAAGGAAATAAACAAGGAAATTGTTTTGATACAGCAGCGATTGGGCTAAACGTATTATACCAATTTGACGCGCGGAAACACAAACTTTCTTTCTCTTTTTTTTTTGCTTTATGCAGCTTTGATCCCACCTGCTTCAAGCGAACAAGCCTCAGCGGGGGCTGCTCCGTTAATATTTGGGGTGCCATCACAGCCGAAGGCTTGGGTCCCCTTATACGGCTAGATGAACGCTTCACTGCAGCAGAATATTGTAATGTAATCGAGCAGGTTGTCCTGCCCTTTGCTTTGGATGGACCATTCAAGGATTGGCTGTTTTAATTATCAGCATGACCTTTCTCCAATCCGTACTTCACGTTCTGTGGAGGCTTTCCCAGAGAACCTTGCAAACCGTAAACTTTCGTGGCCAGCAAAAGGAGCGGACATAAATCCAATTGAGAATGTCTGGAGAATTATGATATCACGCTTGTCACGTCTGCAGCTCCATAAAATGAACGACTCCCTCTTGGGCTGCTGTTGACGTCGAGTGGGCAGGCTTCACGGCACTAAGCTAGCCACAGACCTGTTTGCCTCTATGCCAAGGCGCATGTAATCCATCGTCCTGGCCGAAGGAGACTTCACCAACTATTAATTAATGCAAAGTATGTTTTTGTCGAGCAAATCTGCTTCGTGATTTCCTCAGACTTTGTGCCAGCTTGAGCTTTTGTTTCAGTTGTTCTTTATGTCTTTCTTTGACCAATAACTTTGCTATGGTCTGGAATTCACGCTTCAGTTCTGTTAAGCACACCCGCATCGCGATAGCATGAAAGCGCGCCGCGCTTTACTTGCCGGACATATTTGCAAGGAAAGCTTATCAACTTCCAGTCATTTCTGGCACTCGAGACGCACATGCGGTGCGATAGCGCCAGCCGGAACAAGATTGTAGCGCTGCGGTGGCGCTGACTGAAAGCAGAGATTCGCCTAGCGACAGCCAAAGCATATGAGAGTTGGACACGTATCCTCGAACTAGCGCTGACTGAGCTAAAGGCCACGCTTTCCGCGGTTTGCGTTTCTTTTCAAAGCGATAGTACAGTTTGCGCTGTCATCATTACTGTATCATCACCTTTGCTCGATTTCAAATAAAGCAGAAGCACAACAAAAGCAAAAATATCGCAGGACAGGGGGCGCACCATCGCACAGCGCTATCAAACCGGATGTGCCCGCCTGTCAATGATGATGACTGGACGGCGCGCACTATACCTTCATTTATGCTTCGGCCACGCGCTACGCTGTTCGCGTTTCTTTCCATCGCCATAGTACATGGATAAATTACATAGTACATGGTAAACCTTTGGGATGCGCGCAAGGGACCACAGTTGACGTACGAAGCGAATGGCCGACATTGCGACCGTGTACGACTTCGACGTCGCACTGCCGTCGCTAGGAGATACGCCAAGCGCCTGTATCGGGAACGTTGGAGCCAGGACTGCTCATAATTCAACGAGAGAACTGGCCTCCATAAGGTGTGGCACATGTTCAAGGCTATGACAGGTCAGCATAAAACACGTAGCGCTATTTCAAACGTCTTGCTCAAAACTAGCCGATCAGTCAGCCAACTCCAAGATGATGCCGCGAACACGTTTCTTCCCCAACCGTCAACGCTCACGAACGTCGACATTTACCGGAAGACGCCGCCTGTGACCAATGAGGGCCTCCAGGCCCCATTCTCACTCTTCGAGCTCAAACAGGCACTTTCTTCCATCAACGCGCGCAGCGCGCCAGGCTATGACGGCGTGACCTGGGCGGCTCTGGGGAATCTGCAAGAAAACGCAGAAAAGCAACTTCTGGAGGAAATTAACGAAGTGTGGGCCAACGGTGAAATCCCAGCAGGATGGAAGCATTCGATAGTCACACCAGTCACAACCAAACAAACAGCCAGATGTACTGTCGAACATCCGCCCTGTATCTCTCGCACTTACTACTTGTAAGCTGGCGGAGCGAACGGCCCTGACACATATCTCACTTTCTAGAAACAGAGGGTCGCTATCATCCAGCACAGACAGAGTTTAGACCAAACCTTGGCACTCATGACAGCATCCTACTTGTGAGGGAAGGTGTACTGCGTCGAAAGACAGTAGGTCGCGCAAGCCGCCACCCGAGCATCTTCGTGGCAGTGAACCTCCGTAAAGCTTTTGACACTGTGACGCATGAGTCAATCGTCGTGGCAGCTGAGAGGCACGGAATCACAGGTCGCCCCCTCAAGTTTGTGTGTTCCTTCCTTCAAGATCGTACATTTTTCATACGGGTAGACGGAGACGTCGGGAAGGTGTACTCAAACATAATGGGAGTCCCACAAGGTTCCATGCTATCACACGTCCTCTTTAATTTGACTATGATACGCCTGGCTGAGCGGCTGGAGGCTATTTCTGAACTATGCTTCACAATTTATGCAGATGAAATCACGTTATGGACTACATCACGACCAATTGGCGAGCAGCAGGAGACCCTGCAGACGGAACTTGACGTTATTGACCACCACCTGCCACAAACTGGCATGCGGTCATCTCCAGAGAAGACAACCCATGTGGTGATCCAAGGTACAACGCAGGACGAAGCAGCCCTCACGCTCACTCTCGCAGGCGAAACGCTGCAGCGAGCGGAAAAATCAGTGCGAGTTCGCGGGATACCTATTGACCGCACAGGCACAGCGGACGCGTGGCTTGTAGACCTTCCTAGGTATACTTTGTGGCGCAAAATACATTTCTTGAAAAGGGACAGATGAAAGGAAGACAGTCTTCCTTTCTTCTGTCCCTTTTCAAGAAATGTATTTTGGGCCACAAAGTATACCTAGGAAATCTAAGCACCAACTTGCCCAAGAAGAAGTCCTTTTGCAGACCTTCGTCGGACATGGCACAACACTATATGCACCTCATAAAACGAATCTGTTTCCGCATGGGCGGTGCTGGTACCGACGTATGCCGAAAGCTTGTTAGTGCTTTGCTGACATCCCGAGCGATATACGGAGCCCATTGTTATGACCTGCTTGCTCGGCACTGGACACAGCTAGAGGTACTCCACAGATCAGCTCTCCGTGTTATAGCAGGGCTCCCGAAACACACATGCGTCGAGGAGCTACATCGCTATGCGAAGTTGCCTACCCTCCGTGGAACCATGGAAGCATCGAAGGCAGGACACGAGGAACGCCTGAAGCACACCAGACAAGGCAGCACTCTACTGGCCTACATGGGAAAGGATATATCAACTTTGCCACAACTGCCATCCGACCTTTCAACGTGGGGTGACATCGCTGTCGTTGAGACTACACCAACGCCCCAAAACATGGGCGCCCAACATGCGTACCACCGGGCAGCATTCGCTGCGCGTCACGCGCAGAAATTGGCAGACGCACCGCCAAGCCACGAACAAGTTTACACTGACGCAGCTTTCGACCCACGCACCAGCGAGGGAGCAGTCGCTTACCACATAGTGGGTGCTTGTGCGACGCATTGTACCTTTACAACTGCTGATGCCGATGACCCAACGGAACTTGAACTCCACGCAATAGTCTAGGCATTAGATAAGGGTTTCAAGCACCACGCAAGCAAAACACATTGATATATACACCGACTCTCAGTATGCGCTGCATGCCTGCAAGTTACGCCGCACAGCATAATCGGAAGTACTCCTAGTCAAGCAGGCCTTCAGGCGTGCGGAGGCCCACGGGGTCACTGCAGCACTTCATTGGATCCCTGGTCAGCAGGGCATAGAGGGAAATGAGAGAGCCCACGAGGCGGCGCGCGCCCTTTCCTACCGCGTCGTCTCCCGGGATCCTTCAGAAACTCTCACAACCAGCTCACGCAGCACGACAAATGGAGCCCCGTATGACCAAGACAGAACCGACACAAGAGGGAACTCCGTGCCAGTGTGTCGTCGGGCCTAGACCCACTTCCCTCGGGTCTTCCCAGGTCGGGGCAGGTGCTGCTGCACATGCTCCATTCCGGCTTCGTCCTCACATCGGATGTGCTGGAGCGGTGGCGGCAGTACCCGCCACGCCGGGAAAGACACGCTCCATCTCCCAACTCCTTTCCATCGCAGGGACCCGGCCCTCGCACAGCCTCCTAGGACCAAGCGCCGCAGGCGCCACACAGGTGCCCTGACTGTGACATGGCCACCCGGCCATCCGCAGCCGATCTGTTTTGGGAGTGCCAGCGACACGCTCAGCAGCGGGACCGCCACATGAGGGCGGTGCGAGTGTCGTCCTACGAGGAGTGGTTTAGACCGGGAACTGGCTCGATGGATTCCGACAGGGTCATTCTGTATTCGCTCTTGGCTTTCGCCAAGAACGCGCAGCTCCTAGGAAGGCTCTGAATACGCCCCCCCCTTACTTTTCCTACTCCCCATTATAGGCCTTCGAGCCATCCCTCAATAAATACATCTTGTCATCATCATCATCATCATTAACTGTGCAATATTTTGACTGCTTCTGATTTTTACCTGCAGGTGTTGCTGCGAGATCCTTAGCATGGCTGAGTGCAGCAATGTAACACTTGGTGGAGGCATTTGAAGTGGTAGCCAAAAATATAAAGAATCGTCCTTGTCTTCATGAATGCTTTCAATTTCTACATGCAGTGGTAACAATCACTATTGGTGCAAAGCATCACATCTATGCGGCAAGTGCCATAGCTCGAAACTGAATTTTTCCAGAAGCATAACTGCGAGTCGGCCTAGTTGGAACAGATTCATCGCACAAAAAGTTTTAAGATGAATTTTTCCTTTAGGGTTTCACAAGGTGCCTGATATGTCCACATTAGATGTGATCAATTTCTTTTTATTTATCCCGGTGTGGTGAGAGCACCATTAAATTGTTTTTTTTTATTTTTGTGTGGCTTGTTTTTAGGTTTGTTTCTGAATTTATCAAGCAGCAGTCTCATGATGCTAAAGTGACTCATGTAATGACAATCATCAGCTTTTGTTTTGCAGAAAAACAATGCACTTCCTGACCCATTGTTTGCTATACCATTACGCGCATAATTTTGCAGAGTATTCTACATATATTGACTTGCTTGACTTTCATTAAAGAGTCTTGCATTTCCAAATACCATTCTTTCCTTAAGATCAATGGACACTTCTCATAATTTCTGTGCCTTGAGCTTCTATACTATGCATTCACCATTTTTGCTTGTTTCTGACTAGAAATGTGTTCTTTAATTTGGAGCTTGAATATTACCTTTGGAACACACAGACGGTCTTGCCATTGCATATTTGCATAACAGGGAAAAATTTCTCATTAAACATTTGCAAAACTCAAGAGAAGATTGATGAATGCAGCTTGCAGTGTGAGTTGACTGAATGAGCCATAAGAGTAACTAATCTCACTTGGTAAAATGAAGCATACATTAGTGTGATGTACAACATATGTTACACTAACGTGGAGGGTTCTCTTGCTTATACAGCAAAATAATCGGTGCGTGAGAAAAAATATTTTTGCATACCCTTTGTACACACTGATTTAAGGAAAATGAGCTGGAGCTGTCCAGATGAGCTACTTATTTCACCTGCGAGTATACTCAACAAAAATGTGTCCCAGCTGCTTAGTGGTGTTCAGTAATGTCAGTATTGCATATGTGCGTGTTGTCTAAAATAATTGAATTTTGAAAATGCCCGTAGGGATCTGATGTGCATATCTCAAGTTCGTACATGCAAAAGACTCAACATCAAGTGCAAGCGAACCGTCCCGCAGGCCCGGAATTGATCATGCAAATAGATTCGCTGCACACATTTGTGACCAGAAAAGATATGCCACATGGAATGGCATGCAAGGAAGTGTTGAAAATATTGCACAGTTAATAAAACGCCTACGCTATAAATATGTGGGTTCACGCACTCGATTTCGTCCGTATTCCGCACTCGCCACTTGCTTGCTTCGTGGCACAGCAATACTCGGCATCAGGCTGTTTTTCTGCTGTGGCCTTTGTAGAAGCATGATTGTTCAAAGTACAACAATTAAACAGATTCTATGACTCGCTTGCGGATTTGCCAGTACAATTCCGATGCGCTAGTCCGCCTGTCCAGCAATGTGCTACTGAAGGGAAACCTGCAAATAAAAACACTGCACCGCCTGAGTGTAGAGCTTCTTAGAGAAGAACTGAAAAGACGCAACTTGGACACGTCCGGTACGAAATACGATCCTATTCAGCGATTGCACGCCGATATCCAAGCAAACCGTGAACCAACTCCGACACCGGACCAAACGCCGTCGGCCGCAAGCTTTTCATTGGATCCCGCCGCTACTCAAGCTCTCGCAGCTTTGATGGAGCAATTGCCCTGGTCAGCTGCAACGACATTGCGCTACCTTTCAGCGTCGATTCCACTTTGACGAATCCCCGAGAGATGTCAACACATGGCTTAGCGAAGTGCATCGAGTGCAACAACTCGCCTCTTGGGATGGCGCCACTACTCGCCTCATCGCTTCTAGCAAACTGAAGAGTACAGATCGCAAGTGGCACTTGACATTTGGTCACCAGTATGTGACATAGCAGGAGTGGAGCAACGCGCTCAAGAACACTTTCTTTTCTGAGCTCTCCCTCATCGAGTGGCAGAAGCGTGTCTTCAAGATTAACGAACACGCCGACGAGAATCTCCGCCAATACACTTTCGCGAAATTGCGACTGGTGGTACAATGCCCTGTCCAACTTTCCGAGGGGCACAAGATCGACTACCTTCTTCAAGGCTTACGTGAGCAGCATATTATCGCCGCCATCGCTGCCAGCCAACCTTCTACCGTAAGCGATTTTATGGCGACGTGCATCAACCTCAACAAATGCGCTCAGCACGCCTGAAAGCAGCCCTACTCCAGCCTCTTGCCTGCCGAGCCACAGCGGAAGTCGCAGCATGATTATCCGCCTAGGTCTTCAACACCGAAGAATCCAGACCAGCCGCCTCAAAACTGCAGGTAACAGCCCACCACGCCACCGCGAGTTGCAGCGGTGGCGTAGAGGTAGAATAACCGCCTCGCGTGCAAGAGGTCCGTGGTTCGAATCCCGGTGCCGCGCAATTTTACACCGGATTTAAAAAAAAATCCGCGTGTTGATAAAATTGCATAAACAGGCCTGCAGTGTGGCCTGATGCCGGTGACCAGAACCGGTAAAGCACTCCCTCACCAGAGCAAGATTGGCCACACTGGTGCAGTACTTGGCCACAACCTTCCATATGAACACAGAAATCGAACCCCGGCCCTCAGTCCCCAGCAGCTGCGAAGCAACTGACCACGGCGGCGGTCAGACCTGCGACGCAGCAGAGGGTGCTAAGAATCCCTGGCTCTGGACAGGCCGCCATTGGAATATGAACCTGGTAACGCTAGAACGCGATCTACTGAGGCGAGTCTGGCAGTGCTA
Source organism: Dermacentor variabilis (assembly GCF_050947875.1). NCBI lineage: Eukaryota > Metazoa > Arthropoda > Arachnida > Ixodida > Ixodidae > Dermacentor > Dermacentor variabilis. The sequence goes on along the minus strand of NC_134573.1, from coordinate 14,491,515 downwards.
TTGGAGGAATTAGAGGGCAGTAAATGCGATATAATTGGGCTCAGTGAAGTTAGGAGGCTAAAAGAAGCATATACAGTGCTAAAAAGCGGGCACGTCCTGTGCTACCGGGGCTTCACGGAGAGACGAGAACTAGGAGTCAGATTCCTGATTAATAAGAATATAGCTGGTAACATACAGGAATTCCATAGCATTAACGAGAGGGTGGCAGGTCTTGTTGTGAAACTTAATAAGAGGTACAAAATGAAGGTTGTACAGGTCTACGCCCCTACATCCAGTCATGATGAACAGGAAGTCGAAAGCTTCTATGAAGACGTGGAATCGGCGATGGGTAAAGTGAAAACAAAATACACCATACTGATGGGCGACTTCAATGCCAAGGTAGGCAAGAAGCAGGCTGGAGACAAGGCAGTGGGGGAATATGGCATAGGCATTAGGAATAGCAGGGGAGAGTTATTATTAGAGTTTAATAATATGCGGATAATGAATACCTTCTTCTGCAAGCGGCATAGCCGAAAGTGGACGTGGAGGAGCCCGAATGGCGAGACCGAAAATGAAATAGACCTTATACTCTGCGCTAAGACTGGCATCATACAAGATGTGTATGTGCTCAGCAAGGTACGATGCAGTGACCATAGGATGGTAAGAACTCGAATTAGCCTAGACCTGAGGAGGGAACGAAAGAAACTGGTACATAAGAAGCCGATCAATGAGTTAGCGGTAAGGAGGAAAATAGAGGAATTCCAGATCAAGCTACAGAACAGGTATTCGGCTTTAACTCAGGAAGACGACCTTAGTGTTGAAGCAATGAACAACAATCTTGTGGGCATTATTAAGGAGTGTGCAATAGAAGTCGGTGGTAACTCCGTTAGGCAGGACACCAGTAAGCTATCGCAGGAGACGAGAGATCTGATCAAGAAACGCCAATGTATGAAAGCCTCTAACCGTACAGCCAGAATAGAACTGGCAGAACTTTCGAAGTTAATCAACAAGCGTAAGACAGCTGACATAAGGAAGTATAATATGGATAGAATTGAACATGCTTTCAGGAACGGAGGAAGTCTAAACGCAGTGAAGAAGAAACTAGGAATTGGCAAGAATCAGATGCATGCGTTAAGAGACAAAGCCGGCAATATCATTACTAATATGAACGAGATAGTTCAAGTGGCTGAGGAGTTCTATAGAGATTTATACAGTACCAGTGGCACCCACGAGGATAATGGAAGAGAAAATAGTCTAGAGGAATTCGAAATCCCACAGGTAACGCCGGAAGAAGTAAAGAAAGCCTTGGGAGCTATACAAAGGGGGAAGGCAGCTGGGGAGGATCAGGTAACAGCAGATTTGTTGAATCATGGTGGGCAGATTGTTCTAGAGAAACAGGCCACCCTGTATACGCAATGCTTCATGACTTCGAGCTTACCGGAATCTTGGAAAAACGCTAACATAATCCCAATCCATAAGAAAGGGGACGCCAAAGATTTGAAAAATTACAGCAATCAGCTTACTGTCCGTTGCCTACAAAGTATTTACTAAGGTAATCGCAAATAGAATCAGGAACGCCTTAGACTTCTGTCAACCAAAGGACCAGGCAGGATTCCGTAAACGCTACTCAACAATAGACCATATTCACACTATCAATCAGGTGATAGCGAAATGTGCGGAATATAACCAACCCTTACAGATAGCCTTCATTGATTTCGAAAAAGCGTTTGATACAGTCGCAACCTTAGCAGTCATGGACGCATTACGGAATTAGGGTGTAGACGAGCCATATGTAAAGATACTGAAAGATATCTATAGCGGCTCCACAGCCACCGTAGTTCTCCATAAAGAAAGCAACAAATTCCCAATAAAGAAAGGCGTCAGGCAGGGAGATACGATCTCTCCAATGCTATTCACAGCGTGTTTACAGGAGGTATCCAGAGACCTGGATTGGGAAGAATTGGGGATAAGAGTTAATAGAGAATACCTTAGTAACTTGCGATTCTCCGATGATGTTGCCTTGCTTAGCAACTCTGGGGACCAACTGCAATGCATGCTCACTGACTTGGAGAGGCAAAGCGGCAGGGTGGGTCTAAAAATTAACCTGCAGAAAACTAAAGTAATGTTTAACAGTCTCGGAAGAGAACAGCAGTTTACGATAGGTAGTGAGGCACTGGAAGTGGTAAGGGAATACATCTACTTAGGACAGGTCGTGACTGCGGATCCGGACCATGAGACGGAAATAATTAGAATAAGAATGGGCTGGGGTGCATTTGGCAGGCATTCTCAGATCATGAACAGCAGGTTGCCATTATCCCTCAAGAGAAAAGTTTATAACAGCTGTCTCTTACCAGTACTTACGTACGGGGCAGAAACCTGAAGGCTTAAGAAAAGGGTTCTACTTAAATTGAGGACGACGCAACGAGCTATGGAAAGAAGAATGATAGGTGTAAGGTTAAGGGATAAGAAAAGAGAAGATTGGGTGAGGGAACAAACGTGAGGTAATGATATTATTACGATATTATCGGTAGATACCCGAGAGACGAACCGCCGTGAGAACGACGACGAAGTGGGTCGTGCACTTAGCGCGAGTGAATGTCGGCCTGACGCTCTGGCTCCAGTCTAGTGTAAATAGTCTGTAAAGAGCCTCTTTTGTCTGACAGTATGACGTTACCATGCCTCACAGTATACTTACTATTACTGCGAACCGCACTTTCATGCCTATCTTTAACTTTGGATTGGCGAAGCAAATTCTACCACAAGGTATTTGCCTTGCCAACGTTGATTGTCTCGGCGACCATCACGTGGCAAATTTATCAACCGATCCTTCTTGCGAGCTTAGCAGGCCTCTCGTGCCAGCCTCGGCCGCCGATTCCAAGATACAGAAAATGGTTGCGACGGACCTGTCTTCTGCGCAGGCTGAAGACCTTTATCGAGTATTATCGGCCTACAGAGATATTTTCGACTTCGACGATCGCCCTTTAGGCCAGACGCTCGCGGTCAAGCATCGGATTCTTACTGGCGATGCTACTCCTATTCACCGACGACCGTACCGAGTTTCTGCGTCGGAACGCCAAGTTATTCAATGCGAAGTGAACAAAATGCTAGACAAAAACATCATTGAACCTTCTTCGAGTCCCTGGGCGTCACCTGTAGTGTTGGTTAAGAAGAAGGATGGCACGCGGCGCTTCTGTGTAGACTACCGTCATCTGAACAACATTACTAAGAAGGACGTCTAACCGCTCCCACGTATAGACGACGCTCTTGACTGCCTCCACGGTTCCAGCTATTTCTCTTCTATTGATCTCCGTTCTGGATACTGGCAGATTGCTGTTGACGATATGGACAGAGAAAAAACCGCGTTCATCACACCTGATGGCCTATACCAATTTAAAGTAATGCCGTTTGGATTATGCAACGCCCCTGCCACCTTTGAGCGTATGATGGACTCCTTGCTCCGAGGTTTCAAATGGTCCACATGTCTCTGCTACCTCGACGACGTCATCGTCTTCTCACCCACGTTCGACACTCACCTTGAGCGTCTCACAGCTATACTTGATGTATTTCGAAAGGCGAAGCTGCAACTTAACTCGTCCAAATGTCGTTTCGGCCGCCGCCAAATTACTGTTCTGGGCCACCTCGTTGACGCTTCCGGAGTACAGCCTGATCCTGACAACACTCGCGCTGTCCGAGACTTTCCGGTTCCGAAGACAGCCGCCGACGTTCGAAGTTTTGTAGGGCTACGCTCGTACTTTCGTCGTTTTATTCACGATTTTGCGGAAATTGCTAGACCCCTCACTCATCTTTTGAAGAAAGGCGTACAATTCTCGTGGGGTACTGCAGAAGCCGCCGCCTTCTCTCGTCTCGTTACTCTTCTCTCCTCACCACCCATTCTCGCCCACTTCGACCCTGATGCCCCTACAGAATTGCGTACAGATGCCAGCGGTTATGGCGTAGGTGCCGTCTTAGCCCAGCGTCAGCGTGGCCAGGATCGCGTTATTGCTTATGCGAGCCGCCTCGTCACACCACCGGAGCGCAACTATTCCATTGCGGAACGAGAATGCCTTGCTGTAGTCTGGGCGGTAGCGAAGTTCCGTCCTTACCTTTACGGTCGCCCTTTTTCCGTAGTCACTGACCATCATGCTCTCTGCTGGCTCTCATCGCTAAGAGATCCTACAGGCCGGCTTGGTCGATGTGCTTTGAGGCTACAAGAATTTTCATATTACGTGGTGTACAAATCTGGCCGCCTGCACCAAGACGCTGACAGCTTGTCGCGTTACCCTGTTGCCGACCCTGACTCCTCCACTATTACCAGTGCTGCTTGCGTATTCTCTGTGTCGCAGTTGCATCATTTCGCCGACGAGCAACGTCGTGACGCCTACATCAGAGCACTCATCGACCGTTTTGAACACTCTCCGGCCGACGCCACACTACGCCTCCTCGTCCTCCGCGATGGTACTCTGTACCGTCGTCAGCTTTATCCGGACGGCTCTGAGTTCCTACTTGTCATACCTAAATACCTCCGCTCAACCGTTTTAGAAGAGCTTCACGACGCACCAACGGCAGGACACCTCGGCGTATCTCGAACTTATGACCGTGTACGTCGGCGTTTTTTCTGGCCGGACCTTACCCGTTCCGTACGACGTTACGTCGCCGCCTGTGAACTTTGCCAACGACGCAAGAAGCCTTCCCAGCTCCCCTCTGGTTACCTGCAGCCGCTCGAAATCCCTGCCGAGCCCTTCCATCGTGTCGGCTTAGACCTTCTCGGCCCATTTCCGGAATCCACATCAGGAAACAAGTGGGTTGCAGTCGCGGCGGACTGCACGACCCGCTACGCCGTAACCCGCGCTCTTCCGACCAGTTGCGCAACTGATGTTGCGGACTTCCTCCTGCATGATATCATTTTGATTCATGGTGCTCCGCGTCAATTGCGAACAGACCGTGGCCGTACGTTCTTAGCCAAAGTCATTGACGACATCATGCGTGCCTGCTCGATACAGCATAAGTTTACCACCTCCTACCACCCTCAAACGAACGGCCTCACTGAGCGTTTGAACCGCACCCTTACAGACATGCTATCCAAATACGTTTCAGACGACCACCGTGACTGGGACCAGGCTCTACCTTACATCACCTTTGCGTATAACTCTTCCCGACTCGACACTGCTGGCTTTTCTCCTTTTTACATATTGTATGGCCGTGAACCGACGCTACCACTGGACACTGTGCTTCCGTCCACCACAGCATCAACTAGCGCTTATGCCCGTGATGCTATCGCCCATGCTGACCATGCTCGCCAACTTGCGCGCGCTCGTCTACAAGTCTCTCAAGACAAACAAAAGCAGCGCTACGACCTCCGTCACCGTGATGCCAATTTTGTCCCCGGCACCCTCGTGTTGCTTTGGTCACCGTCTCGTAAAGTTGGCCTTTGTGAAAAACTGCTTTCCTGCTACACGGGCCCATATCGCGTGCTTCGCCAAGTGACTGATGTCGCCTACGCAATCGTTCTCGCCACGCCCACTACGTCCTCTGCTGTGACGACCAGTGACATTGTCCACGTAGCCCGGCTCAAGCCCTACAACTCTCCACGTGCCTTGGATATTTAACAGCACCGTGACGGCGCTTTTGCCGCCGGGGGGTAGTATTACGATATTCTCGGTAGATACCCGAGAGACGAGCCACCGTGAGAACGACGACGAAGTGGGTCTGTGCCCTTGGCGCGAGTGAATGTCGGCCTAGCGCTCTGGCTCCAGTCTAGTGTAAATAGTCTGTAAATAGCCCCTTTTGTCTGTGTCTTCCTACACGTAACAATACCTTAGTTGAAATCAAGAAAAAGAAATGGGGCATAGGCAGGACACGTAATGAGGAGGGAAAATAACCGATGGTCATTAAGAGTTACGGAATGGATTCCAAGGGAAGGGAAGCGTAGCAGAAGGTGGCAGAAAGTTAGGTGGGTGGATGACATTAAGAAGTTTGCAGGGACAACATGGTCACAATTAGTACATGACCGGGGTAGTTGGAGAATTATGGGAGAGGCCTTTGCCCTGCAGTGGGCGTAACCAGGCTGATGATGACGATGATTCCACCACCTTCACGTCCGCGCCATCGCATTGCCGACATGCCCGTGCACAAGCAGGAAGCCAAGTATGCTGCCATCTCCGTTAAGTATGGTGCACCATGCAGCATACCGTAGTGGTCTAAACCTCAGCACAGCCACGTGATTCAACTGCCGACAGTTGGGCCACTGGGCTGCCAGGTGCCCTGCACTCTGAGCTACACGTCAGAGACTCCCAGACAACAGCAATGCTCATACTGCGGCCATGTCTTGCCTACAGGGATCGCTCGCGCACTGCGCTGTCATAGAAGCTCATGTAACAGGTGTTGGAACTGCCGACGCCTTTCCAGACAATGGCTCTAAGATAACCATACTGACTGATGACCTTGCCCCATGATCTGCCTTGTCATCTTGGACAAAGCCTCCTACTCTGTTGTGGGAGGAGGTGCAGTGATGCCCGCACGTACAATGTCAACTTGCATTTCACTTGGGCCCATCTCTGCGAGTGTTTATGTGACAGTGCTTCCCTCTAACCCCCTACCCTTGATCCTTGGAGATGACTGCTTTAAAGCTCCTTAGGCAGAACTCGTTGTGAAGCAATTAAAACCCACAGAACTACACCACCCACCCACAAAGACCGTTCTTCTGTCATGAAAGCCTTCCCAATAATGTCTAATGCCGTATTTCTCCACAGGCAGCCTTTGTTGGCTTCAACGCACTTTACCACTGGAGGCCTACAACTCGAGCCCCTTCCAGATAACAACCAACCGCCATGGCTGTCCCTGGCATGCCGTGAACCAATACTTGTGAACAACAGTGTTGGCGAGTCCCACCACTGCTCAGGCAACTCCACAACAGACGAGACAAGCTCCATCCTGCGTGGGGCACAAATCGGTAGACGGCTCACCACAGGAGTCAGCTGTCATCCGGGAAGTCCTTGAGCAACATATGGGGCTCTTTGCTACCGACAACAATCATCATCATCAGCCTGGTTACGCCCACTGCAGGGCAAAGGCCTCTCCCATACTTCTCCAACAACCCCGGTCATATACCAATTGTGGCCATGTCGTCCCTGCAAACTTCTTAATCTCATCCGCCCACCTAACTTTCTGCCGCCCCCTGCTACGCTTCCCTTCCCTTGCAATCCAGTCCGTGACTCTTAATGACCATCGGTTATCTTCCCTCCTCATTACATGTCCTGCCCATATGCCCCATTTTTTTCTTGATTTCAACTAAGATGTCATTAACTCGCGCTTGTTCCCTCACCCAATCTGCTCTTTTCTTATCCCTTACAACCGACAACAATGACCTACCGTAAAATTCCGAGCAAGCGCCCCTCCCCCAACAGCAAGTCAAAATCACTGGCAAAGTAGGGGGGGGGGCGCTATCCCGGAACAGCGCGGAAATTCAAGATGGCGGCGACATTTTCCCGCGAGAAAAACAGCGCAGTACACTTGGATTTAAAACTTTGTTTACTTCTAGGAACATTAACTTTATTGAGCGAAAGATTCATGATTACTATGTCAATCACTTTCAAAACTATCGAAAGACTCCTCCGAGTCAGTCGCAAAAAAAGTTCACAGCATTTCGCTTAAGCCCACCCCGGTCTTCTGGCGCCACGGCTCCAACATCTGCCAGTTCGCCATGCCTGCAGGTCGCCGTCCTCCGAGCCATCGAGTGCATTAGTAATGCCGCATCCCTTGAAGGAGCGTGCCACATTCTCCTCGGGTACAGCAGCCCACACCTAGGCAACAAAATCGAGAGCATGCTGGCGCGACGGCTTCTTCAGGCTTCCTTTGGGCGTCCTCTCTTCTTTGCGCATATATTCTTCCCACAAACGCCGTAGCGTGGACTTGAAAGGCTTGTTCCAGTAGACGTCAGCCAGCTACAGGATGCTCGTGCACCCCGCAGGCACATAGAGCATGTCGGTATCGCGCTCTTCAAAAGCATTCTTGGCAGCTTGCGTTTTATGGAGGGGCGCCTGGTCCAGTACCAGTAAACGCCGCACGTCATCGAGGTTTGGGCCCCAGATTCTTGACAGCCACTCCTGTATCTTTTCCGATGTCATCCAGCTATTTTGTTGTGGCGGTGAGACGAACATTTGCTAGGAGTGAAAGAAAAAAAAAGTCAGCGTTTTGATAGAACGAACTTAGCGGCATCGTGCGATTCCTCACCCCATTGGAAAAGAAAGAAAAAAAAAAACATTACCTGGTATGCGAAGGCTCGCGAAGACCCTGGCTAGAATTTGCCGGTTTGTTCCTTGAAAATAACGAATACCACGAGCTTGTGGCAGGTGGCACGCGCGGCTAGGCAAATCGTGAGGCCTCTTCGGGCACATACAGTGTTTGCGATCCGTATGGTGCTTTCACCGACCACGTTATTTGCCCTGTTGGCTGGGTTGTCTATTCGGATCATCGTCTGGTTCATATAGGCGATGTTGTACAACGTGTAGTCGTTGCGCATTCCCAGGGAGTTTGCGACAGACCGAAAGGCACTTGCTGCCTCCGAAAACTCTTCGGGCGTCTTCTGGCGCTCGTTCGTAGAACGGCGCATTGACACGCCGAATCGCTGCTTCCATCGACTTATGTAATCGCTGGAAGCTACGAAGTTTCCCAACTGCTTGTTGTTGGCTATTTTGACAGCCTCTTCAGAGAGAAGCCGGTTACTAACGGCACGTCCTGCCGTTCTTTCCCGCTCGAAGAACTCGAAGAGCGCATCGTCCACGCATTCACCGAAAACTGGGGCGCCGTTATTCAGCTTTCTTCGAAGTTTTGCTCTCCCGTAGTTTTGCTGAAGAAACTTCTCGAAATTACTGTCTCATTCCCGTATCCGTTTGCGGTCGAGTTCGAAATGTCGAGACGTTTGGAGCACGTTTCTTCCGTTTTCTCGATGCCACTGTACGACCTCAACTTTCTTCGGCACTGTCTACGAATGTATCGGCTTCACAACTTCACAACGCCAAAACAAGACGACAAATGGCGCGTGCGAACGAGCATGCGAGTGGCTTGAAAGGAAGGATTGGATTGGATTAGCTTCTTGGACTTGATGGCACAAACCAGAGTTGCTCAGGCGCGGCGCATGATAAGGGCGCGCGCGGGGGGAGGGGGCGCTTTCCCAGAACGACGTGGAAATATGAAATTGACGGTAAAGTTAGGGGGGGGGGGGCTCACACGCGTGAAGGCGCTTGTTCGAAATTTCACGGTAGGTCTTTTTGAGAGAGCTGAACATCCCATTGATCTTGTCCCTGGCGCCGTGCCGTATAGCCGACAGCCATACCGTTATGCTGCTGATGATAGAGCATTCATTGAGCAACAAACCAGTGAGCTCTTAAAAAAAGCTATCATCATGCCATCTTCAAGCCCATGGGCCTTTCCTGCAGTCAGCCAGAGGCCCGCCCCAGCCATACGCTGCTTCCAAGACTGTGTTTTCCTGTGCAGAACATTACGACTACGGGACTTGGTCGCCAAGGAGGTGGTGGGATGTGAGGTGTCAACCATTCCGCACTGCCTATCTCCTTTGTCTCTGGATCGCAGCATCCGCAGCTGCTCCGTTTAGCATTTCGTCCTCAACGTACTAGAGGGCGCCTGGTGAGACGCCAGCAGAGACTGCCGAGAACTGGGCGCATTGCCCGTGGAATGACCGTTTTGTGTGCGAACGTCGCCTTGTTGCGCCGCAGTGTTTTATGTTACTGTCGGTATTAAACATGTAATTACCAAGAGACAGTGCCCGTGTGCCTTCAGTTGTTCGTCCTCGAGCCTCACATTGTAAATGAAAACACCGCTCCGCATGTAAAAAATGTTCTACTGTGACGGTTCTCAAACAATTGTGATGCATCACAAAAGCTGTCTAGTCGCGTGATGTTCTGAACAAGATGCATTCGTTTACTTACATGTGAAGGTATATGCCAGAGCACTTCGGGGCTTGGGTGGCACAAAAGGCACGAATGTGCCATAGTGTCCGATGTTGACGCGCGATCGCATGTCAAACCTAAGCTGCAGCTTAGATTTGACCTAAGCGTAGTAGTTTCGTAGTAGTAGTAGTTTCGTAGTAGTTTCGGATGCGTAGTAGTTTCGTACATGTACGAAACTACTACAGAAAAAACAAAAATAGAAAACAAAAAACAGAAATACGAAACTGAAATTCGCGTCATCCTTTATTGCATTAATGCATGCATCGTGATTTACATAAGTCACACACTTAGCGAGCGCTTTCTGTAAATTAATATTAACGCATCACCTTCATAACGCCATCAGGTATGCGTTCATAGATGACAAAGCATAAGGTGACCTTTACTTGTTTTCAGCTCTTTCAATAGTAACTTCGCTGGCCACATTGACCAGTAGCAACAGGGCGGCGCCCTAGCGGTTCCCACTTTTTTGGGGCCAGGTTTTCCTTTAGAGTTGGTTATATTAACTCTATGGGCGCAAGAAGCCCCCATAGAAGCCGGATATCCGTGCAGGTCTGTGATATCTGTGCAGGCTTCTGCCACCATGGCGTCGGTGGTGGCTTCAAGCGGTGTGAGAAAGAGGCATGCCTTATCGCTGGAGACGAAGGAATGCATTATAAGGGACATAGAAAGTGGGCTGAAGAAGGCGTCTTTGGCGGCCCAATACGGCGTTTCCGACACAACCGTGTCGACCATATACAAGAACAAGGACAAATTGCGGCAGCAACTGCAGCAAGATTCGTCTTCCCTGTCACGAATGAGAATGCGTACGTCGAAGTACGAAGACGTGGACGCAGTGCTCTTCAGGTGGTTCCGTGAAGTTAGGGCTCAGAGTATACCAGTGAGTGGCCCCAAGCTCCAACAAAGCCAAGTCCCTTGGTACTCTTTTAGGCCACGACGACTTCAACCCACTTAATGGATGGATCCAGCGATTCAAGGATCGCCGTGGCATCAGCTGCAAAGTGGTGTGCAGTGAAAGTGGTGATGCCAAGGACGAGTCCATCGAAGTCTCGCTTCGCTTAACTTTGGAAACCATGCTGTGCACATATACGGACAGAGACGTATGCAATGCCGCCACACCGGTGTATTTGATAACCTTCTCCCCAACCGCGCTCTTGCACTGAGAGGCGAAGCCTGCTCTGGCCGCAAGGCCTCGAAAGAGCGCATAACTGTGTTGTTCTGCGCTAACATGGATGGAAGCGACAAGCGCTGCTTGTTTGTCATCGGAAAATCAGCGAGGCCACGTTGCTCTAAAATTTGGGAGTGCCTGCCAGTGACATACAATTCCAACAAAAAGGCTTGGATGACGCAAGAGATGTTCACAAGCCGGCTTTGCAAATTCGATGAAGGCATGGTGGCACTGAAGCGACAGGTCGTGCTCATTCTCGACAACTGCACAGCCCACAACATCAAGCCAAAGTTGACTGCAGTAAAGTTAAAGTTTATGCCTGCCAACATGACTGCAAAATGTCAGCCGCTCGACCAGGGTGTCATCGCAACCGTAAAGTCACTTTACAAAAAAAGGCATCTTTGAAAGAGTTTTGCTGAGCATGCAGCAGCCTCTTCAGGTGAATTCTGGGGCGCGACTGATATGGTTGCCGCTTCGTGGTGGCAGGTAAAAGCCACTACAATAAGCAAGTGCTTCAACAAAGCAGTCTTCGTGCGCAGTGCAGAGGCTCTTGACGCCGATGAGCCGAGTGGATGAGCCGAAGACACACTGCTAACGAGCGACAATGTTACCGATGAGACGACCGACGACGTGTGGTCCGGCCTCGTTGCAGGCAAGTTTGTTTCTGCCATAGACACCTTCCAAGAATATGTCGATGCCGGTGAGTCGGAGCTTCCTGTCTGCGAAGAAGCGAGCACGGATGACGCGATCGTCGTAGCGGTGCGTGGTAGCGCGGAGCTTGCAACCGAAGACGAGTCGGACGACGATGTCGACCCGACGCCAGACCCAAATGTCCCGTGCAAAGATGCTTTGGAATACCTCAGCAAAGTGAAGATGTACTACACAAAGAGCAGTTTGAGTGAGAAAGCGCTACAGTGCTTAAGCCTTGTGGAGGACGAAATTGTTCGAAGCGCCGTCAAAAGGATCGCCAGACGAAAATCACAGCGTTCTCCCGCTGATGCCGCACTTGTCAGGGGAACTTGGTTTCCGTGCTGTGTTGCGATTGTGTTGCATTTGTGTGTGAGTGAAATATGCAATAAATTGTGTTTGCAAGGTGGGTGGTCCGTTTGGCATAGGCAAAAGCCGAAAAAAGCACACTTTGGTTATAACGCGGTACCGCTTACAGCGCCGATTTTTACAACTCTCGCGACTTACGTTCAAGTGGTCTACACTACCTGGGCCAAGACAAATGGAGGGACTGTTCCACAATGTGTTCGAGGAAGAAGCCGACAGTGATGAGAGTAGCACTGAATAAACTGCACTGGAACTACCTGGGGCAAGACAAAGTGAGCGACGACCAGACCACGATATCTCCAGGACTATGTTACTGACTGAGGACAGCCAGTGGGACAGAATGGCCGATTGTTATCGTTGGTGGCGCTGCGAAACCTATCATCATCAGCAGTTGGTGTGTGGAATGGTGTGATGTGCTTGTCTGCATGCACTGCGACTATTCTCGTGATGTATCTTCATTTTATTAGACTGCGTTTGTTCCAACATCGTTTACAGTTGGTGCAGGACGCCAGTCTTCTCCCGGGTTTCACGGCACGAAAAAATACGTTGAAGACTGAGACTGACGTTCGTCGGTTGCAGTTTATTAATTGAACTACTAAGATGGCTTGCTTGCTTGTTTCTCACTTGTGGTGCTTACCACTGCGATTGGCCAAGAAGGTGGTGGTTACAGGTTAAAGAGAAGGCGGAGCGAGAAAAAGCTAAGTGAAAAAGTAAATCAGGGTGAGGTATAACGTTTCTGATAGTTAGGAAACAGATTTACGTGGCAGATACAGAAATAAAAGTAATTCTAATTGTATATTAACAAATTCTTCTTTGTGGTGTTAGAATAATTTTGAATACACAATCAGCCATTTGATGAGCTTTCCAATTATTGATTTCGATAATTAACATGGTAGCCTTCTTGTATCATAGAGATAATCGCAAATGGCCAGGCAGATGTTCCTGTGCCTAAAGCCCAATGAAGAAGCCTGGAAGGAGAGCATATTTTGAGTAAAAGAAATGCACAATTTTCAGAATGAAAACTGTAATTTCTTCCTCCAATTTCTAAATCGCTACATGCTAGTGGTCAATGTTCTGTGGTTGCTGGCAGGTAGGACACAGGTGCCAGACTGGACATGTATAGGTGTAAGGATGGCCTTCGCCTCACTCTCTGCAGTTTTCAGCAAGGGCTAAACAGCTCCCAACGCCACCCCCTTCCCCATGTCTTCGGATCGCCCGCGCGGCATTTTACGATGCACTGGGGTGGAGCTCTACGCGTTCACCGAGACCGAAAAGCGCCTCCTGGCCCCCTAACGAAGCCTCCCGCTAGCTTCACTTTCTGCGAATATCGACCTTCCATGTTTCTGGGGGAAAATTACTTTTCAGGTCCCACTTTTGTTTGTCAAGATCCTTAACAATGTGACATTTAACTCAGCCATGGGACAAGGCAACGCTCCAGTAAACCTGCCGAAGCAATGACCCATGCTCATGTAAAAACGATATTGCTGCTTTTATAAGAACTGTGCACAGCTGTATGTCGTAAGAACAGTTGGGATACCGTGAATAACTTGTGCACAGCTGGCACCAAACTATAGTATTGTACCCCGATGCGTACTTATGGCAGAACTCGAAAAATCCAGCTATGGTGTTCTTAAAAGTGGTCAAGTGCAGCAGCGTGCAGAGATGCTGCATTAACTGCTCCATTAAGCAACAAAATGTTTCATACAAAATTTTATGCCTTGTCTTACTTTGTTGTAGCGCAAGCTGAACAAGGACAACAGAAAGGCACATCTGACACACACAGCGCTAACTTTCAACAACCGATTTATTTCCCGTTCTCGTCGCTATATATACAGCCTCGAAACGTCATACAGCATGTGTAAAATTTCGGTAAAAATGAACGAAAAAATAAACTGGGAACCACACGTAAGCAGTTTTTTGACTCCCATATTCACAGACATGTACACGTTCAGCGCGAACAGAGATAATTAAGCTCTTTTGACGATAATGAAATGGAAGGTTTACTGGTGCATGCATCGCCGCATGTTGATGTGTGTCTAGCGTCTATTATCAAGCGCGTCATCTCACACGTGCTTCTAGGTTTACATTTTCATCTCTGGCAATGGATGGCAAGAAAGCTGTCAGCGGCCAAGTTGTTTACTTTGTTATTGTGTTCTCGTAGCCTGTCATTTATGCATCTAGCTGCCTGTTTGACCAATGTAGGATCGTCCACGCCCAAGAGGAATGCGGTATACCACACCAGCAAATGCAAATACAAGCCTAGATTTAAAGAAACAGGCATAATGAGTAGAAGCAGGTGTGAGATGACGGGCATGATAATAGAAGCTAGACACATATCAACATTTGGCAACGCATGCGTCAGTAAACCTTCCATTTCATTATCGTCAAAAGAGCTCAATTATCTTTGTTTGCGCTGAGCGTGTACGTCTGTGAATATGTGAGTCAAAAAACTGCTTATGTGTGGTTCCCAGTTAATTTCTTTATTCATTTTTACCGAAATTTTGCACGTGCTGTATGACGTTTCGAGGGTGTACATATAGCGACGAGAACGGGAAATAAATCTGTTGTTGAAAGTTAGCGCTGAGTGCGTCAGATGTGCCTTTCTGTTGTCCTTGTTCGGCTTGTGCTACAACAAAATAAGATATGCTGCACCAACAAGCACCTATAGCTATCCTCATCGAGTTTATGCCCTAGCTATTCTTCATTCTGTACATCTGTAGGATCACTTCACTCATGCCAAGTTTGTAGAGGACAGTCTTGCAGGAAGGAAACGACTAAAGTTAGATTCGGTTGCAAGCATATTTTTCTGGTGAGGTCCGTGGTCAAATTACAACTGTTCAGCTTAATTATTTTTCGGACACTAGCATTTTTAAGGCGACGAGTTCACTGTGGTATCTGCCACTGGTGCATCGCCAGTGGTGGGACTGCAGAGTTGTCAACATCAAGGATTGGTAAGCGTCGGCTGAGGTTTATCTTTGATCAGGGTGATCTTATGCATGAAAATTGGCCTATGATTGGGCTTTACATTTTTCCGTCTTGGAGGTGCGGCAGCAACTGGATGCACCTTGATTCATCTACTGGTGCTGAGGACTTGTATTCACTTTCAAATAGTGAGACAGATACCTAAAATATTTAGCTAGTATTGATTAAAATGAAAATGCTTAAAATGCTTTTATGTGCTATGGCAGGTATGACTAAGCTACCTGAATAAAACTAAAGGTAGCGACATACATTTATCTTGCCACCGCTGCTGCGGCGAGGGGCACAAGAGGAGGCAGGAGAGAAGGCCTACGTCTCCAAATTGTTTAAGTTCAGTCACGTGATATTTTTTGCGCCCCTTTCCTTATTTTTTCCCGCATCTTGGAACACTCGCCTTCTTGACAATTGGCCGTCGAGTTGCCGCAGAGAGGGATTTGCAAGGTATTTTACATGTTTTGGCTAAATTTCGTGGCTGCCCTCGTCATTAAAGAACTTTTTTTGTTTTATGTTTGGGATTGCTTCCAAGGGTACTGAAAATGCAGAAATGTACGAACGGAGCTTTTTTCTTTGTTGATGGGTACGGAGCTCAGGCCTGGGTAAGCTTATGCAAGGGTGCTCAGTGCTCGTTCGTTCTTTTTTTCCTGATTGTGCTATCATCAAGTGTATGAAGCTATGCAGTGCATAGGCTGCGTGCTGTCATATATCGCGCTAAAACATAACACGCGTTGTTGTGCTATAAAGGAGTCATTAGTCCACGCTTTTGTTAGGCGCTGCAAATGTATTTTGCGAGGACAAGCTCTTCCTTACCAAGTGTAAATGATATTGATCATTGTGAGTAGGCTTCCTTCCCTTTCACATCTCGGCAGAATAAAGTGGTGCACGAGTTTGTTGCCTCATATTGACTTGGAAACTGTGCAAAGAAAAGGCGGAAGGTGCTCACTGATGGAAACCGTTCGTATATGTAACTTTCATCCTTGCATACGCTTTGTCTAAGTATAGGTTCCACTGTGATGTCTGCACTTGAGAGCCAGCGGCACCAGTTTGACATGAAGGCGTTGCACCAGTTTCACTGCCTACAGACATACCAGCTTCATGATGAAACGACGAGAATAGTTGAGATGCTCCGCGTTGGTTGCGCACGTTTCTACATGACACTGGCGTTATTCAAGGGAATATGTCATGCACATTATTTCGGTCATCGTGGTGGTAAATGATTAAATTATGAAGCTGCACAAGCTCGACACACGGCAGTCGACTGGGTACAAGAAAGTACGCGAGTATGCACTCCGAGCAGCGCGAACACATCCGAGTTGTTGAATTAGCAGCTGCGCAGTGCTGCAAATATGCAAAGCTATCGCCTATTGCGTGTACCGACGATACCTTGACTTCATCGCAGCCTTTTCGTGCCGGGCAAGTGTCTTTAGAAAGTCAAATAAAGAATCTGATCAACGCAATAGCTTAACCGAGCGAACGATTTCAGCAAAAGACGAGAGTGAACGCAGCATGGGGCAGTGGGAAATGAAAAAAGTGGCAAGTGAGAAGGGGCATGAGGAGAAAAGCGGAGAGGAAGGTGAAGCAGAACCATGAGGCAGAAAGCAGAGGAGTGTATGGCGAAAATGTGAGAATAAAAGCGAAGTGCGGTGACGGTACCTACGAGATGGTGCCAGAGTAGCATGCAATGCCTGGGAGGTTTGTTGGTGGTGGCTTCTGTGAATTACGCCCACGCGTCACCCATGTGCTCGCTCACACGATCTCCAGATTAGCAAGGCAGTGGCGCCACACTTCTCTCCGTTTCCAAGATGCCACACGACATGAGACCGATTGTCCGCACCAGCGAAATGACAAAATGTGTAGAGCTGCGCTATAATTTCGTATTAGGGAGTGTCTTAATCGTCTGTGATTTGTTTCTGTCAATTGCATGTGCTCTAAAGTAATAAACATTGCAGAAGTATCGCTGGTCACTTATGCTCTTATGCATATCAATATAGGTATTGTATCAAAACAGATTCCTTGCTCTGTACATGTTTGTTTCCAGAGCTGTCTCTGCACATTTTACACTTTATGAAGAGGGGAAGCCAGGGAACAGCTAAGAAGTTTTATCACTGCTCCACGTGTTGCAATTATTCATTTTGTGCTAGGTGTCGTCTGCTGTAATGTAAGCTATGCAAATATTCCTTATGCGATTTTTTGCGCATGTGACGACACAGCAAAGCACCTTCTCTGCCACTGCCCAACTGTCGCATATCTCTACACGTGTACATGTGGGATAGCGTTTCCCTTTCTGTCACACAATCACATCACCCTCGCCCACTATGTGTGTAGAATCGCTGGCCGCCAAGATGTGGTGTTCTTTTTATCCTTATATTCCTTGGCTGTCATTTTGCCACGTTAAGTTGCTGCCATGCAATAAAACATGTTTTATGTTCAGTCTGCCTCTTCGTTCAGGGAAGCCCTGGAACACGACACTAACCTTTCACGCTAACAATGTGTTCCGTGAGCTGTACTCCATGTCAGTAGTTCCTTGCAGCACTGGGGAAGCTGCTGGACTGCACTCAAATTAATGCTAATAGGAAGTCTGAGTGTCCCTCAAGATGTGTTCATCGTGCCGCACTGTCTGCTCGGTGTCTGCTTTCGAACCTGTCAGTACATGCACCATGGTTGGAGCATTGACGCAAAAATGTTTTGACGCCATAACCATAAGCTTTGTTTACGTGCATGCGACAGCGGAGCATCACTTCACCTGTACACTTTCCCTCCATTTACGTTGCAGCCACCGTAATAAGCAGCAAGGATGAACGCCCTCATAAATTTTCACCTGCGGCACAGCGTCTGCTCGGTGTCTACTTGTTGGAATGAAAGCCGTTTGAGAAATAGTCTAACGCTCTATTTTACTGACTGCAGCATTTATCATGGGTGCGATGAGGGTGTTGCGACCGAAAGCTTGTGTACAAATACAACGAAATGTACTACGATGCTGATTGAAAGTTTAACAGGTGTGTTGTGTAAAACTACAATTACATATGGGAATGACATAACACTGGTCATAACTTAAGGCAACAGTTCATGTGGTACACATATATGGGCACATAAACATGATGCTCAATGGAAGGTTGCCAGTTGCAAGTTTGACTTGAAATGATAGTAACTTTTCAGCTTGAAGGGACATAATGACATACTGGTAATCAATGCCTGTTATTTCTTTATTCCCACAATGATCAGTTGTAGAATACTTGTGCCCAGATGCAATAACGCGTCCCTGAATCACAGATATCCCCTCCCATCTGCCCTATGCAACTTTGCCACATGAAATGGGAAACTAATTGACATAGTCGATTACGGTTTATGCCAAAGTGTTTTGCTGTTTCTTGCAGTTTTGTCTTTCATGAGTATTTGCCTAATGTAAAAAATAGTACCCTCATGTTCTAAATGTTACGTATACTATATGACAATTCTATTCTTTTCCGTGATCAGAGGAGGCCTTTGTGTCAATATATAGATTGGAAGTTTTTAACAACGAATATGTGGCAAGTACTTGCATGTGAACAAGCACATGAAGCCTGCTAAAGGCAAGCACGGTAACAAATGTATCTTTTAACCATATCGGCAAAAAAACTTTTCCATAGGCTTTCTTTGCGTAAAATCCAACCACACATCTCGATCTAGAAGATTTAACTTTTATGCGACAAGTCTGTGCTGTTTTCCTTTCAACAAGTCCTTTTACATGTGTCCACAAAACATTGGTCCTTCATTATGTATATTTTTCCTACAACTTTCATGTTTCTTTGGAAACAATTTATTGTGGATTTTTGGAAGCTCTTCATACAACAGCCATTATTTCTTGAAAAGCTTCTTTGCAACGAGGCTCTAAAGCTGTTGATAGACTATTCAAGTAGTCTTTCTTAATATAAGAATTAGTAGCCTTGCATTTAAACCTTATCCTTTATGCCCAATAGTTAGCTTTCTTTTGCACGAGTTGGTTAAGATGTAGTAGCTAAATATACGGAAATAAATATTGCTACTACAAGTACTTACGTCGTTGTGTCACCATTCAATATTTGAAACTTACTATTTTTGTTCAATTTCTGTTTGAAAAAAATAACATTCGCCCACCTCTACTCCTTATACAATGCACAAAGATGCGTCCAAGGCATATTTGTGCTTTCTGAAGTCTTACTTTGCTGCATATAATAGTAGCAAAAGCAGCTCTTGAGAGAGAACTTGATTTTGTTGTTTTGTGTAATCTGTCCTGCCATAAGTATAGTGAATTAACTATATCGCACGCAAATACAGAGCCTCTCAATGGAACAGACATTTATTTGATACACATGAATTCGCAACCTGCTCATCTAGATTTCAAAATTTTGCTGATTGTGGCCAGTCTCTAGTACCTATATAAGCATGTCTACGATGTGTTCTGAGGGTACATGTGCAGTGCTACTGTGAATGTAGTTTTAGTTCTCACAGCAATGCATCCAGCAAGGTAGTTGCTTAATTGTTATAATGAAAGGCAGCATCAGCTAGGCTGTAAGGGCGACAAAAATGATTTGTGCAATTCACCAAACATACAAACAGAATATAATATGACTATATGCCATGTGCTAGTTAGTATTTCAAGTGATTAAGAGAATGATATATGGGCTGTTGAGTTATTCTGGTGTATTTGTCGCGTTAAAACACAGCATGTGAAGCTAACTT
This sequence comes from Dermacentor variabilis, assembly GCF_050947875.1. Taxonomy (NCBI): domain Eukaryota; kingdom Metazoa; phylum Arthropoda; class Arachnida; order Ixodida; family Ixodidae; genus Dermacentor; species Dermacentor variabilis. Next base: position 14,471,679 of record NC_134573.1, on the reverse strand, counting down.
CAACATGTCTAGGTTGTCAACATGTCTAAGTATTTATGAAATTGGGTAGATGGCAGTGAGACTCCCTGGGAAGCAATACCTGAGTTGTACTAATGGTATGGCTTGACTATATAATTTCATCATTGCTTGTTTAGAAATATGACAGTGGGTTAGAACCTATCAAATGCCACAACAGCAAGGCTGAACATCCATCCTTACTTCTCAGTGGCTCAAAGAATGATAAACAGTTGTGCGTTAGAGCATATTTTGGTAACAAATATATGCCATCCTAATTTCAGTGGAATAGAAAGAGGTGATTGAGCACACCTATGCCATTGTAACATGCGTGAAGGAATACAGGAGAGCCTGGGGGCTAATATATGTTAAAAGAGTGAACAAGTAGCTGTGACTTGCCAGATTATTTTACTCCACAGAGGATGTTGCAGTAAGGTTCGTGCAACTGTAAGCAATATAAGAACGAATGAAAGATTTCTTGTAATATATGGATTTGTATGGCAGGTGAGAATGTGCACCCAATTTGCCACTACACACTTTTTCTATTTTATGTTCAGCACAGAGTGCGAGTCACTATGGCTTCTTAACTGCAAATTTCTGCGTTCCGTTTCACAGTGTTTATGGGGCTATCTGCATTCATTTGACTACTTATGAAGTGATTGGATAATAGAACATACCCACATTGCAGATTTACACTGAACATATTATGAATTTGTCACAAAGCTCCACACAAGAAACTGTCTGTTGGTTATTAAAATAAAAAATGGCAACAAACATTCCCTTACTTTCTTGTGCTGCCCCGCACACGGTGCTAATGAACTAATGTCTACAATGCGGACATTCTTTCATTAGAGGTAGGTGCAAGTTACACTGACACATTAAACATGCATTCATTGCCTACAAGCTACTGCATGTTGGAATTGGTGTTACAGCAGGCATGACAAATGTTTTCCCCTACTTGTCTTGTGCACCACATAAGCCAGCATTTCATTTCATTGTCGTGTACCTGTTTAAGCAGTTACTGATTAAGAAAGTCTAATATAAACGACTTACTAGGTCAACCATTTCGCATGCAAGATCACTGCACTCATTGCAAAGTTTATTAGAGAGTTTTACATCAGGGGGATGCAATCGTTGGGGCCCCAAGTACAAGGAGGCCGCAAAGCTTTCGTCGCCTTAATCTAGATCTCTATAGTCGTCGCTTGATAATCTTGGTTTGATTTGAAATGAAATACAGGTACTATGCACCTGTTTGATGCACTTCTCTTTCTTTTTAATGTGGCTGTGCATTAGCTAGCTAGGTTGTCACTACTTGAATGACATTTGAGCCATGCCCAACGCAATCACATAGCATTACTTTGCTATAGCTCCCTGACTTCATGCATCCTGTGCAAGCTTCTTTTTTATCTACAGAAAAGAATAAAAAGAGGATGCATGCATAAATGATGTTGACAGCCGCAAGCGGTCTGAAGGCAATCATCCTTGATTGTCGCCGTTACTAAAATAGTAAGCATGCCTGTATTCACTTTGACCATTGTTTAAATGCTGATAGAGGTATGGATAAATAGTGAAGGGGCAGCAGATTGGCCACCCAGGTCTTATGCATGGGCAGTGCTGCCTTGTGTGCCCACATAAACCTCTGTCATCTCTTAAGGGATGAATGACATAACACTACTTCTATTTGCAGGGACATGTTAGCAACTACAAGAAACGGAAACATAACCTGAATTCACGCCTATATGGGGTGTCTTTTCAGCAATATGAATTATTTGTTTATATGAAAACATTCTTCTCTTGAAAACATACCTGACAAGCATCTCTGCCTGAAGAAATAACTGTGATATATGCATATCACTTTTATGTCTGCCATAATTGTAACCAATTGCTTAAGACGTACTGGTGGGCTAGTTGCTTATTCACGACGTAATATGGCAGTGGACTTCTAAAAAATGGGGTAACATAAATAGAGAAAAAAATTAGAATGAACATATACTAGCTCTGTGTGTGTGTGCGATGCCATATTCAATCATTTAATCAATTGTAGGCTCACTATTAACTTGACAGCAACTAAAGAGGCCTCAGCAGCAAAGTACAACTAAATCAACAAGTCTTTGTTGAAGATTATCACGCATGCTCAGTGATGAAGGGACTTGTAAATCAACACAGCTGTATTCCGTGATAATAGAACCATCTGTATAGGAGTAAGTTAATAACGCTGCGGTGCTTCAGCGTGCTATGCTGTTGCTGCGACAGATCCCTTGCTCATTGGCTTGCTCACACCTGTGCGTTCGTGTGTGCACGTTATTGAACGCTGTTACGTACAGGGTCTGGCCCCATCAGTGAAAGGAATGCACATCGGTTGGTGGCAGTAAACCAGACCGAGTTTATTTCTACAAAAAACGCAGATGAGAGCCGCATGTGTTCGAGGGGGCAAACTCTCGGTCGCTGTCCGGTGGCTGAGACGCTGGGGGTGATGGAGAATTCTTGGAACTTGACTCGGGGTGGGGTCGCTTCCTGTTTCGACCGCACAGGTGCTTTGTCCAGCCGAGAAGCGGTGGTGAGTTGCTTGTACACGACACTTTCCTCCCTTCTCAAATAGAGTCGCCGTAGCGATCCGGAGGGCGTCGTTCCCGCTGCGGGCATGACCCTGCAGTCGTGTTTGGCACGGTCTCAGGGGCAGTACCAATCTCTAGTTTGGTCACCGATGATTGCGAAGGCTCCAACATTCCTGAGAGAGTGGCCTTTGACGACGAGGAGTTATCTGCTTTTATCCCAAGCATAAATGGGGGCGGGACACTACTCACGGTTAGCGAAAAGCAGCAAGCGGTACTATGAAATAAACCCTGTGTCGCCGAACCTTCTGTGGGGTGTCTCAAAGCGCCGGGCTTGATGTGGTCACAATGTCATCGCACTAACCTGTCAGGACCTTTAATGAGCCACGATCTGTGGCCTAGCTTTTCCAAAACTGCTCCCTCCGTCCAGATTGGGTTCAATCCGATGTTTCAAAAGAAAACTGCGTGTCCGACAGCGAGTACTCTCGACTTTGTGCCCCTGTTGCAGCTGGTATGGATTTTGTTCGCTTTTGCTTGGGGCTGAATGCTCGCGAGAGCTATATACAGCTCACACCCGAACACAAGTGCAGCTGGCATTTCGCCCGTTGATGTGCAGATGGTGGTGTGTTGCTTTAGCAAAAACTGGGCCAGCCTACGCGCGAATGTTCTGTCCTTGTTTTCAGCTAATGCTCGTTTTGTTTCAAAAACCACCCTTTCTGCTTGGGCATTCGTTCCACAATGATACGGTGCGCTTGTTGCATAGGTCACTCCATTCTTCTCTAGGAAGCTCTCAACTTCTACTGAAACGAAGGATGGTCCGTTATCAGTCACAAGCTTTTTGGGGAGCCCAAAAGCTGCGAAAAGGTTTCGGAGTTCCTCAATCAATGCGGCAGACTGTATTGCGCATGGAGCACACATCCAACCATTTTCTGTATACGTCCTCAAAAATTAACAGCATTCTGCCTTCTACAGGACCCACGAAGTCTGCTTGAAATGTGTCCCAAGGCATTCTTGTGTATTCCCATCTGGGCACTGGTGCCCTGGCTGGTGCCATTTGGTGTTGACAACAAGTTGCACAGTTCACAGTTGCACAGCGAGCCGTTCGATATCTGCGTCAATGCCTGGCCACCAAAAGTACCTTCGTGCGCATGCCTTCATGGCCACAATTACGCGGTCGTTTGCAGGTGCGAGTTTCAGAAGGTAATTTTCCGCCTTTGTTGGAGTTACCATCGGGGAGCCTTTAACAAGGATTGGGCTTGATCGCGTTTAACAGTGCGCCGTGTGACACCCTAATTACTTGCATTTTGCTGTTTCCTCCCGCTTTCATGCATCTGCCTCTTGCAATCTTGCTGCAATAAATTGTTGTCTGCTATTTCGTGTTCTTAACTGTGCAGCAAGTTCATTGACATTTAAGGAACACGGCACATTTATTTACAATACACCTTTTGGCGTGAGTTACTAGACGTACAATATCATAAGCGGTGAAGTTCTACTTCCTCAATAGTTGGAATGCTTGTTGCGCTAAGTTACAGATTGATACAGCAAATATGAATTTAAGTGAAACTAACATGAGTGAAACACTTTTGCGCGCTCGTCGTCACAACATATAAACAGCGGCACAAGCGCCTGCATGAAATCACGCGATTTAAGCAAAAGTATGGGTCACCAAAAAAAAAAAATACAAGAAACGAAACTGAAATTGGAGCCTCCGAGATTGGGCAGAGTGCGCAACCATCTTGGAGGCTGGTGCGTTTCGCCGATTCTGCTAGGTGCGCTGAGAGCCAAAGTCGGCTAGAGTTACTGTATATGCCACCACAGGTAGCATATACAGTAACTCTAAAGTCGGCCGCAGGCGCCTATGGGAGTGTCCGCTCTTGTCATATGTTGTCATAGGTTCAGTGCTACGAGCCAGTGCAACTCTCGTGACATCCTGAAGCGGCGGTATGGATCGAGCTCATAGTATTTGCATCGCTCTCGGGTGGTGTTGGTATTTGCGTTTGGGGCCATCATTTTTTAAAAGAATGCGTTTATACGAAATAATATTGGTTTAACATAGCAAACTTTCGGCAATGTTATCCACTTTTCACTGCTGCATTTGTGTTGTAATCAAGAATGATGCCTTTTCGCACAATCAAAAGTTATGACAACAGCATATTTCTAATTTATAAAAAGAAATGCACGCAAGGCGGCACCTTGAAGTTTCCTCGCGCGGTGCGAGTAACCAGCGAAGTGAACAAGAGATGGCAGCGCCGGCGCTTGCGTAGCGCTAGTGGATATTTCTGGCGCGCGCAACGCTATCGATGATATTCGGCCGTTCCTCAGCCAGCCAAGTCGGGCTGAGTCACTTGCGTTTCACGAGAGAGCGATAAGGTGGCCTAGAACGTGCGCGCATCACCACTGGTAGGTCGCGTATGTTGTCTCAAGGAAGAAAACAAGCGCGTTGGCGCCAACATACGATGACACTCTATTTCCCAGGGACACGCATCCTAGCTATGAAGCAGACGACGGCTTGTACTTACGCAGCAGACTACGGAAGCGAGAAGCCTTTTCGACGGAATAATCATGCGATTTGAGATAGTTGCTTTATTTTTACTGCGGAGGAAAACTGTTTTGCTTTACCGAGAACCTTACGTTCAGCGCCTTCATTTCAGTTTCTTAGCCAAAACGTCAAGTTGGCGTCACGTTACGAAAGCAAAATTGGGCCATCAGCGCCATTTTGTTCGCGTCGCGTCTACGGGTTGTCCAGGGGCCGAATCTTATAACGGTTCGGAATACGAACCGTTCGCTTCGCCGCTTACATCACTAAATGTGCCACTCCCAAGCCGGTGGTGGAAGAAGGGGAGGACGCGACCATTATATGAGAGGGTGCCTGCCTCTGAAGTGTACGTCATTATATGACGCGCTAATAGAGGAATCACAGAATGTTTCTGCTTGCTAAATAAATGTAAAATATAAATTAACTATTATACGCCAAGTTCCGAAGTATAAACGTGTGGTGCCTGGCGTTTACGTCAATATTTTTCACTCTCAGCCGACAGGCGGTACAGCAAGCGTAAATACATTACGCTTGCTATACCAGAGCGCAACGTTATGTCGTCTGCTACCAGGAGCTCGCACAATGCACGCAACAGGAACGCACTGCCAGCACTTCTAAGTAGCGAGCGCGACAAAACCGTGAACTGGTTCTGGGACACCTTTACTAGCCGAGTATATTAATTTTCCTTCTTTTTTCGCCCTTCGTCATCGGCTCGGACATGACTCGCTCGCCGCCGCTATCCCTGCGATCTGCGCCACGGCGCGTCTCGTGACAGAGGCAATGGAACTTGATATCAAACATTATGATACACGGACCCTGCATTGCGTGCGCGATGTAAAATCGAAGAGTGTGGTGCTGACGGTGCGCGCTGTGCCGTGAAATTGAGGAACAAAATGTTGCACTCCCGAACTAGAAAAAGAAGGGCAGCCAAATAAGAGATCTGCACAATATCTTCCCATCCTGACTGTATAGTTTTATCAGCCGAAAGAAGGAATCGTTGAACCAGCCTAGTTTGAACCCTTCTGATTGCTAAATGTCGATGTGCGAGCTATGCACGCTGGCGATAGCAAGAGGAATTCGATCTCACCTTGCAAATATCCCCTTGGCACCGGCTTTGAAGCGGAGGTCACGGGAAAGCTAACTCAGCCCTTTAACCGGCCAACGCAGTAAGTGCGAGAGCAACTTTGTGGGTAGTGTCGGCAGCAGAGATCTAGGTCATTCCGATGAATGCTTCATGTCCGACCGACCTCTGGGAGCTGCAGGCCGGTGGCGATGAACCGCAGCGCGCAATATTCTTTCCTCTGCGTGGAATGACCATTGGTACGCTTGCACCCGTGTCGCCTCCATTTGATAGCGTAGCCTGCAAAAGGTCTACTTAGAAAGCTGGCAGGGACTGTGCAACTGATTATCCGTCATTTCTTCGGACGCGTATCGCACTTCCAGCCGTGGTTGATACTGAAAGAGCAACGCCAAGCAGACGACGAAGGCAAGTAATAGCATCTGAAACAACCAACGCACGCGCGCGCTACGCCCGCGTGCCTCCGGGGTCGCGCGACCGGCGCGCGCGGCCAGGGCCGCAAGCCCACATCCAAGCCACAGCAACGGAACCCAAAGCGGACTACCCCTTCGCCGGTTCCTACAACCGGTTCGCTTTGTAGATGATTGACAGATGCGTGACGTATTAAAAAATTGCGATACCGCCCCGCTGCCTCTAACGACCTATGACGTAATCAAAATTTTGGCCAATCAGGTGAGGCCAAAGGAACGGTTCCCGAACCGAACCGTTATGAGATTCGGCCCCAGAATAGACGAGCGACCCTAGGAAGCGTTTTGCTGTTGCCAGATGAGCAATAACCATTGCGCTAAACCTAGAGAAAGCCTGTGTTTTTCTATTATATTTTTTTTCACATGGTAGAAGTACAGATCACGTATATGTGTAAAAGGGGGCGAGGCCAGACACCACCTAGGTTTTGAAAATGGTCATTTTTAGCTTACATAAATCGCGCACGCATGCCACAGTCAACATTGTTCAGGAAAGACTGGAAAATCGATTTTTTTTGTGAAAGTTTGCTCTACGCTATTCCTTTAAAGAGTGTCACCAATGCATTAATACAGCCTGAAGAATTTGTATGAATGCATTAGGCATTGCATACCTTTACTGTACCTATGATATTGTGCCCGACATGAGCATGTCCTTATATGGGAATGCGAGGCCATACAAAGCTATCGCCAAGACCCTGTAGTTCTAACTGATGCTGTTTGCGGTCATCGAATTCTTTGTGTTTGCGTGCCTGCGCAGGCCACACAATGCATGTTTACTTAGCTTATGTTTACTGCAATATTCATACTGCTAGTAATGCTACGAGTCTTACTTGGTGAAATATTCTAACATGTTGCAATCATATTTATTGTTTAGCCCATATGGCGATACTGTTGTTTTTTTGTCGAAGGTCACACGTCTGCCTTAACCAGCATAAACAAATTACCTCATGTGTTTGAACCGAACCCCTACACAGATGCTTTCGAAATACGTTTCAGCCAACAACTAAAATTGGGAGTTTGCTCTACCATACATTACGTTCACCTACAGCTGTTCCCACGTCGACAATGCTGGCTATTCCCTGTTCTACCTATTGCACGGCCAAGGACCTACGTTACCAAAAGACACCTTGCATCAGACATCGAATGCCTTTACTGTACCTATGATATCGTGCCCGCCATGAGCATGTCCTTATATGGGAGTGCGAACCACCACAACCTCAACCAAGAAATATGCTCGTAATACCATCGCCCGCGTTGACTACGCTCAACTGCTTGCATGCAAGTTGTTGAGCATCATTCTGCCTCGGGCCTACAAGTTTCTAAATAATAAATTCTGGGGTTTTACTTGCCAAAACCATGATAGGAATACGAGGCATGCTGCAGTGGGGTACTATGGTTTAAGTTTGACCACCTGGGTTTCATTGAAATGCACCCAATGCACAGCACTGGGGCATTTGTGCATTTAGCATCCGTCGAAACGAGGCCCGCACGGACGGGATTTGATGCTGCGGCTTCGGGCTTAGCAGCGACTTTCGCAGCGACTGGCATAGTGGCCACTACTCCACTATGGCAGGTGCCGGGAAGTTTCGCAAGAGGACCAGAAGCACCACCGTGATGTCCACTTTTGGCCCAGCTCCCTCGTGTTTACCATCCTATAAAGGTGACATTTCTGAGAAACGTCTCTTGTGCTACAGAGGCCCGCACTAAGTGCTCCGCCACGTGGCAGATGTCGCCTATGAAATTATTCTAGCCACACCCAATACATCCTCCTCTCCGGCAATCAGTAACCTTGTCAACATCTTAAGGCTCAAGCCATACAGCTCTCTGCACGCCTCAGATATTAACGGCACCAGGGCGACGCTTTTTCCACCGGTGCTAGTATTACAATGTTACTGACAGATGCTCAAGAGACCAGATGCCACTATGATCAAGAGGTGACCCTGGGCTCAAGGAACGAACGAGTTTGCACCACAGTCCCAAGCGAGATTGTTCTTGTAAATACAGTGTAAATAGCCTTTATCTGTGTGTTTCACCACACGTAAAATTTTCTTTAAATGCACTGCACTCGTATTTTTGCACTAGTTTCTTGTAGGGAAATAAACAAACCTTGTGAACATACATGCTTTTGCTTCTGACTGCCGTTCACCCATACCTACTCTTTACTAATAGTTGACTTCATTCTTTTCAATTAGGCATCTTTGCGGATGCCTACCCTACCCTCCCCCTTGTGCTGCTGCACCCTTCCCACACAAGATTACCCATCCTTAGTGGTGTTTCCTGATACCTCAAATGTGTCTTGTTCACAGCTTCATAATGTTTTTCTTAAGTTGTTCTATTTTAAACCAATTCTGCCATTTCCTGTTAAGTACAGTGCCAGCTGCACATCCTGTAAAGCGAAAACGACTAATAACAGAATATTTTGGAGCAGAACCGAAAAGGCTCGAAAATTTCACAGAGAGGTGAGAGCAAGAAAAACGACATTTCATGTTGTAATAAATGGCTGTGACACAAGCACAGTGATGAATTAAGTCAACCCCAGTTCCTTCTTGATGACGTTCCTCAGAACAGAAGAGACAGGCACTGGATGGCCGTCTTCACTCATGTCTGAAAAATAGCAAAAAGAAAATTGAAGTCAGGAAATGAAACAGAAAAAAGTTTCTGCAGATCCCACGCACTGTGGGAATCGATGTTATGTAAGCATTTTGCAGGTAGCTGACCATACAGCATTGTTTGGTGTTCAGCAAAGCATTACCATGTGAACCTATGTGTTCGCGTAAATTATGTAGTGCATGTGATGACAGCAGCATGAGAACAAACACGTTGAAGATGATCGCAAAGCAGAAATGCATTATTTTTACTGTGGCCATTTGACAAGAACTTGTACATGCCGATTCTTGTGTTCTACATACGTGGCCAACGGGCGTTCTTCACGTCATGCGGACAACATTAAAACAAGGATAACAATTGTGCTGCGGCAAAGAAATGTTAAAACATGACTACCTTGGCTTGATCACGAAGGCGTTACAATGTTGACAGTTTCAGTTAGTTGCTACGCATAAAGTACTGAGAAATGTTGGCTGATCCCGGAGATAGTGCACTCTCACAGAGTCATAAGACTGTCATGAGGAAAGAAGATGGCAAGGGACACACATGCTTCAAAAAGCTTTGGAACAAGAGAAGTATCGTAAGAGCACCTGGCGCTGCTGTGCTCGAAGTCCGATTCCGCCATTGTGGTCACATTTTAATTTCTTTTTACTAAAACTAGACGGGTAAAGTACCTACCTACCACAAAGAGTCTAGAATGAGGCACAGAATGCTTCACATTAAGAACAAGGTAACATGTCTAGATAGCATGCAAAAAGGCATGCATGACTACAAAGGAGATAGACACAAAAGTGAACATTAGTTGGAATTCAGTGCCCTGTTCTGACATACAACATGTACTTTTTGTCCTCATCCCTAGCTCTGTTTTAAGAATACTGTCAAGATGGACCAACTTGCCTAAATCAAGGTACTGCCATTACATTATGTTACTAACAACTGATGGTTTATTGCAAATGGTCACTACATATATGTACACCATCATACAACAACAACAAAAAAGAAAACGGGGCCAGACCCACGGTCACAACATAGATTCTTTTCCAGCACAATCACCGGTCACAGGCCGCTGCTACGAAAGGAACAGATGAGCAGCTCACATAATTTCTGCGTCTACTATTTATCTCAAATGCCACAATTGTCTCCCTAGTCCCCTGACCCGTGTTCTTGGGTAGCACTTCCACTATCGAACATGGGCTTACAGCCACAGCACGTGAAATGTGCGGCAAGATGACCACTTGTTGCCAGCTTGGTAACATTGGAAAAATGTTCCCTTAAAGGGCCCCTCACCAGGCCACATAGAAAATTTTGGTTATACGCTGGAAGTTTTTACGTGCCCTGTAGGGAGCGTTTTACCGCAAGAATTTTTCAAATTGGTTCATTAATAGCCGAGATAGAGAAATATTTCAGTGCAGCGAAGCCATAATTTCAGGAGGCGAGCTTCACCACCTATATACATACTATCTCCACTTGCCTGCCTCCGCAATTGAAATTATTTGCCTGGTTTTCTCATACCAGAGCGGGAGGATCGCGTGACGTATAGGTTACAGGCCCCACCTTCCTCTCTCGCTCTTTCTTCCTCTTATTATTATTTATTTGTTTTCGTGCTGTGTGGCACACTTCCATTAATGGTCTTGCTTGCAAGCTGTTGCGTTTGTCTCGTTTCATGCGCTGTGCACAAGAAAACTTGATTAGCGATGCAAGTCAGTGCCACAACCACGAGCACAGCACAGTGCCGCACTGAACTTCCTGAACTCTGTTTTCTGAAGCAGGTAGCAGTTTTGCTAACTTTTTTACATTCGTTTTTTATCAACATCACATGGGGTAGGGGTGTGACACCCGTGCGTGGCTCACTTCATAAAATTGGAGGATGCGTCGACTGAAATAAACAGTCGGCAGTAGCACTCGTCCTTGCCTACCGTGTCTTCTTCGTCTGTACGTGTATTTTTGGCGCTATATTTGGAAATAACTATGCCAGACGAACTAGCCCAACAAACGGTCTTCTTGAAGCATTCACTTGCTATCAGCAACTTGGCCAATTAGCCACTTTGCTCCTTCACCCGCTTCTTTCATAGGGTTAAAATACGTTGCATCTCACTCATTTTACGCTGTACCTCACAGATTCATGATGAATAAAGTCGCAATTTTTTTCTTTCAACATTTTGTTACTTTAATCCAGCCGACACTCTTGGCCACATTGTTCTTGACTGTGACTGTACGTGACTGCAGAAAATAAGCTGTTTTTGAAGATAATTGTTTTCGTACTGTCAGCTTCCCCTATGATGCAATAATTTTCTGCTGTATCAAACTCTAACGATCACTTTCTCACTCACACACATTTCATCATCACATACAAGGAAGCTACGGTACTTGTGATATATGCGGAAGATACCATGTGACAAGAGGTGTTTTTGTGGTACAGTAGTCTGCCTAAGGTGATGCCAAAGGTGAGGTTTACACATACGAGAATGTAGAGAGTCACAAATTAAGGCAAGCAACAACAGCACAAATGAGCGCCTGCAGTCTGAAGGGGGATAAGATATTGGCTACAATATTGGCGAAGTGCGTGTTTAAACGTCTGTTTCAAGTATTGTGGTAGCATCGCTTGCTACACTGTGCAGTGCATCTGCCATGCGCAGCGCCTATAGGGGCACCACTGAAAGCCACGTAGAGGCGGCCGTTGGAACTGCAGGTGGGCCTCGTGCCGGAGACGCGTGCTTTCGCTGCAGGCATGACTTAAGTGTGTGCGTGCGATTTGCCGCTTGTGCGCGTCCCAGATATTTACTTCTGCGGTGTTAGTGTGCGCAAGGGACTGGCACTGTACAATAGTAGACATGTGTCACCTTACTCGCCAAGTGTTTGCCGCAGATGAACATCAACAAGCTTTCCTACAAAGTGGAGCTCATCGCCAGTATGTCGCTTCTATAATAACGCCCTGGTCACTAATGGCTTCATTTGTTGGCCCGCGAACAAACATTCTTTATGTGCACACTTGCTTCGTTTACATGCCGTATTTTTTAATAGTAGGTTGAGGGAGCACCGTCGCGTCTCTGGATGGTTGGTACAGGTGTGGCCACGTGAGAAGACAGCGACAGTAAAGCTTCCAGGCCTCCCAGAGCTTGAGAAGAATATAGGACTCCGAAAATAATTAAGGGTTGGTTGTTTTTATGCTTGCATTTTACCACTGTCTGCTCAGAATGGATTTCACATGTTCTATCGCTAAACAAGTAGAGCATCTAGATGATTTCACGGGAGCACTGAGTGAGAATTCGGAAGTTGCCATAACTGAAAATTTACCTCCCCGGTCAGTCAAGATCATATTAATTTTATATCTGATGCTATTTTTAGTGCCACCACAATTTTTGCTAGCATCACCCTCGCACCCAAATGTAGAATCGAATCGCATGTTGTATCGCCTGTTGTAGTGCCCTGAGTCTAAATAGCCAATGCAGCGCTTTTTAATTAGTTAAAAGAGTACGTTGACACAATATTAACACTTTGAAAGCAATTACAAAGCGTTGTAATAAATAATTCTTGTAAACCACATGCTACATTAAACGAGAAGGGGAACCGAGGGGCCCGATTTTTATTAGTCATATCACAAGCCAACAAACACAGGGGAAATTACTTGTGCTTAATAAACGAAAATAAAGGAATGATAAATTATTGAAAATTAAAGTGGATGAAAAAACAACTTGCCGCAGGTGGGAACCGAACCCACAACCTTCGCATTTCGCGTGCGATGCTCTACCAATTGAGCTACCGTGGCGCCGTTTCCCCATCCACTTTCTAGGGTATTTATGTGTCCTAGTAGAACCCTGGGAGTGTTAGCCAGGCGTCACGAGAACGTGATCTTTTTGGGTGAAAGCAACTGGTCAATAAACCCACACATGCTACCTGAAGGCATCAAGCATCATCAGGTAGCATGTGTGGGTACATGGAGGTTCCCTAGCTCTCGTAGTCTATGCAGTGCAGCTCTGTTAAGTTTTTTACAGTAGTGCATGAGCTTCTACAGCTTGGCAAAGAGCACCATGGGAGGAAATGTGTCCCCTGGACTTTTGGAGTCGCTGCTGTTGAAGTAGCAGCTGCTCCCAGAAAACGAAGAAACAGCCTTGGGCGACACTGCACTACCTGCCGAAGCCACAGAAGCGGCAGAAGTTGCCTTGGACCATGTGGACTAGGTAGAGAAGCACAGTGACTTACGCCTGGTTTATTACATTGTGGGCTACGTAGCCAGGAAGCGCATCATGTTAACTGATTGCAAGGCATGCAGGGATGCCTGCCTTGTGATAACAGAAAGTGCCGCGCAATTGCCACAGAAGCTTGCAAACAGTGGGACATGAAGGGGGCAGGTCTTCTGCACCGATCAGTCTGCCTGTACAACCTAATTCAGAGTCAAGGGTAAAACGGACATCGACCAATAACATTAAAAGAAAAGAAACGAAGACGTTTCGGCTCTCATACGGGGGCCTTGTTCACAATGAAAGTAAACGAAAGGGGGGAGATGATTATGTACGAAAGGAAGGAGATGATTTTGTTCATATTACCCTTGACTATGAGCAATCCCGACCAGGCGAGTTTTCGTCGAACTCGTGATAACCTTATTCAGCCCCTTGAGTACAGACTCACTCAGGCATTTAGCATTACATGACTATATGCAAAAGTGACCAAGGATTTCTTGCATCTAGCAGACAATGTGCCACAGATTGGTTGCACGGAGCAGTGCCCTGCTCTAACAGGATCGGTGGCTAGGTTTTACTGCATCACGTGTTTGTTTTTCGCTTAAATGGCTAACCAGTGCTCCTCACAACGAAGTCAAGAGGGTTAAGCTCCATGCTTCATAAAACATGTCAGGCTCTGCAATGACTGTGCTATTTGCCATAAATTCGTATTAGGTCATCAGCGTTTTGTACTTTGTAGAATTTTTTTACCACATTGCTGACATATTTCATTCACTTCGTCTCTTTAATGTGCTATTACAATCGAAAATATCTGATTAATGTGCGCTTGACACATTCAAAGCCATTCCAACGTGCTCGCCTTCCACGATGAACTGATGAACGATGATCCTATGAACTGTACTTTCGGCGAAGGCATAAGCACGCCAACCTCGGCAAAAAGTGGATGCAAAAACCCTCCTCGCTGTATCGGCTGCGAGGTCGGTGGTCGCAGCTTCTACATGCAATGAATGCAGTGAAACACTTCATTAAATTCTCTCGGCACCTACAATGCTGAAAAACATACTTGTCAGCATAGAGAGCATTCAAGCGGAAAATTTAACCTCGACAAATTATTTGTCCGCCCGGAGGTACGCGGATGCACCGGGAAACTACGGATGGATGTAGGATGGATGTTATGAGCGTCCTCTTTGGAAAGGGGGGGTAGGTTGTACCACCAAGCTCTTGCTATTATACTGTCTAATGTCCTACCTAGGTTGTTCTATTATACTGTAATGTCCTACCGTTCCTGCCCGTAGCACCGTCTTGCGGCAGGAACGCATTTTGGGGTCAGCATCCAGAGGGCAGTCTTCACACTTGGCGCAGTGCGCCACAAGATGGCGCCAGTTGCTTCGCATCCACGTCGCCGGCGACCATACAGATAGAGAGAGAGAGAGAAAAGCGAGAAGCAGGCCGCACCTGCGCTCTTTCTACAATCTCCCTCTGTTCCTTTGCGAGTGCGGAATTGCGCCGCGGAAGACGTTGTAGGTGCGCCAACAAAGCGCAAAACTGTGTCACTTGAGATCAAGCTACGAATTTCGCATGACTCAAAGTACGAGCTTGTGCAGTCGATGATATCGACGATTCTGAAAACCACGAGTGCCACGATAATGAAGTATATAAGCAGTGACCACGCCAATCAATGGAAATGGTGGGCTTTGTGCGCCAGGGCAAAACCCCCCATTTGTGAAACCAACATGGTGGCAACCGCTGACATTACCCAACTCTGGGAGCACATCGCTATACTGGCAATAAAATCGGTGGTCCTTCCATGGAGGAGTTTCTGAGTGCAGATAGCACTGCCTCATTCTGCGAAGAATCTCCGACGGGGCAACTGATGTCGCGACAGAAGGCAGCGTTGTGTGACGGAGGCAACGAGATTGACTGTAGCCCATCTATGACACCAACCCTAATGTCCACGCTAAGTGAACTGTTGTCGATAGAGTCACTGACTGATTTCATGCAAGCTAAATTATAGCTACAATTGTTCGCACAGCTGCTAGACAGGATACACGCCGCGGTTGCGAACCTGAAACTTCTGCAAAAGCAAGCGCAGATTTCTGACTATTTCAGTACACCTAACGCTTGACATGCTGTTTAGAGGTATAAATAAATGTTTCACGTTTCGCACCCAACTTTCTACAAGGCAATTTTTATTGTAAGTGGCAAATTTGGTTGCGAAGCGACGAAGGTATGTTCGACAGCTTTTTTAATATCCTTTTTTTACAGCAGTCCAGAAATAGCAATGATCAGTTATAACAATCGGATTTTTCGTTCTTTTTGATATCATTATAAGTGGACTGCACCGTAATAGAAAAAAAGAAACATGGCCTACCATCGTACTGAACCAAGAGGATGCGCGACCGACAGGCTGCATTGGCGCTGACCAGCTCCCGCAACTTGTCAATAAAGTTTCTCATCTGTGCTCGCTGCTGCTCAGCCGTCAACTCGCCACATTCTCGCATGTCGTTCAGCGTCAGCAGCGGGCTTGCACCCTCAGCCACACAGTAGAACTGCACAACACAAAAAATAGGAAAGTGTCCCAACATTAGCCTCTTCTTGCTGCAAGCTCTAGGCTGTAAAGTTTTCATCACTACAGTCCTCTCTAGGTCCTTTCAGGTGGGACAAAAATTAAGCAGTCAAATGCAAGGTATTGAAGATAGTAAGAGCAGAGATACTGCTCAACTAAATTGCATGTTTCTTGCTCACACAAGCATTGCACGTATGAATAAATAATCTAAATCAAGCAAATGTAGTTTCGAAACAAGACAAAAGGCCTGAAAAAACAAACAACAATCAGCCGTAGATGTAAAACATGCGTTTTCTCATTCCAAGCGTGAGCAGTGAGTCCAGGGCCTTGATTCGTATGGCCAGAAGGCCATTGCAATCGTTACTTTCAGGTGAAAAGAAAGAAGATTACCTAGCAACCATTCTTCACATCTTCATTTGTGCTCAGCAGTGTACCAACAATCCTGCTCGCAAGCTGCAAAAATTGTGTGAGAGTTCGAGGAAAACTTGGGTGATAAAACAGAAAAGGGGCTCCACAAGAGTTTTTCTAGTAGCCTGTCATCTGCACCCTGAGATCAGCATTAAATCTTATGACATCATCGACGAACCGTTCCAGCGCGAACCAGGGTGGCCTGGTGCAAGGATGATCAGATAAAATGGTGCACAAGAGTGCTTCGGCGCAGTTTGCAGAGGATGCCGCTAGTAGAGGTGACAAGCTCCAGAAGTGGCCATGCCGCTAATTGGACCAGGATTTATCTGTTCTTGGAAGGTTTTATATTGTTATGCGAGCGAACGACTAAGAACTGGAGACTATTTATAAAAGTATATTTACAGAGATAACTGCAGCGCTGGCCAGTTCAGCCGACAGCTCGACAGCCAGAGAGCGTTCGTCGCCTTCGTCGGGGCGCCCGCGTGCATCACCCACAAGAAACACGCAATATGCATGATCCTTATCCCCGGCGGTAGAAGCATCGTCCCGGCGCGTCTAAATATCGGTGATAAGGGGACAGTAACATGGTTTGAGGCGTGCGACATGCACAATGTCAGCGGAATTTGGGGCAGATGAGGCACATGGTACCGACTGGGGCGATTTCGCACGTAACTGGAGTCACGGAACGCAGCACTCGATATAGGCCTGTGTACCGAGACAGAAGTTTTTTCCGACAGGCCAACGTGATGAGTCGGGGACCACAGGAGTACGAGACATCCAGGCGAAAAGTGTTGGCGATCGTACAAACGCCGTTGTTTTTCTTGGGAGGTCAGGAGGCGAGCACGGGCAATTTCGCGTGCTTGGGCTACCCTGGTGGTGGCGTCACGTGCGTACTTGCTGGTTTCTGCTGCGGCGGATGGAAGAGATGCGTCCAGTGGCAATGTGGGTTCTCAGCCGAACAACAGAAAGAACGGGGAATAACCAGCAGTGTCGTGACGCGAGGAATTATATGCAAAAGTAACATGGGGTAGGGCAAGGTCCCAATCAGTATCGTCGGACGACACATACTTTGCAAGCATGTCTGTTAGGGTGCGATTCAGATGCTCCGTGAGACCATTAGTCTTGGGATGGTAAGACGTAGTCAGCTTGTGCTTGGTTGAGCAGGACTGCAGGATGTCAACGATGATTTCAGAAAGAAATGTCCAACCACGGTCAGTGAGCAGTTGGTGTGGAGCACCATGCTACATAATCACGTCGCGTAAAAGAAAATCGGCGACATGTGTGGCGCTGCTTGTTGGAAGCGCTCTGGTGATGGCGTAGTGCGTGACGTAATCTGTCGCCACAGCGACTCACTTGTTGCCAGAAGTGGAAAGAGAGAAAGGGCCAAGTAAGTCGAAGCCAACGCGAAAGAACGGCTCCGAAGTAATGTCGAGTGGTTGACCCAGCAGGGAGCATCAATGGTGTTTTTCGGCGCTGGCAGTTCTCACACGCTGCAACGTATTTTCGGACGGAGCGGGCAAGGCCTGGCCAAAAGAAGTGTCGGTGAATCCGGTCGTAGGTGCGGGAGACGCCCAGGTGACCTGCCGTTGGTAAATTATGAAGTTCTTGGAGAACAGCTGACCGGAGGTGCTTGGGAATGACGAGGAGTAGGGCAGGACCATCGGGACGTAGATTGTGGCGGTATGATACACCAACCCGGAGAACAAACAGGTGAAGGGACGAATCAAAAGGCGAACATTCCAAGCCATCAATGATGGCGCACAAGGTGGCATCACGGCGTTGCTCGTCAGCAACGTGTAGCAGCTGAGAAACGGAGGAAACGCAAGCGCCGGCATCGTGGTCAGAATCGGTGGGTGGTTCGTCCACTGGATAGCGTGATAAAGAGTCTGCGTCTTGATATAATAGGCCCGACTTGTACACTACTGCATATGAATAATCTTGCAGCCACAGAGCCCAGCAACCAAACTGGCAGGCAGGGTCTTTGAGTGAGGAAAGCCAGCAGAGCGCGTGGAGGACCGTGATTGCAGAGAAGTGCATGCCATACAAGTACGGGCGGAATTTGGAAACCACCCAGACGAAAGCCAGGCAATCACGATCTGTAATCGAATAGTTGCGCTCAGCTGCTGTGAGGAGGCGGCTAGCATAGGCGATAACACAATCTTGACCCTGTTGGCGCTGGGCTAAGACGGCTCCGATACCGTGACCACTGGCATTGGTACGCACCTCTGTAGGAGGGGACGGGTCAAAGTGGGCCAGTATAGGTGGCGTGGTGAGACTGTTGGTGAGGTGGGCAAATGTGGCAGTTTGAGCAGGGCCTCACGTAAATGGCGCGTCCTTCTTCAGAAGAGCAGTAAGTGGGTGGGCAATCGCTGCGAAGTCTTTAACGAAGCATCGGAAGTAGGAGCAGCGGACATCTTTGACAGACTGAGGTACAGGAAAAGACGTCACAGTATGAATTTTCTCCGGGTCTGGTTGAATACCGAAAGCGTCGACGAGGTGGCCCAGCATTGTAATCTGCCGACGACCAAAGTTACACTTCGATGAATTTAGTTGGAGCCCAGCCTCGCGGAAGACTTGAAGAACAGCTGGTAAGCGCTCGAGGTGTGTCTCAAATGTAGTCGCAAATATGAGAACATCGTCTAGGTAGCAGAGGCATGTTGATCATTTGAACCCTCGAAGCAGAGTCCATCATACGTTCGAGCGTTGCTGGGGCATTGCATAAACTGAATGGCATAACTTTGAATTGATATAGACCATCAGGAGTGACGAAAGCGGTCTTCTCTTGATCCTTTTCATCAACAGAAATTTGCCAATAACCATACCTAAGTTCTATTGATTAAAAGTAGTTGGTACCGTGGAGACAATGGAGGACGTCGTCAATGCAAGGCAAGGGGTAGGCGTCTTTCTTGCTAATGCGGTTTAGATGACAATAATCTATGCAGAGATGACACGTGCCATCTTCTTTTTTAACAAGCACCACGGGCGAGGCCCAAAGGCTCGATGAAGGTTCAACAATGCCTTTGGCAAACATTTTGTTCACTTCATCTTGAAGAACCTTACCATCTGAAGCAGAAACTCGATATGGCCGGTGATGAATAGGACTGGCATCACCAGTGTTTATGTGTTGCTTAACAATTGACAACGTTAAGGGATAAGAGTTCACAAGGGATAAGAGTAAGTTAACAACGTTAAAGGATAAGAAAAGAGCAGATTGGAAGCGGGAACAAACTCGAGTTAATGGCATCTTAGTTGAAATCAAGGAAAAGAAATGGGCATGGGGAGGACATGTAATGAGGAGGGAAGATAACCGATGGTTACGGACTGGATTCCAAGGGAAGGGAAGCGTAGCAGAAGGCGGCAGAAAGTTAGGTGGGCGGATGAGATTAGGAAGTTTGCAGGGACTATATGGCCACAATTAGTACACGACCGGGCTAGTTGGAGAAGTATGGG
Organism: Dermacentor variabilis; assembly: GCF_050947875.1. Taxonomy (NCBI): domain Eukaryota; kingdom Metazoa; phylum Arthropoda; class Arachnida; order Ixodida; family Ixodidae; genus Dermacentor; species Dermacentor variabilis. Next base: position 14,451,849 of record NC_134573.1, on the reverse strand, counting down.
AGAGGCCTTTGCCCTGCAGTGGGCGCGGACAAGCTGCTGCTGATGATGATAACAATTAAAGTCTGCCTCAATTGGCGAGTGTCGAGGTCGAAGATGTCGTGGTAGGAAACCAAAAGCGACACAGAGCTGCTGCATGCTAAGGCAATAGGTCCGTATCAATCCTGGGACGAAATAGTGCGTCAGGGCAAATAGCATCCTGTGGACATGGTGAAGAATCTGAGCAGACGTCCGCTGCAAACGTTGTGACGTGGTCATCTCCTATAGCATGCAGCGTTGCAAACGATATGCCTTGGGGTAGAACTTCCTTTGTCAGGCTAAAATTAATGACTGGGAGGCATGTCCGGTTATCGGCGACGGTGACGACGGAGTGGGGCACGGCGATATTGCGCATCAAAAGGACCTCAGGAACAGGTGCGGAGACGTAATCACCATCAGGCACAGGAAAAGATGATAGCAAATCGACGAAAGTCATGGCTTTAGGCGGCAGGCAGACGAACGCGGTCGTACTAAGGTTGTTCGGGCAATTCGGCACGAATATACGTAAGTAGAGGAAGTTCAAGGCAAAGGGTAGCGGCAGAACAGTCAATCGAAGCTGAATGCGCCGTAAGAAAGTCAAGTCCGAGGTTGAGGTCATGGGGACAATTGGTCACCGCTGTAAAAAGAACAGGAACGTGGCGGTCGGCGATACTTATACGGGAAGTACACATTCCAGTTAGGTCAACAGTGATGCTGTCAGCCACGCATACTGCTCATGTAGGCTCGTGTAGCAGGCGTGAGAACCTTCCTCAGTCGACGACAGAGGTTACAACTCATTATGGATTCATTATGCAAAATAGAAGTTGGCGTTCGTGTTGTCTACTTCTCTACTCTTGTATCCTGTCTGCACGCCTCACTTCTATTTTGCACAATGAATCCTTACCAACTAGCTCAGCTTTCTGTCGTTCTAAGCTTCATTTCTAGTACTCTGAGCCCTTTTCCAGGTTCCCCTACTTACCTGCACAATGCTGCTTCGTTAGCTTCCCTAATTGCGATATGTATGTTCCGCGCTAGAACCATGTCGTGGTTTAGTCGTAATCGTGTCGTCCCATTGGAAGTTCAAATGATGTGCGGCTTTCTTCAACCATCAACTGGGCATGCCAGGAGGATTGGAGCTATTCTTTCCGCTTAATCATGACACCAAGTTAGGTTCTACCAGGAGTGTCTAAGGGTCAGTTGCGCGGCCCTGGGAGACGGTCGCCATTGGAACCGCCCCTACGCCGAGTGGAATAAGTTAGCCGTGCAACATGCGGACTTCCTATGGAGGATGAAACTTCCGGAGCTTCAACAAAGTAAGAAGAATCACCTTTCTAATAATTCACCGTCAAATAACGTACTTGTTCTTGGAGACGCCATAGTAAGTGATAACCATAGAAGAACCCTTGCTTTAGGTTCTAAGCACTGTTTTATGCCTAACATAAAACCCGTTGACGTTTTAAGCATACCAAAAAAATGGCGTTCGTGTTGTCTACTTCTCTACTCTTGTGTCTTGTCTGCACGCCTCACTTCTATGTTGCATAATGAATCCTTACCAACTAGCTCAGCTTTCTGTCGTTCTAAGCTTCATTATGGATACCTGGGCTCCAGTACGTATTAACGCCGTCAAATGGACACCGTCGACGTGAACATCAAGTAAGTTCTGGTTCATTAGGAGCGTCAATGGAGGATTTTGACACCATAAAGATAATTCAGCACTACCCCCAGGCGCTGCATGGTATAGTTTTCTGCAGCAGAACTAATAGTTGGGCGAGTTGGTACGTATTCATAGTAAAATATTTTTGCGCGCAGAATTGACAAGGACACAGTGAAAGGGGACACACGAGCGCTTACTCGCAACTATTTTATTTTCGGAAAGATGCAGAACATATATACCCCAGCTATCAGCTCTGAGCATGTGCAGCAAGAGTAGTCAGTAAAACAGAAACAGATTAAAAACAGATTAAGAAGATTCAACCAGTATTTAAAAAAAGCAAATTCATATTTAGTGATTACAACCGATGGTTGGCTTATGCATCTTTCGGAGCACTTTTTGATATGAAATGCTTCTGTGATTTCACGTGTTAGTTTATTTTTATCTGACACCGACATTTTTTTTTCAGATAAAAATGAACTAACACGTGAAATCACAGAAGCATTTCATATCAAAACGTGCGCTGAAAGATGCATAAGCCAACCATAGGTTGTAATCACTGAAAATGAATTTGCTTTTTTAAATACTGGTTGAACCTTCTTAATCTGTTTTTAATCTGTTTCTGTTTTACTGACCACTCTTGCTGCACATGCTCAGCGCTGATAGCTGGGGTATATATGTTCTGTATCTTTCCGGAAATAAAATAGTTGTGAGTAAGTGCTCGTGTGTCCCCCTTTACTGTGTCCTTGTCAATTGTGCGCGCAAAAATATTTTACTATGAATGTCTAGTTTTCCTTCCGGGAGGGTCCATAATTGGTCAGCGATGAAAAGCGGCGTGGCTGGGTCGACGGGGACCGACGGCGCTGAGGTGACGGCGAGCGAGCAGGACGACTGTCATCGACAGATACCTCAGATGTAGTAGGCACACGGCGAGGCAAGTAACGGCGCGGGTCGGCGGGAATAGGAGCTCGAATACGGCGACGTCCAGGAAGTGCGGCAGTGGCAAGCGATGTGGCCATTGTGGAGGCAACGGAAGCAAATGGGCTTGTCGTCCGGAGTTCTCCACTCGGAAGGGTTGTGGTATCTGGCAGGGAACACAGATCGCTGTGAGGCGTAGCTGTCAGCATCGGTCGGGCGTCAGGTGAGAGACGGAGCAGACAGCAGGAAAATCTAGGTTTGCAAATTCTTGCCGCACAACTGCCTGAATAAGAGATATCGCTGGGGCTGGTTGGTAAATGGTGCGGTCAAGTGGGAGTTGACAGAACGGCGCAGGACTTGTATCCTCGAGCTCGTGGCGAACAATACGTGTGACGTGCTTATTTAAGGGTGGTGAAGCGGTAAGGTCGCAAGACGACGTCGCAGCCGTGTTAGGGAGCCGGTGGAACTGTGGAATGATGCGGCGGATTTTGGTGAGCTCAAAGCGGCAGCATTCCTTGAGAATGGCGTCGATGGTGGACACATTGTTGAAGATCAACAAGTTGAACGCGTCGTTTGCGATCCCTTTGAGTATGTGGCCGACTTTGTCAACCTCGGCCATATCTCGTCGACTTTCCGGCAAACAGCAAGCATGTCTTGTATGTACGAGACATACGATTCAGTAGAACACTGAACTCGGGTAGCAAGCTCTTTTCTAGCAGCCAGCTGCCGAGCGGTGGGATTGCCAAAGAGGCCGCTGAGCTTCTCCTTGAAAGCATCCCAGCTAGAGATTTCGTCCTCGTGTGTCCGGAACCGGACATGAGGAGTTCAGCCCAAGTAGAATCGGACTTTCGCTAGCATAATGGTAGGGTCCCAACAATTGTTTCGACTAACACACTCATACAGGCTGAGCCAGTCGTCAACGTCGACATTTTCTTGGCCGGAGAATACGCCACGATCGCGGCGATTGGTAACTGTAACGTACATTGTTGTCTGGGTCGCAGGAGTAGAAGTAGACGAGGTGTCGTCCCTGTGAAGCTCCGTGGTGAGGACGGGGAATGGCGCCCTCCACCAAAATGTTACGCGAATGAAGGATTAAGAACTGGAGACTATATACAAAGTATATTTACAAATGATAACTGTAGCGCTGGCCAGTTTAGCCGACAGCTCAAGATCCAGAGAGATTTCGTCTTCATCAGGGCACCCGTGTGCATCGTCCACAAGAAACATGCAATATGCATGTATCAATATGAAGTGAGACTTATTTATTTATTTAGAAATGCTTTACAGGCCCTGCATGGGGCATATAGTAAGGGGGCATCAAAACAATCTACAATGTCCAGCAGAGTAGCTGGACGCTCCACGTTTGACTTCACGTCACCTGATGGTGACGACATGAGGAAAACACAAAACTCTGCTTGAAAGTATGCAACAGTGAAAACATTGAGTGGGGTTTGGGATGAGGCACGCTCACTAAAGTGCCCAGAAATGTGACAAAGGAAGGTAATGGGAAGCTTGAGGAGACCCTTGTCATGCAGGTTTGTCAAGGTCAAAAGGAGTGGGGATCGACAATGAGCTACGCAAGCATAAGATTGCTTTCTTCCAGTTGGGTTTCAAGAAAAGTTGAACAAATGAAGAAGCAATGAGTGGTCATCATTAACACTGATCAAAAGGCCTTCCTGTATAAATTCACCATTTCTACCCAGAAGCCAAACAGCGGTTGAAATAATTGAAACATGCCTGTTCTTTACCTTCAAGGTGGTCATCGCCTCCATCTTCTTGGATAGTCACAGAATCTCAATGGTTGGCCAGAAAATTAATGCCAACTAAGTGAACTCTTTTGTAAAAGCCGAAGGCCACCAATCCGAAGCATTATTTCTCTTCAGGACAATGCGCCGTGCCATGCATCAATATTCTCTAACAATCTTCACTCAAACCTAAATTACTTGCCTGCAGTACAATTGCGCCCTGCTCACATTTCCAAACTTTCGGTAGCCCTCTCGTGATTCCCCAGGTGCAATGGTTTCGTCAGCTGCCTCCACTGTGGCGGCGAATCACCACAGTATGTACGATCATCCCGCTACTGCCGATAATTCTCAAACTGAATAGGTTGTCTCTGTGCTCGTTCACTTTGCTGTTCAGTTTGGAATTGAACGGTCCTTTCACGTATACAGCAGACGAGACACTTGGTGTCTGCTCGTAATGGCCGCTCCTCTCATTGTCGCTCAACCAACCTCAGTGGCTGGTGTCACGGTGCACATTTTTCATTATGAGGACGTGTTCCATCGCTACTTCTGCGACCACTTGGTAGGCATCCTCAACCCCCATTGAGCCAGTGGCCTCTGGATACAGAAGGAGGTTCTTTGTGCTTTCAGGTTTTTCTTAACTGGCAGATTTCAAAGTCTAGGCAACACGTCATTGTTTTACTTTTTGCCAGTGTCTTTTTCCACTGTATTAGCACTCTTAAGCAGTTGTTGCTTGGTGTAAAGACGCACATACAGTGTCCGAAGTTTTTGAACGTTATCGCCATTTTATAGAGCCAAGCGAGTTTTATCCACGTTCGCTATGCGGCTTTATCACGTTTCTGCTGTCATGCAACAGTTCGCTCGCGCTACCAAGTCACGCAAAATTCTTCAACGTAGCAATACCGTAGTACTTTCCTGAAAGACAGGTCCACTGTGTATTAGCTTGTAGGCGCACAAGTAGATGATTGTGGCGCATTTAAGACTTCACCTTGTCGCCACGAGTGCATCTGGAAAATTCGATTATGCATGTATTAAGCGAACATCGAATTTTCCAGACTCAAGTGGCCTTCATTCAATTCGATGACTGACAACAGCGCTTGCTCTGTCATTGTAATTTGAGTGCTGCAAGTCTATCTCGGAACAAGTTCTATCTTCAGCACAATGTGACATTATCAATGTTAGAGCCATCGGTCAGCGATAACATCGAAACGTGGCCGAGATGATATAACAGTGGTAGGCCAGCAGCAGTGCTTTCTACTAACAACCAACAAGAAGGCCAGCGCCAAGACAGCTTTTTCATTGCACCACCGTATTTTGGTGATGCTTGCCCCAAGGACTCAGCCAAGCTGAGCCCCACTTTCACCAGGTATGAGTGTTACCTCATAAAAGCAACTCACAGGCTAGCGTTGAGATGTGTGAGGGCCCAAGTGAAGATTTTTATATGACGACATGACAGAAAAGTCGACAATGTGTGAACATGCAGTAGCAGACAACATGCAATAGATGACAAACGTGTTGTCTAGAGTCACTGGAAAAAATTTCAGAGTACCGCAAAGGTCGGGATTTGACTGGCAACAATTTGAGCGGCCACCGCCATATACCTTCCAAGCCGACTGCGTCGCCGGAAGGCCGCCGTGTTGGAAGAGCTTGATATTCGGTGAAACATCGGGTTGAGTGTTTAGTGAAGTACAAATACTTTGTGCCAGGAGATAATGGTTGCTAAGAGCGAAAAGAAAATGTTATTTTGTGCGAAGTAACGCAGCCGGTGGTTGTTTTGCACGCCGATTGTGTTAACTGCTGGAACTGTGCTACGATTGTGGGCAGCAGCTTAACGCTGCTAGCGGGAGCTTATGCGCGCGTTTTTTTTTCCCTTCCGCGGAGCGAGTTACGAAGGATACATTTCGTCGCTTCGAGCCGGAATGAGGCAAGCTTGTACTTTTGGGCATGAACATCGTGGACCGCCGTCGGCTTCTATTGAATGTTTCCAAGCAGGACGGAACTAACACCTGACAGTGTCACAGGCACGTACGTTCATTGTATAATTTCACAAGCTAAATCGGATACATTTAATTTAGTTTGTAAACGGATACCGCGCGTTGTCGATTCTGCCGGGCGACTTCGTCCGCCGTGTACGCACCACACATTGCGACTGCCGTGTGCGCACCGGTGTTTGGCCGTGATCGAATGTGCACAGCAGGCGTAAAAACCAACTTCGATGACCATTTTGCGCATTAAATCTTGTGGAAGGCCAATATGAGCCATTTGCGTGATTACAGCAACGTATATTGATAATGAACGAGAGTTTGCTACATTGCGATTTATGAACGCGGCTGTCTAGTTTGTTCCCTCCCCCCTCCCCCCCCCCCATGAGCGGCTACTCTTCTCAACTTATTTATGACTGTTTTTTGAGACTGCCAAGATTTGCTGCCCGTGTAAAAAAAAAAGCAGGAACGCCCGCTCTTGACGCAGCACTTCTTTTTCTAAGTTACATAGGCGATGTATAAAATTATTGTGCTTTTAGAGCGGTTTATGTAACATGCATAGTGACAGTGTGAAACTAGAGCTACTGGGTGTTCTCTCGTTTTGTATTTCTTGTTATGCATCAATCACAACATTATTTGGGTGTGCAGCATAGCATTTCAACATAAAACATAATATGTGTGCTGACTTCAGTTCATTGCATGTGCTCGGTATGCAAGCTCACAGTTTGAAGCATGTGTTGTGAATATCACCTGGCCATTAATTTCAAGCTCGAAATGCGTATGTACAAATGAGCAAAGCATAAGTGGAAAAAAGGTAGTATCATGGGCCTCGTATTGACCATGTTCTTATTGACTGCGATCGTCATGATCTGCGAAAAACAAGTGCCATATAGGTCGAGTGACTCGAGGCGAGAGCGCACTCACGTGCGCGGAGAAATCATGCGAGTACCTGGTGCACGTGAGGACGCGGAATTCTCGCGCGACAAGTGTGCCTTCGCCTGCCACGAGCACGGAATAACTGCGTGTGTTGAGCAACAAACGCGTACACGTGTACCCGCGTGAAGCGTGCAAGACGCGAACGATCCCTGCAATGAACTCCTATTTTCGTAGCATCGCTAACACCGCGTGTACTTCGCTTAAATATGTTCTAAAACAGCGCCGAAAAGCAGAAGCAAGGTGTACGTATACCTCGCACACGCGGGTGTTTTTCGTAGGGTTGAAGTTCTCCCGGCCGATTCTGTGTAACCACGCAGAACGACGCTCTCGGTCATTTTTCCCGATCGTAATCTAGAAAAACATCTTTCCAGTTTTAGTTCGGTTACTGCATCCGAAGGCGCAGTAGCCAGGCATGATTTCTTTGCAGTCAAACGCGAGCGCGACAGTCGGAACACAAGAAACGTAAGGAACCTGCGCTGCCTGCGCTCTAACTCAGCCGGCCCGCCCGGCGCTTGGAAGGTATATGGCACCCCAAAGTCCCGTGGTACGGTTGGGCCAATGAACACGTCGGCGGCGCGGGGAAAACGAATGAGGTACTCTGAAATTTTTTCCAGTGACTCTAGTGTTGTCTGTATGTGATACCACCTAGTGACCAAAGAAAAATAATGAGACTATTGTTTTAACTTTCACATGTACTTTTACTGCGCAGATCATATGCTGCGAGAACACAAGAAAGTCTTCTGTATAAAACTTTTTTTTATCTTCAGAAACATTCTGCTGTTAATGTATCGTCCCCAATAGTAGAATCAAAGCCCAAATTGGCGACGCCCACTTCCGAGGCTGTGCTGTCCCTCGTATTCCCGTAAATTTTGCGGGTGGCCTACTTTGTGATGTAGGGAGCCAGACCTAACATTTGGAAAGTGAGCTGCTTCCAGAATCGTAGCCCCTAATCGAGCTACTATCCATAAATAAAAGCTAGAAAAGAAGGCCATTTCCAAAAATGATGCAATAAAGTGTGCTGCAAATGAGTGCTGCAACAATGAGGGTCAATTTTTTTTAGTAGTTGCCAAATAGCAGTTCTGCTGAACTGCAGCATTGTAATGTAAGCACATAACTTTTCAAGTAATCTTGCAGTCATTGAGCAAGGTTTATCAAAGGCATTAGCTGCGCAATAGTTATTAAGAAGAAACATTAGCTCAGGGACTCGTATTTAAATTTATGGGAACAGATAATTTTTTTTGGCAACCACTGCACCGAATTTGATGAGGCTTGTTGCATAGAGAAGAAACATGGGTTCATGTAGCAAATAGGACTAGTGTTCAGCTAGACAGAATTAGAAAGGCTGGATACCCTGAATATGTTGTTACTAAAACATTTGAAAAAGATGTGAAGTGGCTCAAATCAGACGGTGAAAGAGATTGCCAACAAAAGCAAGGTCAGGTTGCTGTCATACCATATGGGCTCGCACATAAATTGAAGAATGTTATTTATTTTTATTTATTTACAGATACGGCAGGCCCTTCTCGGGCCCATGCAGGAGTGGATACTAAGAATACAAACAAGAGAAGTAAATTTAAACTAATTACTTGACATAATTGCAAGGATATAATACATACAAAAGTGAGAAACAAAAAACAAGAAACATGGCAATACACTGAACATAGATGACAAATGAATACTCGAACAAGGCAATATCAACTCTGAGTGCACACCACTTGGACTCGAATTTCAACAAAAGTTGATATTACTAATACATTCAACAAATTATTCCAGCGATGCGGAGTTCACTGCCTCCTCAGATAACGTATTCTAATAATAAATTGCGCGAGCAAATAAAGAGAACTAGTGAACATTGATGTGGCTGACTGGCTGTCTAATAGTTTTACTGTGGTGCGATCGCTCTGATCGTTTGAAAGGAACCTGAAGATATCGTTCCCGTGATAGCTTAAAGTTCTTGTGATAAGTTGGTAAATAAATGTTAATCTCCATATTATCCTGCGCTGCTCAAGTTTTTCTAGGTTGGCCCTATTACGTAAGTTGCTGAGACTAGAGTGACAGGAGTAAACAGAATAAAGAAAACGCAAAGCTAAATTCTGTACTCTTTCGGTTTTGTTAATCAAGTATTGTTGGCAAGGGCTCCAAATAACGGACGCATACTCCGATTTTGGTCGTATTAGCGCTTTGTATGCATTTAGTTTTACTGCAGGAGGGGTATTTCGCAGTTTCCTTTTCAAAAACGACAATTTCTGTAGTGCACCCCGACAGACATTTTCAACATGCGGCTCCCTATTGAAATTACTGCTAAGTGTGATGCCTAAATATTTAACTTTGTCAGTTCTTGTGATGGTAACGTTAGCTAAAGAGTAAGTAAAGGGGCTTCTTTTTGTTGCTAAACGTAATGGAAGCTGTTTTGGAAGTGTTTATTCTTAAGCCCCACCTTGCGCACCATGCATCAATGGAGTGTGAAGAATTGTTCAATTTAATTTGGTCATCTCGGTTATTTATGGCTGTGTATACCACACAGTCGTCTGCAAATAGTTTAATCTGCATTGGTGGTTCGACGCAAATATGAATATCGTTAATGTATACCAAGAAAAGGAGAGGTCCGAGGACCGAGCCCTGCGGAACACCCGAGTACACATCCAAATCTTCGGAGACACTCCCATGTATGGCAACACACTGCTTTCTATCTCTTAAGATTCAATCCATGCCACTACTTTCTGTTCAATGGCAATTGCCTTCAGTTTTGTTAATAAATCTTTATGAGGAACAACATCAAACACCTTTGAAAAATCCAAGAAAATAGCGTCTGTTTGGCCTTTTATATTGAGTGTACCAATTAATTCATCAGTTATTTCAGCAAGCAGGGTTAGAGTAGATAAACCAGATCGAAAGCCATGCTGTTGTGGATAAAGCAAATTATTATTTTTTAAGTAACAATGGCCGCAAAGATAATGTGTTCGAACATTTTACAACAGGTGCTAGTTAAAGAGACGGGCCTGTAGTTAATTTCAAGAGGAGAGCCAGATTTATGTACCGGAATGATTTTTGCCGAGCGCCAGTCATCAGGAATTACTGCAGTGCGTAAAGATATAACGAAAACCTGATGTGAATATTTGGCCACCCATAGATCATATTGAAACGTGTACTTATCTTTATCGGGCAACCACGTTTCGCCGCCTAACAAATGTAATCGCACAGCGCGGGACGAGCCTGCATGTATCCGAAGTTCCTGGAGAAACTGAGCATGTGTTGGCGTTTTCCAGTTCGTTAACCCATTAGGGACCGGTTTCTTTATTTTCTTGCTATGTTGAAATAAATCTCATATCTTAACCTACATTTATACTAATAATTCACATGCAAGAAATTATTACTCTTGCCTAATTAGTTCTCCAAATATAGCCCGTGACCATATGGTCACACTGGGCCCTTACGCTACAGCAAAATACGCGAAGTTAAAAACATTTATTTCACGCCATGAAACATCACAAAAAACATATATAGCGAATAGTCGAGCACTTATTTAGTGTGATATGGTTTAAATTATGGAATACACATGGCGACGTCATGCTTTGTGCATTGTGTGTGCACCGCGCTGTTGCAATTATCTCATGCACACCTCCACCTATTGCCATTAGGTATTGGTGCAACAAAGTGGGCCACTTAGTCATACCGTGTACAAGTCAGGACATCACCAGTCTTTGGTATTCTGCGTTGACCAGGTCCTCTAGGCTTATTGTCCCATCGCATCAGGTAGCTTTGTGCAATTTGCCTGCGGAATTCCACCTGCGTGGCGTTGAACCCTGTGCTACGAATTAGCGCCCAAGCGTTGCTGATAGATACATCACAAAGTGAAGTGAAAATCGGCCACCACCACTTTTTTCAATGGATTGCAATCCTATAGGCGCCTGCATTTGCATCCATCTGGTCCGTACCTCCTATAAATCTTGTACTTAGCAACAGTGTTTGGATGGGCCACCTTGATTCGCTTCTTCTCAACATACGAGTACCTGCCCTATCGAGTACGGCGTTGTCAAAGAGATTGAACAACTCAACAGGTGAAAAGTTCCTGTAAGCAGCAAAGCTTGGGTCGGGAAATATGCCAAGGCTTGTCTGGAGATCACCCTTCGTCCACTTAGAAGCAGTGGATAATTTTGCCGGAATGGCCGCATCAACTACAGAAGAAGAAACCTCTGATATTCTGTCCCCTTGGTCGCCAGGGTCGTCATCGTCCGAGTTGCATCCACCAATGGGGCGTCCGTCAGAGAAAACAGTTTCAGCGCCGGCTAATAGCTACCACCTGCTTAGAATATCAATGAGCGCACCTGAGACTTCATCGGCCGAGTTTTCACCCGAACAGGTGCTAGCCTCTGGCGGCTCGATATAAATCACTGACACGTCGTCATGTTGCTCTACGACTGCTTCGCTATTTCTTCCAACATCAACCTATTCAGACAATAAAATAAGAAATAACCACTGAGAGAACGCGCCAGCAGCCGTGCACGAGATGAGAATGCAGTTTAAAAAAATAAAAAGTTAGGAAGCCATAAAAGCCCAGCGTGACCATATGGCAACGCGCAAGATAACGCGCTCGTTCATGGATAACTCAAGCATTAATCTTTCACAAATGGTCATCGAAGGTCACATATTCAAAGAGCAATACGGAGGTAAGGATATCTGACTATTGCTTAAACAAGTAGTAAAAAAAAAACACACTTACCACTTGGAGCGATGCATGGCAACGCTACTCGCAGAGCAACACTTATTCGTGCGTTTGCGAGGGGCTCCCACAAAACGACTGACAGCTGCTGCCACTTGGTATCTATAAAGGGAACTCTAATCTGTCAAACAGCACGTCAAAGGCGATTTTGGTGCCGTTTTGTTAATCTTAATTGAAATCTACTGTGCAGACTAACGTGACCATATGGTCAGGCTGGTCTTTAATGGGTTAAGCATGATTACAAAGATGGCGCCGAATAAAACAACACACGAAGAAGGGACACGAGACAGCACGTAGGCGCACGTAGGGCGTAGGCGCTCTGGAGAGTTATCGATGCTTCTATCTGCTGTCTGTTGTCGCCGAACCTTATGTTATCTGATTTCATCACCTGACGCGAATGGTGTAGAACTTTGTGGAAGGCACGCGGGTCCGAACGATTAGTCTGGAACATTCGACGACTGCTCTATAAAAGCCGACGCGCTTGACCCGCTGATCAGATTTCCAACGATCGCCGATCGTGTTCACCGCTATCGTTGTGCTATAAGTGTAGCCTGCTTTTGTGGGCACAGGTTCGCCCAATAAAAGCTAGTTTTGTATTCCACCGTATTGCTGCTTTCTTCACTGTCACTACCACGTGACATCTGGTGGAGGTGCTTGTGCGTTCATGTACCGAACGCCCCCGCAAAGCCGCGATCCAAGCCCGAAGCCCGAAGACAGAAGCAACATCGCCCAAGACCAGCGTGCTAGCCGCAGACTGCAAGGACTGCCCCCAGAACACGGACTTCTACCTGAGACGACAAAGAAGATCGTGGCCAAGACAACCCCAATGGTTGCCCCAGCGTCTCCCGTTATCCTACAACAACCTCGGGACCCACCAACCTTCCATGGAGCAGCGACTGAAGACCCGGAATCATGGCTGGAGACCTACGAACGAATCGCGACATTCAACAACTGGGACTCCGACGACAAGCTGCGGCATGTCTACTTCGCCTTAGAAGACGCCGCCAGAAGGTGGTTTGAGAACAGGGAGTCGACCTTGACAACGTGGGACCTGTTCCATAGCGCCTTCCTGCGCACCTTTACAGGCGTTGCGCAAGGAAAGGGCCGAAGTTATGCTGGACGCCCGAGTGCAGCTACCAAACGAGAACATTACCATCTTTACGGAAGAAATGAGCCGTTTGTTCCGCCACGCCGACCCGGATATGGCCGAGGAGAAGAAAGTCCGCCTACTGATGCGTGGTGTAAAGACGAACTTTTCGCCGGAATGGTAAGAAGCCCACCGAAGACCGCCGAAGAGTTTCTTTGTGAGGCGACGAACATTGAGAAGACACTCGAGATCCGAAACCGGCAATTCGATCGCCGCACGAACTCTACAAACTACGCCGGGGTTCAATCACTGGCTACCGACGATCTACGCGAGACTATCAGAGCGGTCGTACGGGAGGAGCTGCAGAAGTTCTACCCAAGGACGCAGTCCCAAGTGGATCCAATCGCTGATATTGTCAAAGAGGTTCAGCGATCGCTTGGAGTCCCTGAAGTGCAACCACGATCACCGCAACCTCAGCCGGAAGCGATGACCTACGCCGCCGTCGCCCGCCGTCAAGGTCCCCCTCCGCGACAACGCCAGGGCCCTGTAACGCTGCAGTTGTGTCGTCCACCGCCGCCGCCGCCAGCACGCCCACCCGTCGTCCAGCGCAGCTACGCGAGAAAGACAGACATTTGGCGAGCCCGCGACCACCGCCCGCTCTGCTACCACTGCGGCGAAGCCGGCCATGTGTACCGCCGATGCCCATACCGCGACCTGGGATTGCGAGGGTTCTCCGTCGATGCACCGCGCCCTCGGGAAGGTGAACACCCTCGTGACATCGCCGACTACCTCGCCACTACTCAGTGGAGCCCTCGACAACCGTCCCGTTCGCCGTGACCAGGCCTATACTTGTCGCTGCAGCACCGACGATACACTGGCCCAGCCCGGGGCCGGTCAGCGAGCCCATATCCGGAAAACTGAAAGCAGCAACCGATGGAGGTGCGGTTGCTGTTCGTCGAACTGACGAAGATCCTCTGCCGCCGACGAAGACGACGAAGAGACCATCTCGACGACATGATAACGACACGCCGCCGTCCCGACGAAATCAGGAAGCCAAGACAACACCGACGAAAGACGACTTGACGACACGACGTTCCAGCTTCAGTTCAACACCACGCAGCCGTGATCCGACGCCAAGACCTAATTGCAATGCCAGACAAAGAACCACCGATCTCGACGTGCTTCTCGACGGCCACGCAGTCACCGCTTTAGTGGACACAGGAGCCGATTACTCCGTCATGAGTGGACCCATCGCCGCGCAATTGAAGAAAGTTAAAACTGCATGGGAAGGCCCTCAAATTCGGACCGCTGGAGAACACCTCATCACGCCGACTGGAATCAGCACGGCAAGAATAGTCATTCATGACCGGACTTACCCTGCCACCTTCGTTATCCTCCAACAGTGTTCACGAGACGTCATTCTCGGTATGGGCTTCCTGGAAGAACACGGCGCAATCATCGACCTGAAGTCGAAGTCAATAACGCTGTCGGAAGATAAAGCGATGCCGCCGGAGAGCCCTCGTAGTCACCACGCCTTGAGTGTGCTCGAAGATCAAGTGAGCATCCCGCCTCGCTCCAGCATTGTCATTTCGGTCGGCACCGAAACACCCGCTGACGTAGAAGGCGTCATCGAAGGCGACCAACGTCTACTGCTAGACCATGAAATTTGCGTCGCAAGAGGGATCGCTCGACTGCATGGAGGGAAAACTAAAGTGTTGCTGACAAACTTCAGCCGGAAGTTCAAGCACATCAACAAGGGCGCGACGATTGCGTACATCTAGGAAATTCTGGAAACCAGTAACGCGTTCGTCCTTTTGGATTCCGCCGCATCTACCCCGACGACCATGGTTCCCGAACCAGACTACGACATTAATCCAAGTCTCCCCGTGATTAAGCAACAGCAGCTGAGAAGTCTGCTCCGACGATACAAAGGCTGCTTTCCGACGTCATTGAGGATTCGACGAACAGCAGTCGCCAAGCATCGCATAATCACCGAGGAGTGCGCTGACCACTCCGCCAGAGCCCTTACCGAGTTTCGCCGCGAGAACGTGTAGCTATAAGAGAACAAGTCGATGAAATGCTGCGCGACGACATCATCTAGCCGTCGAAAAGCCCGTGGGCATCCCCTGTTTTCCTGGTGAAGAAAAAGGACGGAACCCTACGTTTCTGCGTCGATTATCGTCGTCTGAACAAGATCACGAAGAAGGACGCATACCCCCTCCCACGGATAGACGACGCATTGGATCGGCTCTGCAACGCTAAATACTTCTCGTCGATGGACCTGAAGTCTGGCTATTGGCAAATAGAAGTCGACGAAAGAGATCGCGAAAAGACCGCCTTCATCACCCCAGACGGCCTCTACGAGTTCAAGGTTATGCCATTTGGACTGTGCTCGGCGCCTGCAACGTTCCAACGCGTGAAGGACACGGTTTTAGCAGGATTGAAGGGGCAGACCTGTCTCGTCTACTCGGATGACATCGTTGTCTTCGCCGGAAATTTCGACGATCACCTTAAGCGGCTTGCAACAGTACTAGAGGCCATCAAGTGATCAGGGCTTACTCTGAAGCCAGAAAAGTGCCGCTTCGCTTACGATGAGCTTCTGTTCCTAGGCCACGTCATCAACAAGTCTGGAGTCCGCCCCGACCCGTAGAAGACAGCTGCCATTGCAAAGTTCCCGCAGCCCATCGACAAGAAGGCAGTGCGTAGATTTCTTGGAATGTGTGCCTACTACAGGCGATTTGTCAACGACTTTTCACGCATCGCTGAGCCGCTGACAAAGCTAACTAAACGTGACGTCGAGTTCAAGTGGGAAACGCCGCAGGCCGACGCGTATCAAGAACTTAAACGACGCATGCAGTCGCCGCCCGTACTTGCGCACTTCGACGAGCACGCCGATACCGAAATACACACTGACGCCAGTAGCCTAGGCCTCGGTGCCGTCCTAGTCCAGAGAAAAGATGGTCATGAACACGTGATTGCTTACGCTAGCCGGTCGTTGTCAAAAGGGAAAGGCATTTATTCTACAACCGAAAAGGAATGCCTCGCCATCATTTGGGCTACAGCGAAATTTCGCCCTTACCTCTATGGCAGGCCATTCAAAGTGGTCAGCGACCATCACGCGTTGTGTTGACTAGCTACCTTAAAGGACCCTTCAGGACGGCTGGCACGGTGGAGCCTCAGACTACAAGAATACAACATCACTGTAACATACAAGTCCGGACGAAAACACTCAGATGCCGATTGCCTATCACGCGCCCCCATTGACCCACCGCCGCAAGATGACGAGGATGACGACGCCTTCCTTGGAATAATAAGCGCGGAAGACTTCGCCGAACAACAACGAGGGGACCCGGAGCTAAAAGCCCTAGTCGAGTATTTGGAAGGGCACACCGACGTTGTCCCTAGGGCATTTAAGGATGGATTATCTTCGTTCAAGCTTCAAAACAACCTACTCGTGAAGAAGAATTTCTCACCAGTCCGCGCCAACTACCTTCTTGTTGTTCCGTCGGCGCTGCGTCTAGAAGTACTGCACGCCCTACATGACGATCCGACCGCTGGGCACCTCGGTTTCTCCCGGACGCTGTCGAGGATACAAGAAAGGTGTTACTGGCCGCACCTAACCGCCGATGTCGCCCATTACGTCAAGACATGCCGAGACTGTCAGCGACGGAAGACTCCACCGACAAGGCCAGCGGGATTACTACAGCTGAGCAAACCTCCTTATCGACCTTTTCAGCAGATCGGGATGGACTTGTTAGGACCGTTTCCGACATCAACATCCGGAAATAAGTGGATCGCCGTGGCGACGGACTATCTCACCCGCTTGGCCGAAACTAAAGCTCTACCGAAAGGCAGCGCAGCCGAAGTGGAGAAATTTTTCGTCGAGAACATCCTGCTGCGGCATGATGCTCCAGAAGTCCTCATCACCGAC
Organism: Dermacentor variabilis; assembly: GCF_050947875.1. Classification (NCBI taxonomy): domain Eukaryota; kingdom Metazoa; phylum Arthropoda; class Arachnida; order Ixodida; family Ixodidae; genus Dermacentor; species Dermacentor variabilis. The sequence continues at coordinate 14,434,867 of NC_134573.1, read as the reverse complement.
AGAGGAACGGCTTTTACAGCAGAGCTCACGCAAACCACTCTGCAATACAGCCAGACAAGTCACAGGAGGAACCCTGCCTACCATCCGCAGACGAATGGTCTCACGGAGCGCCTGAACAAGACCCTCGCCGACATGCTAGCAATGTACGTCGACGTCGAGCACAAGATGTGGGATGCGGTCCCGCCGTACGTAACATTCGCTTACAGCACGGCGGTGCGAGAAACAACACAGATCACGCCATTTAAGCTGGTTTACGGCAGGAACCCGACGACGACCCTCGACGTCATGCTGCCGCACGTCACTGACGAGGAAAATCTTGACATCGCTACCTATCTCCACCGCGCCGAAGAAGCCCGACAGCTTGCCCGCCTGCGAATCAAAAACCAGCAGAGGACCGACAGCCCACACTACAACCTCCGACGACGCTTCGTCGAGTACCAGCCCGGTGACGGTGTTTGGACCCCTGTACGCCAACCAGGACTGAGCGAGAAGCTTTTGCGTCGCTATTTCGGACCGTACAAGATCATGCGACGTATTGGCGCACTGGACTATGAGGTCGTGCCAGACGGCATTTCGCTATCACAGCGGCGCCGCTCACGACCTGAAATAGTCCACGTTGTGCGACTCAAGCCGTACTACCAGCGTTAATGAACTTTGGGGCTTTGCGTAACTGACCTTTTGACTTTCTTTCTTTTCGTTGTTTTGTCACTTATGTTTAATAAGTGTCCTTTCGTGTTTCGCTCTCTTATATTTGTAGCATCAGGACGATGCTTTTTAAGAGGGGGCTATTGACACGGTGTACTTATCTTTATCGGGCAACCACGTTTCGCCGCCTAACAAATGTAATCGCACAGCGCGGGACGCGCCTGCATGTATCCGAAGTTTCTGGAAAGTTATGTTAGCGATGCTTCTATCCGCTGTCTGTTGTCGCCGAACCTTATGTTATCTGATTTCATCACCTGACGCGAATGGTGTAGAACTTTGTGGAAGGCACGCGGGTCCGAACGATTAGTCTGGAACATTCGACGACTGCTCTATAAAAGCCGACGCGCTTGACCCGCTGATCAGATTTCTGGCGATCGCCGACCGTGTTCGCCGCTATCGTTGTGCTATAAGTGTAGCCTGTTTTTGTGGGCACAGGTTCGCCGAATAAAAGCTAGTTTTGTATTCCGCCGTATTGCTGCTTTCTTCACCGTCACTACAACGTGACAATATCTACTCAAAAAGGTATTGGAGAGTTGGTCAAGAGAAGGTGATTTCTTCACATCTAGCCTATGCAAGAGGCCCAGAACACCGTCCTCTGTTATCTCTACCTCGTGCATAGGACAATCGTAGCCATGTGATGGTAACAGTGCATGCGAAACTGTACGCGTGAACACGGATTGGAAAAAATGCATTAAATTTGTTAGAAATGACAGTCGAGTCAACAATATTTTTACCCGAAACTTTTATCTCTGATATACACCGTTTATCCTTTGATAGATAGCGCCAGAACTTCTGGTGTTCTTTGTTCATAAATGACTGCAAAGTGACTGAAAAGAAAAACGTTCTTTCGCCAACCTTGTTTACTCCCACAGGTTAAAAATAAGGCTTGAGAGGCCATTTGTATTACCGCGTTTACGTCGTCGCTTAATTTTACGTTTTACATGAATCATTTCTCGCGTGAATCACGGGTATTCCCTATTAATGCGTTTCTTTTTTAACGGGACATATTCTTGCTCGCAGAAAAGAAGAGTTTCTCTAAAGTATGACCACATTTCATTAACATCACTGATTTTCTTGAAGTTAGCAAAGTTAGCTATCTAAGATAGTTATCTAAGATAGTTAGCCTATCTCCACGGGAAGCACGATTTCCTGATCAGTTTAACGTTGCATGACGAAATTGCGCGTTCTGTGACCCATGATGGTGTAGCCTTCTATCGGTGTGACGTTTGTGAAGCGTTGTGACGACTTGTTCTTATGCTTTCTTGTAGGCATATATTTCGTGCAACTCGCTAATAAACCAGTTGGAAGTCAGCGCTCTGTTCCTTTATCTGGCCGGCTCGACTTGTTTCTTCCTTTGTATGTTGCGCTATACCAGTTCTAGAATTGTTTAATCAGATTGTATGTGCGACACGAATTGTGCAGTACTTAATGCAAGGCACGTGGGCACCAGTGATTACGCTAGAACCTTCGACCTTGACCCACAGATCAGGTTTCGAAGATCACAGACTGCGCTTGCCACTATCATTGTGCTTTGAGTCTTGCTTGCTTCTGTGGGCACATATATCCTGAATAAAGAGCTTGTTTCGTGATTAAGTTTTGCTGTGTTCTTCACAGTGACTACAACGTGACAACACAATTCTCTTCTTGCCCCATCTAAGCCGCAGAAACAGTATCAGAGCGACACATGAAAGGCCCCCAGTTGCGAGCACTGCGGTGTGGAGAAGGATCAGGGTGAATGCGTTGGCTGCACTCAATCTCGGAGGGCCCCAAGATCGGGCGGTGACAGCACGTGCCTCCCCTCTGGGCCTAACAGCATTAAACTGTTCTCAATCACAACGACAAAGGAGAGCTCATACTAAGCTCTCCACGTGAGATCAGACTAAGTGAAAAGTGATTTGGTTACTAAAAATGGCACTGGGAAGGGCATGTAGTGCGCAAATTAGATAACCGTTGGAGCATTAGGGTGAAAGGGTACCAAGAGAAGGGAATCGCAGTAGAGGACGGCAAAAGACTAGGTGGTACGGCGAAATTAGGAAATTTGCGGGTGCTAGTTGGAATCGGTTGGCACAAGACAGGGAGGGGTAATTGCAGATCGCAGGGAGAGGCCTTTGTCCTGCAGTGGACATAAAATAGGCGGATGATGGTGATGATGATGATTTGGTTACTTCTTGCAGTCACGAAGCAGAGCAAGCATCAAAGGCACAGAAGAATTGAAGCGGGCAGCCTGGATGCTGCCAAGTTGTTTAGCAAACACGGTAGATAGGGCGGAACGTTCTGGTAAAAGCTCATTAAACTCGGCACATGTGCAGTCATGGCAGCCAGTATATGGTAACACTCTGTAGAAAGTTACAGTGTGTCAGGTATTCTCGCAAACACGAGGTCCTCCGAGCAGTGATGCAACAGGCTCGAAACATCGCCGGAATCATCTTAGGGACCCTGGACTGAGGGTTCCTCCCACACTGTTCTCGGCATTCATATATTATTAATAAAGATGTTTTACTCTCACTCATGTGAGCGGGGGCGTAGATATAAGTGATTGTAGCGGTGATGCCGCATGGTGGCGCAGAGCTCAACCAGACAAACACAGAGCGTTTATTGCAGTTACCAAGTGTATCCTACTTCAGTTCTGGTGTAAATTTAGAGAATTGGTGTAATGAACGCACTCATATTTTAGACGTTCTATTTCACCAACAACATATATAGTAGAAAAGACTTGGTTACTGCAGCATTAGCTCTATGTTTGTCTTGTTGCACTCTGTGCCACCAGGTGACATCACCATTTCAGCCGCTCACATTTCCACCTACACTCGGCAATCCACCCAAACCACCTGCATTTGCCAGAATACCAGACCACTAAACCTCTAATAGGTATGGTGGAACTGATTAGAAAGTTTCTTACAAAGTTCCTACTTACACCCAGCCGCTGACTAGAGCTTAGCAGCACAATATATAATTACGCTAAGCAATAAAAGAGTCATTTCGTAAAAAAATTGCCATTTTAGTGAAGCAACCATTCTCAAATAACCTTTCTCAGCAATAACTTTATAATGACAGCTGAAGGGTCCAATGCATAGCATACAAAAAAAATGACTCAGAAAAACAAGGTGCCTTATCTCCAGAGTGAGCTCATTGTGCAGGCCTTTTTGTGCCGCCATCGATAATGCTAAGCAACCACATCTCATTGACATCACCAACACAAAGAAAACACAATAAGTCACAACCACATAGCCCCACTAACCACAGCACCAACAGAAGCTAGCCAATGCCACCTTACTGATGGCATATAGAACTGGTGAGAGAATCCAAAAAGAAAAGGTACTAACAGCGATGCCTGTAGTGATGCCGCTGAGATTAGTTACGGTTTCATTTTTGGTAATATTTTGAGTTTTGTTAACCTGAGTTTGAAGAAATGTGTTTCCATTTAAGAAGCTTCCTTTTTTATGCTGCCTTAATTCAAAAGAAACGAATCATAAAGCTGTTGATACGTTTAAGCAGTGGTGGTCCAGCTAGTTTAGGATTTGGAGCAATTTTCGGAGCAGGAAAAATGGCGTTCTGGAGTAGTTTGGTAGCACCTACACCAGCAATTTGGAGAAGTTCCAGAGCAGAAAAATTTGTCTTTTTGGAACACTTGGGGTAGTACAGTAGTAATCTGTAGCCATTGAGCGAATCTTGTTATTACTGTGGAATCAGTAAGTGCTGCTCAACAGTGAAGCAACACACAAAGCTAACTGCGTACAGTTATACCAAACAGTATACCATGCATTGTATGTTGCAAACGTTTTTATTTGGGTAGGCAAGGAAATTAATATTGTAAACAATTAAATAAAATTTTGTAGGCTAACGAGAACAAAGATATGATCTCAGGTGCAAGACAGACAGAAAATTACAAATGAGCTAGAACAATCTGCGCCTTCAGGCACAAGACAAAACGTGATGGCAAATGTCTTATGTGCCTCCAAATGACAGATATGTTTACCACACTACACAAAATGTGCACTGTGCCCAATAACAATGCTAGACGCTCGACAAGAGGCCATGCATCTATGAACGGCGCCAAGGTGAGATGCCTCCGTATGGTGTGTCGCAAAGATGGTGAGGATAGCAATAGGGGCTTGTTGGTAAGGCATATCTTATTTGGTTATAGCGCAAGCTTGACAACAGAAGGCAACGATGGTGATGGCGTTGGAGAACATTCGTACCATCCCGTAGCCTTGCTTTCGTTGTGAGGCGGTTTGTCAGCTTCCCGTGTGTAGTGTGGCATCTGTGAATAGATATACCTCCACCCCCCCCCCCCCCCCCGAGTCGATTCGGCATAAAATCTTCTTTTGTCGCCGATACTCGACTGGTCTTTCAAAGCATTACCAATTAGTCCTACCGTCCAAGGAAGTGTGCCAGTGCGAAAATTGGCTGTTGGCCAAAGTGACCGCCAAGCTTTCCAGAAGCCATTGCGGAAAGCTCACCGCTATGTTCGCAAGAGTGGCTGACCAGCAATCAGTTCTGAGGTCATGCATGTGTGTATTTCACCACTGTCGAAGCCAGCAACTACTGTAATCACACATAGAAGTTTGCAGATTGACAGAAAGTTCCGAACTGCATGTGCAAACACGTCAATCTGTGTGCATGAACACGTGTATGTGATGCAATCTGCGTGCCTTCCAGTGGCTAATCAGTCCTATACCTTCGCACGTAGGCGCTGCTTTCGTTGCCATTCTCTTTGTTGGCATGAAGTATAGGAATTGCTTCGATTTGACTTGATGACCGAGACGACCCTTGTACCATGACCGGCATGCCTCATAATCGGATTGTGGATTTACCACGTAAAAACTCCAGAATTAAATTTTCATTTCTCGAAATGAATCGAGTGCTGTGGTGAGGCCGCGTGCAATGCGTCAACCTCTGCCAAGTATTTCACGAAATACACAAAACATAGAGCAGCAGCTAATCGAGTTGCGAACTGAATTATTTGAATTTTCAGAAATTGATTTGTATAGTTCAGTACAGTCAACATCCGATTTTTCGGACTCCCTAGGGGCCGCGAAAACGTCCAAAAAACGAATGCATGCTTTTTACTGCCCCTCAAGGGCTTACATTGCCACAGGCACATCCCAATTAGCTTTGAAGGCCTGCCAGTACATTTATTAGGCGTATCTGTGCTAGCACTGTGACAGGAGACGGCGGGTGCACGCCTGTATAGTTAAGCAATACATACTGTACCCCGTGACAATTGTATCTTCCCACTCTTCGCATACTTAACCACAATATTTTGCGTATGCTTCACCGCGTAACAGTGCTTCACCGCGTAACACTGCTGTATTGAGACGAACCTAACTTTCGGGAACCGGAATTATTCAACGCGTCGTGCTTTCCGAGCTTCGAAGCCATTAACGAAGATTACAAAGAGGGAGTCGGCGCCATTTTAACAGCGGCTAATCTTTAATGAAAAGCACGGCACCGAACAGCAAGAAGCTTGGTAGAAAACGTCGAAGTAGCTAGGCCTAGCGTTGCCGTGGAGGTAACTACGCGGTTACCAGCGGATCTCCATGCGAGAGCGCCTGTTCGAGGAACATGGCGGCGGTGGTGGATTCGGTCAATGCCGTCTCAGACTTGCGGTCACGGCAAAAAATCTGGAAAATCTGACAGCAAAGTGTTTTCGCGTGCGAAATTTCAGACGGTCTTATACCCCTGCCACACGGGCACATAAAATGACATTAACTGGCCTTATAACTGTGCCACACGGGCGAGGTTAACGCGATTAAAAGTTTAACACCTTCAGTTTTTTAATGCCATTATATGGTGACCGCGGCTACACGCGCACACTTAATGACATTAAGCGTTGCGATAGCAATAGCTGCAGTGAAACGGATAAGTTTGCTTGCCAATCGAAATACAATAAAAAGCACTTATCTAGGGAGCAGGCGTTTAAGAAATGGCATGAGAAATATTAATCGGCGTATTGCATGTCGTTTACTTCAGGAATGTCATTGTTGCACCCAGCCGTAAACTGTTTGAAGCGAAAGCTAGCTCGACGGCCAATCCATAGCGTAGCCAAAGCATTCAAATTGGAAAAATAATGCTCAGAGCTTCAAAGCCCTCAAGCAGCGATACTGAAGAATTGTGTGCTCCAGTTTGTTCTGGCGTACGTGCTTCTTCGAGTCAAGCATTGTCGAGTAATTCGAAGCTTCCCTATGAGGCCAACAAGGCAAGGAGCCGCCGCTGTGCAATCCAACGGCCTCTCCTGGCTAACGCGCCCACGGTCGGTGCTCTAGCCGTGAGTAGCGGCAAGATCGCCTGCTGATCTCCAGGAAAATGAAGAGCTCCTTTCCAAGAAGTGGAGAATATATCAGTTGTTTTTATCTGCATGCTTGCCTAATTGTTTGCCGAGAGAATATGGTCACTACGGTCACGGCGGGACATTGTAAACGAGAGTACGCATTCGACGGCTAAGTGAGCTGTAACAATTGTAGGAACGCACTACGCCGCGAGAAAGAGCAATTTTTCAAAAAAAGTGAAGACTATGTTATTGTTCTTCACTAATACGTTCAATCTCGTCAGCATGTGGAGACATCGGATCGAGAGTACGCATTTGACGGCTCAGTGAGTTACGAGAACGCACTACGTCTCGAATGTCATTAAGCTTTAATGCCATTAAGCATGTCCGTGTGGCACCCTGCGAATGACATTAAAGTACCCTATATGGTACCGTGGCGGTGCCGTAAAGGAATCCGAATCATCGGGCATTTCTGAAAAATCGGTCGTTGAATGTCGCTGCATAACACTACTGAAAACAGTGCATTGCCGTGAAAACGCGTAAATACCTCACTTTTGGAAATATTGGATGCGCTTTGTAGACGATCACAAGGAAGAAGACGGGACAGGCACCTGTCCCGTCTTCTTCCTTGTGATCGTCTACAAAGCGCATCCAATCTTTCCAAATACAATGAACCAACTTGCCCAACAACGCATTCTGCTAAAATACCGCGCTTTTACGCAGTTGGTGCAAATGGCACTTGAGCGGGTGCAGCCAGGCGCAGGCAAGTCACTCTGTGGCAAAATGGCGCAGTTGGACCGCAAGCTGATGAAGAAATTGCGGTCACTGACCAAGTCAAGCTGAACATAACACAGAGACGTTTCGGGACCCATAGGGATTCTTTGATCACACACACACACACACACACAAAAAAAGCTACTTGGTCAGTGACCGCAATTTCTTCATCAGCATGTTATCTGACCAGACAATCTTTTGCCAAACAACGCTTTATGTTAAGGGCATAGAGAGGCTGCAGAAAACAGTGTATTAGGGTTTGATTTATCATACATCCGTAATAGACTAACCCCCACCCTCCTAGTCTCACCAGAGAAAATGGCAGTAATATCTCTTGGTGTCAGAAAACTTTATGTCTGGCCCAAACTATAAGTCAACTAAATTGTGAAGAGCACAAGTACCGCACTGTATTGACCTGCATTCAAACGTTGCTTCATAAAAATTTGAAACAAAGTGGGGGCAGTGCATTTTGAGGCCGCAGGTCTCAATACGTATGTAAGAAGAGCCAAAATTACGCTAACTGCTATTTCACAATTTTGTGAAATTCTCAACTGGCCAGCAAAAAAACCCCTTAACTGATAACCACGAAACTCATTTTACATGCGTTCTGCAAAAAAATGCTTTTATTTAATCTCAAAAGCCTTTACACAAATGTGTCAGCCGTGCACTGCTGAAGAGTAAGCATCTTGTAAGCTTGAACACAGCGACGGACAGTACGCAAAGGTAAAACAGGACATAGCGCTCAGTGGAACTAGAGAGGTTTAGCATAGCATTGCCACCTTACCATCACCGATGCCTGCTGTTGTGCATCTGCTGACTGCATAACAAAATAACATTGCCGCCCAGGCCACACGCATCGACCCTAATTTGCCTATGTTCTCTGTCGCGACAGCAAAAGATATAAATGATAGAATCAGCCATTGCTTAGTCTAAAGATCTAAAGAGCTGCAACAACATTATATTAATGTAGATATGTCACATATGTTTTACTAATTTGCAAAATTTCCTGCCGGCAACAAAATCTAAACCATGGCTGCCTTGGTGTCTTTCCTGGTCTGCTATCACTTCCAGTGCATGCAAACAGCAAAAGCATAGCCTTCGAGATCTGTTTCAGTTACTCAGAGGAAACTGTTGCTTAAGGACGGATTTTTCACAGCACCTACGTGTCTGAACAACGGACCAATAGATGATCCCAAAGCTGTGTGATGTTAACACAGAGGTGCAGCCAGTCCTTCACACAGCAGGTCGGCCGGTGCCCACTGTCGCCCGTGACGATGCAAACATTGCTTAGAACTTATAACTTGTTTTTTTTGTAAAAAATAAATGCAGTTGAAATTAAGCGAGGTGTAAAGCAGATATTTTGTGACAAGCGAGAACCACTCAACCCTTTTAGCACGAACAGAAGCTGCCGATGTTCAACTCAAACCCAGCATCTGGCCACCGCAGCACGCTGCAAGAGGGCTCACCACCTATAACACCGAGGTTATAAGCATATATTCCTTGCTTTTATCAAATCAAGGAAAATATGCTGATATGAGAAAGTCTATAGATACGCAGAAAAGAGAAAGTAAGGTAATTTAGAGATGGAAGTGGTAAATGAGTTTTGGAGCAGCTCTAGAAGCAGCAAATACGGAATTATGGAATAGGTGTGAAACAGGAATCGTCCATTTCGGAGCAGCCTGGTAAAGCTCGACATGAGCGAAATACAGGCAGCTCAAGAAAAGGTGTCCTCTGTTTTACTTTGCAGAACACTATTAAGTTACTAGTTCTGACGAAGCCCGCAAAGTGAAGGAAAGTTCATGAAATCGAAACATTGTCATCCACCAAACTGTAGCATAAAGCTACAACAGAAGGAACCCATACAAGTTTATGAGGAACCACTATTAAGTTGCATACCGAATGTTCCTACTAATTGTGGCCAATGAAATGTAACCAAAAGAGTAACATCAACAGCATCCCCTTCATGTTAATAGGGTTTTGTCAATGCTATCGAGTTTTTTCTCACCCACCCACCCAATGAGCGCAAGCAAATAATATTTAATTTTAATTGGCTATCATTTATTAACTTACTCGTACAATAAGCTGGTAATGCAAAGGTTGCCGAGCATGTCGAGAAATGAGTGATAACAGCATTTAGAGCAACCTACGTCTTGTGGGCTTCCTTTTTCTCAGAAAAAAAAAACTGAGGCCTGAGAAATTAAGGACATTAAGGTGTCCACGAGCCAGTGATACCAGCGGTCTTGGATGTCAACATTGACATTAGTACATTGTGTATATTACACACATGCATACCAAGGGCGTGGTCTTGTAATGGTTTGAAAATCGAAGCCTTACAAGATTGCGCTACTTCACTTTTGATAAGAACCAAAGATGCAGGCCAAAAACTGCTGACACATCAAAGAAAGTGTGCGGCCGCTTGTTCCCAATGCCCATATTTGACAAGGTTTGCGTTTGGATGCATACAATCTTCGGTGTGTGGAAGTGTTGTCACAAGCATATGTACCTCATTTTTTTAGTGGAACGAGCATCAAGTGACACTCTTGTATTTTGCACCGCACTTCCGGTTCGCCTCCCGAGATTACCGGGGCTGAAATTAAAACGAAATCAGAAAAAATAGAGAAAATAGTACAGTACAAAATTCATGGGCTTCCTTATAGATATGATATCAGAGCATAAGTTTAGTTGCAATTTGAGTTACTGAAGTGTCCAGAATAATTAGAATTAGAAACCACTGATTACCCTACACTAAAGCACAGAATCGTAGATTTTTAGAGATCTGCCACACGAGCATGAGTTTGGTGAAATTCCTTGAAACCCAGAAGTAGAAAGCAGAAGTAATGACGTCACTAATGACATCACACAGAAGAAGGATGCAGGACATTTAGGCGGTTAATTAATGGAAAACAGCTGCCTGGCATAGACTGAACACCTGCCTAGCAGAGGAGATGTGACGCCACTCCCTCGACTCTCGCTCTCGCCTGTTTCTGACCGGCTAGCTTGCTCGCAACAGCTGTGCACGCCCGCTCGTTACAGGCACCAAAGAGGGCGCATAAGGTGTGCTTCGTGCGCTGCTCGCTACGGGGCCACGCCCCACCAGGTGGCGTGCGCTGTGCTTCCTGCTCGCCCTCCATCGCTCCTCGCCCGGATATTGTGCCAGGGGAAAGACGTTTACTCGTTTAACCCAAGCACCAAGGCCAAGGTGCGAGTGCCACAAAGAGACACCTAAGTCAAAGATTAGGGTCGCCAATCATTCTTTAATTTCATAGGCTTTCTTTTTCATTAGAAACAATGTCCGCATGAATCCTAAATTACGCTAAATGCTGTTATCAGTCATTTTTTAATGTCCAAGACAATTTTCTTCAATGACATCGCATTGATTGAGGAAGTTCATAAAGTTATCTAATTGAATGTATTCATGCTCAATGGACAACAAATGATCACAGTGACCCCCAGAAACACACACCAACAAACAGTGAACTACGTTCATGTAAATGTCATCTGGTAATTTTTCACTGTGCGTGACATTGAATGGGAATGGCAGAATACAGCTGAATAAATGTGAAGTTACTTCCCTGGTCATTGCATGTTTGCCAGTATTCCAAGACGCGTGTCGACAAAGAAAGCTCCAATATTTTCTAAAACAATAAAGGGATTAAAATGTTTACTGGTTTTTCCATCTGTGTCATCGACCAGTATATTGCACAAGCTCGATTAGTCGGGCTTACTTGCGGCTTTGCCACAAACCCCATAAAGCCAATGTAAAGCAGCAGCACTATTTCGTATGCCTATAGATGATTTATTATAGCTTCCGGACTCGATCTGCGGGAACGCGTCATGAACATTGTCACCACAAACATAATTTCTATTTTTTGAGTTTTCACCAAAATTTTACGACCGCCATTTGGCTGCTAAAGTTCAGTAAAACGTGCACTTTGCATCCCTGGCTTGCGTTCAGCTTTAATACCAAATTTAATACCAAAACTGAACAGCTATAAAGGGGCTCTGAAGCACCCCTCAGGTTTGGTAAAAAAAAAAGCAAAACAGTCCGTAGATGGCATATGCTGCTGTGAACATCTCTGCCAAATTTTGCAGTTGTGCGAGGCACACACATCTCGCAAGTACAGCGCGAAGTCCCCTTCCTCTCAAGCGATCTCTTTCAAACAGAAGCCTGCTCCTTGCTCTTTCTTGGACGGTTTATTTTTAATATAGCGGATGCCTATACGTGACTGCTATTGGCCAAAGCTGACACAAATTAAGAAGGGTACTTGGATCAGTGCACTTCTTCCAATTGTTAAAGTGTATATTTATTGACGCAGTTTAATAAACAGGCTCAATTAAGTGAAAATATTGTTACGGGGATGCGGAGAGTATAGAAAGACTATATTTACAGTATACATACAGGATGCGTCAGACTAGTTAAGATGGCTGACCACCAACAACACGTAGCAGCCAGCGTCTCCGATATTCTCCCTCTCTCTTCTTTAATCCTTCCGCAACAGGACCTCCGGGTGGCGAAGCGCCATCTCGGCGCATGGTCGGCGAAGAATTGCTAGCAAAGTGTGGCTTCAGCCACGAAACGTGCACGACGTCAACAGGAGTATGACTTGAAGCTCCATGAAAGTGTAGCGGCGAAATCTCGTAATTTACGTCGTTAACTTGGCGTAGGACTTCATACGGCCCTGTGTAGTGAGAGAGAAGCTTCTGGGAGAGGCCAACCTGACGACATGGTGACCAAAGGGGCACCCAAACACCTGGCCGGAACTTAACATCGCGATGGCACCGGTCATAGCGCTCTTTTTGTATACGCTGCAAGGCTAATAAACGAGATCGGGCGACTTGATGTGCCATGTGAGCGCGATCGATGACTTCACGAACGTACTCAGTTGCAACACGCGGCACAGAAGGGAGGATGGTGTCAAACGGCAATGTGGTGTCGCGACCATGCGCACAAGAGATAAAAGGGCAAATATCCTGCGGTGACATGTCGGGACGAGTTATATGCGAACGTCACGTAAGCCAGCGTGGCGTACCAGTCGTGGTGATCGTTGCAGACGTAAATCGGCAGCATCTCTGTGATTGTTCGGCTGAGACGTTCCGCAAGACCGCTCGTTTGTGGGTGGTAGGCGGTGGACGACAGCTTGTGCTCAGTGCACAAGAGCGGAGTAGGTTGTCGACAACTCGAGATAAGAACGAGCGGCTGCGGTCTGTAAGTAGCTGTCGAGGTGCACCATCGTGGAGAATGAGGTCGTGGAGGAGAAAATCGGTGACGTCTGTTGCACAACTAGACGGCAACGCCTTTTTTATTGCATAGCGGTTCGCTTAATCAGTAGTGACGGCGATCCACTTATTCCATCTAGTCATCGTCGGAAAAGGGCCAAGCAGGTCAAGGCCTACACGAAAGAACGGTTCAGAGGGAACATCAATAAGATGGAGACGCCCGACTGGTGCTAGGGGAAGTATCTTTCGGCGCTGACAGAATTCACAAGTTGCGACATAACGACGCACACAGCGGTAGAGACCCAGCCAGAAGAACCGGCGTCGTAAGTGGTTGTATGTACGAAAAACCCCAAGGTGTCCCGCCATCGGTGCTCGTGAAGTTGCTCGAGAATGACGGATCGCAGATGATAAGGAAGGACAAGGAGCAACTCAGGGCCGTCAGGGTTGATATTGCGGCGGTAGAGGATGCCGTCTGCAGCACGAACATACGGCACGTGCCGTCGGTGTGGACAGATTGCACTCCGGCGATGATGGACTGTAAGGATGCGTTGCGTTGTTGTTCAGCGCACATGTCGGTCATGTGAGTTAAAGCCACCACGCAGGTCACTGGATCATGCGTAACAGGATCAGGAGTATCCACGGGGTGATGCGAGAGACAGTCAGCGTCCTTGTGGAGGCATTCAGTCTTGTAATGGACACTAAATGAAAATTCGTGGAGCTGCAAAGCCCAGCGACCAAGCCGTCAAGTCGGGTCCCGAAGGGAAGACAGCCAGCAGATTGCGTGATGGTCTGTGATTACCGAAAACGTGCGACCGTACAAATATGGCCGGAACTTAGCCACAGCCCAAACTAAAGCCAAGCATTCCTTCTCTGTGATGGAGTAATTTCTCTCGGCAAATGACAGCAGGTGGCTGGCGTAAGCTATCACGCACTCGGTACCACTCTGATGTTGGGCGAGAACAGCGCCGATGCCATGGCCGTTTGCGTCAGTGTGAACTTCGGTCGGTGCAGATGAATCAAAGTGGGCAAGTATAGCAAGGGTGGTCAGAAACCCGATGAGCAGCGAACACGTGAGCCTGCTCCGGGCCCCATGAGAATGGCGTTGTTCTTCTTTAGAAGAACTGTCGAAGGCCGACCAACGTCGGCGAAGTTTTTGACGAAACAGCGAAAGTAAGAACACAGGCCGACGAAACAGTGCACGTCAGAAGCAGAATGTGGCACAGGGAAACTGCGTACGGCGCGAAACTTTTCCGGATCTGGTTGGACACTGGATGCGTCAACAAGGTCTCCCAACATGGTAATCTGACGGCGCCCAAATTGACACTTCGTGGAGTTCACTTGAAGGCCGGAGTTTCGGAAAACTGCAAGAATTGCAGCGAATCGGGTAAAGTGGCTGCTAACGTGGGAGAAAAAACAATAACGTCGTTAAGGTAACAAAGACAGGTGGTCCATTTGTAGCCTCGCAGAAGAGTCCATCATACGTCCAAATGTCGCAGGAGCATTGCATAGGCCAAAGGGCATGATTTCAAACTGATATAAGCTATCCGGCGTGATGAAGGCAGTCTTCTCGTGGTTCATTTCATCAACTGAAATCTGCCAGTAGCTAGATCGAGATCGATGGACGAGAATTATTTAGCTCCGTGCAAGCAGTCCAAGGCGTCATCAATGCGCGGTAATGGGTAGACGTCCTTTCGTGTGATCTTGTTTAAGTGGCGATAATCGACGGAAAAACGCCAGGTACCATCTTGCTTTTTGACAAGGACGACAAGCGAAGCCCAAGGGCTAGCTGATGGCTCGATGACCTCTTTACGGAGCATTTTGTCTGCTTCTGATTGGATGACTTGACGTTCAGCATGCGATACCCTATAGGGAAGCCGACGAATAGGATTCGTGTCTCCAGTGTTTATACGGTGGTGAACAACAGATGTTTGGCCTAAAGGCCTGCTGCCGAAATCACAGATGTCACTGTGCGTTTCAAGCAGGAGACGTATGTCAGTTGCCTGCGCAGAGGTGAGGTCAGATGCAATCATTTTCGCGAAGCCACTCGTTTAGAAACACGAGCTCTGAGCTGCAATTGGCGCTAATAAGCCACTCTCGGCATTCAGATTTTCAATGTCAACCTCGGCACCCCTAGAAACGTTGACCAAGAACATGCCGGCCGGAATCACATGAGGGGATAGGCTGAAATTCAGAAGCGGTAGAACAACGTCGTTATTAGTAACCGTGACCAACGTATGCGGAACAGCAACGTTCCGGTTCAAAAGCACGTCGATGATGGGGCGAAGCACATATTCAGTCAGGAACCTGTGACTGGGTGGTCAAAGTGACATAAGTAACTGCCTCAGGTGACAGACGCACATCGTGAAGCGAGCAAAGCGCGGTGGGGCGTGGCTCGGAGCATCGGCCAGTTGAGGCAGTTCCAACTAAAGAACGCTGGTCGCGCTGTCGATGAGAGCAGAATCAGGGGATAAAATGGCCAATCCAAGGTTAACGTCATGAGGGCAGTTGTCGATCACAGCAAAGAGAACAGAAGTAGGGCGCCGGCTATAACTAAACGCGCAGTACACATTCCAAGAACAAGCAGCACGCTGCCGTAGGCCACACAAAGAACTCGGAAAGCTGCTGGGGTGAGGACCTTACTTAAACGTCTACGTAGGCTAGCACTTATCACAGATACGTGGGCTTCAGTGTCGACGAGTGTTTGGACAGGTACGCCATCTATTTTAACATCTATTACGCTTCTCCTTGTGGGCACAGACAGGATTTGCTGCAGTAGTAGGCAATGCAGCACCACCTCCGAGGGCTGCATTTCTTAGTTTTCCGACAGGGTGCGGCCAAATGGGACGAAAGGCGACGTGTCTGCGGTGAACGGGAAGATGTGCGACGTGTTTGTGGCGAATGAGACTGGTGGCTGCGCGGCGATCGTAAGCGACTGTACCATGTGTTCCTAGCAGAGTTGTCGGCGCTGTTAGACTCGGCGGAGGGCGAAATGTTGCGGGCATTTGCATCAAAACGGCTCAGGTTGGTCGGCGTGTGAGGTGTTGAGGCCCACGAGTTGCGACAATATCAGGCGCACGACCAATGCCGCGACAGGTGAAACAGATCGGCTGGTAATCCACAGTTCTCCACTCAGTCGGGTTGCGATAACGCGGAGAGAAGCGTAGCGGTGGAGCGAAAATAGTAGAAGGGCATTCGTTAGCTGTGGGATTGGCGACAGCACGTACAGAATGTAGACCAATGTTTTCAAGTTCCTGGCAAACGATGGCTTGTATGAGAGGAATAAAAAAGTGGTAGCATCAGCGCTACGCGAACAGAAAGTTGCGGGCGCCATCGCATCCAGTTCATGCCAAATGACTCGAACCGTCCTCTGATGGCGATGCATGCTGCTGTGCGGGTTGATCTTGACACGTCGACATTGCGGCAGTGTTGGGAAGTCTGGTGAATGAGTGTAAGACGCGTCGGCTTTTTGCCCGCTCGAATAGTCGGAACTCTTTAATGATAGCATCAACTGTAGAGCAACTTTCGCAGATGAGCAGATTTAAGGCATCGTCAGCAATTGCCTTAAGCACGTGCCCGACCTTCTCAGCTTTTGTCATTTCGTGATCGGCTTTACGAGAAAGTGCCAGCACGTCCTGGATGTACGAGACATAGGACTCCATGGGGGATTGGGCACGGGAGGCAAGTTCCTGCTTTGCGGCAACTTTAAAGCCGGATGGTTTGCCAAAAAACTCTGTCAACTTCTCTTTGCATTGATCCCAGCTGGGTAGCTTCTCTTCGGGGTTTTAGAACAACAGGTTAGCTAGCATTAGCGTTGGGTCCGATCTGTTGATCCCACTCACGCGTTCATACATAGCCACCCACTCTTCGACGTTGGCGCCATCGGTCCCGCAGAAAGTTCCAAAATCCTTGGGTTGCACAACCACTACCGAGGTGACAGCGATGTAGCTGACAACAGTGACGTTGGAGGTGGCAACGACATTGATCCTGCGTGCTCACCGTCATTCATGGTGCGGTGATGCGACGTCTACTGCGGAGCTCCGTTTTCAGCCGTGGTAGCCCGCACCTCCTACCAGTATGTTACGGGTATGTTGCGAGTATAGTAAGACTATATTTACAATATATATACAGGACGGAGTAGGAGCAGTTCAGATGGCTGACCACCAACACGCAGCAGCCAGCATCTCCGATCTTCTTCCTCTCTTTTCTTTCATCCTTCCATAACAATATGCTTTCGAGTTTCAATAATTACATACTTCCGGCAGATGCCGACTATCATCTGTTCACGCTTGGCGGCGGTCACTCATGTAGGAATTAAACTTTGGCCACTCTACTTATTGGCATTCCACAAGGGGCTGTGCTCTCACCCATGCTATTCAATTTAGCAATGTGCAAGGTTGCAAGAAATCTGGAGAAAATTGAGGGTATACATTATGTGATATATGCCGACGACATAACCATATGGAGTGCCAAGGGCAATGTAGGACAGACAGAGACCAGATTACTGGAAAGTTTATATGTTGTAGAGAACACACTGAAAGACATGGGGTTGAAATGCTCGGCAGACAAATCAGAACTCTTAACATTAAACATCGCAGAAAAGGTCGTAAACAAAGAGGTTACGTTCAGGAAGATGAGCCGAGAGTGCGCTTATACTCATGAAGGCTCCGCAATCAGGCTAGTTGAAAAAATCAAGGTTCTTGGGTATCACATAGACGGAAACAATACTAACTATAGAACAATACAACATATCTCGAATAAAACAGATGAAGTCATTAGGTTACTAAGGAGAAATGTAGAATAGACAGAGGCTTAGGAGAAGACAGCGCTTTGAGGCGGATACACGCCTTTGCTCCTGTCACTTCATTTATTAAATCTTCTTTCTGGGCGAGTTGGTGCATACTTGACATAAAAATTGTAACAGCGCAAACACATGCAACCACAAAGTACCAAGGACGAGACTTCAGAAGATAAAACTAGGAACACGAAGAAAAGGTGACCGTCGGAGGACCGACAAGCCATTGGTTGTGCCGTACCTGCACAAGACTTCACACAGTCTCTAGAAGGTAGCCAACAGGCATGGGGTGTCCGTTGTTTTTTCGGCACCCAACAAGCTGGTACAGTTATGCCCACGCATCTGCAACTCGAAAAAAAGAGGTTGTCAGCTGAAACATGAGAAGCCATTGATCAAGTGTTCCACAGGAGTGGTATACGCCATTCCCTTGAAGTGTGGAAAGGCTTATGTCGGCCAAACCGGCCGCTGCATTAATGAACGCTTGGGGGAACATGCCCGAAATTTAAGCAACTTAAGGGACAAGTACGCACATTTGGTTGCGCACGTAATTGCATGCACAGGTTGCGAGGCTCGATTGGGAGAGACGAAGATTCTCGGTAAGAGTGCAGACGCGACGGCGCGGGTCAGTTTGGAAGCGTTTCACATACAGAAATATGGCAGCAGGTGCGTAAGCACCCCCTCTGTGTCGCTTTTTGCTGCAGAGCTTCAGTTTTTGGAAGCGACCGTTTACTCATTGATTGTATCTTACCATCCATTCCCTTCTTTTCTATATTTTTTTTCTAATTTTCTTGTTTTCCTGCGCCTGATTCCGTTGTCTGCCGGCACGTTCGTTCACCGATGCGCAATGTCACTTTCCCCGATTGTATCACTCCCTCCACCCTTCACTTCTGCCTTTCCCCTTACATAAGGTATCTGTATTCTGTCAATAAAATTTAGTTGACAGTCAGCGCTTGTGTCTCGTCCTTGGAACTTTGTGGTTGCATGTATTTGCGCTGTTACAATTTTTATGTCACTTCATTTATGTGGCTGGATTATTCAAATGGAAGCAAGCAGAACTTAACAAACTTAATGTGATGCTCAGGAAGCTCGTTAAAGTAGCCCTAGGGATACCCAGTAACGGTGCAACCGACAAACTCATGAGTCTAGGGGTGCACAATACAATGGAGGAAATCGCGGAGGCCCAACAGCTAGCGCAACACAAAAGATTGACAAAGTCACGAGCAGGCAGGAACATATTACAGGCAATAGGTGCAGAACTGAATACATCAAGGAGCCCAATAGAGGCTGAAGTAGAATTAAGGACTGAAGTTAGGAACAAGATCAGAACGAACCCTCTCCCCCAGAAACATGCATCCAGAATATAATGTTGAAAGGATAAAATCAAGAGCTACAGCAATCTTGCAGGAAATAGAGCAGCAGAACCAACTGGCAGCTATATTTGATGCTGCCTGGGTGAAAGGTAAAGAAGCATATACCGCCATTGTATCAAATTATCAAGGGAAAGTGCAAGACGCTCTCGCTATTTTTACCAAGGACCCCATGGTGGCGGAACAAGCTGCAATTGCTCTAGCCATCAGGAGTAATAAATGGGCCTGAATTTACAGTTATTCGAAATCCGCTGTAAAGTGTTTTGATAAAGGATACGTAGCTGGAGTTGCAGCTAAACTTTTTGAAAACATTGGGATTATGAAAACTGAAATCCGATGGTTTCCTGCGCATATGGGGAAAGTGGACGAGACTCGGGTAAACCTCAATGAGGTTGCTCATGACTTGGAACGAGGACTTGCTAACAGTGACAGTCACAACCGAGCCATTCACCATCAAGCCAGGGAACCTAGAGATCATTTAACAACATACAATGACGTTACCAAACATTACTATTTAGGACGCAGACGATTCCCATTGCCACATTCAAAACTGAACAGGGCTCAGGCAGTCTCACTGCGCTTATTGCAAGCGGGTACATATCCCACACCGTACACCATTAATAAAAGATATCCAGAGGGGGAGATGAAGATGGACTGCAACGATTGTAATGACATCATTGGAATCAGACATATGCTGGCGGGGTGTCCCGCGACTCTCCCCAACCTCGTTGAAGAATGGACACAGTGGGAGAAAAGTATTCAAAGCCCATTGTTTCAGGACGAACTAAGGGCAGTCCAGAGGGCCCTTGATGTCGCTGAATGGCTTGGCCTGACAGTGCCAACGTGGGAGCGGCCCGCCTTGGCTTAAGAAGTCGAGCCTTCGGACCTTATTACAATAAAAGTTTTCACACACACACACACACTCTACTTATTGGTGGTGTAGCCATCGGGTCTCGCTAATTTTGACTAGTTTTGAACACTAAACCAGCCTCGAACCATGCAAAATTTAAGGTCAGAACCCACGCACACTTGCCAGTGCGCGCTCACTCCTGGCCACTCCTGGTTGGACGCCTTGGCAGGCTTCGCTTCGCAATGACTGAGCTATTGATAGCACTTCAATATGCGCAAGTTCGATGTGACTGCTATCTGTCGGTCAAGCTGGTACAGGGCAAAGCCGGTCCGCACCCCGTAGCGCAGCCAGACAGGAGCATATGAGCACGTGCCCGAACTCTAGCCCTGTAATACACAAAGCAAATGCTGCTGTTGCATGTAGCTTGCTGTCTGCGACGAAGCGCAGACACTGTGGCCGCCGCGGGATGTCGCGATGAGTCCACTGGCTCAGCACACTCCGGCTCCTTGATGACAACTACACTTGGCAGAAATGTTGTGGGCGTGCCCCGCTCCACCGTAGCCTTCATATTGCAAGGCATTGAAGAAGGAGTGGAAGTAGCATGAAGGGCGCCGTTTGACTGCCAACAACTCAACTTCTGTTCAATGCATTCAAGTACTTATTTCGGCAAAGTATTTCTGAAATAGCCTAGTTTAACTTCCAATGCATTTCTCGATAAAAAGTTGCTTCAGGGTCACTTTAATACCAGCTTGCGCCAGTGCGTATGTGCCAGTAGGTGTGTCGCTCTTCAGTGAACATCTTTGATGCCAGCTTGGGTAACTAGGTACGTGCCGCTAGGAATGGGGCACTCTAAAATGACGAATAACACCCTTTTCAACTTTTTTTAATGCTGATCGGAATCGAACCCAAACCACAAGGGTTGCACAAGCGCAGCAACCGGACGCGTTAGCAGGCTGCGCCACAAATGCGCTGGGTATGCGCCGCTCTGCTATGAACACCTTTCGCACCAAAACTTTAACGAGCTGTGCCATGAATGCACTGGGTATGTGCTGCTTTTCAAAGAACATCTTTCCAACTCAGATCACTGCGTATGTGCCTCTGGGTGCGCGGCAAGTGAGGCAACAATTCTAAAGTGTTCATAGGCACCTGTGCGCCATGCTTCTAATCTCAGAGGCCATGTGTGGACTTCTCGGCAGTGCCATTAGATGGCGCAGCATGTCCAAAAAGAAGCGTCAGAGAGGATCCCAGTTACCACTTAACATGTTTACAGCATGACCGCGGAGTGTCATGCATTTCGGAGGCCACGAGCACGCTTTGCAGAGGCAAAGCTAGATTCCACCAAGTGTTCTTAGGGAAGCACAAAAGAGGACTCCCACTGCAGTAACTGCCTCGCACATAACTCGTTTTTGACTGTGACAATAGTTTGTGCCGCCATTTAATTCAATGTAGTACCATCAACAGTGATTGTGAGATGGGTTCTGCCAAATCTTTTTAATGATTCAGTTTATGTTGCATTTAAATCGTGAAATTCAGCAGCAGTGAGGCCCCATGCCTGCTTAGCAGAAATCTAAGACAAGCATCACCCGAGTGTCACACCTACTTGTATTGCCAAAATGTGGCACAAAATATATGGGGTTCCTGTTAAGTTACTTGAAACCTCCCTTTAAGAGTGTGGAATTTTACTAGTGTTACAATTTTGGGCACAAATGCCTCTAAAGTGATCCTATTCCCAGGATTTCTGCCCAGCAGATTTAAGTACAATATTACCTGTGTTAAAAATTGCTAAAGCCAATTTCTGCAAGTGAATTATATTTTAAAAAATTAGTGAATATTCTTTGTCAGCTACATATTAGTTGCAATTTGGTGTGAAATTAATATATATATTCAAGTATTACGCCTGAAACGGCTGAATTTGTGCTATTTTCATATCTGAGCTTAAAAAAATTTGTTCGAAACAACAGAAGTTGCCGCGACATTTCACTTTGTGAACGCAGGTTACACACAAGCATGAGGGTGCTATTCCCTTTTTTGTGCAATCCGCATAGAATATTTTAAAATTGCTTTGATTGTGGGTAAATGTGGCGGTTTCTTCAAGGCTTGTATTTTATTTTGTATGCTTTACGTCTGGTTTTCTGTTCTTATAGGGTAAAGTGCCATTAGGAAAGATGGTAAGGCACTGTAAGGAAATGCATAGTTTTTGTCATTTCAAGCAATTTGGTAATGCACTATTCACACGATTGATTTTCCCCTTCTCATTCTTCCTCTGCTGGTGTCTCCTGGGCACACCAAGCCCGCGCTATTTGCCGGACTTGTTCAGCTTCTGCCCGGCTCTTGGTGAGGACTTTGGGGTGAGTCAACTTGCATTTGGCCTGCCGCCGCTTGCGTCGCTCCTCCGTCCTTCTTGCTCAGCGCTCAGCTTCCCGATCACGAGATAAACCAGGGACATCCGTAGCGCACAAAGAACCCTTAGCAACTTCCAGAGGAGGTGAACCCAGTGCACCTCCACCTACCTTCTTCCTCCACGTCACTTCGCCTCCTTTCTCCTTCCCTGCTTCGCTCAACGCCACCTAGACTTTCCTATAGGTCGTGTTGCTTTGCCGTGCGCTCAGCGCGCTTCTCCGTGCTTTCCATGGTGCACCATTCTCTTCTCCACCTCCAGGCACCTTCCTGCTCCAGCACTCGCTTCCCTCGCGGCAACACATACAATCTCACAGATTTCACAGACAAGGCAGGTGCTCTTGCGCATAAAAAGAAAGCAAACAAACACACATCCAGTACCGACAGCAGCAATACAGAAACACTGCACACTGCCACACATAAACACACACATACAGTTGCAATCTCTGCATTGAGTCACCAGTGTCTTCGGTTTTATCTTATCGTACCAACAAACACTTCTTTCGTGCAAGGAACGAGTTTGGTAGACTCCATCGTGACATATGCACAAAGTGACCGTTTATTGTATGTTATGAAGAGACAGCATCTGTAAAGCTTTCTGTGCTTCACAGAATAATGTGATCTGTAACTGTAAACTTCTGCAAACTCAAAGCACAGGACCATTATGTTGGTAGTGAACAGCTTCCCTCACTGTGAATCCAGGAGAGTGCTTGCAGGGTGTTTTAGTTGGCCGCGAGCAGCGAAGCTATGTGGAGCAAACAGAGTTATTCATCCTTCACGGTAATGGGGCACTTAATGGGTGGTTGGGCATACGGTGCTACCGTATGTCCTCACAACCGATATGAAATGGCAAGGAATCAAACCAAACAGAAAAAGTATTGCGATAATTTAAAGAGCAGCGCATTACTGATGCAAGCCAGATTGGGATGTCTCAGAAGACAATGTCATAGGAGAAAATTTGCCACTGATGACAAAACTACCATCGAGTGTGCAGATTGTGTGGCGACCATCGGGTAGATTTTGTTAGCGTGTGGTGTAAGCAGTACCAAGTAGTTGTGGACATAGTAACTCTTCCCAAGGCAATGGAATTTAGCGACAGTCAGGGAAGGCTAAATAAATATGCTGTGGAGAAAAGTAACAGACGACTGGAAAATTGGTGGTTAAAGAAGTAGTGAATGTAAAGAATAAATTTTAGGGCAACGGATTACTTTCAGGATTTGTGATTTATGTTAACATGAAGCATGAGTTCTAAAGAAAATAAATTAGGCACAGAAGAAAGGTGAAAGTGCTGAGCTTGAACACATTCACCATGACACATTTTCACAGAGGACGCTCATACAGTAAAACCTCCTTAATTCGGATCTCAAGAGAGAAAAAAAGAAATGTTGGAATTATCCAAATATCGAATTATTGAATAAATAACAAAAACAGCAGTTACAGTTCTTTTCATGTATGCGTTTATTTTGGGAAAAAGTAGGTATGTTCGTTTTTTTTTTTGCAGATAGCTGTTCCATAGATAGGAGTCCACTGTTCCACTCTGTTCCATAGAGAGGAGTCAATGCTATGGAGGCTAGAAAGACTTCTTGCAGTGGCTTCGTTCGCACTTGAAGATAGTTCAATATTTCTTGACCGCGTTTTTTATATAGGCTCCGTATTGAATGAAACAAGTTTTAATTGTTAGAAACAAACACACGGTGGTATACGGCTGCTAGTGCATTGTTGACTGCTATGTACAGAACGGTTTTTCATACATGTGACAATTCCTTCAGTTCAAGCGTGTTGCACGGAGCATCATAGCAGAACTTTTCTGAAACAGACAGAGCATCCATGGCTTCTTTTGCAGTGCGACGCACCATGAGTACATCACACGGGTCTTCTTCATCGGAGGCCTCATCCGCCACACTGAGGGCATCGATGATGATATCATCGCTTAACTGGCCAGCGATTACGACATCGCAACGTAACTGGCAAGCTGAACTTCCGAGGGGAACAGGCCAACAAATGCCCCATCGTCATCTTCCTTCTCTGGCGCCGTAGACTGCGGGCTTTCAAATGTCTTGGCCCGCACAAATCTACTATGTCTAAAACTGTCACCACTTCTGCCAGCGCATTTGCCCACAGGGGCATAAAAATATGTGTCACACTCAAAAGCGTGATGTTGTACTGCTGCTTCCGGTCCATGCAAAGAAGCATGTGCTCTATCACTTGCTTACAATACCTTTTCTTGGCATATTGGAGAATTCCCTGGTCCATCAGTTGAAGGGCAGCGCTAGTGCTGGGAGGAAGAAACACAAGCCGGATTGCCTCCAGTTTCGAAACATTGCAGTGTGCGGTGCAATTGCCCCCCATGAACAGTACCTTGCATTTCTTGGCACTGAAGCGTGGAAAAAGGTCCTGCAGACAGGCACGAAATATCTCTGAATTCATCCATGCTTTGCGATTCGCACAGTACCCAACAGAAAGGTGCCTGATGTAAAAATATCTCGGTTTCAGCGCCCTCTCGATGACGAGAAGTGGAAGGCTCCTTGTGTCCGTTACGTTTGCTGCCAACAGCATTGTCACGTGCTGAGCCTTGCTTGTTTTACTGCCAGTGCAAGGACCCCATTTTATTGTAGTTGCTTTGTCTGGCAACACTTTAAGAAGAGTGCAGTGTCGTCGGTGTTAAAGACGTCGTTCGGGTTGTAGGCTGCCATGTGCACTTTAAGTGCGTTGTTTCGCCAAGCTTTAACAACTTCTTCGTCCATCTCACCCCTCCTCCCGTACACGGTCTTAAACACAAGGCCATGCTTGTATTTAAAACCCGCAAGCCGACCCTCTGACATGTTGAACGAACCTATATTCATTTGGATGCTATAGATCTCTGCTTGCGCACAGATAAGCAGTCCACTCCACAGCAGCTCCATGTCACATCAGCAGCAATATCCACCACAAAAATGCTTCTTGCAGGGGTGGGTGGGCTGCGGTTAGCAAACATTTCCGACTGGCATTAAATTTCTCACTCTCAAAGGCTTCCACTATTTGTGCCTCATCCTTGATGTCTGTCGAGAGCAGGCTTCTTTTTACATCGAAATGGTGCATCACCTCTTCTCTGGAAGTGGTGTCTTTGAGTTTTTTGACAATTCTTACTTCGATTGCTGTCCTTGGCCATGAACTTCGCGTGCTTAGCCGCTACAGCCATAGCAGCAGAGAGCGACAGTGCAGTAGCACCGCACACACTGACACTGATAATACTTGCAATGGATGATACAAAACCTTACCTCGAACGTATAGCAGTGCCACATATCGTACATTTTTGGAAAGAAAATCAGTTTCCAGCATTTCTGGCCCTTGAAAAGTGATGAAAGTAGCAATGCATGCTCCAAAAACTTGTTTCAGTTGTACACCAGCACTGTCATTGGCTTGCCTCCAGTCCAAATTAACCGGTGCATGCACAATTTTGTGCCCAATTAACGAAGGTTTGCTGACACAGCAGGGACGCTGAATATACAAATTAACAGGGGGCAAATTAACACAGTTTTACTGTAATAAAATATCCATGCATGAACAGAAGAACCCGCTGATTGCATTCGCAGTATCATGGAAGCTTTGCCGTGGTGTGGGCATGCCTTACCACTCCCTTTATGTGGATGCCCTCGCGTTGGTGACGGCACAACTGTTTGGTGACGCGTCGCATTTTCACTATCGAGAAATGCAGTATGCGGTTCCAGATTAGAGTATTTTTGTGCCAACTTCACCATCTTCGCAGAGTGCTAGTAACGTTTTCACCTGTCTACTTCAGACGCATCCAGTGCAGAGAAATGCGAAAACTCACAAATCAGCGATAGTACCACTGGAAGTGATTGCTCAAACATACCGCCCCTGGCTAAAACTTACCTTCCCTTTGAAACGTAAGGATCCACAGGTGATGGCCATTATGGGCAGACTACGGGACATGTTTTTTACTGAAAACTGCTGCACATTTCTGATTTCACTTCTATTAAGAGCTTCACTAACAGCAATCATCAAAGTGCACGCTATCTGAATGTTCTTTTACTAATTAGCCGTGAAAGTACAACTATTGTGATTATTTAAAGCACATCCAGTAACACAGTAGACCAAGAGGAATCATACAAGCATTGCGCCTACTTAATTACGCACACTAAGTTAAACACACTGTATTCGTAAGTATAATGGATGAGGGCAAAGTAATTCAGCTCCTGTCTTTTTTTTATGTGGATTGTCCTATTTAATTTTCATTACACATGTCCCAACAAGCTGTTTCAAAGTGTTTGACCATGTCCGTAAAGCACTTGTTGGACAATGTAGCTCTTTCGCAACCAATAGCTGTTTGCTGGATTATGCAATGCTGGCCGAACTCCATGCAGCTGCACACGTGAGGAGAAACACACAAGCTTAGCAAGGACATACCGGACTGTCATCACCATTCCGTATCTTGTATACAGTGTTGGTGTATTTGCGTTCCCGAGTGCCAGCTCGAGAAATCTTCAGTTCGTCCATGCGGTTGGCCACTTCAATGTCCTCATCACCACCAACTCCCAACTCCGGTTCAATGTAGCACGACGTTGGCATAAGGACAATCAGCTTCTTGATAGCAAGGATGACATCGTTGTCCTGCTCATACTGCGTCATCCGTTCCCAAAGAGCTGCACAGATGCCATCAATAATTTACTGTCAGGGCTGCTATACTAGACAACCTCGTCAACCACTGGCAGAAAGCCGTGTCATTTGGCTCTCCAGGCAACTGTATACATTGTGGCACAATAAATTAGCAGAAAAGGTAGGTTTCACTGTTGTCTCTCCTACTGTCCCTGTTGCCTGCTGAATATGTTGTTCTATGAATGACCAACTAGCTCAGACAATAAACAAGAAGAAAGGGGGTTAAATGAGGGGCCGAATTTTTATTAGTCATATCATAAGAAGCCAGCAAACACTGACACCAAGGACAACACAGGGGGAATTACTTGTGCTTAATAAATAAAATAAAGAAACGATAAATTAATGGAAATGAAAGTGGATGAAAAAAACAACTTGCCGCAGGTGGAGAACGATCCCACAACCTTAACATCACG
Source organism: Dermacentor variabilis (assembly GCF_050947875.1). Lineage (NCBI taxonomy): Eukaryota > Metazoa > Arthropoda > Arachnida > Ixodida > Ixodidae > Dermacentor > Dermacentor variabilis. Next base: position 14,407,428 of record NC_134573.1, on the reverse strand, counting down.
CGACAAAGCACAGACAAAATTTTGTACATTTGCCACTATGGCTACAAGAGGTGTTAGTAACGTGTTACTAACCAATATTGCTGACACTAAATCACAATGTTCAAACTAAAGTATGCATGCAGTCCACAGCCAGAAGACCACTTCATAGATACTCGTCACAACAAGGTGTGTGCAAATATTTTAAGTTGGACTCAAATACCAATGGCTGAGAAACTCGTTTCGACTTTCAAATACCAAAATTATAGTTACACATAATATGAAGTGGCAGATGGTTAAGTATTAGAACAGGGGTGCAACTGACACACCAGCTAGCCCTACAGAAAGTACCCCAAATGGTTAGGCCCACTGGTATCATTTCCAAGAACCAAATATGGTTGTTTCCAATTTTTAAGATCACTGCAACCTCTTGATAAAACATTCAAACCTAGTTCTTTGATTAAAGTGATAAGCCATGCAGCACACCATGCATTATCAGGACCACTGCTGTGCATGACACAAAATGCGACACCTACAGGTGTGATTTGATAGCGATTCGGGGAAGGAGTGCATTGACATAAACAGTAGGCCATAGGTGCGTGCATAGAAATTGCATGACTACTAGACTTAAAATCAGTAAAGCAGTGCTTGACAGAACACTATGCCTGGATGCAGCTCAGGTGCAGCCAATAGTATTCTAGTATCGCTATGCGGGTAGAGGAGCCTCTAAACACAGCGAAATTATTTTACTCGACATCCAGTGCAGTGATTTTGATCAGTATTGATGCATTTAAAAGTTAACATTTTTCTATTTTAGCAAGGAAAACCTTTGAAAAATTGTTGAATAGCTGAACATACAAAACAAAATGAAACATTAACGTTCCAACTTTACAACAAAAAGCGATATCACAATTCTGCCCCCATTGAGCAAAACAAAGCTACCAAAATTGATGCGCCGTTCTGAAATATAGTACGGTCACTTCGTAGCGACAGCTAAGTACCCGGCAGCAAAACTCTTTATTGGGCAAACTTGTGCTCCTAACAGCAACTGACATTCAAAGCACAATGATAGGAGCGAATAGAGTCGGCGATCAGCGAAACCTGATCGGCGGGTAAAGAACATCGGCTTTTATACGGGAGTCGAAGGTTCCAGAGTAATTGGTGGTACCTGCACGGCTGCCGGTAAGTACTGCCCAATCCTCGTTAGGCATACAATCAGATTACCCACTTTCGGTGACAATAGACAGCAAATAGTACTACCAATAATCTTTGAGAAACTTCCGATATGTGCAGGCACGTCTCGAACTGAACGATAATGTTTAACATTTGTTAGCTCGGGAAAAGTGGTCACCTGAGAAAGAAAACAAGTACGAGGTCTGTTAGAAAAGTATCAGACCTTATTTTTTTGTGAACACCTGATGGATATGAAACAAGCGCGCTTGCATCAGCTGACCTTGAACCTTCAAGCGCATGCGCGAATTTTTTCCCGCCTGCTGATAGCGTCAGTCGCTAGGACCCAGCGTTTGAGTGAGGTAGTGCGCAGCGCTCTCGTCGGTTTTTTATTGCAAGGAAAATGACGCAGCGACTGGACCAGCGCTATTGCATCAAATTTTGTCAGAAACTGGGCGACAGCAAAGTGGAAACCATTCGGAAGATTCAGACGGCTTTCGGTGACGATGCTATGGGCAGCACACAAATTAAGGAGTGTTAAACCGGTTTAAAGACGGCCGCACATCGGTGGAGAGCGAGCCATGCTCCGGTCGGCCATCGACATGCCGAAATGACCAGGTCATTGCTGAAGTGAACGCTGTCGTGATGCGGGACCGTCGAGTGACTATCCGAGAAATTGAAGTAGAGGTGGGCATAGGCACTTTTTCTGCACATTCCATTATGACCGAAGATTGGGCCATGAAGAGAGTTGCTGCGAAACTCGTGCCGAAGCTGCTCACGGTGGAGCAGAAACAACTTCGTGTTGAAGTCTCACAGGAAATGCAGGATTCCACAAACATTGATCTCGACTTCATGAACACCATAATCACTGGTGAAGCGTCTAGGGTGTACGGGTATGACTTGGAAACCAAATCTCATTCGTTACAGTGAAAGCATTTTACGTCACCAAGACCGAAGAAAACCCGAGTAACTAAAGTCCCTCAATAATTTCAAAGTAGAGAAAGGCTTTGATCCAGCCGACGACGCCAGCGATAGCTGATCGGTGACTTGTGACCTTGCTCCGCCCCTTTGCCGCCATGAAAGTTCCTGCGCGCCGGGCGAAGTGCCCGCGTTTCGCCTGTTGTGCAATGCTCATTGCTGCGGTAATTCTGTTCCGGGATGACCGAAATGCCTTGTTGCTGTGCGGTTGGGTGCCGGAACCGTACGAAGGATAGCAAGAAGTTATTTTGCATCCCGCGCGGCAACCAGAATCTAACCAGAAGTATGGTTGCACAGAATTGGACGGAAGGGCTGAACCATTGATAACTGCACGACTATGCGAGGAAAGTAACGTAGAGCGATACGAAGCTGCGAGAGAAAGTATACACGTGTGTGTACAGAGATTCCATAGCATTTCATTCGCGCGCATGAATGTTGACGGCCTAAGTTTGTGGTGATTATTGATTTTAGTGCATTATGAGCCCGTTGAATTAGCAAGTGCAGTATGACCTGGCATGCAAGTAAATAATGCGGCAGAAGCGCACCAACTCACTGACAAATATCCGCATTGCGTTACGTGCGATAAAAAATCACAAATTTCATTAGCGATTTCTACTTTTACACTTTCCTGTGTTTGTGCGTGCGTTGTTAACTGCGCTTTACAATATGACCAATAAGTCATTTCCAACTCTGCATATCCTAATCGTATTTTGTGCATTGCATATGTGAATAAATATATTCCTAAGTGAGTAATACTTGTTGGGGAGCTAGTTGGTGCATGTTTCCAGAAGAGGGCTATAGCGCCGAAAAAACACAACACACAGCAAGCGAGACGGGACAGGCGCAACTTCCAACTGTTTATTCACCGCGTATGCGAATGAATAAGGAGTGGAGGCCTTCTATATTGAAAGAAACTGTAGCGATTGTGTTAGCGCCCCATATATCTCCATTTATAAGAATGAAACTGCTTCTTTAGATACACGTGCGTGAGATACGTGTGTACCTCACCTATCTTTATCCGCTTTTTGTAAAAACCTCGTGCGTATGTGTGGTTCTTGCTACCCATCTTTTTTTTTTGTCCTTATATTCATTCGCATACGCCGTGAATAAACAGTTGGAAGTTGCGCCTGTCCCGTTTCGCTTGCTGTGTGTTGTGTTTTTTCGGGGCTATAAGCCTCTTCTGGAAATATTCCTAAGTGCCTGCATTACTCTGCTTTTAAAAACAAATCCTGCATAGCCACTGCTACTGGCCAACCAATAATAAAGTAGAATACAATATATCAAAGTACATTACATACACATGCGAGCTCGTTCCTTCCAAGTTTCCCTTACACTCGAAGATATTTCAGTAATCGGCGATGCCATATTACTGATGAAAAACACACAACTGCAAATTAACATCAGAAAAATGCCGACACACGGATCGCCAGAAAACACAGTGCAGTAATAGCTAGGCCAACCCGCGTGCCTTTCGTGTAAGGGCCCTCTAATTCTTACGCGGCTTTAGCGGTGCAAGGAGGCGAAAATGCATAAACACAACAATGCGCGTCATGAATCAAGTTTACGTGGCGACGACGTCTCACGGTTCACGAGAACAGGCAATCGCAGTCACACAGGCGCACTCACTAAGCTCGACGTTGGTGTGCGGCGAGATTAGATCGCGCTGGGAGCCCGAACAGGATCGAGGATACTCGCTGACACGATCCATACCGCATCTTCAGAATGTCACCACAGTTGCACTGGCTCGTAGCACTGAGCCACAAAACACAACAGTCGTCGTGTAATCGCTACACGACAGACACACCCATCGGCAAGAAGACTGTTGGCGCACTCGTTTCCACACACACACAGGATGTTGTTTAGTTGACGTGAAGGTCGCACGTTTCAGCGACGTTATATCGAAAGTTTTTCGGTCCAAGCGATTGTCAGCCTTTTTAACACGAATTATTCGTTCAATGTAACCGCTATGTGTACGCAGCACACTTAGGAGCAAAGGAATTCACGAGCAAACGGGATTAAGCGCAAACAATCACCAAGGCTCACGCGGTGATTGAGCGCAAATTAACGAAAGGTAAACATGCGGAATCGAGGCGATCAAGCATTCATTCCGCTCTCTTGAGCGTCTTTCTTTCAGCGCTCATTTGAAATTAGAGAACTAGGTGTAGCAGTTCGGGCCCTTTCGTTTTTCACCACAGTTAGGCAGCAGCAGGTTTTATTTCCGCGCGTGTGAAGATATAGTTTCACGTCACGTATGCCGCGACGCCACGGTTTAGCTTGGGCGCCATCTGCTACAGGAACTTCCTAGGTGGCGCGCGCGGCAGATGTCGCTACCTTATTATGGAGGAGCCTTACGTGTAACACGCATGTGACGCCCCCTCGGGCATAATCTTCGTTGGCCCGCCAGGCTCGGTGGCCTGCCATGCTCGGTAGGCAACATTGCGCACCGCACCCAATAAGATGCGACGAGCACAGCTGCTCAGCGGTCAGTTATCGTTCGTCACGACCATGTTGCGGAGCATTTGTCTAACGGAGGGTGCCTCGAGCCCTGACATGTTCACGAAGCCGGGTGGATCGTGCCACTGGCAACGAGTACCCACGGATCGTCCCACGCCGCCGCGAGTGGCGAAACACCACCCTTACTGCCGCCATGCCGCTGTACGGAAGGGTGGAGCCGTTCTAGGGAGACGGGTCCGCCTGGCTAATTTACGAGGAACAAGTCCACGTGTTATTCCGGGCAAACGACACACCCGAGGCCAAACAGCGAGAGATTTTCCTGGCCAGCTGCGGGACCCGCGTCTTCAGTCTCTTGCTCGACCTTCTCAAGCCAGCCACGCCGCAAGTTAAGACGCTGGGTGAGCTGCTCGCCATACTGCGCTCTCATTTCAACGCAGCACCGTCCACACTAATGGAGCGTTTCTGCTTCAACAACCGGATCCGCCGGGAAGCAGAGGCCCTCGAGCAGATCGATGCTGCGCTACGAGGGTTAGCGAGTGCCTGCGTTTTCGGGGACCAGCTGGAGTCGCTGCTTCGGGACCGTTTCGTCTGCGGCATCAACAACCCCGCCATGCAGACGCGACTCCTTGAGCTTCTCGAACGCTCGCTGGACGACGCCGTGAAGGCAGCGCTGGCAATGGAAGCTGCCGCCAAGGATGCCGGCGAGATTGCCCTTGGAAATGTCTCACCATCCGCGGAAGCGGCGGTCAACAAGTTGGCGACAAAGGGCAGTACCTGCGGTCGCTGTGGTGGTGCGCACTCCCCCTCACAATGCCAGTTCTCTCAAGCACAATGCTTCACGTGCGGGAAAACTGGGCACCTGGCACGTGTATGCCGAAGGGGGAGGACGAACCAAGGACAGCAGCAGCAGCCTCGTTCAAGCCCAGGTGCCACACATGCCCGCGGCCAAGGTAGCCGTCGCAAGGGTACGCGGCGGGGGCGAGCGACAACAGACTCGAGTTCTTCCGCAGCCAGGCTCCACGTCGTGGCCGAGGACCTGCCGATTTTCGACATGTGGCACACAGGGCTTGTACCGTCGTCTGTGCGCCAGTCGTCCAGCCAGGGGTGGGCACATTGGCCGGCATGACGGCTGGCATCTATGTACCTGAGAGAGCCCGGCCACGTTCTTTCAAGCCTCGCCCACGACCGTTCGCCCTGAAGGACGGGGTCACCCAGGAGCTGCAACAGTTACAGCGAGAGGGCATCCTGGTGCCCATCAAGACATCTGAACTGGCCACTCCCATCGTACCAGTTCTCAAGCGAGACGGCAGTGTCAGGATCTGCGGGGATTTCAAGGTTACCATCAACCCCGTCGCGACTGTCGAGAAGTACCCGTTGCCCCGGATTGAAGATCTCTGATCAGCGTTGTCCGGTGGACAGAAGTTCACCAAGCCCGACTTGAGAGATGCTTGCCAGCAGCTGGTGCTCCAAGGTGCCGCCCGGAAGTATGTCACAATATGGACAACATTGGGGCTCTTCCAGTACACGCGCTTACCTTTTGGCGTGGTCTCAACCCCAGCCATATTTCAGAGGGAGATGGACAACCTCTTCAGGGGCATGAGGCACGTGGTGGTGTACTTGGACGACATCCTGGTTGCTGACAGCGACGACGGGGACTACCTGCAGAGCCTGCACAACGTCCTGGCAGGGCTGCAGGACGCCAGTCTGAAGCGCAAGCTGGAAAAGTGCATTTCCCTGGCCCCCAGTGTTGAGTACTTGGGACATGTCATTTCCAAGACTGGCCTAGCCACGGCTCACCGCAAAAGTGATGTTGTGCTTAAGGCGCCTAAGCCCCAGAACAAAGAGCTTCAGAGCTACGTGGGCCTCATCAACTTCTACAGCAGTTTCCTGCCGAACCTGTCGAAGCATCTACAGCCTGTCCACACATTGTGAAGTCCGATATAATTCAGTAGCACCTTTATGTTCTTCATGCACACTTCGGCAAAATGTCCTAGTTTTCAACAGTAATGGCAAACTGATTTTCTGGCTCGGCAGTGTTTCCGAGAGTGACGCTGGAAGCCACAAAAGCCGCACGATAACCTAGCCGGGTGCTCGGTGTTCGCCAAGTCAATGTTTAGCGTTTTGCCAGGAGTGTTATCCACTGTCAATCTAGCACGTGACAACCACTCTTTTTCTGCATCCTCGTGTATCGGCGCTTGGCACACCGCTTCCTCAGCGGTAAGTTTTGTGCATTGGTAGAATTGACAAGACAGTTTCTCGTCACGTATGCCTACAACAAATCTGCCGTGGACAAGGCGGTCCTTGATGAGCGGGCTGTTATAGCTAGAGCGCATTACCAAATTGGGTAATGCTATAAAAAAGTCATCCACAGAGTCGCCTGGCTGCTGTGTGCGGCGTTGGAAAGGACATCCAGTATATCTCGCTTACTGGACGGACAAAGTCTAAGTCCAACTTTTATTTGACGGCAGTGAAAGAAAGCACCTCCGGTGTTGACACCTCCAAGGACAAAAGAATAGTCCTGGCTTGCGTTCCCATACACTAAAGAAGTGTGGGCCTCATCGCTGGCACTGTGGAGGCCGGCGATGAAAGTGTAATCCTCGAACGTTGATATCCATGTTCGCCATTCTCCCGCGTTTAAAAACGTTAAGTTCTCTGGGTGGTGCGCAGATTAAATGCGCTAGGCTGAACGATGTGCACTTTTGGTTCGGTGGCCTCGGCGGGGGTGGTCATGCCAGCGTTAATGGGAAGACCCCACTTCTGACACCATGTTCAACACAGGAGTCAAGGAACTAGGCGGACTACTATCAAGTGGAAAACAATCTTTTTCCTCTCCCCAAAGCCACTTATCACTTATATACATGGCCCTTTCCGTGGATTGTAGCGCCACCTTATGGTCGATTGCTACAAGGCACAGCGGTGGCGACCTTTACAAGCGTTTCCATACTGTACCTCCTGTGAAGGCACTGGCACACTGCCAGTTGGTGCACTGATTACGATCTCAAGTTCTTTCCCTCAATGTATAGCAAAATGAAAAAAACAAATGTATATAACTAATGTACGGCACGAATGAACGCGGGTGTATAAATATCTGTGTGCGTACACGTTACGATGACCACCGATCAAGACAATAAATGTATTTGTGCCTTTGCTCAAAATTCTATGTCGCCTCTTTGTCTTGTGCTACACAGCTTCGCTGGTCATCCACCTTCACAGAGTGGAATGGCTCATGATGTTATTGTCTAAATCTTCAAATTTTAATGTTAACACTCTACAGCATGACAGGATGAGCACCGAGAAGAATTTCGACACACACAGTGCTAACTAGCAACAACAAATCTTTATTTTTGCGTGCGCACAATATATATATATATATATATATATATATATATATATATATATATATATAACCGTGTGATCAAAAACAGAGACAATGTCAACAATGAGAGGCACACACCAAGGCACCAATACTTGTCAAAGGAGCTTAATCGCAACTTGCTAGCACTTTCACACAGTTACCTTTATAACTCGCCAAACTGCGTCTCTTCTTAGAGTAACACCACTGAAGGCATGCTCACACACCTTTCTTTATTTCTTCAGTTTGATACATCTCAATAATTTCTCTTGTCATACTTGATTAGGCCTGATTCAATATAAATGCTAAAACAGTGTCATTATAATGGCACCAAAGTTGTTTCTGGCCATCCGGCATGCGCTGCCGGATGTGTGACAGCGTCCTGGTCTGAAAAAAACTGGCCTGCCTACCCTGTCCAGCGCACCTGCCTGCCCGCATGCTACATAAGCTAAAGCTAGTACATAAGCTACAGTTGCAGCTTCCCGCAACTACAGCTTATGCAACCGCAACCTTTACTAAGAAATGATGGCGATGTACACTATGCGCGAAAGTGAGCATTCTTGTTCTTTTTTGCCCCTGCATTGCCAGCAGTGCCGTTGCTGCAAGATGGATGCATGGATGTTATGAGCGTCCCCTTTGGAACCGGGCGGTCCGTTGCGCCACCAAGCTCTTGCTATTATACTGCCTAATGTCCTACCTAAGTTAAGAAAGAAAAACTTTGCTTTTGTACGTCTTCGTTTTTTTTTGTCGTTTCCTTACTTTTCATCCACCAGCCTTTCAGTCGCCTCTTACTAATTTCCACTTCCGACATGTTTACTTTTTCCCTGCTCTCGCTGAACCCAAGGGCTCAAGGAGGCCAATGGTGACTAAATCGACCGCTGGGCAGATGTCCTCATATTTTTTGCAGATGAGCAAAGGCGAGCGCGATCGAGTGGTACTGCAAGAAAACCAATTAACACGGACAACCTGATACCTATCTCGCTCACATCGTGTGTGGGCAAACTAATGGAGACGATAGTGCGAGATAGGCTCTCAGAATATTTGGAAAAGCATAACACTTTTGCAGACACCATGTTCGGTTTCCACCCACACAAGTCGGCACAAGACATTACTACAACTCAATCACGACATACTACAACCTACAACCTCACAACGACCAAGTTGTCCTGGCCTTAGATCTAAAGGGAGCATTCGACAACGTTAAACACAGCACTATCTTAGCACACCTCAGTGAGACCCACTGTGGCAAAAACACATTTCAGTATATCAAAGATTTCTTGACGGATCGAGTCGCGCTCGTCAGAATCCAAGACACTGAATATGGACCTTACGAAATGGGTACTAAGGGGACGCCACAAGGCGCTGTGCTTTCCCCGCTGCTATTTAACCATGCGATGGTGCATCTCCCGGCCCAAATAAACGGTATTGAAGGCGTGCGGTAAGCGCTGTACGCCGACGATCAGAATTTGTGCACCTTAGAACAACACCTAAGGACACTACATAAATACGTCTCTCTTTGGCTAGTGGTCCCATACATGAGGCCAAGAACCTCCGAATTCTCGGACTCCTTATCCACAACCGAAGAAGAGTCGACACAACACTAGAAAAGCTCCGCAGGGTGGGGACCGAGTGGGCCGAATGGTCCGGCGTGTCTCCAACAAGAGAGGGGGATTACGAAGCAGGGATGCTGTGCGGCTAGCTCGTGCTTTCGTAACCAGCCGAATTCTATATTCGGTCCCCTATCTCCATTGGGGAAACATGATGAAGCCAAACTCGAGGTCATCCTCCGCAAAGTGATGAAGGGGGCCCTTGACCTCTCTGTCGCAACTTCGAACTCGAGACTTCGCGCTTTGGGAGTAGTGAACACCTTTCAGGAGCTCAAGGAAGCTCATCTTACCAGCCAATACACACGCCTAGCTGAGACAAAGTCGGGACGGCATTTGCTGGACCGGCTCTACGTGAAACACAGCTTTCACATTCAGGAGCGGGTCCGAGTGCCCGCTCTGGAGACGCACAATCAGAGTTCGACCCCTCCCCATAAAGATGGATAGGGAAGACCACAGTGGTCGTCGCCAGGCGAGGGCGGACGCCTTGCAACGCCACTATGAATACAAACGCGCAGTCTTCTACGTGGATGTGGCCGGTCCATGCCGCGCGGGGTGGTATACGGCAGCGGTCACCCACGAGAAAAAGCAAGTAGATGGGCTCATTTTCAAAGCCTCGGGCTCAACACATGCAGAAGTAGATATTGCCCTTGCTGCCTCTGACCCCCAGTTTCAATATATCATAACCGACTCGCGCGGGGCTTGTCGAAATTATGAAGCTGGTTGGGTCACCCCAATAGCGGAACGAATTTTGGAGAACTATAGCAACGGGAGAATTGATCCTACCCCCCATTGCCTAGTAGACTCCGAGCCACCAGGGCCTAGCAGGGAATGAAGCCGCGAACACGGCGGCCCGAGCACTCATCTACCGAGCGTCCCAGTGAGACCATGAGTACCTGGAAGCCGAAGGCAGCTATTTTGTTACGTTCAAAGATATCACGACCTTTTACAAAGATAGGCATCGCCAATAGCCAACTCCTGCAAAACGGCTTGGCAAGGCTAATGAACGCATCTTGATCCGACTTTTCAGTAACACTTTATTGTGCCCGGCAATCTTGAAACATTTCGATTGTTCCTTCACTGGCAAGTGCCAATACTGTGGGGAAGTGGCTGACACCTACCACATGGTTTGGGCTTGTCAGCTAAATTCAGCTCTTTCCCTCAACCCTAACCCAACCTGAGAGGAGTGGGAGGCGACGCTGCTCGGACCTTCAGGCCCAGAAGGCCTCGGTCCAGCGGGCTAAGCTGGTGGCTTGTACCAATGGGGCCCCGGAATGGGGACTTCACTCATTGCGGAGCCCCTTAAGGGCTCCACCTCTCTTTTTGTTTTCAATATAGGCTTTCAAGCACGCAAGCAAGAAACCCAGCGGCGCAAGCGGCACGCACTGCCCGATGTGATTGATTGACCTTTTTCCCACAGGCACGACAAATGCATTGGGAGGTAGCGGCATACAGCTTCATTGTAGAACCACAACGAACATTTCTACAAAATCCAAGAATAAGGAGTAAATTGGTTAACATTTGTCTAGTACACCCGTTAAATCATGCACGAACCCTGTCAGCTGTGTTAAACAAGAAAAAAAAACCAACAGAAACTATGTTGTTGAGGGCTTATCAATAAAGATTTATCTAAATAGTGCATCATATACCTAAAGATTACATGCTCAAAAATATTGCGACAAACACTTGTTTGGATATGGGAAGCTATTTAAGAGTGTATCGTGTGGTCCGGATTTGTGCACACACACCACATCTGCCATTTTCCAGTCACCTGGCAATGCAGTTTCTGGCAAAGACTTTGTAAAAATAATATTCAGGTAGGCCACGCATTACATCTGCTCCCAATCATAGCCAAGCGCTGTGATGCTCTCTGTAGGAAGTAGTTGACACGCATAGAAGCTGGGTTACTCCAAATCGCAATTATCTCGGATGCATGTACAGAGAGCAGCTTTCCTTACCTCGGATTTTGTTTGCATATTTTTTGGGGAAAGCATTCTTGCAAGATAAATCATTTTCTTGCATGTGCATGAATTAAACATCCTGCATGCCTCTGACCTACAATGCGTAACAGCTATTAGATTAGATTTGATTGTGGGGTTTCATGTACTAAAACCAGAACAAGTTTACAACCACGCTAAATTTTGGGTCAGTTCTGGGCCGAAATCAACATGGGTGAATGTCGGCCAAAAAACATGCAAACGCGACCAACTTAAACACACAATTGCAAGGGGCATGCATGCCTGCTGAACTGCATCACTAAAAGCCATGTTTTAACAGAAGTGGCAAGTACTGTGGATGCCTTCCGAGGACTTGTCATCAGTCTCCATGGCTGAGGTGTACAAACATCAGTCTTAACGAAGTAGTTCAAGCAACAGCCAACTCACTCAGACTCAGTGGCCTGTGGTAAGTGAAGAAGACACTGTATGCCAAGCCATCCCCAGGTGCTAGGCCATTGCTGCTTGTTGCCAAGGCCCAGCCAAGCTGAGTGCGGTGCTGCATCTACCATCAAAGAGGAGGTCACACTAAACATTCACTCAATGAGGCGAAACAAATACCGCACAGCACAGCATAACTTTCTTCCAAGTTCTTGCCAAGTCATGACACACCATCTGTTCATTCAAGTCATGACACCCCTTCAGCTCATTCAAGCTGAAAGAGTAAATTTGGGCACCTTCCATTTTAGACTTTTAGGGAACAAAATAAACAGGGGCAGTGTAAAGGAGTTAGACAAAACACTTACTTTTAGCAATCATTTATATTCACAAGCATCACATATATATACAGGAGACAGATAACCATAGTCATCATCAGCAGCAGCAGCCAATTTTATGTCCACTGCAAGACGAAGGCCTCTCCCTGCGACCTAAAATTACCCCTGTCCGGCGCCAACCGATTCCAACTAGCACCCGCAAATTTCCTAATTTCGTCGCACCACCTAGACTTCTGCAGTCCTCTACTGCGCTTTCCTTCTCTTGGTATCCATTCTGTCACTATAATGGTCCAACGGTTATCTAATCTGCGCATTACATGACTTGCCCAGCATAATTTTTTTCTCTTAATGTCAATTAAAATATTGGTTATACTCGTTTGCTCTCTGATCCAAAGCACTCTTTCTGTCTCTTAATGTTATGACTAGCAATTTTCGTTCCATCGCTCTTTGCGCGGTTCATAACTTGTTCTCAAGCTTCTTTGTCAGTCTGCAAGTCTCTGCCCCATATGTCAGCCCTGGTAAAATACATTGATGGTACACCTTCCTTCTCAATGAAAATGGTAAGCTTCCAGTCTGTAGCTGACAATGTCGCCCGTATGCGATCCAACCTATTTTTATTCTTCGACGAATTTCCTTCTCACGATCAGGATTCCGTGTGATTAATTGACCTAGGTAAACGTACTCCTTCATAGACTCTAGAGGCTGACTTGCGATGATGAACTATTGTTCCCTTGCCCAGTTATTTATCATTATCTTTGTCTTCTGCATATTAATCTTCAACCCCACTCCTACACTCTCCCTGTTAAGGTCCTCAGTCATTTGTTGTAACTCGTACGCAGTGTTATTGAATAGAACACTGTCATCGGCAAACCGAAGGTTGGCGAGGTATTCGCCGTCGATATTTGCTCCTAAACCTTAGCAGTTTAATACCTCAAATACTTCTTCCAAGCGCGCAGTAAATAGCATTAGAGAGATTGTGTCTCCTTGTCTGACCCTGTGGAATCTCTGTAGATATTTCACGTGGTAGTGACGTTAAAGAACACAGTAGCCATTCTGTGAAAGACAAAACTACCTTTTATTGGGCGAACCTGTGCCCACTAAACAGGCTACACTTAAGGCACAACGAGAGCGGCGAACATAGTCGGCGATCGTCGAAAATCTGATCAGCGGGTCAAGCGCGTCGGCTTTTATAGAGCAGTCGTCGAATGTTCCAGACTAATCGTTGGGACCTGCGTGCCTTCCACAAAGTTCTACAACATTCGCGTCACGCGATGAAATCAGATAAGACAAGGTTCGGCGACAACAGACAGCGGATAGAAGCATTGATAAATTTCCAGAAACTTCGGATTCCAGAAACTTCAGCCGCGTCCCGCGCTATGCGATAACATTTGTTAGCGGCGAAACGTGGTCGCCCGATAAATATAAGTACACGTGTCAATATTTTCCAGAGTATTTACGTAAGCGGTCTGTACTCCTTGATTACGCAATGCATCTATGACTGCTGATATCTCTACTGAATCAAATGCTTTTTGGTATTCTATGAAAACCACATAGAGAGGCTTATTGTACTCTGCGAATTTGTCGATAACCTGATTAATGACATGGATGTGATCCACTGTAGGGTATCCCTTCCGAAAGCTAGCCTAGCTGTTCCCTTGGTTGACTAAATTCCAGTGTTGCCCTTATTCTATTGGGAGATTATTTTGGTAAATATTTTATATAATAGTGGGATTAAGCTAACGGGCCTATAATTTTTCAGTTCGTCGAACTTTTTGTGGATTAGTATAATGTTTGTATTCTTCCAGTTTTCTGGGACCCTTGCAGTCGATACACTTCGTATAAGGAGCCGCCCGTTTTCCAAGCATTATGTCTCCTCCATTTTTTATTAAAATGACTGTTATTCCATGTTCGCCTGCCCTTCTTTCTCATTTCATATCTTAATTGCAAGGCCCTTCTGACCTCATCACTAGTTATAGGACGAGTTTCTGTATCCTGTTCATTATTATTTCGAATGGAATACGCCCGAGTCCTCTGGGTACTGTACATGTCACTACAGAATTCTTCCGCTGCTTTTATTATACCTTCGAGATTGCTGATGATATTACCCTGCTTGTCTTTCAGTGCATACATCTTGGTTTGTCCTACGCCAGGTTTCCTTCTCATTGATTTAAGGCTGCGTTCATTCTTTACGGCTTCTTCAGTCTTTCTCACGTAATAATTTCGAATATCACTTATTTTTGCTTTGTTGATCAGTTTCAACAGTTCCGCGAAATCTATCTTATCTCTTGAGTTGGACACTTTCATTCTTTGTCGTTTCCTTATTAGGTCCTTTGTTACTTGGGATAGCTTGCCTAGTGGTTGCCTTGGTGCCTTGCTTCCCACTTCAATTGCTGCCTCTGAAGCCAGTCTCGTTACGGTTTCAGTCATTACCTCTATGTCATCATCATCATTACCTCACTGTTCGAAGGCTGCATATTTGTTAGCAAGTACCAGCTTAAATTTTTCTGCTTTTACCCTTACTGCCTCTATATTGACCTGTTCTTTACCAATTTTATTCTTTCTTTGTTCAAATTGAGGTGAATCCTAGCCCTCACTAAGCTATAGTGTACAACCGCATTAGCACAAGTTGATAAATCATGACATAAACAAGCAGGCAACAAATGAGGACAACGATTAATGGTAAAAATTTGAGAAAGTGCTAAACTGCAAGATTATGAGAGTAGTTTATACTGTCATCCCAGCTGAGCCGCTCTCTCCATGTTGCTCAGGCAGAATTTTTTTTTTTGGTTTAAAGGTCAATAGATAGTGCACTAACACATGTGTAACTCCTACTAGCGATGTTTGCTGCTTCTATAATCTCACTGTGCGTACTGTGCCACCCCCACAGTTCCTGCAGTGACAGCTTAGATGGCCGACACCTCAGAATTGCGCAACCTGTCGTTCGCACAGCGTTCCGCACAGGACAATGGTGGCACATAAACAATGTTCATCTCACATTTAACAGTCTTTTTGTTATTTGCCTGGCAACCAAGCTTTCTAATGCTGGTGCAGATGGCTCTGCACAGACTTGAAAGCTTGTTAGGCATTGAGACGACATCTTTAAAGTTGTCATTGCTGCCAACCTTCTTCAGCCTGTCTTATATTTTACATCTCAAATGGGCTGAACACGATTGGGAACACCACCAAGATTAGTCTTCTCAGGGCCGAACAAGCTATCACTTTACAAGATTACTTACTCTCGATGCCAGTTAGTGGCTCCACTTCCCACTTTGTTCAGTGTATGGTGATGACTTGTCTACTCACTAGTTTGTGTGCAAGTCCATACATGTGCTTTTATCCTTTTCTCTTTCTTTGATATCTAATCGCATATTAAACATGCAATAGTATTCCAAGCCTTTTGCTCGGTAACCTCTCCAGTTATTATTAAACTTCCCTCACCAGTGAACGTGTATATTCGGACACACTGACTGATGTATATGGATTCATTTAAATATATTCTTAGAGTATACAAGTTGTGTGCACTATAGATAGGCATCACGGTGTGAACAATGTAGCGATAAGTGTTCAAGAGGTTAGTGCTATAGGCTAGCAATCTCGCACAAGGCATCATCAACTTTCCAAGCAGTCTGGCTAAAAGGACCTAAAATATTGTACAGTTAGACCTCGATATAATGAAGTTGGTAAAATCGGCAATTTGTTTCATTACTGCCAAATTGATTCCGACTAAACGGCACGGGCCACCGTCGTCTGCACGCATATAGAAACTTCGTCGTATTGAAATTCGATCTTTTATGCAAATAAGTACAGTCGCCACACAGAATTTTCCACATTATCGAGCTATGGAAAAAAAAAAGAAAACTTATGAATTAGGGAGTCGGCGACAAATGATACGGTTTCGTGCCGCGTCGACGATATCTTCACATTGGCGGTAGAAATTAAGTGAAGCCAGCAAAGCTTTCGCGTGCATTCCTCCCCCGCAGCTGATAGCATCGTACGCAATGGAACGACACTATCAAGGAAAGCTCTAGCAGTGGCGAGCGAATGTTTCATCTGCCTCTCGCACCAACGGGTCACCAAAACTCGAGATTACGCAACCTCCAATACTAAACGCATGGGAAAACCGCCTACATGATGCCATGCCCTCTCGGCACGTTCACTCTTTGCACAGGCGGCAGATTACCTCTAACGCAAGGTGAGAGCGGCTGCATATCCACTCAGCCGCACTTGCAGCCAGGCGCACAGCCACAGCCAAGACATGCGTGAACTTGTCCTCCACTGCCTCCCCACCCCCTCGCGTGCACGTGATCATGTTACCGCAATCTCTCATCCCCCTCTTTCCCTTTGCAGGAAGGCAGCACTCGTGAAGTCACCATTCTTGTCTCACCTTTGCACACTTACACTGGCACCTAAAGCACACAGTGCGCAGTGCGCGACAGGATCTTATCGCACTTTTTATATGGAACATGATGCGGCTTCACTTCGGTGCTCGTTCTTGTTGTGCGGTGCGTGATTCGAGAGGTGCGTTTGCAAGCAGCCGCTTGTAGTTCAATCATTTGACCATCTGCCTCGGCATTCTATAGCGGCGGCAGTGAAATTTCGTAGTATTCAAATCACATACGAACACACTTCGTTATATTGAAGTTCGTTATATCAATGCTTAACTGTATCCGTTTGCTGACTACTCTATATACAAAGTATTCTACTCTCTTTAAAGGCCTTCATAAATCCTCATGAATTCATGCCAACATTTCAAATCAGGCCCCAGGTGGTGGCATGAGTTCAATCCCTCAGTGAGCCTCTTCGATTTTTGGAGGTCTGGCAGCCCACTGGCAGCCGGACGGCACCTAGCTAGTTCCGGTCCTGATAGCAAGTCACGTGGGCTGGAATCCCAAGAAAGCGAAATCAAATGCCAAGACAGTTGCCTACAGGATAAACATAAACATGCTTTCAGCATGGCATCGGCCAGGGAGGCCGGAGCGCGGTCGGTGCAGTAGGTCCACTTAAGCGTTGCCAGCTTGAAAATATATAGTTGCATTCAGGGATATAATGACTTTCACGATATTTCGTGCGACTTGGAAGAGAATGCACACTGGACACCTCACTTTGCACAACGCAACAAACGGCCTCCAATATGTGATGCCAAGACGCAAAATCACACGTGTGTGACCGACATATCTCCAAAATCGATCGCTCGAGGATGCCTACTTGCAGCGATCACGTCGCCCAAGGGCAACTTTAAGTTGGTGTTTTGTCATAATTTGACAAGACATGAAAAAGCAGGATATTGGGTACCTCTCATATGCATAAAAGTCCGTGCCCACTTGCTTGGGCTTCGATTTCAGAAAGTTTGTTTCAGCTGATCGTCCTTCTCTTCTGCACCTGTGCTGAAGGAGCCCAAGGATACGGCTCGCGCATGAAAATCCATTCCACCTGTAACCAGCTGCAGCGAAAAGTCTCACACGAAAAAGAATATGGTCATGATCACAAGAGCAATAAGCTAATATAAGTGTGGCCTAGTATCAACGGCCTAGTAAGAACACATGGGTTTCGACCTGCATTCGACGAAGTTGCAACGACAACAAACGATGAAGAGACGCAACGAATACTCGCTACCTGCTACACCTTTGCTAACTGCAGAAAACAGAGATACGTGAGAGGCGCGAGAAGCGATACCACCAGGGAAAGATAAACCCAAAAGGCACCGTAACGTGTGTAAATGAGCGTCTACAACTTGCGCGGAACACAATGCATATAGCATGCAGGCATGATTGAGAGCGCGGCGCACTGTTCCCGGCCGGGAAAAAGCCATCACGCAGGCATGCATGCACCTACCCCCCCCCCCCACACACACACACACAAAGGAAAGCTTCAACTGGTTTGCCGTTACTAGCATGTTACATCCTCCTCGCAAGGCGAAACGGTGTGTTAGAACCGTAGAAAGATAATGCTGGAAATAATGCAATCCAAAGGTGACTGATCAGTTGGCTGAGCAAAGTAAATATCTCAAGTACCCGCGTTGCAATCTGTCAAGTCTCCACAAAGATGGCGGCGAGCGCTCATCGCCTCTTTTTGTAGTCTGCTAGCTAGAGAACGTCCCGAGAGCAGCGAGACCAAAATCATCCTGGCTCGTTCCGGAACCTCGCAGGTAGTCAGAACAGTCCAGCCAGAGTAATATGAATGCGCAGCGGAAGTGCATTGTGTGGTGGGCAAAGTAACCCCAGAAAAACGAAGGCGTTCCGGCTTGCTTTGCTGGGTAGCCAGCGGAAGTGGACAATTGAAGAGTGCTTCCTTCACTTCGACTTGCTCCAGCAGCACCACACACAACTGAGCGAAGGCACAGTAGGAAAGCTCATTCCATTTTCAAGGAACTAGTCCAAGTTTGCCTCACAGCAACAAAACACAGTAGTACACTATCAATATGCTTTTAGGGGACTATGGGAAAATAATGCATATTCCAGGAAAAGCAAGGAAATGTATATTTCAAGTTGATGCTATTTCTGACTTTGACATTATTAGTGTAATCTTGCTACTCACCTATAGAAGACAAGTTGCCGACAAGTATAGAGTCGAACCCATTATAACAAACTGAATGGTTTTGCGAAAAAATGTCGTTATATCAGTAGTTTGTTGTATATGGATGCACGCTCCGAAACATGCAAAGATTTGCAACAAAAGCAGTTCTTTTGCAACAGCATCCTTACAAGGCACTAACAACCCCTCAAGCCGCATGCTTACGAGCGAATCGAAATTCCTTTGAAATCAATCGAATCACCCATTACTGGGAGAACTCATGTACAATGCCCCTGAACTAATTCTCCAGGACGTCTTGAAGCTTAGGGTTAACAGAATAGTGGCTGTGGAACAAAGGGTCACTTCACTTTCTGGTAGCGGAAACCCTAAAATCGTGGAGTATCACCATGTTGCCGTTCACTGCCACTTATTTGACAACACAGTTTTCGAATGTTGCACTAAGGCCAAGCGAAAATATACTAATTTTGCACCCCTAGACAGTAGTAAAGTACGTTTGCACAGGCTTTGCAAAGTTGACACATTTGTAACGGCAGCACTAACAAAAATAATGACACTGATGATGCTTTTTCTCTTTGTATCAGGCGATTTACGGGAGGATAAAACGCGTATCTGACTTTTAAATCATTCAAAAGAATTGTAAAAGATAGAAAAAGAAGAAAATGTTCCTTCTATTGGCATTTCTGCCAGCTTTCTGAGACACTCAACAGTTTTGGTGTACTATCAGGGTTCGAGTCTGTTCAGCAGAGGAACCAAGGGATGAGGCGGACTACCGGCAAGGCGGAAACCAAAAACAATCTTTATTCCCACTCCCGAAAACCCCTTATATACAAGGTCCTTTCAGATTGTAACGGCACCATATGGCCACAGGTAGCGACCTTTACATCCCTCCTTTTCACATTTTATGGGACAGCTCTCTACAAGTCCAACCGTCGCGGTGGTCTCACTATACGACTGCTGCAAGTCTGTGTCACCATTTCCTGCAGCGTTACTTCTGGCTACGTTGGATCTCTTTGGGGTGCTGCAGGCTGCATGATCTCGGGAGGGAGAGGCAGAGAAGCTGCCAGTTGAGCTGGGGGGCTTCCAATGAATGAAGTATCAGGTGTGGACGATTACGCTGAAGGACGCCTCTGGGGGTCTGAACAAAGTAAGACCATGGACGCTGAGCCTGCGAGAATACTTCACCATTGCAGCATGTGTCAGTGACCCACACATAGTCTCTAGGACTCAGAGGGGCCAATTGGCTTGAAGCGTGATGGCGATTGTAGTTAATCGCTTGCCGTGTCATGTTCCAAGAGTCCTTTTCCCTGAAACTCGTGTGGCGTGTAACGTTGTTCCGGTAGTTTTGGGAGACGAGTTTGTAATTTCCTTCCCATCAGGGCTTGAGCCGGGGAAATGCCGTTGGGACTGGGCGTGTCATGGTACGACAGTAAGGCAAGGTAGGGATCAGGACCTTTGAAGAGCAAGTCTTTCACTGTGTGCACCATGCGCTCTGCCTCTCCATTGCTCTCGGGGTACCTCGGGTTGCTGGTCTCCTGACGGAACCCGTATAACCGCGCAAACTCGGCAAATTTGTTGGGCACAAACTGCGGTCCGTTGTCGGTCTGGACGATGTCCGATATGCCGAAACGGGCAATACAGCTCTTGATTGCCGAGATGACTGCTGTGAAACCGGGAATAATAATCAACAATCGGGACGTAAACGCGCCCTCTAAGTTGAAACAGATCAATGCCAAGGTGCTGCCATGGCCCCTCGGGTGTAACCGTTAGCAACATAGGCTCAGAACACTGGTCTCGGCGCATATGGCACAATAGGTCACCATATGCTCAACATGCAAGTTACAGTTAGGCCACCAAAGACTCCCTGGCCCATTCTTGGCAGTGGTGCACTCGGTGATGCCCTTCGTGTAAGAGGGCGAGAATGTCCTGGCGCAAGGTTGAAGGAATGACAAGTTGTCGTTCTAGCAGAAGGATGCCATCGTATATGCTCAATCTGTCCCTTTCCTTCCAAAATGGAGTGATCTGCAAAGACCCTGTTTTTGTCTGGCCATCCTTTCATGCAGTACGTCATGGCCGCAGAGCAGACTCCATCTTGGGCTTAGTGTATGCGGGCATCTTCTAGCCGTCTTGCTACAAGAGGCAGTGATTCCTTGAACATTTCCCTGACAAACAACTCTGGGGTGTCTACCATGCGAGTAGTTGGCAAACACGACGGACTCGTGACAAAGCGTCCTCCGTAGCTAATTGCTTTCCAGGCACATATTTCACCAAATACTGAAATCGCATCAGTTTGCCTGCTGCAAACTGCTGTAAACTAAGCTTCAAACAATAAGTTAGTGATTCATTCAGATATGAAAAACACGTTTTAATAATGAATGTATGCCTGCCGCAATAGTTTCTTTTTATCTTTGAAGTAACAATAGTGCACAAAATGTTGACATCAGTGCTCGCGCGTCGTTTGTCTACAAGATCGCTTTGCAAACAGCTGCACGAGGATGCCATATCATATCAAAAACTGTTGCACCATTTAATTTTTGGTAGCTCATTGCACAGCCATGTAAGAATTACGCGTGCAAAGTATCATTGTCAAATATTGTCACGTAGTACTGATGGTGAAAAATGATGCAGACTAAATCGCAACGATAGCGGCGAGCAATGTCGGCAATCGTCGAAAATCTCATCTGTGGGTCAAGCGCATCGGTTTGCATACATCAGTTGTTGAAAGTTCCAGCGTATTCGCTGGTGCCCGCGCGCCTTCCAGAAACTACTACCCAATTCGTGTCGCGTATGCCATCAGATTATACAAGGTTCGTTGACAATAGACAACCGACATAACCATCGATAATATTCACGAAACTTGCGATACGTTGCGAAACTTCCGATACGTTCAGGCGTGTCCTGTGCCGAGGGATAACGTTTAACATTTTTTAGCCGGTGAAATGTGCTCACAGGATACAAATAAAAAGGTATCCTTGTCAATATAATTATGCTAGTTGGCGGATGGAAGAAACGTGAAAAAGTGGCTTCTGAGAAAATCAACAAAAAAGAATTAAAACACCTGTAGCACTCACAAAAAAAGAACATCTAGAACAGTTAAAATTTACGTAATTCGTAGTTGTCTCTTCCCAATTCTTGATTCTGTCAAATCTTGCCCATGGAGCACCTCATTTATTATTCTAGGTTGTTTTTATGTATCAGCAACGCATCGGGAGGCCTTCACATTAAGTGTATTGCTACAAAACATTTTCCCAGTGTAAAGGCCACGTTCTATTGCAACTGGTTTTAACATGTCACGTTTGTCTTCCTGGAAATTAATGAAATGAGATATTGCCACATAATACAAGCTTGAGAATGGGAGGGTTTTAATCGGGGTCTTTCGTTGCGCTTTGTCAAGTTGTACGTTGAAGAACTTATTCGAATGAATGGGGGCAGCTCATATGCATAATATAAGAAATATATCAAGGCGCCTACCAAGCTGACTTTCTCCAATTCCCAGAGCTTTCCAAGTTTTCCCTCAGTGATACAGAATTTTATTTTATGTCAAGACAGGCTGACACCACGTCGCCCGATGCTGTCACTCTCAAGTAAGCATATTAAAAAATAAAAAAAACCTAATCCAGTTTGAATAGTATGGAGTAGTGTTTATTTTATTCAAAAAAGAACACTGAAGGGAGGAGACAGCAATATGCACAGCAAAAATCTTCGAAAAAGAAAAATGGTAAAGGCCATTACAAATCGAGTTGAACATCTTCAAATGCGAAAAAAAAAAGAGATGTATACAGAAGCAAATCGTTTCGAAAATGAGCTACTTCTATTAATTGATCGCAAGATCATTGGTATTAGGCTTGAACTTTGTCGCAAGTGAGATTTTTTCAGCAGCTGGAAAGTCAACATCAACTGTCTTCACATACTCTCAGCCCACGCACAATGCCTCTATTTTGTGTTTCACTGCTTTCAAGAGTATATTTTGGCTTGGATGAGGGTCATCTGCATCTTTTCGTCAGCCAACATATTGCTCTTCGAGCTAAAGCTCCTTCAAAGTAAAGGCGGCACAGTTCCTTTCCGATCATGCCTGAATGCGACGGTCATTTTTGTTTTTGTCCTCGTTCCGCCACGCGTTCATCCCACAGACCATTTGAAGCAGCTCTTGGTCAGTTGCACAGTCAACATCTGATTTTCGGACTCCCCGCAGGGGCGTCTGCGCAAGCAGACGTTTGGTGTGTTGCGACACCAGGTACCCGAGCACACGAGGGCTGGACCCTCCCGCGTGTAGCCGTGCGCGGCTTATCCGTGTCTGGGGAAAGGGGGATACTGGGGGTTGAGCTGATGCTGGGTGTTTGGACCTTTAAGGCCCCCCGGCGGAGGCAACGCACCTCTTTGGCCTCAGCTTCATATAGACGGCACCCCGGACTGACCCACCCGGGGGAAATAGGTAGTTGCCTTTTCCTGTCTCTCTGTCCCTCCAGCCTTCGTCTTTCTCTTACGTTTCATCTTTCCTGTCTTCTCATAGCTTCCACTTACTTCCACTTTTTCCAGGCAGCAAGGGCTAACCTTGTGTGAATAGCCAACCTAGGTTATTTCATATTCGGTTACAGTAATTACGTACAGCTGGCGTTCGCAGGACCTGTTTTTACAGTCCGTGTAACGTCCCCTTGTAGGGCTCCACGGTGGGTGTCTGGCGTTATTGCCGAAAACTACACATTCCTCTATGGACCATTCCTTCCCTCCACTGCCTGATCGCCCTCAGAAAAGAGGGCGCACCAATGAAGTTTTCTAGTTTTTTGGCCGGCAAAAAGAATCCTTCCCGCGTTTCCATTTCATTCATTATGCAAAACCAGATAAGCTAGTACGAACAATCTAACCGTTCCTTGTTTCTAAGTCATTGACTGAAGTCTTTGATCCAGGTTATAAGGCGTCGAGGATGACAAGCGGTGATTTCCTCTTGAAGCTCCGCGATCAGAGAGAATATGAGAAATTACCAAAACTAGTGTCATTTGGGGAAACCCAAACAATTATAACCCCGCACCGCACGATGAACACAAGCCGCGGTGTTGTCTCCGACGATGACTTGCTCGAGCTCACTGAGGCTGAACTCTTGGAGGGCTTCAGTGACCAAAATTTTATAAATGTTAAAATAATTAAGATGAGGCGTGAGAGCAAAGAAATCAAAACCGATCACCTGATACTCACATTCTGTTCAAGTATTCTGCCCGAGTCTGTGGAGGCCGGGTATCTCAAACTTCCTGTTAGGCCATATGTGCCAAATCCCCTCAGATGTTTCAAATGCCAACGTTTCGGCCACAGCTCGCAGAGCTGCCGAGGCCGCCAAACACGTGCGAAATGCAGTGCCCATGAACATACGTCTGAAGCTTGCGATAACTCTTTGCATTGTGTAAACTGTGATGTGGAGCACGCCGCGTACTCGCGGTCGTGCCCGTCTTGGAAAAAAGAAAAGGAAATTGTCCCGATCAAAGTGAAAGAAATATCGTTCAAGGAGGGACGCAGGCGGGTGACATACCTGCCTAAGATCAGCTTTGCCGAAGTGGCGCGTCAGGGGGCAGCGCCACAACGGTCTCCGGCGGCTGTCCGACTCCCACCCAGTGAGGTGGCGCGCCATGCGCGCATTGGGGCTGTGCTGTGCGCGGACCGGTGCCAGGCGCGTTGCGGCCCCGACTCCCTCTCCCCTGGCGACGCTTCGCCGTGCTCCCACGCGGGTTGCAGAATCAAGCGCCGTTCCTTTCTTTAGATTACTATCTGTCTATCTCTCTGCCCGTGCCGATCACGACGTTTGGCTGGCGTAGATCGTTTCCCCCTCCGAGACTCCGAGTTCTTTGGTTCGTTCCGTTTGCTCAGGCGCACGTTTCGTTGCCGCGCAGAACGCTGCGTTGCTCGACGCTCTCCGTGTGATAGGTGGGCGCAAAGTCCGGTGCGGGGCGCCTCGTAAGTGATCCCTGCGCCGTAGCGCTTTGTCTTGCACCCCTTGGCGGGTCGATGGGAACGCTGTCGCGTTCCACTCTTGAAAGCGAAACTTAAGCGTCCTCCAATTTTTTTCTAACCTGTCATTTTCGCTGTCTCGATTCAATCAAACTTTAAGACCTCATGCAAGTCCGCAATAGCCACACTGAGTGCTGTGCAGACTGCAGAAGCGAATACGTCGGGTAAGTACGTCATTACGTTTGTACAAACCGCGCGCCATATGCTAGAACACGTGTGAGCGTTTTGGCACGTAACCTGTGAAGGAATTTACAGCACTGTGTTGGTGTCATATATTATTAAAGCACGCAGAACATTGTCCTCTGCACTTTCAGTTTGGTCTTGTTTGTCATGGTCACTACTGGGTTGGCCGCGTTTGGCAACCAACTGGCGAGGTCGTTTGACTGGGCTTACAGCCTGCCTGATTAGCAGACGCCTACCATTCACCACCTGCACATTGAAAACAATATAGATGTTATAGTAAGAAGAGCTGTAGTTCTTTCCCATGCCATCACTGTTGCGAAGATATAAAGTCCTCTCAAAATGAAATAGAAAATACACCAGGCCAATTGTATCGTGCAGCCACTTAAGAGTACAACCTTCAGAACACAAGCCTACAGCACTCGAACAAGCAGCATATGATGCTAAACCTGCACTTATTAGAAAATGAGGAACTACAGTACTTATAATGTTCAACTACATGTGCAGTCAAAGCCCGTATAACAGGGCGAGCATGACAGTTGCAGGTGTTGTACAGTTGCACAAACCATGACAGGGCACATAAAATTACCATCCCTACTTAAAGCTGCATCATCAGGGACCCCTTTGGTACAAGAAAACAACCGCATCTGCATTCCAAGAAATTAGCCCCACCAACTGCAGCTACCTGGTATCAGACATGTTTCGCTTGTGCGAGGCCATATCGGATTGTTGGCGCTCCCTTAGAAAAGACAACAGTAAAAAAAAGAAAACTGGTGAGAACGAGCAAAATTTTGTTACAAAATACAACAATAATTAATCACCTTATTTTCCTCGCCATATGAACGGAAAAATTTTGCGCTTTGCCCCGCATAACAGCCCGCACGCAGTTTAGAGCTCAAGAGCCTCAAATGAATTCGTTACGAATGACACCAGCAACATCAGCTCGTAAAGACAGGCGCGCTGCAAGAACAACTTCGGCGACGAGCAATCGTCGCTTACGTTTTTGTGGAAGCATGCTACGTGACGAGCAGACTTCGGTTTACTTTCATTAGCAATAACGCTCACCAGCAGGGCAACATACTATTGCCTACGCTTAATGGTCATGCCGTGCACCAGCTGCAAGTATCGCTAACCGCAAACTCAACTGTTCCACTTAACCGTCGGGAGCTCTGCATGAATGAAAACACGAAAAGTGTTGCCTTTTGGTTATAGCCAAGGCGAAGCACCGGCGCGGGATTCTGCTCTATAGGCTTGTTGTCCAGAAAGTACTCGGAGCAAACCTGCGTACCACACATATTACGTTCGTAGGGCGCGAAGTTGAACGTGGCACCAAAATATACACAGATCGAATACTCACTCGTACATTTTCACTGGGTTGGTAGCTCTTCCTATTCACTGCAGCTATCCACCGGTGGCGCAGCTTGTCATTCTTCGTTGCGGATGGAAATCGGTGCAGGCTGAAAACACCGCACCGGCAGGATTCCCTACGCGTGTTGTGCTCTTTGCAAACAGCGCTCAGCAATCTGCTCCTTTTGCGCTGCTTGTTTTGGCATCCAAACACGACGCAATGATGCCCAGATGACTTCTTGTACTTTGGATCCGCGTTAACGGGCACATTTCCGCACTTTGGAGTCCTAGAGCTGGCGCTCGCCATGTCTACTGGTCGCCGGCGAACACACTTTGGCAGCCCAGTACAAGATGGCGCTGGTCGACCGGGCAATCCGGGTGCTAGAGTATGCGTTCGGTTAGTCTGGGTGCGAGGCTAGCGTGTTCTGGTCTATAGATCATGCTGTTTCATACTTCATCGCTTTTATCATTGACGCCGCTGAAAAGTCCATTCCTCAAACCAGAGGCGCTTTATCCAAAAGACGGGTCGGGTCCCCTGGTGGAATGACGATTGTAGAGAGGCGCGGAAGAGAAAAAATAAAGCTTGGAGCAAACTACGCGAAAGTCCTACAGCAGAAAATCTAATAGAATTTAAACAGGTTAAATCACAGGGAAGGAGGACGCGACGACTCGCAGAGAGGGCAAGCTGGCAGAGGTTTCTCTCTGGTATAAACTCGTATACTCAAGAATCTAAACTATGGGATGGGCTGAAAAGGCTTAAGAGGAAGCTTTAGCTCGGGCCCAACTCCGACGCGGCCTATTCAAATACATGTAAAACGCAAAAACGTTTTTATGAGATAACCCCTGGACTGATTTTAATGAAATTTGTTGCATTTGAAAGAGAAAGTTGAATTCTAGTGACTGTTGGAAGCGGAATTTCTATTTAGGGCTTCAAGTTTCTTAAAACGATTTTCAAATATTTGACCGTTTGAAAAAAATATAAGCACAATTTTTAAAAATTGATAGCTCTGTATCAAAAACAGATATCGCGGTTCTGTGAACGGCATCCATTAGATCATTGAAAGCGGACAAATTCGATATGTCATTTTACATCTTACGTGAATTTGTAACGTTGTTTACAAGGGTTCTGCAAAAGCTGTATTTCCCTGTTACTAAATTTTTTTATATTCATGTGTAATATATCAATTTTGTCCGCTTTAGATGTACTATTAGATGCATTTCACGAAATTGTATTTTCGTTTTTCCTTTAGGCGTTACGGAGTTGTAAACTTGGCAGTTTTGTTTTTTGGAAATTTCGGATTTTCGCCAGATTTTAATAAACGATTGATGCCCTAACTCAAGAATTCGAAACCAACAGTCACTAGACTTTAAGTTTTTCTTTTAAATGCAACAAACCTCGTCAAAATTGGTGCAGTGGTTGCCGAGAAAAACGAATTCTCTTTTTACATGTATTTAGATAGGAGCACCCGAGCTAAAGCTTCCTCTTAAGGGGCAAGAAATTCATCCGTTGCCCCTAGTAAACGGTGAAGCAAACCACTTGAAAGACCAAGCTGACGCCCTTGGCGAACACTTCCAGCACGTTTCCAGTTCTAACCATTACTCCAAGGCATTTCTAAAACACAAAGAAGTAGCAGAACGCAAGGCTATCGACCGCAAATGCAGACAGAACGAACCCTTCAACGCGCCTTTTAACATCGCCGAGTTGAGAGCCTCCCTGACTGCATGTCAGAGCTCCGCACCTGGAGTGGATAGGATCATGTACGACATGATTAAACACCTCCCCAGTGATACCCAAATTACTCTGCTAGAACTTTTTAACGCTATATATATGGGCTGCGGGATACCTCCCTACCGCATGGAAAGAAGCCCTGCTCGTTCCGATTCTTAAATAGGGCAAAGACCCCACATTAGTAACAAGTTACCGCCCAATTGCACTCACAAGTTGTATATGCAAACTTTTTGAAGAAAGTGATAAACCGTCGACTTTTACACTTCCTTGAATTAATTAAATTTCTTGATCCATATCAGTGTGGTTTTAGAGTAGGACGATCTCCAACCGACCATCTAGTGCGCATGGAAGCAAACATTCGCGACGCCTTCGTGCATAAACAGTCCTTATCCGTGTTTCTCGACATGGAAAAGGCGTACGACACAACTTGGCCCTACGGTATCCTGCCTGACCTATCGACGCAGGGCACCCGCGGCACTATGTTAAACATTATAGAAAGCTACCTGCACAACCATACATTCCGAGTGAAAATAGGTAATGCGCTGTCGCGTGTATTCATACAGGAAACTCGGGTACCCGAGAGAGGCGTACTGAGCTGCACGCTCTTTGTAGTTAAAATGAACACGCTTCGTAAAACATTACCCCATCTATTTTTTTATTCCGTCTACGTAGACGACATACAAGTATGTTTCAAATCCTGCAACCTAACAGTCTGTGAGAGACACGTACAACAGTGCTTGAACAGAGTTTCCAAGTGGGCAGACGAAAACGGGTTCAAAGTGAACCCCAACAAAAGTTCTTGCGTTCTTTTCACCAGGAAAAAAGGGCTTTCTGCAGATCTCACTGTTGAAATATATGGGCAACGAATATACCGTAAACAAGGAACACAAATTCCTATAGTCGGATACAACTTTACAAAAAAGGGGAGGCCCCGCCCAGACGACCGAAGCGCGACAGCCGATTGCCTCCGCGACTAAAATAGTCACGCTCGAAAAATCGTGCGCCTGAAACGCGTAATTCCCGGCATAAATAAAGACATTTGTATTTTGATGACTGGTTTAGTAGAGCTCTCATGTGCTACAGCAAATGCCGGATAGCGACAGAAAAATAACCCCGTACCTTCTATAACGTTGCCCGTCGTCTGCTCTTTAGCTTCATTGTAAGTAACAAAAGTAGAAAGAGCAGCTCTGCATGGCTTTTGCGTTTGTTTACATGCACACGGCGTACCTACTACTAGTTTTCCAAGCATAAAATGAATCAGTTGCTATTGAAAAAGTACTTATATAAAACAATGCATTTATCGCAATCATTACAAACCTGCCGCGAGAATACGGTCGAGGCAGGAAGGTCCAAAAATGCTTCATTCATCGTTTTAAATAAATACTCTGGGTTTTAAATAGCATAAAATTTATACTTTTTGGTTTGTGTTTTCACAATTTCACAGCACGCATTCTACAGCTTGCGCGTGCAGTCAGCACTGGTGGACAGCAATCCATCGACGGTGCTACACAACGCTCGAACACCGTCGCTAGACGCTCGGCCATCTCACTGCTGACAATGATCGTTCACGCTAAGTTGACGGCGACAAATATTTGCGTTGAAGGCTTCTTC
This sequence comes from Dermacentor variabilis, assembly GCF_050947875.1. NCBI lineage: Eukaryota > Metazoa > Arthropoda > Arachnida > Ixodida > Ixodidae > Dermacentor > Dermacentor variabilis. The sequence continues at coordinate 14,377,795 of NC_134573.1, read as the reverse complement.
TGCAAATATTTTCTGTTGAGACACTCGTAGGTTTGCTTCATGTGCGCACACTTTTCTGATTTCTCCTGAGAATGGTTTCGCTCCATCACTCCACCCGCTCCGACGAAAAACGCAGCGACACAGTACATGAACACACCCGCCGCTAACAGTAGGCACCAATCTTTGGAAAACTTTTCTCGTCGTAACTTCACTCGGGAGTGAAATAAAACAACATGGAACAAACACGCAGGATGTGTGTTCGTAGCGGTCACCGCGGGATCCTGTTTTCAGGCAAAGCGTAGCGCAGCGCCAGCGATGCTCGCTGCAACGTTCCTTCGCCGGATCACGGCTCAGAATAAACGCACGCGGCATAAGTGCCGCATCGTGAGCTCGTAGTAATATTGCCGGCATGACAGACCATCCCAAACAGTTCTGGAATTCACTCTGACGAGGGGCTGAAGCACACAGCTGACGCGACCTCGCCCAGTTCGAAGCGCGGGCAGCCATCTTCTCTGTCGGCGGGCTCACCGGCCGACCGGCTGATGACGTTTAGTCCAGAGTGCACGCCCATTGATGGGTTCTCGTGTGCCTCCGCCTCGGAGGAGTAAATGCACCCTTTTTTCTGAAGTTGTATCCGACTATAGGTGTTATACTTGACTCCAGGCTTACATTCATCCCACACATAAAATATCTTAAAGCAAAATGTCCTAAAATAATGAACCTACTTAAAATCCTATCCCACACAACATGGGGTAACGACAGAAAGTGTTTATTAAATCTTTAAAGGAGCCTATTTCGATCACGACTGGACTATGGTGCCGTGGTTTATCACTCTGCCGCCCTGAGCGCGCTAAAAATGTTAGACCCTGTCCACGACCTGGGTATCCGCCTGGCCACTGGCGCCTTTAGAACAAGCTCTGTCGAAAGCCTATACGTAGATTCAGATGACTGGTCACTCCATTTTCAGAGAACATACATCAGCTTCACCTAATTTCTTAAAGTGCGCTCTAATAAGGAACATCCATGTTTCGCGACAGTAAACGACTTGACGTGTGAAACACTTTTCCGTAACAGACCCTCTATGAGACTTCCTTTGTCACTGCGTGTAAGAGAACTTAGTGAAGAAATGCATGTCCCCATACTCGAACATCGCCTAATGGCCTCAGCTAATCTATCACCGCCCTGGGAGTGGCAGGTGATAGAATGTGACGTATCATTTGTAGAGGTCTCGAAGCACGCTACTGAGCTTGAAATTGCTTTGCATTTCCATGAGTTTCAATTGAAGTACTCGTGCTCCGAATTTTACACAGACGCGTCAAAATCACATGCTGGCGTATCCTACGCTGCTGTTGGTTCCTATTTTACCCAATCTGACGTGTTGAACCGCCTAAGAAGTATCTTCACTGCGGAAGTCTATGCAGTACTGTGTGCAGTAAAACATAAAGAAACTGAAACTTGACAAAGGAATTATATTTACAGACCCGTTAAGTCTTGTAAAAGGACTCACTTCTTCACAAAAGCATACGAATCCTGTCTTCAATGAACTCTACTCACACTTATGTAACATCTACTTATCACATAGACATGTAGTAATATGCTGGGTTCCTGGCCATAGAGGAATCGAGGGAAATACGCTTGCTGACGAGATGGCCAAATCAATGGTATCGCAGGGTGTTCTTTCTGTTGCAGTCCCTGCCAGATAAGAAGCCTTTCCTCAGAAACAAACTGCGAAGCCACTGGCAACGCTTGTGGGACGCAGAAACGAGTAATAAGCTTCACCTAATTAAGCCTAAGTTACGTTTCTGGCACCCAACAACGAAAACACGAAGAACAGACGTCCTGTTCACTAGACTAAGAATAGGACACACATTCGGCACTCAACTTTCTCCTGACCGGTAACGAGCCTCCCACCTGTGGTAGATGCAGCGACAGGCTTTCCGCCCTCCACGTCTTCGTGGAGTGCCGGGAAGCCGACACAGGAGGAAACATTTTCCTTTTGCTCACAACCATCACGTCCCTCGGCATCCGGCCATGTTTCTTAGTGTAGAACCGCTTTTTAAGAACAAAACAGTCCTCGCTTTCTTGAAAGATATTGTGCTACAAGTTACAAGCCCATTAACTCCGTAGTGCACCCTCTTTCTAGAGGATACCTCTACGATAGTTTTCTTTGATAGCACATGCCTCTAGGTCCTTGGCTTTCAAGGGCTCTGGTGAGGCAGAATGCTCTAGAAAATTTTAGCATCTCACATATTTTGTATATTGTGTAAAGGGGGTTTATTCGGGTCGTAGAGAAGCAGCGACCAACACGGCAACAGCAGGTAGGGCGCAGCCAGCGAACGAACTGGGTACGAGCCACGCGATGGCAACGGGGCTTTTTAGCCTGCCGATCTTCTTCGTCACAATCACCCCGGAATTGAAGAGTAGCCATCCTGGCGACCTAGGAAGAGGTGGGCGGATCGTAGTACTGCTTCAGCCGGTCAATGTGTATAGTCTCTCGCCCTCGTCCACGGAGATCGGGAGATTGCGATACGGGTTTGACCACGTAGTTCACTGGTGATGTTTGTGCAACCACGCGGTAGGGCCCTTGGTACTTCGGGAGGCGCTTGGACGAAAGGCCAGGAGCAGCAACAGGCGGGACCCAAAGCCACACGAGTGAGTCGACAAGGAAGGGGTGAGGGGGAGGATTGAGGTCATGTCGCTCTTTTTGGCGGCACTGTTGAGCAGACGTCAAGAAACGGGCCAGTTGTCGGCATTTCTCGGCGTGCTGAGCAATCGCAGAAACAGGTGAGCATTCAGCAGGGTCCGGCCGGTACGGGAGAGCAGTATCAATGGTGCTGGAGAAATGGCGGCCGTAAAGCAGGAAGAATGGCGAGAATCCAGTAGTGGCTTGAGAGACAGTGTTATATGCGTAAGTGACGAACGGAAGTACAAGATCCCAGTTGGAGTGGTCAGATGCAACATACATTGATAGCATGTTACCAAGAGTTCTGTTGAATCATTCTGTTAAGCCATTGGTCTGTGGATGATAAGCAGTAGTAGTGCGGTGAATAACTTGGCATTCAGATAGGAGTGACTGCAGGACGTCTGAGAGGAATACGCGGCCCCGATCGCTCAACAGTTCACGAGGGGCGCCATGGCGGAGAACGAAGTTGTTTAGTATGAACGAGGCGATGTCTTTTGCTGATGCAGCAGGCAAGGCGGCGGTTTCAGCATACCGTGTCAAATGATCTACGGCCACAACAATCCATCGGTTGCCAGCGCCAGTAGATGGAAGAGGCCCGTATATATCAATGCCGACGCGGTCGAATGGCTGAGCTGGGCAGGGAAGTGGTTGGAGAGATGCGGGACACATTTGCGTCGCTGGCAGGCAATGCAGGAGCGCACGTATTTGTGGACGAAGGTGTACATCCCTCGCCAATAATATCGTAGGCGAAGCCGTGTGTAGGCTTTTGACGCTCCGCCGTGACCACACTGCGGGTCAGAATGAAAAGCGGAGCATAAATCTTGTCGTAGGTGGCGAGGCACTACTAAGAGCCATTTGCGGCCGTCATTGTGGTAGTTGCGACGGTATAAAAGTCCGTCGCGGATTGTGAAATGCTGCGCCTGTCGGCGTTATGCTCGAGGTGCCGAAGTTGCCGGAGGATTGGACAAAAAGTCGAATATCATGACGATCCATGGGTCTTTTCGTTGCTCCGATGCCATGTCACGGATGTCAAGTGGTGAGATGTCATGTCTATAAGTAGAAGTGCTGCTGTCTGAAGTAACTGGGGAGCGCGAGAGGGCATCGGCGTCAGAGTGTTTGCGTCGAGAACGATAGACGACACGGATATCATAGTCCTGGATTCGGAGGGCCCACCGAGCGAGGCGGCCCGACGGGTCTTTTAGGTTGGACAACCAACAAAGAGCGTGATGATCCGTCACCACGTCAATGCGTCGACCGTAGAGATATGGACGAAATTTTTGAAGAGCCCATACGATAGCCAGGCACTCTTCTTCTGTGACTGAGTAATTGGCCTCAAGTTTCGTGAGGGCACGACTAGCATAAGCGACTACGTATTCGGCATTAGTGTTCGTGCGTTGTGCGAGCACGGCACCAAGGCCGACACCACTGGCGTCAGTGTGAAGTTCTGTAGGGGCGCTTGGATCAAAATGGCGCAAGACTGGCGGAGACGTCAGGAGGTGACGAAGAGTCGCAAAGGCATCATCAGAGGCTTCCGACCAACCAGAAAGTTCATTGTCGCCTTGAAGAAGTTGGTTAAGTGGAGCAATCACTGTAGCAAAATTGCGAACAAAACGTCGAAAATAGGAGCATAGGCCAATGAAGCTGCGTAGTGCTTTCAAGTTAGTGGGCTTCGGAAATTCGAATACGGCGCGAAGTTTATCAGGATCAGGAAGAATGCCTTCTTTGGAGACAACGTGGCCTAATATAGTCAGTTTTCGAGCTGCAAATCGGCACTTAAGTTAAGCTGGAGACCAGCATTCCGGAGAAAGGTAAAAACTTGATGTAAACGCCGAAGATGGGTCGGAAAATCAGGGGAAAGGACGACAACATCGTCGAGGTAGCAGAGGCAAGTATGCCACTTCAGGCCACGTAGGATGCCGTCCATCATGCGTTCGAAGGTGGCGGGCGCATTGCACAGACCGAACGGCATCACAGTGAATTCATACAAGCCATCTGGTGTTACAAACGCGGTTTTATAACAGTCAGCGTCAGCCATGGGCACCTGCCAGTAGCCAGAGCGGAGATCTAAGGAGGAAAAAACTCCGCTCCTTGCAAACAGTCAAGTGCGCCGTCAATACGTGGCAACGGGTATACATCCTTTCGGGTAATCTTGTTAAGCCTTCGGTAATCGACGCAAAATCGTATGGTGCAGTCTTTCTTTTTAACTAGGACGACTGGTGATGCCCAAGGACTACTAGAAGGCTGGATGACACCGCGATTGAGCATATCGTTCACCTGGTCATTGATAACGCGTCTATCAGTCGCCGATACTCGGTAGGGACGCTGTCGAATTGGTGCATGGCTCCCAGTGTCGATAGTGTGCGAAACAGTCGTTGTGCGGCCGAGTGATGTTGCTTGGCAATCAAAAGAGGAAGAGAAGCCTTGGAGCAAGCGAAGAAGTCCGTCGCGCTGCGTCGTCGTAAGGTCACTGGCAATAGCTGGCGTAAAAGAACGCGGTAGTGACTGTGGACGCGATGCCTCGAGAGCAGCAATATAAGTGGAGTCGTCCATCGTGTCAAATATTGAAGATGAGGTCAGTGGCTCTGCTCTGCCAAGGCTTTCACGGCGGCGTAAAGTAATTGGTTCAGCAGATGGGTTTGAGACGCACATGAGAGAGGCGCCAGCTTGGAACTCGAGGACAGCGAACGGCAGTGGTAGTGAACGGCGGCGAACTAAGAGTTCAGACGGAGCGAAGAATACTGTGCCGTCATCTACATAGTCACAAGAGATACTGACAAGGGTGGAAGACCAGGCAGGTATAACGGTGTCTTCTGAAACAGAGATTTTGCGGCAATGGTCCTTATGGTCAGTGATAATATCAGTCGAAAACTGAAACAGCTCGATTTCGGCGCGGGCGCAGTCAATGATCGCATGATGTGTGGAGAGAAAGTCCCAACCTAATATGACGTCGTGTGAACATGATGGCAACACGATGAATTCTATGATATAGAGGACGTCCTGAATTACGACACGAGCAGTGCAGGCGCCGGATGGCTCGACGTGCTGCGCGTTGGCAGTTCGAAGAGACAGTCCAGAAAGCGGCGTCGTCACTTTTCCTATCTTGCGGCAAATACGGGCATCTATCGCTGAAAGTGCAGCGCCGGTGCCGATAAGTGCTAGCGTCAATGTTCCTTCTATTGCGACTTCAATAACGTTCTTCAGGGAAGTGTGAGGCCTCATACATTTCGCTGGCACCGCAGTTCTCGCCTCCTGAACTGCGATATTTAGTTTTCCTGGCGCAAAGGGCTCCGACGCCGGTGCATGGGGAAAAGCGAGCGGCGGCGAGGAGAAGGTGAACGGCGAGCGGCGGAGAATGCGGTGTCGACAACAGGAGGAGATTCAAAGGTGTCCGAATAGTTGCGGCGTTGTTGGAAACGTGGCGCATATGGACGCACATTGTTGGGGACGGTCGGTGTAAGGAGGCGACAGTGACGTGCTACGTGTCCAGCACGGCCACAATAAAAACAAATCGGGCGATTGTCTTCCGTGCGCCAATGATCTTGAGGTCGTGCATGCTGCACCAGTGGCCGGAATGGAGCGGATACGGGCGGGCGCAAAGGCGGGCGAAGGGGACCGTAAGTCTGTGGTGCAGGCCTCGAAGCGACTTCGGCGTACGTCAGGGGAGCGGCAACCGGAGCCTGCTGGAGAGAAGGTGGAATGTGGTCGGCTACCTGCTCCTTGATGACAGATTGGAGAGCGGGTGCCAACGGAGAATTCGACTGGCCGTGCGTAAGGGGAATCAGAGAAAGTTGACGAGCCACCTCTTCACGGACGAACTCCTTGATCTGTAGCAGTAGCGACGTGTTATCCGGGGAAACAGCCAAGCTCGACTTGAAGTCGCCTGAGGAGGAGATTGGCGGGTGGCTAGGCGTTGTTTGCGGAGTTCGTCGAAGCTTTGGCAGAGACTGACGAGTTCAGAGACTGTCGCCGGATTTTTCGCCAACAGCATCTGGAAGGCGTCGTCTTCAATGCCTTTTAAGATATGGCGGATCTTCTCGGCATCAGCCATTGTGACGTCAACGCGGTTGCAGAGGTCGACAACATCTTCTATATAACTTGTAAATGTCTCCCCGCACTGTTGCGCACGACTGCGCAAACGTTGCTCGGCACGAAGCTTGCGAACGGCGGGGCGCCCGAATACCTCCGTCACGTTAGTTTTGAGGGCTGGCCACGTCATGAGATCACGTTCATGGTTGCGGTGCCACACGCTGGCGACACCGCTCAAATAAAAGGATACGTAATTCAGCTTTTTGGTGTCGTCCCAGTGGTTGTGGATGCTCATCCGGTCGTAGTCAGCGAGCCGGTCTTCGACGTCATGGTCTTCGGTACCGCTGAAGATGGGTGGGTCGCGTTGACGCGACGGGCCGGTGCAGACCACGTAGTCATTGGGGCAGCGGGTTGTGGTTGCGGTAGTCCTTCTTCCGGCATTATGAAGACAGGCTGCAGTGCCCGGTTGCGAAGTTCCAGAATTCCGGTTGTACCCCGCACCGCCACCAATTGTAAAGGGGGTTTATTCGGGTCGTAGAGAAGCAGCGACCAACACGGCAAAAGCAAGTAGGGCACAGCCAGCGAACGAACTGGGTACGAGCCACGCGATGGCAACGGGGCTTTTTAGCCTGCCGATCTTCTTCAATGCATTTTAGTGTTCATATCACACGTCAATAATCATTGCGATAATTTTATTACGCGTAGATTTTATGCAATTTACTCCAACTCTTCTAGGCCCCTTTACAGCCACGTCACATTAAATTCACCGAAACCATCAGACCAGGACGAACTCTGTAACACTAGCATGGCGCTCTTTGGCCATTCCTAGCCCTTGCGCCATTAAACATCAAACATCAATCAATAATTTTCGGACTCCCTAGGGGGGCGAAGAAAACATCCGGAAAATTAAATTGGGCAGTCCGAAAAAATGGATGCATATCTTTTACTGCCTTTAAAGGCTCAGATAATGATAGGCACGCCTAAAAAGGCTCTGTACACCTATTAGGAATATCGGTGCTTGAACTGTGACAGAAGATGGTGGGTGCACGCGTGTATAATTATGGAATACGTACTGTGCCCCGTGACAACTGCCCCTTCCCGCGTTTGTTAAGCTTCACCGCAATACTTCACGCTTACTTCACCGCGTAACATCCCTTGCTGAGGCGAAGCTGCCATTCGGGAACCCGCATTATGGTACGCGCCATGCTTTCTCAGCTTCGAAGCCACTCATGAAGATTACAAAGGCAGAATCGATGCCATTACTGACAGCGGCGAATTCGTTCAATGAAAAACACGACACTGAACGGCACGAACCTTAAGAGCGAACGTCGGAGCAGCTAAGCCTAGCGTTGCCGCGGTAGTGGCTACGGCTGCCAGCGGTTCTGCATGCGAGAGCGCTGGTTCGAGGCGGCAATATAACCAAAACGGCGGTGCTGGACCTGCGGTGGCAGAAAAACGTCAGGAAAAACGGACAGTGAAAGGTTCTTGCGTCTGAAATCACAGACGTTCTTATACAGACTCTATGGGGCACGTGGCGGTGACGCGAAGCCGTCCGAATTATCGGGCATTTCCCTGAAATGGGGTGTCCAGAAAATCGGTCGTTGACTGTACACTGGCAACTCATCCAGCCGACGACACGGCGTCAAAGGCAATTCGTTAAGATTCCTCTCTTTTACTCGATTGAGCCCGCACTAGGGTGGCTTTCGTTCCCTTTCAATAAAATAACAGCTAATTTTGCCAGATTGAAGCACAAATTTCCCGAGTTTTCCAGACTATTCAAAATCCCTGAGAATCGCAGGTTTTCCTGGTTTTCCCAGTTGGTAGACACCATAAACAGGTTATTTTCAGAATTCATAAACTTCGTTACCAGAAAAAAAGAATACAAGTTTATTGTTTTCAGCCTGCTATGATGTTTTTATTGAGAAAGATATATTCAATTTGTTCTGTGAAGCACGCAATTATTGCTGTGGCAATTATTTTATTGCACAACACTGGATACAGTAGCCAACCATTATTAAAATTCAGAAGAAATCAATGGCGCATAGCATATTATTGCAATGGCACATAGCATATTATTGCAATTTCTTAATTCATGCCTTTTCTTTTAATTGCACAAAAGCTAATGCACTCAAATAATATACAAGTACATACTTAAACGTTATGTTACTTAAATGTAACGCTAAGGGATAAGAAAAGAGGGTGAGAGAACAAACGCGAGTTAATGACATCTTAGCTGAAATAAAAAAAGAAATGGGCATGGGCAGGACATGTAATCAGGAGGGAAGATAACCGATGGTCATTAAGGGTTACGGACTGGTTTTCAAGAGAAGGGAAGCGTAGCAGGGGGCGGCAGAAAGTTAGGTGGGCGGACGAGATTAAGAAGTTTGCGGGGACAATATGGCCACAATTAGCACATGACCGGGGTAGTTGGATAAGTATGGGAGAGGCCCTTGCTCTGCAGGGAGTGTAGCCAGGCTGATAATGATGATGACGTACTTAAAAAGCATGACTTTCTACTACAATAATAATCGATCATTCAAATGTTTATTATAGTGCCCGGGAACAGCTAGAGAGCCTTCGTACTGGTGCACCTAACGAGCGATATGCGAGACGAAATGTACAAATACGTGGATGTGGGAGAGAGGAAATGCAAGATAAACAAATAGGGAAAAAAGAAAACAAGGAATAGTAAAAGGGAGTAAATCATACATTACGTACAGATACACAAAACAGAGGAAATGTACTCTGAAGTACGTATACAGGCACAGTCCTTATGTGTTTCGGAGTCGAGCCATATATAGCAGTCTTGAAACAACTACAGGCAAAGAATGCGAAATGCTGCCTTTTAGACTCATGCGGCATGAACAAATGCATATGATCAAGAAGCTTTGGTGAATGTATAATATCAGGAACAAAAGGTGTTAAGTCTTGAATCTAGAGGTGCGAGCTGAGGTATATTTGAGAAGGCTCAACTGTGGTCGCCAGAATGGCAAAAGTGATGCTTGAAGATAAATATAAATTAATTCTGGACGCGTTCAGAGAGATCAAAATTAGATTTGCATGTTGCACACTCTCACACAGAGGCATACTCTAGTAGTGGAAGGCACACACTAGAATTTCAGAAACACGACAGGTGAGTGGAAATCACGTAATATGCAGCATGCAATTCCAAGAGCGTGAAGGACATGTGGTGTAATTATCTATGTGAAGAGAAGCTTAGCATTTTGTCGAAGTACACACCAAGATCTTTCATTTCGTCGACCCTAAGGAGTGGAGCATCCCGTAGGGTGTATGAAAATTCTACATGGTGTGTTTTCCGCATAAAACTTTATGCCATAGTATTGGAAGCATTTACGAGTACCTATCTTTTCTGCACCAGTTTCAGAGTAAAAAAACATATCTGTTTGGAGGTTCATGCAGTGGTGAGCACTGTTGATAGTCGTCTGCAGACAAAGCCATGCTGTTAATTTATTAAAATGCTCTTAGCACTAACAGAAAACAAGGAATCCAATACCGATTCAAACACTTTTGACGCACTGCAGAGGATCGATATCGGCCGGCAGTTAGTAACTGCACATCTAGCATCTGATTTGTGCACGGGCAATGTCCATGCTACCTTCCGAGTGCTAGAAAACGTAATAGACTTTAGGAAACTATTGAAGATGCTTGTGAGAACGGGGAGCAAGTATGCTTCCATACGTCTTAACCCTCTCAGACGCCACTTTATCCCGTCGATTGAAAGCTTGCTTTCACCACATCTCTTGCATCTTGAGAATCATAGAGAGTGTACAGCTGCAGAAAAGATTAAGAATTTTCAATTGTTTAGCGAGTTTTGTCAAGTTTACAATATTTCTACACCATGCGAAAACTCACTGCAGGAACACAAAATATGAGAACACATACTATTTCGTGTTTGAAAAGCTTGAAAAGCACTTATCCAGCCACTTGAAAGTTATGCCTGGCGCATAACATTGTGAAAAACAATGGAACAAGTCAACCCGCTACATTCAACATACTGACAATAAAAACACCCAGCCAACTTACCGCTAAGATTATTATTAAAATCATCACTACGACCAATTTGATTGTGTTGAAGCCAGCGTGACACATAATTCAAAATATTTATGGAGCTTCGTGCACTCTCACTCTTCTAAAAAGAGTGCCAAAGATGTACGTCGTCTGCAGAAAAGATTAAGAATTTTCATTTGTTTAGCGAGTTTTGTCAAGCTTAAAAATTTTTACTCCATGCGAAAACTCACTACAGGAACAGAAAATATGAGAACATATACTATTTAGCGTTCGAAAAGCTTGAAAAGCACTTATCCAGCCACTTGAAAATTATGCCTGATGCATGACATTCAACTCATTAGGTACCCACTCATTTTGTTAAAACATTCTGTACGTTATTCAAAATTGCAACACACTTCCAATAAGTGTTTCAATATGTATGAAACACATTTTAAATACCATTACTTTCATCAGTGCTTTTGCAATTGATGCACCCTCCTGCTGTGCACAATTGTGCAGAGAGCGTCTCAATAGGGTTAAGCTCTGCGGAAGAAATACCATCAGCACCACAAGAAAGGGAAGGTTTGAGGCGCTTCAGACACTTGAAAACAAGGTTTTCGTTGACTGGTAGCATACACACAATGCCAGACTGAGAAGGAAGGTTACTTGAAGCATTTTTCACACCATATAGCGAACAGAAATGTTCTGCAAAGGTAGCAGCGTTCGAGAAATCATCATTTTCATAAAGACGACGTGCATCTTTGGTACTCTTTTTAGAAAAGCGAGAGTGCACGAAGCTCCAAAAATATTGTGAATTATGTGTCACGCTGGCTTCAACACAATAATTTGGTCGTAGTGATTATTCTAATATTAGCAATAATTATAATAATCTTAGCGGTAACTTGGCAGTTAGACAAAAAAGTTTCACCTTGCCTGTATGTTAGAGCGTCTGATAGCCAGCCATCTAGAGCAGGCATTTGCAGGCTGCAGAAGACAACTCCTTCCCCTCCACGTGCACACACGCACACACACACATACTTGCTGAATCACACAGTACGGCACAAATGCACACATTCGACTGGTGCACAACATACAGGAGCCAACACACAGCCTCAATTCAGTCTGGTCGCAAGGAAGGAGAATCCAAATGGCCAGGGGGGTGGAGAGAAAGCTCTGTATGCCAGATCTAATCACGGAGTTGTGGTGTCGGTGATGGGGGCTCAGGCTGTGCTGACCACTTGTTCAGACGAACTGAAGAAGATGAGTGCTGTCCAGGGAGCTGTCAAGCACCCTGCGGTATAGACTAGTACAATGTTGCGCAGGTATTGCAGTGTGTGGCACTTGCGGGGTTTGAGGCAATCCTCGTAGGCTGGCATGAGCTTGTTACAACCGAAAAGACGGGAGTAGAGGATGCGTGTTGTGTGGCGCTAAACAAGCTTTGAAAATCAAATTCCTTATTTCTTCATGGATTTTGATGAAAATTGGCAAAAATGTTTAGTATGTCTCCCTGATGCTTCTATAAAAGCTTCAGAGCGATATCTTGAGAACATTTATTCAATTTTATTCAGCAGAATTTTTCTCCCTTTAACTTTCTGGAGAGCCTGGAGAAATAAAAAAACACGTCACAGAAGGCTTGTTAAGTATTGACTGCATAGCTAAATGCGTGCTGAAGGTCGAGGCATCGTTGCATTTTCGTTCGCAACACAAATTTTTGGAGTGCATTATATTATATTACCTTCGCATAAAGCACACTTCCGGGGAAGACGAACGGCCATATCGTAAACTTACAAAGGGTCAAGATAAAAAAGGGAGAATGTCACGACCTGCATTATAGCCGTAGGTATGTTATACAGTAACAAAGAAATCAGCTACAGAAACTCAGCAGAAAGGCAGAAAAACTGTTTTAGAAAACGGCTCTCAGAGTTTCACCTTCTCTTCAGTTCTCCAAAAGCCACCAAATTTGTAGTCTTTGGGGTGTTTTGTGATGTGGGGCTTCTTGTACATGTGGCCTCTGGTCTGGTGTGCTCCCGCTCCCCCTTTTCTTCTTATAGGGCATTCTGTGCTGCTGCTGCTCTACAAAGAGCATGGTGCATAGGTTTCAAACCAAGTGACGTGCAGAACTCTGTGTGGGCATGAATATAGTTCCATTGCATATTCAGGCAGCTTGTACCCGCAGGATGCCCGATTGACAGCAATCTCCAGTACAATTAGTGAGGCATTTTCTTTCTTTTGGTAGAATTGACCATGTTACTGAATGAAGGCTGAGTGTCAGCTGCCTTCCAAGTCATTGTCACCTGACAATGGCTGTGGAACTTGGGATTAGACGGTGTGATAGGAGTTTGGACTATTTCAATGTCGCGGCCTGATGGGCGTGACTGCTGTGCGGCGGCGACGGACGAAGAGGAAGAGAAGGGCCGGTGTCTGGGCGGAGACGGCAGCCATGCGAACTGCCTGAGCTGGCCTTCCGAACGAGCCGAGCAGTTTGTCAACCCAAGGCTGGTGCTCCTGGGTGTGCTGGCAGAACAGGCCGGGCTGTCCTTGGGCTTCAACCGGCCTGCTCCACTTCTGGGCGAGCATCCGACGCCGACATGTTCCGGTGCAGCTAGGCCTTCCGAACGGTCTGTCCTGCGGCGGGCAGACGTCCCGACCCAGCTGTCACGCGAGTGGCTCGTCGTGTGCCGGGCATCCGCCCCGGCCTCTAGCCCCTGCGCCACTCGCTGCTCCAGATTCATCTTTGCGCCTGTTCGTGCCGTGAGCGTGTGATACCGACGCGCTATCGGACGCCTTCCTATATTGACGGTGAGCTTGACTATACCTAAGCGACATACACTTATGAAGGGAACTGTGCGTGTGTTATCATGTACGTCATTCAAGTTCCGTCCCCGTGTCATTAAAGCCTCTCTGTGTTCATTGTGCGATCCCTGTGTGTTTGAGGCCTGGGCCCCCATCTTCCAACCACAAATTTTGGCGAGCCTGCCAGGATTTTCAAACGTACTGGAGGGGCCATGGAGATTGAGAGGTTGTACGTCATAGGGAAAGAGCTAGGAATGACAGGAGCGCAGTTAAAACGTTGGATTGATACAGAAATCGCGAGGGAACGCGACCAGCGCGCCCAACATCGGGAAGACGCGAAAGCGCAGGCAGAACAAGAGCGTCTACGATTAGAAGCGAAAGGACGAGTGCTAACGCTCAAGATCGAGCTCCAGGAAAAGACTGCTGGTGCACAAAGCGCACAGAGTGACAGAACTACGGAACAGTCGGTTACCAGGGCGGCTCCTCAGCTATTCAGTCCCCATAAGTTGATCCCCCCGTTTAACGAAGCCCGGAATGATTTAGACGCCTACTTGCAACGTTTGAGCGAGTGGCAATGAGTCAGGAATGGCCCCGCGCAAAATGGGCACTCTCCCTCAGCCTTTGCCTGACAGGAGAAGCGTTGACGGTCATAGGACGGCTTCATTCTAATGCAGCCCTAGACTACGACCAGCTGAAGGCTACTCTCCTTCAGCGCTTTCGGTGCACCGCTGAGGGATACCGAGAAAAGTTTAGGAACGCAAGGCCCGAAGACAATCAGACTGGCCTGCAATATGGAGGTAGAATATCGGGCTACTTTGACCACTGGCTTGAAATGTCCCATATTGAGAGGACCTTCGACTCCCTCAGGGACACCATGATTGCTGAACAGTTTTTGAGAAGATGCTCTGCGTCGCTGCGAGTGTTTATGAAAGAAAGGAACTATCAGACCTTCGCTACATTGTCAAAGAATGCCGATTGTTTTATAGAGGCACAAAACCTGACCAATCTAGGTAGAGAAAAGTTGTCCAAGGAGATCGTGTTAGACTCTGCTTGCAAGACTGCACCTCTAACAGCGATGCCGCGCGCAACTATTCGGTGTTTCCTTTGCGATAAAGCAGGACATCGACCTTCGGAGTGCTGGTCCCGGACTAAAGAGAACTCTACAGGTCGCGGATGGACCAGCAGAAAGGGACAAGGAGGTGAAGCCTCAAGAAGGGAAAATCAAGGACAAGTTTCGTGTATGCTGGCTCCGTCGCAAGCCGAAAAGCCGACAGAAGAGGGTGAGGGATACGTTGTGCTTCAACGTGTCAAAACGGTCCCAATAGTCAACATGACGTTAACGCGACAAGGCCCCAAATGTGACAGTGGAAACCTGCCAGTGGGAAGAGGCTTCCTCGAATCACAACCGGTGTCTGTCTTACGAGACACTGGCTGCAATACCGTAGTCGTGCGACTACGGTATACAAAATTATAGGAACAAAAAGTCCGGTAATGTTGCTGGACCGCACAATTCACCACTTACCGGAAGCGATAGTATACTTGACAGTCCATTGTTTACAGGCGTCGCGCGAGGTAAATGTATGCGAGACCCGCTGTATGATCTGGTATTGGGAAACATTGAAGGTGCCCGTGCACCTGATGACTTGGCCAATTCATGATCTCCGCTGAAACGTAACAGCGACAAGACGAGTTACCCTGCCAACAGGATGTCATCCACCGCTCATGCAGAGCTACCAGACGTAGAGGGCCAAACCTTGTCCACACCTAAAAACGCAGCCGCCTCCTCGAGACATACAGAAGACTACGAATCTGGTACTGAGCTCGTTGCTGTGACAAAGGAAACGAGGATACGGTCCCTGTCTACACTGCCTGTCCCGCAATCCGCAGTCACTGCAATCATCATCATCATCATCATCAGCCTGGTTACGCCCACTGCAGGGCAAAGGCCTCTCCCATACTTCTCCAACAACCCCGGTCATGTACTAATTGTGGCCATGCCGTCCCTACAAACTTCTTAATCTCATCCGCCCACCTAACTATCCGCCGCCCCCTGCTACGCTTCCCTTCCCTTGGGATCCATCCGTAACCCTTAATGGCCATCGGTTATCTTCCCTCCTCACTACATGTCCTGCCCATGCCCCATTTCTTTTTCTTGATTTCAACTAAGATGTCATTAACTCGCGTTTGTTCCCTCACCCAATCTGCTCTTTTCTTATCCCTTAACGTTACACCTATCAATCTTGTTTCCATAGCTCGTGGCGTCGTCCTCAATTTGAGTAGAACCCTTTTCGTAAGCCTCCAGGTTTCTGCTCCGTAGGTGAGTGCTGGTAAGACACAGCTATTATACACTTTTCTCTTGAGGGATAATGGCAACCTGCAGTTTATGATCTGAGAATGTCTGCCAAACGCACCCCAGCCCACTCTTATTCTTCTGATTATTTCCGTCTCATGATCCGGATCCGCTGTCACTACCTGCCCTAAGTAGATGTATTCCTTTACCACTTCCAGTGCCTAGCGACCTATTGTAAATTGCTGTTCTCTTCCGAGACTGTTAAACATTACTTCAGTTTTCTGCAGATTAATTTTTAGACCCACTCTTCTGCTTTGGCTCTCTAGGTCAGTGAGCATGCATTGCAATTGGTCCCCTGAGTTACTAAGCAAGGCAATATCATCAGCGAATCGCAAGTTACTGAGGTATTCTCCAATAACTTTTATCCCCAATTCTTCCCAATCCAGGTCTCCGAATACCTCCTGTAAACACGCTGTGAATATCATTGGAGAGATCGTATCTCCCTGCCTGACGCCTTTCTTTATTGGGATTTTGTTGCCTTCCTAATGGAGGACTACGATGGCTGTGGAGCCGCTGTAGATATCTTACGGTATTTTTACATACGACTCGTCTACATCCTGGTTCCGTAATGCCTCCGTGACTGCTGAGCTTTCGACAGAATCAAACGCTTTCTCGTAATCAATGAAAGTTATATATAAGGGTTGGTTATATTCCGCACATTTCTCTATCACCTGATTGATAGTGTGAATATGGTCTATTGTTGAGTAGCCTTTACGGAATCCTGCCTGGTCCTTTGCTTGACAGAAGCCTAAGGTGTTCCTGATTCTATTTGCGATTACCTTAGTAAATGGTTTGTAGGCAACTGAGAGTGAGCTGATCGGTCTATAAGTTTTAAAGTCTTTGGCGTCCCCTTTCTTATGGATATAGTATATTTATAAGTATGTTATAGTATATAAAATATCAGCTCCCGGATTTATGGTATTATCTCTCCCTTGACTTCCTCCACCAATCATCTAGCCTCTTTTTTGTTTGCCACTATTTTCTCGTCTATTTGCCCTCGTTCCCTGGGAAAACCTAATGCCGCTTCCATATCTGTGACTGCTCGCTCAGCCAGAGTCGGGCGAAGGTCTGTGCATCGTAGCACTGCATGCGCTGTGGTCTCAATTTCAGCTCACCAAGCTGTGCATAAAAGGTCCATGCCTTCGAATTTAGCCCTGTATGTTTTCGTTCTCAAAACCCCCGTCGTAGCTTCGAATAATAGTGAGTTGCTCCATGAGTTATCAAATAAGAGCTCTTTCTTTATCTCCTGTTTCTGTGTTCTGTACATGGCTAGCGCTGGCTTTCCGAACATTCTTTCTTCCCACCTTTTTCTTTCCGTCTCCTTCACCTCCTCTCCCAGACTAGAACCACGTTGGACCCCCTCCCTGGGCTGTTGATATCTAATCCTCAGCTTCCTAGTTCTGAGTGTCCCCTTTGTGTTCAAACTTTTCATATATAGCTATTTGTAGACTTTTGCCGCCCACCTTTTCCCCCAGTGCTGCGAGTCTCTTCATATTTTAGCCCATTGCCTCTTTACCTTCGAATGACGTCCATACCATGTCCCCCTGCACTCCCTTATTAGGGATGTTACCGTGCGCTCCTAAGGCCAACCTGCCTGCACTTCTGTCTTGTTTCCATGCATGCCTGAACTTCATATTTCATGCACAGTACTGAATTTCCGAATGTGAGGCCAGGTACCATAAACCCTTTCCATACCCCTCCAACCACCTCGTACCTTTTATAGTAACATAATGCCTTGTGTTTCATTACAGCTGAGTTCCTTTTCCGTTTTTCAATAATCTTTTCATGTTCTTTCAAGTAGTTTTTGCCCTCGTTTAGCCATATGCCCAAATACTTATATTTTTCAACATGATCAATCTTAGTGTCTGGTATTTCCAACGGTTCCCCCCTTGCTCCATTGTATACTATTATCCCAGACTTCGCTCTACTAAATTGCAGTCCTAATTTTTCTCCCTCCTCTCGACATATCCTCATTAGTTCCTGTAGCCCTACTCGGGTGCCAGAAAGCAGTATAATATCATCTGCATACATCAGTCCGGCTAGTACTTGTGCTACCTTCTGCCCTTCCAGCATATAGCTTAAGTCTGTTTCTATTGTGGTCTGTTGTAGGCTCTTTTCCACTTCGCTCATGTAAATCATAAAAAGCAGGGGCCACAATGGACAGCCCTGCCTGACACCACTGCTTATTTTAGCTGGCTTTGTAGTTTGCCCTCCCATGTTATCTCTACCTCATTATCTGTATAAACTTGTTGTAGGAATCCAACCAACTTTCTATCTAGACCATATTCCTTCAACTGGCTCCATAACTTTACTCCGTTTACATTATTATAGGCTCCTCTAATGTTTAAAAAAAGCTATCCATAGCGGTTTCTGCATGGCTACCGCTATCTCTATGCACTGTGTTATAAATAAATTATCATCGAGCCTGCTGTTCCTTCAATATCCATTCTGCAGCTCTCCCAAGACCTCTTCACATTCTCCCATTCTCATTTTCACCATCTGCATTGCTACTCTGTATATTACTGATGTGACAGTTATTGGCCTGTAGGATTTCATGTTGTCCTTGCTTCCCTTACCTTTTTAAACTAATATCTTTCGGCTTGATTTCCAGTCCTGTGGAACATCTCCCCCTACAACTATTTGTTCAATAAGTTGCAATTTTAATTTACTTTTCTGGCAAACAAGTTTTTGTTTAATAGGTGTCAGTTTGTAATTTTCGAACATACAATATCAGATATTGTACCAGTTACGTCAGGAGTGCTCCGGGGCTCCGTGCTTGGGCCCTTGTTATTTCTCGTGTATATTAATGACATAACCACTAACATAGACTGTAAAATAAAGTTATTCGCGGATGACTGTATCATTTATAGAGAAATTAAAAATGATCAAGATCACTACTCCCTTAACAAATCACTTAGTAGTATTACAGAATGGTGCCCAGACTGGCAGATGATAATCAATGTAAAAAATCAGCATGTATGACTATAACGAGGAAAAAAGAATCATCAGACTTTTGCTACACCATAAATGGTATAGTTTTGACTAAAGTACAAAAATATAAATATCTAGGCTTAACAATAACGTCAGATCTAAGGTGGGACAAGCATATTCACCACATTACTTCATCTGCTATGCAAAAGTTATTTTTCCTTCGGAGATCACTTCAACTCGCACCCTTGACAACGAAACTCCTAGCATACAAAACATTCGTTAGGCCGATCCTCGAATACGGAAACACTGTATGGTTTCCTCATACCCAGACTAACATAAAGAAAATAGAAACAATACAAAGGAAGGCCATTCGATTTATCCATAACAAATTTAGGCGTGAAGACGCTCCCTCTAGCCTTCTAGCAATTTCTGGGCTCCTTACGCTCGAAGCGCGAACGAAACAGGCACGTTTGAAATTTCTTTATCAACTTCTGTATAATTATTCTAAAATTGACATTTCAAATTACATTTCTTATTCTCAAACACGACCTACGAGGCACAAACACACAAACACCTTAGTAGAATATAAATGTAATAAGAATGTGTTTAAATATTCCTTTTTTCCGGTTGCCATCCGTGAATGGAATATGTTATCGCCTCTCACCACTAACACAGAATCACTGTCTCAGTTTGAATTAAACATTGAAAAAATTGTTTAGCAGGTTAAAATTGCTGGTTCTATTATTGATCGTGCAAACCACTATGTACTTGTGCCCTGTGTATGTAGTCGGGTATGCAGCATAGAATACCTCAATTGCCATTTTCTTTTGAAAATTAGCATGTACTTGTGTTTGGTGTATACATTTTGTAGTGAAATTGTTTATGTTTAAAGTGCAAGACTGACGTTATACATGCATTGATACTTAACATTATCAGTGTTTTGTATTTGTACATATATATAGTGCCCACCTGCTATGGTCTCAGTAGAGACTGGTGGTATTGTAAATAGATAAATAAATATGCTTATCAATTTAATAGGTATGTCATCAGGTCCTGTCGCTGTTCCCACGGGGGACCTTGTGTTCAATTCTGTCCTATTCCTTACTTGTCATTCCTCTGTTCTCCTCTAATTCTGTCCTGGTGTTGTCATTGTTCTCCATTTCGCTACCCTCTAGCTCTGCAAATGCTGCTTCTATTGTTAACCTAATATATTCCTGAGCTTCCTCTCCCTCTACCTTTGTTCCTTCTGGTGTTGTCAGTGAGTGCTGAACCACCTGTCTTCTTACTCTGTTGCCTTGTGTGTTCCCAAAACTTCTTAGAGGCATTTCTGTCTTTCGTATCTCTAACAACCACTGCACCCCAACTTTTGCTATCATGGAATTAATGCCGATGCTTCTCTTTTCATTGCAAGGTAATTCTCCCATTTTGTCTCCACTTCTTCTGCTGGGGCTCCCCTTTTCTTTGCTGTTCTGTGTTTTCTGCACGCGTCTTTGCGTTGCTCTACGGCTTCCGTAACTTCTCGGTCCCACCAGCTTTTCGGTTTATGTTTTCCCTGCTTGCATCCTAGTTTCCTAATCTGTCCCTTCTCTAGCTCTCGTTTAAAAATACCTATTAACTCGTCGTATGTCCATGCCGTTTGCGGTTGCTTGGATACTATGTTTTCAATGTTTTTCGCCACTTCTTGTAGCTGCCTGTCATTCAGTTTGCTCATACCTTTCCTTTCTTTACTTTCTACCCGTGGTACTGTCTTTCCAAAACTGATTTTGATTCGTTTTTGATCACTCCCCAGGTTTTTTGTACCTTCCTCATCAGTGTCCCTCCCTCCCAACCGTTCATACAGTTTGTGGGACATGAGGCAGTAGTCGATTGTCGAGTGGGAGTTATTTCTTTTCCATGTTATCTTCCCGTCACATTTAATTTCAGTATTAACTATTACAAAATCATGGGCCTCACAAAAATCTACTAACATCTGCCCTCTTGCATCTGTCGCCCCATCAAAATATTCCAAATGTGCATTCATGTCCATTAGGATGATTATCTCCCGTTTTATAGCTAACTCCCTGATGTCCTTGGCCACAAATTTCAAATCCTGCATTTCAAATGTTTTGCATTCCCCTCTTTCGACCCATTCCCCGTTTTCAGATACACAAATCCCAGGATTGGCTCTACATTCCCTACGGTGCCCTTGAGCCACATGTGCTCACTGCAGCTCTCCCTTACCCTTTGCCAGTTCTGTCCCTTCACTAGTGTCCCAAGCCCTCCTCCTTTGTGGTCTTTCCCTTTTCTGTTGCATCCTACCCAGGTGTATCCTGCAATGCATGGTGGCTTTTCCTCATCTCTTAAATGGGTTTCGGCGACTCCATAAAACTGAAAATTTTCCGTTTGTAATTGTTCTTCTATTTCGGCCCACTTAATGCGATTTTTCCCCCTGCATATTGATGAACCCCACATTTACTGCCTTCTTCCTCTTCATCCGCCGTGCTCCTGTCCTGCCCCCCCGCCGCCGCTGTCCTTTATCTTTCATGTTTTGGCATGCAGGGTTGCCGTGCGTGCCTGCTAAAAAGGCTCAGCCCTACGACCCACCCTCCTTCTTACCTGCCATCCCGCAGGTGTAGTGTAGTGAATGCCATCTGGGCCGAAAGGGGGGAAGTTTCTCCCCCCGATCATTCTGTTTACATGCACCACATCACACCTGAGGGCTCGCCCGAACTCTCTAATGATTACATTCGCCATCACTACCAGTTCTTCAATGAAAGGGCCCTGTCCCCTGACCTCTGCGACAGTACACAGGGCAACGTACACCGCCTCAGAGGTCGCCCTTTGTTTCGCTACTCCCTGTTGAATTTGTCTGTCCAGAATTCGCCCGCTATTCCGCAGGACGTCATTCACCCCAGCGTGCAAAATTACTAGGTTTTCTTCCCTCCCTATTTTCCTTCAGCTTGTTTTTGACTCTCTCCGCCACATCTTCGAATCGCGTACCCGGCATGCATTCGACCTTCACCCGTCTGTCGTACTGCACTGTTCTGAGGAGTGCTGATTACATTCGCAATACGTTGGAGCTTCCAACCACCCAGACCTTTGTCTTCAGCTGCTGAGAGACAGTTACTGCGCTGCACTTTACCCCAACCTTTCCTTCCCATACTCAAGAATCTCCTTCTCTGTACATGTGTCTCCCGCGGTCCCCACGTTAACGTGTCCGCCCCCCATTCTGCTCTACTGGGTGATCCTCCCGCTTCCTTTTCCTTTAATTCCTGTTGTGCCTCCCTCTGAGCTTCTCTCTCGCTCATCTTTTTTCAGTTGCTTTTCCAACTGCTGCCCTTTCTCTCGTTCCTCACTCCATTTCCGCTCTACTGCTTTTATTCTTGAAGCCCACTCCCTCTCGACCCTTTCTTCAAACTGCGCGTTTCGTTTTTTTCTTTCTCGTGTTCCTCCTTTGTCCTCTCCATTTCACTCTTTAGCTGCTTCTCCATATTCTCAATCACTTTACACAGCCTGCACACGAAGCCGTTCCCTTCCGTCTCCGCCACGGTTTTGAATACCGTTTCATCCATATAACACTATCGTTCACACCTCTCACACTGGACGAGGTCCCCGCCTTTCTCCTTGGCTTTTCTAGCCGGCCGTCCCATAAATTCTCTTGTCCTACTGTTACTTAACAATGTAAAAGCGAGAAAAAAAATTATTATAATAAAGACCACAGGGAATCTCTAGAAGAACAAAGAAAACTAATAAAATAACCAAACCAACAATCAGGGAAAAAGAAAAAAAAGACACAGTTTTAGCCCTAACTATTGAACGTTTAGTCCTAACTGTTAGGTATTGGCCACGACCTACTTTATCGCCCTACTTTTGCTAAGTGTTCGCCTGGCTTCCTAGTGCTCCAATTCTCTACAATCTACGTTTCGATGCTGGCCCTATCTCCATTCAGATTTCCCGCCGCTGCAATTAGAAATCAAAATAGAACTTAGCTGCCGGCATCCGTCGGCCCAGCCTACGTCACGAGCGCCAAGCGACTGGTCATATTTATTGCGGCGCAAGGACCTACTGCCTACCGAGCCTGGAAGGCCACCAAGCCTGGCGGGCCAACGAAGATTATGCCCTAAGGGGCGTCACATGGTTGTTACACGAATATGTGGTCGCAGAAAGCAAGGCAGCACCTTCAACTGAACAGCCCTCTGAACTAGCGACATCACTAAGTGCTGCTGGACAAAGCAGTGGGCAATTCCCAGATGATAGAAGCAGTGCAATCGGCTTTGAACATGGCGCTATTGCACCGATCGGCGCATCGCATGAGCCTGCAGAAAATAGCGAACAGATCACAAATATTGACACAGCTTTGAGGAACGAGAAACGAAAAACCAAAGTCAATGCTAAACGGTCATTCGACACACAGACAGCGCCAACACTGTATTCTTCAACTTTTTTTATCTAGCGAAAGCGATGGCGACAAAAAGAATGTGCCTTGAGAGTGAACATTGATAGACTAAGCAAAACAGTGGACACGTACAAGCAAGAGCTGCAGAAGCTTAAGGAAAGCTGCTTAGTGAGTGCATTTTTAGAAGTTGCGGCCGATGCAGAAGACGAAAGTGCAAAAGCAGTGCTGCTTCGAGACCAAGTTAGGAGGTACGAGAAGAAGAAACCGCAGTGGTATGAAGTCACCATCAGTCACTGTATCGTCATTCGACACTTGTCGACAAAGACCTACGAGCACATCAGATCTGAGGCACTCCTCCGACTACCATGTCGAAGCACTCTATAGAAATATATTGGAACAGTCGCCAGAGAAGTCGGGTTTAACAACCTGGCACGTTATCGCTTGGAAGCAGAACTTCAATATCTGTACACACGTCCCCAGATACATCCATAATACATAATATGGTACACCTTGGAGATTCAGTATGTCCATTAGATATCCAGATTTATCCAGAAAACGTTGCATGAATGTACTATGGATCATCGCAAATGCATCCAGAACATGTTAGCAGTAAGTTGTGGGGATGTCAGCCCTGCATATATGCAAGAACCAATGGATATACATATTAACCACACTTACGTCCATAGGATATCCATTGTACTATTTTTGGCTGTTTTTTTTTTCATTCGTCTTGCATGCATGCGCTGGGCCTCTTCAATCAGTTGTCCTAGACTGCCCCAGACTGCTTGAGACGCTACTACAGCCAGTGATTATTGGCGTACGCAGCTTTGCAGACAGTCCTAGACTGTTTAAGACAACAAATCAAAGTGCCACTGTTACTAAGCGAAAAAAAAAACTTCATTGTCAACACCAGTATTTTTATTGTGAAATTTATTGGTACCAACCATTTGATAAGTGCGTAATGATGTACACAACATTTGCAGTGAAATTCAATGGCAGACTGCAACTGTCACACGAAAATAAAGTGAACCGCAAAAATACAACATAATGCCATCTCTTGGTTTCTGAAAGGCACAATGAGCACTTAACGCGCGAACCAATACAAAAATACTACATATATATAAGAGCTAAGCATAAAGATACCAAAGGATAAATACAACGAGACATTAAAAGCAACGCTTGCCAAGCAACACTTCTCATAGCGCAGTGTTAGTTGCATTCTCTCCAGTAAAATAAAACACAAATGGCACATCATGAGACTTCTCATGAATAACAACAAAATTGACACATGGAAACATCAAAGCACCATTTGACTAGCCTTGTATTCAGCAAAAGAAAAATAGAAGCAACGTAGTGAAACAAAGGAGAGCAATAGCTGAATGCCCAAAAGAGCAATATATTTTATAGGAAAAAAAATCTCAAAACCACCAATACGATAGCACAATGATAAATTCTATAGAGAAGCAGGCAACCCCCGGCTGCAGAAGGGTGCCAAATTAGCTAACCCATAAAGGGTAAAAATTTGGAACACAGCTGCTGCATAAAAAAAAATAGTTTTAACATATTGCTCTTGCTCGACGAGGAAGTCATTTTCCTCGAATAAGCAACCATGCAGTATAAGTACAACAGTATGCTCTATAAATTATTCGAGTAGAATAAATATACCATATTTCCATGCGAGTGAGACTACAGCCAATTCGTGTGTAGTTTCATGGATCACAAGGAATGTCAGTGTAATTGCAGTTAGTGGTTAACTGGTACCACATCACACTTGGCATGCACTAGCTAACCAAATGCAGTGGAATCAGGCCACACCATGCTGCTGAGAGTGCTGAGCCAGTCGTAGCAGTACCAGATCCGCCCTTTTATTTTTAACTGCCTCACTGCTTTCCGTACACTCAGCCTGACATCACATCACACGATTCTATATTTGTCACATTTTTGAAAACATACAGCACTACTTAAAATGCAATCAGGTACCACGAAAGGCCGAACCATTGATTCAGCTGATGCTGGAGACGCGCTGCTACATCTACATCTCCGTAGCGTTATCTGGTTGGTGTTCATACGCTGGGCTCAGCATAGGAGCAGTGGTTAATTGCATTGGCCTTCGCAGCAGTACTGCCAAGGAAACATATTGCAGTGTGTGCTCATTTTAAGGTTGCCAGTTCAAAGGGAATATTTTTGGGCGCTGAAGATAGTGAGGTTTAGCCTTGTAGTCATTACCGTGACTACAAGTTAGACCGCTACCAATTTCAAAACAGAAATAAAATTTGTCAGCACTCCTAAAGGCACACGGTACGATGCTGTGGGGCTGGAGGGTGAATCATACTTGGAAGATCACTGTCTTGCTGACTGGCTTGAGCAACCTAAACCTGAAAAATAGGGCGGTATCTTTACAACTATGCAAACACAACGCTTGTTACTTACCACGCATTCAGATATTCACCCTTACTTGAAGCCCATGCTTTGCTGTTACTATAACGACAGGTGTGAACGTGCCCAAGACACTCACTGTCTCTCCTTGGGCGCGTTTGCGTCGGGCTTTATCTCGACGAAATCAAGCATGAGCTTCAAGTTAAGGCGCATTTCTGAATGCGTGGGTAAGGCATACAAGGTAGCTTAAGACGCCTAGAGTAGTCAGTTTTCAGCTTCTCTAAACTCAGTGATTAGGTTAAAATCCCAGAGTATAAATCCACACCTATAGCATCTTTATCATGGAGGGAGATCTAAGGCATCTGCTTAAATAGTACTACTGACAATAAAATTGTCCTTCCATGCAGTAGAGCACAGCGAAGCTTTATAGAATATGCAAAAATCGACTGTTCAAGAACACGTGCAGGTACATGGCTGGTGCCTACAAATGATAGAAGCACGTAATACTGCACGCTATACACAGGAGCTAAGTAAATGTACAGAGGAGCAACAAAGCGTGCACAATACCACGTAGCTCTACAGACAGCCCTTATTACAAAAGACCTCCAAAGAAATGCATGAACGGTGACTACCTCGCAACATCCAGCACCACTATCGAAAACGCGTGTAGAACCACTGACACCATCGTGCCGTTGTGCACAAATGCTACGGACCGCGAGAAGCACGTACATTACAAGAAAGAGCAGGACGACTATGAGAAGATGAACTGAAACACGGGCCAAAGGGAGACAAACAAGAACATCGCTTTTCTATCGCCATTTGTTTCGGGTTGCAGTTCAGCTGTTCAAACTAGTGTTAGCTATGCATCAATTGACTCAGTTTAATCATCATCATCATCATCAGCCTGGTTACGCCCACTGCAGGGCAAAGGCCTCTCCCATACTTCTCCAACAACCCCGGTCATGTACTAATTGTGGCCATGCCGTCCCTGCAAACTTCTTAATCTCATCCGCCCACCTAACTTTCTGCCGCCCCCTGCTACGCTTCCCTTCCCTTGGGATCCAGTCCGTAACCCTTAATGACCATCGGTTATCTTCCCTCCTCATTACAGGTCCTGCCCATGCCCATTTCTTTTTCTTGATTTCAACTAAGATGTCTTTAACTCGCGTTTGTTCCCTCACCCAATCTGCTCTTTTCTTATCCCTTAACGTTACACCTATCATTCTTCTTTCCATAGCTCATTGCATCGTCCTCAATTTAAGTAGAACCCTTTTCGTAAGCCTCCAGGTTTCTGCCCCGTAGGTGAGTACTGGTAAGACACAGCTATTATATACTTTTCTCTTGAGGGATAACGGCAACCTGCTGTTCATGATTTGGGAATGCCTGCCAAACGCACTCCAGCCCATTCTTATTCTTCTGATTATTTCCGTCTCATGATCCGGATCCGCCGTCACTACCTGCCCTAAGTAGATGTATTCCCTTACGACTTCCAGTGCCTCGCTGCCTATTGTAAATTGCTGTTCTCTCCCGAGACTGTTAAGCATTACTTTAGTTTTCTGCATATTAATTTTTAGACCCACTCTTCTGCTTTGCCTCTCCAGGTCAGTGAGCATGCATTGCAATTGGTCCCCTGAGTTACTAAGCAAGGCAATATCATCAGCGAATCGCAAGTTACTAAGGTATTCTCCATTAACTTTTATCCCCAATTCTTCCCAATCCAGGTCTCTGAATACCTCCTGTAAACACGCTGTGAATAGCATTGGAGATATCGTATCTCCCTGCCTGACGCCTTTCTTTATTGAGATTTTGTTGCTTGCTTTATGGAGGACTACGGTAGCTGTGGAGCCGCTATAGATATCTTCCAGTATTTTTACATATGGCTCATCTACACCCTGATTCCGTAATGCCTCCATGACTGCTGAGGTTTCGACTGAATCAAACGCTTTCTCGTAATCTCAGTTTAATAACATTCCGAGAAGAAACACCACCGACATGCCTTGAAGGGTACTGCCGAAACCGCTGGGCGTTTGCGTTGTGCATCAGATCTTCCGGCCCATGCTAAGCACTCATTACCGGCATAAAAGAGAAGAAAGTAAAAAAAGAAATCACCGACATACCTTGAAAACCATGTGCCTACTGACGACCGGGCACCACTGCAGACATGGCGAGAATAAGAAATGAAGTGTCACAGCATCGGTGCCGAACAGAAAGGTTGGCGCTATCTTCTGCAGCCCTCCAGGGAGCACAGCATAGAGCAGCACAGCCCAGCCATAGAGAAAGCTCAGCGCCAGCATTGGAACACAAGCTCACACATTCACGCATACGCTTGTTTGCTGCGCCATTGCAGTGGCTGCGGTTATGGTGACGTATGACAGGCACGCCACGGTGAGAATAATTGATAATTGGACAATAATGCCGCATAACATATATCTTTAAATCATTTAAATTTTCTGAAGTCTTTAAACACCATTTTTCATTCAGTGCAAAATTTATGGCGAACTTCCGGCTCCTTGCTTTCCAGCATGCTGCCGACGCCCATGGCCTCCGAGATGGAATGCCAAGTGTTTGTGCCACAGTTTGCCACAGGATTACGAAAAAGAAGCAGCGGGTAATTTCTCGCTTAGAAGACCGATAAGGATCCAGTGATGTGATGCAAATTGTGATGAAACTTGAGAAATAATGATATTGAAGCTTCGAAGACTTTAGAAGAAAAGAAAAAGAAAACCCTGAATCATCGCGACGGCACAGCACAAGTCCCCGTATAGACGTCGAAGTCTCTAGATATAACGAAATTATTTTTGAGCAGCTCTGATAGTGTGCATGCAAGAATGGTTGCTTGCGTACGGTCGAATGCTCATATACTACGGTATGAAGTTCACGGCACGGTGCGAAAACGCTCTCGCACCGGTCACCGCGAACCCGTGCGATCGCTGCATTGAAGCTTCATTCTTTGATGGTCGATTTGCCTATACAGACGGCCCACTATAAGAACATATTTCACATAGTTTTCTCTCAGCGATTGCTACCTTTAACGCAAGAAACCGGTTTGGGGGAATCGATCGCGGCGACCGCGCGCAGTGTCCCCTGTTACCGTACGTAGTAGGTAAAGAGATAGCTTCTGTAAACCATTCTGTGCCTTCTGTTTGTCCAAAATTATTGTTTGAAAGGTAAGAGGATTCTGTCATTTCGAGAGTACTTGCAAAAATGTCCTGGAGAGCTCCCGCGTAGTACGCTTATTTAGCGCCGATAGCCAAACCAATGGGGAGCGCGCCGCGTCGTCCCTCAGACTACGCAAGTGAGGCGCTTCCGACAGATGGCGACTCCGTAAGTCCTCGCCCCCAATACTGACATCGTTATAGTGACGGCCCTGTGGCTACAGTGTTGTTGTTAAAGTGACGGGCCCCGGCACTGTAGTGCTGATGTTAAAGTGCCGGGCCCCGTCACTGTAGCGCACATGTTAAAGTGCCGGGTCATGTCACTCTAGTCATTACCAGAAGGTTTGGTGGTGCTCAACAAAAGTAGAGCGTCTTGATATAATTTTCATGCAGTTTTTACTACTATATACATCAGTTCATTCCCAAACATACTGTTCCTTGTTTTTCAATTACTTATACAACGTCGGAAATAAAAAAAAAGTCATCGATTGCACAAGAAATTTAAAAAATGGGACATCTATGGACATCCATTACATGATCACTGATGATACCACGTGATCGTCGCACCAAACTGCAGGCTCCAACTGCCCAGCATCGTCCAAGTCAAAATCATAGAAGCGCGGGCAGACAATGCGAAAAGAAAGCTTAGGGGGGCCTACAATGCACGTCTAAAGTACAAACCTTATGGACGTTCCATGGACATCCAAAATTGTCTGCTGTACGTCTGATGAATGAACTAAATGGATGTTCATCGGACATCTAAAACTTTGATGCCATTATGCGTCCCTTAGATGTATATGCATGCAAAGGGCGTCCATAGGACATCCCATTTTTTGCTGGATGTTTGGATCAATAAGCTACATCTATCGGATGTTTGTGGCTATCTGGGTTAGTCCAAGGTGTGCGGTCTCGTGGTAGACGAGATGAGGATTCGGGAGAAGCTGATCTACAACAAGCAAAGAGATGCACTTGTAGGTGATGTTGACATGGGCCCTGAACTCCAAGATATTGGTCCCAGCTCAGAATACGAAGTCCTAGACAACCCTCTTTTGTGCTTTTTACTGTGCGGTCGGCACGCGAGGTTTAAGAGGGTATTTTTTTTATCAGAGGCTGCACGGGAGAACAGCTGGCAGTAGTTGTACGCCACGTGCTAAAGAAGACGACCGATATAGGGTTCGATATCGTCCGGCTGGTGACTGACAACCACAAGGTGAATGTGGCAGCAATGGATATTCTGTGCGGAGGCAAGGCAAGCATACAGGCGTCGCACCCTGCCGAACCCTCTAAGGAGATTTTTCTTTCTTTCGAACAAAGCCATATTATCGAAAAATGTGACATCACAGTTTCCGGCGAAGGAATTCGGCAAAGAAAAGCAGATCACATCAAGGTATGTGAAAAGTCTGTATAAAATGCAGAAAAACTCGTCAGTGAGGCCAGTAAGGTTCCTGAGTAGAAAACATCTGTATCCAACAAACATCGAAAATAATCAACGTCCGGTCAGCGGTTCAGTTGTTTTCAGTTCCGGTATCTGCCGCACTTTGCTACCTCAAAAATCAGGCCGGTCATACATGTGATCTGGACTTCGCTTCAGCAGGACCCACGATTGAATTCATGCAAATGATACAGAGGTGGCTTACAATAATGGACATCAGCAACTGCCAACAGCACATTCACTGCAACAACGCGGACGCCCGCCAGTTTACGGATGCAGATGATCCTAGATTAGAGTGGCTCGAGATTGTTTTTCTTGCTTGCATCGAGTACCTCAGGAAGGAAAGTGCAGCTCGCAGCTTTTTAAGCAAGGAAACATACCATTCTCTTGTCTTTGCGTCTACGTCAAATGTGCAGTGCATTCGTCACTTGCTGACTGTGAAGAAGTTCCGGTTTGTGCCCACACGCAAAATGTCGAGTGACACGATAGAATCCATGTTTGGCTTTCTGCGCCGAAGTTCCGGCAGCAATGATATACTTGATGTGAAGAGCGCGATATGCGGGCTGAAAAGAATGCTGAAGACAGGCATTGTTGCTGCCTCCGACCAAAGCAACGTTCAGAGCTCGACATCATTCGTCGCAAGGCAGCTGCTTCCAATTCAACACAGCCCCACCATGCCTGCCACCGGTGACAAGTTTCTCGAACAGGCAGTGAACGACTTAAAAAAACCCTGCAAAACGTTGACACCAGGCATAACAGGTCCGGACGAAGTCAGCGTCGCTATGGTTGGAGGTTTCATAGTGAGAGCTGCAAGTGAAAGCATTGTCTGCTCGAACTGCATCGCCCTACTGCAGGGTCAGAAAGGCAACATACCTCTCCTTGGCCTCATTGCCCACCAAGATCGGGGCGAGCTCTTCTACCCGAGCCAGGAACTCGTAAAGCTGTTGATTGGTCTTCGGAAGCTTGTAGACCACGTGCTTCCCCACAGAAAATATTTCACAAAGTCCTTGGATGTTTGTGTTGAGAGAAGTGTGGCAGCACTCATGGAACTTAATGCTCTCAGCTGTGGCAACAGGCAGCGACCATCGCAAGGTTCTCCTGCAACTCATCACTAAGAAGTTCATGAAGCCGCTGTTCACCAACTATGACGTCAGCGCTAGCGTCAGGAATGCAGTTAAGTGCCTTGAACGCAAACCGAGCTGTGTCCCGCAAGGTGCTTAAATTGTAATTAAGGGAATGAGACCGCGGCACCCGCATTTCAATGGAGACGATATACAAAAACACCCGTGTGCTTGCGTTGTAGTGCACGTTAAAAAACCCCAAGTTGTCAAAACTAATCCGGAGCCCAGCACTACGGCGTGCCTCATAATCATAACTGGTTTTAGCACGTAAAACCCCAGAAAGAAGATGGACCATTCATTAAGCACACACCAAGCTCAAGTGAATCGCTTTCATGCTGATGTTGAACGTGGCTTGAGTACACCACAATTTTCAGCAGAATTACGTGAGATTAATAATGCTGCGCGAAGCGACATGCAAGGATGAGAGCGTGTACGTGTGAAATGAACTGCTGCGGTCTTCTGGTTACGTTACTTGTGAACGCTACTTATACTGAGTGAAGCAATTGCGATAAGTGCAAGAAACGAAAATTTCGTCGAAAGTGGCAAGAGCACAACCAGTTTGTCCAAGTACAAGTGAACAGACGTGTCGCGATGTCCCCCTGTGTCGCCACGCTTTCCAAGCAGCCGCCGCCGCTACCGCCGCGACACCACACCACCCCAGCACCCTTGGCGGAGATAGGGAAGTAGGTGGAGCCATGTCTTGACAACCGACCGCAATTCAAGGCGCGACGGCTACAATGGGTAAGTGAGCGACGCCGCAGGCATCTGCATGGCATAGCAGCCAAAGGCTTCGCAGCCTCCAGTTGGTTGACGCCGGCGATGCGTCGCAGCCTCTCATTGGTGCACGCCGGCGAAGCTTCGCCATAGAATGAAGAACCGCTTCGCCTCGCGTCGGCAAACTTCTAGCATCGGCAATCGACATAATCGCTGCGCGTCGTCCCGCTTCGCCCTGTTCCCGACCAATGCTTTTGACGTTTCGGCGCCTGCCGAAGCTTTCATCGCGTGCCAGTGGTAGGGCGAAACCAGTTGAAAGTCGAAATCCACATTGGCCATTCTCCCGGATTTGAAAATGTGAAGTTATCCGGTAGTACGCAGATCAGATGCGCCAGCGTGAACAATGTGCACTTTTGGTTCATACTTTTGGTTAGGTGGTCTCGGCGGGGGTGGATTCCGCGTCAGGCATGTCAGCATTAACGGCTGACAGCGTCTCAGCGTTAACGCTGCATTGGATTGGCTTGGATGTAAACATCAGCCGTTGAACACGGCCAGATGCTCAGTAAAATTCGCTAAGCCTAGCCGAGCATACAAATTCAAGGACTATCCAGGACCTTTAAAAGTTCAAGGGTTTTCAAGGCCTTGAAAACAGCATTTCAAAAATCAAAGGTTTTCAAGGACCACTACGAACCCTGCACATGTATACATTAACGACTTACCTATTTGTGTGTCCTCATGTATAGCACTTTCTGAGACGACTGCGTATTATACAGTCAAGTCACATGTAATACTGATCATAAAATCCTGCAATCCAATCCTAACACTATTAACAATTGAAGTACGACATGGTTAATGACACTAAAGGAATTTAAATGAAGGTAATGTCCTTACTCACGTGGCTGTTTGGGCATCTTGGTACGACATGATTGAGGATTTTAGGCACTACAAGACGAGAAGCAGGCATGAAACACAGGAGACAAAAAATTCCTTCAGGCTGCTCATGTGTGATGTGGATGAAGGTTTTGCCGATACAGATGGTCCCATGCTTCAAGATAAACTGTTGCAAGTCGGGGCTTGTGTGTTCCATGTCCACTTCTCGTCCTCGTCTTGATGTGCACTGTATAGATAGACGCTCAGTAGATTTTAATGTTATGGAAGTACAACATGGTGATAACCCTACTCCTTATTTCTCATTTGACTTTAAGAAAGTAAATAAAGTGAAAGCTTTAAATTTTTCTAAAAAACTTAATCTGTTATAAAAAATGAAATTGCCACTAAGAGCTTCAATTTTTATGTCCTTTACTCATCATAATGCCTGCTTTCCCAATGATTATATCTTCAATAACATTGATACTGAAATTTTTACTACATACAAATACCTTGGAATCCACTTTTGATCTGACTTAAAATGACATTATCACATCAGTGTCACTAATGACTCAGCTAGCCACTTGCTTGGCCTAGTCAAACATCCACTTAAGCATGCGCCTCTCCAGATACATAAGCTCACATAACTTAGACTTGTTCGTCCAAAAATAGAAGATGCCTCTGCCATTTCCGACCCCGATCCGACATACCTAACCCATAACACTGAATCACTGCATAATAGTGCGGTGCGGTTTATATTGTTACATGCATATTGATTGCTTGTTTTGGACGATGCACGTGGGCGCCCGACGAAGACGAACTGCTCCCGAGTTTCAAGCCGTCGGCTCAACTGGCCAGCGCTGCAGTTATTTTTGTAAATATACACTGTAAATAGTCTTCAGTGTATCATCCCTCGTTCACAAAACATTTTGGTGGAGGTCAGCTTTCCCACTCTCGCCACGGAGCTCCGCAGCGGCCGCACTGTCCAGCTTCCCACCATAGCTCCCGGTGATACCTCGTCTGCATCTACATCGGTGACCCTAAAAACAACATACGTCACGGTCACCAATCACTACGATCCTGGCATATTCTCCAGCCAAGATAATGTTGACGTTGAGGACTGGCTCAGCATGTATGAGCTTGTTAGCCACAACAACCACTGGAACCCTACCATAATGCTAGCAAATATAATATTCTGCTTGGGCGGAATACTGCGTGTCCGGTTCCGGACACAACAACGAGCTGTCAAGCTGGGATGCCTTCAAGGAGAAGCTCCGCGACCTCTTTGGAAATCCAAGAAGTCGCCAACTGGCTGTCAGAGCTTGCTATCAGAGCGCAGCCTTCCACAGAATCGTATGTCTCACACATACAAGACGTGCTCCCTCCTTGTCGCAAAGTCGACAAAAAATGACAAAGGTTGATAACGTCGGCAGTGTCCTCAAAGGAATTGCAGATGACGCATTCAGCTTGTTGATCTACAACAATTTTTCCACCATCGACAGCACTGCCAAGGAATGAACTTGGTTAAAACACGTTGGTGGGCTAGTTGGTTAGAATCCATGGTAGAGTGTATAAGCGCGACTGGACGATGACGTAGAAAGAAACAGATGCACAGACACATCGCTTCACTTTCAACTATTGATTTGATTTTCGCACGCATCGATAAGTATATACCGTGCGAGCGGAAACAAACGTAACAACAATAAAAGAACATTGAGTGGTGCATTTCGTTGAACCGAACACGTGTGCAAGGCAAGGGAAAAACATGGACTACAATGGTCACAAAGATAAACCGAGGAATCGTATCTCCTTTTCCGATAGTGACACCGAAGGCTTGCTTACGCGCTTTTGCTCTAATTTTGCTATCTCGTAGGCCTCTACAATCTCCCTCGTCAGCCTAATATGAGCCTTATACAGAATGGAAGCGCCTTCAAACATGGGCTTGCAGGAACAATCTCGGCAGTGAATACCCAAATGACCCGAGATTACCTTAGTGACGTTATATTGATGCTCTTTTAATCTCTCGTTGATGCATCTGCCGGTTCGACCAATATAAGTTCTTCCACATGAAAGTGGGATGGCATAGACAACGTTACGAGTACAGGTTACAAATTGTTTGCGATGTTGGGTAGAACATGCGTGCCTTTTGTTATTCTCTGTGTTAACCTGATTGCATAGCTTCTGTAGACGCTCAGGGGCAGAGAAAACCACGTCTACCCCGATTTCGCCGCTATTCTTCTGAGATTATGTGAAATGCAATGAATGTATGGTACCACAGTAACTTTCTTTGCTCTAGCATTGGCACTGCTTCAATTCGACGCGTTTTTGCACTTTTTGCTTAATCCCTCCGCGACAGAAGTTAGCATACGCATCGGGTAACCAGAATCTGTCAGGCGCTTGGCCTGCTCTTCGAAACTGGCTTCCATTTTGTGGACACACGACTTTGTCAGAGAATTGTTGAAACACGATGTTACTACTGCGCGTTTTACAAGTTTTGAATGAGCGGAATGAAATGGTAGGACTGGCTTATTGACTCTCGGCTGATAACTCCAGCATGTCATTTGTGGATAAAAGTACAATCCCAAGTCTAAAAACCTTATGAAATTGCCTATGGGGACTTCATGTGTCAAAGACAAAGGGGACAGCACTTTAGTGAATGAGGTTACGGTTTTTGATACCAGCGAGTCAAAATTGTTTGATTTGTTATTTAAATTGATTAGAAAATCGTCAACGAATCTGAACACTTTCGCGACATCTGTGTCATTTTTCAGGCGTTCATCAATAACCTGGTCGCGGTTACCTAGATACAAGTCACTTAAGCAGGGAGCAATACATGACCCAATGCATATGCCATCTTTTTGTTTGGCAAAATTTCCTTCCCAAGTCACGTACGTCGAATTAACACAAAAACGAAGAAGTTCTAAATCTCTGTCGCTAGTCAGAGAACAAGCGTTTTGAAAACGAACCGCTCCAAACTTGTCAGTGCAGTCAGATGCACATTTCATCACGTCATTCTGTGGGAGAGAATAGTATAGGTCCTTTCAGTCAATGGAAAGAGCGACAAGATCCCTGTCTTGACAGTCTTTAGAGAATTCCACCACTTGTTCTGACTTTGTTACCAAAAATGGGTCGTCGAATGGCAAGAGCTTTAGGCGTTTTTGTAAGTACGTCGCTACATATTTCTGCCAAGTAGCATTCTCTGACACTATCACTCTGAGGGGGCATTCCGGCTTGTGCGTTTTTGCTGAGAACAACAATTCAAGGTCCCCCTTTGTGCTTTCTTCAATGGACCGGGATAAGCCAACTAGTTTGAAGTTTTTGCATAGCTTCTTTACTTCATTTTGGACTTTCTTAAGTGTTATGTCCTTGTGGACCCTGATAGTTGACGAAATGGCTTCACGAGCCTTTGAATTATACATCGTCCTGTTCGTCACCACGAAACCACCCTCCTTAATCGCAGGGATAACTGTGAGCGCATTGTCTTTCAAGAACTTAACAGTCTTGTTCACGGAGAACTTTTCACTAAGGGGAGGACCGCGTAAGCACATCCAGTGCCTCAGATACACACCCTTCCGACTTGGCTTCAGGTACACGCTTTGACACTTGTCGTACCACTGCCAACAGATCGGGAGCAGACTTCTTTGGCTGAGTCGCGAACTTTGGCCCACATTTGAGTACTTGCTGTACCTTGTTTGGTAGCGCCAGGTCACCGACGATTTGTACCTGGCTCGTTGATGCTGCAGGCTTCTTCTGTAATCCCTGTCTCAGGCTTGGAAAAGCATGTTGCCATAGGAATTCCGTCGTGCGGTCGATGATCCCGGAGAACTGTCGCCACGAGTTCCCACTTGTTGTAGGTTCCAGAAGTAGCCGCAAGTTTTCTCTGTGCATTCGCACTTGTCGCTGCCATTCCGAGCGCATCAGTTTGCAGATTCGAATCCCGTGGTTAATTCTCGCATTATTCGGGTGCTGCCTACCTTCGACTAACCATCGATTTTCTAATTTTAAATAACAAATCAGACAATTTTGACTCGCTGGTTTCAAAAACCGTAACCTCATTCACTAAGTGTTGTCCCTTTTGTCTTTGGCACATGAAGTCCCCCTAGGCAATTTCATAAGGTTTTTAGACTTGGGATTGTACTTTTATGCTCAAATGACATGCTGGAGTTATCAGCCGAGAGGCAATAAGCCAGTCCTACCATTTCATTCCGCTCATTCAAAACTTGCAAAACGCGCAGTAGTAACATCGTGTTTCAACAATTCTCTGACGAAGTCGTGTGACCACAAAATGGAAGCCAGTTTCAAAGAGCAGGCCAAGCGCCTGGCAGATTCTGGTTACCCGATGCGTATGCTAACTTCTGTCGCGGAGGGCTTAAGCAAGAAGTGCAAAAACGCGTCGAATTGAAGCAGTGCCAATGCTAGAGCAAAGAAATCTGCTGTGGTACCATACAATCATTGCATTTCCCATAATCTCAGAAGAATAGCGGCGAAATCGGGGGTAGACGTGGTTTTCTCTGCCCCTGAGCGTCTACAGAAGCTATGCAAACAGGTTAACACAGAGAATAACAGAAGGCCCGCATGTTCTACCCAACATCGCGCAAACCATTTGTAACCTGTACTCGTAACGTTGTCTATGCCATCCCACTTTCATGCGGAAGAACGTATATTGGTCAAACCGGCAGATGCATCAACGAGAGATTAAAAGAGCATCAATATAACGTCACTAAGGTAATCCCGGATCATTTGGGTATTCACTGCCGAGATTGTTCCTGCAAGCCCATGTCTGAAAGCACTTCCATTCTGTATAAGGCTCATAGCAGGATGACGAAGGAGATTGTAGAGCCCTACGAGATTGCAAAATTAGAGCAAAAGTGCGTAAGCAAGCCTTCGGTGTCGCTATCAGAAAAGGAG
Source organism: Dermacentor variabilis (assembly GCF_050947875.1). NCBI lineage: Eukaryota > Metazoa > Arthropoda > Arachnida > Ixodida > Ixodidae > Dermacentor > Dermacentor variabilis. The sequence goes on along the minus strand of NC_134573.1, from coordinate 14,340,077 downwards.
ATACGATTATTCGGTTTATCTTCGTGACCATTGTAGTACATGCTTTTCCCTTGCCTTGCACACGTGTTCGGTTCAACGAAATGCACCCCTCAATGTTCTTTTTTTGCTGTTACGTTTCCGCTCGCACGGTATATATTTATCGATGCCTGCGAAAATAAAACCTATAGTTAAAAGTGAAGCGCTGTGTCTGTGTATGTTTCTTTCTACGTCCTCGTCCAGTCGCGCTTATACACTCTACCATAGACTGGCAAGGAATTCCACCGCTTCGAGCTGGACAAAACCGCTGCATCATTCCACAGTTCTCTCGTCTCCCTGACATGGCTGCAACGTCATCCTGCATCGACCTTGCCACTGCCCTACCCCCCACCCCTCTTTATAAGAATGTGACGTGTATCGCTCGCCGCGAGCTCGAGGTTGCAAGTACAGCCCCGTTCTATTCACGCCCTCTTGACCACACATCTGACCAACCAGCCCTAGCAATCTCCATCATTGAGGCAGTTGTGCAGCAAGAATATACCAACCTTGGTTTTGCTGCTGCCTGGTCTGTCTCTCGACCTGATGCCAGACCGGTGACGACAGCTGTGCCTCAGAGCAACCTGTATTCTCCGCCCAGATTCCGCTGCTCTACTAAGTGGCGCGCTCCGGACGAGAAGCCAATCTGCTTCCATTGTTACCGGATTAGCCATGTAGCTCACCACTACCGCACCTCCTGGACATTCCCATATTGGAGCTACTTTTCCTCCTCTCCTCGCCCGCATGCCAATACTCACCGCTATTTGTCCCACTGTATGTCTCCCACCTCCGACCATTCCTGTAGATGACATTCGTCTCGCTCCCTCGCCGTCTCCTCAGCGCCGTCGCTTCCCGTCGCCCCAGCCATGCCTCTATTCGCCGCCGACCAACTATGGCCCCTCTGGGTTGGAAAACTAGAACATGGAGCTCCTGGAAGTAGTGCTGCATTATTTTCATCGTGCCGAAATCCCCTATCGACGCCCCAAACGAACCAGAACTTACTTGATGTTCACATCGATGGCGTTCCTTTGACTGCGTGAATTGATAACGGAGCCCAGTTGTCCATAATGAGTGCTAACCTCAATCGTCAACTGAAGAAGGTTCTCACGCCTGCTACTACACGAGCTGTACATGTCGCCAATGGCAGCACTGTTGCCGTCAATGGAATGTGTACTGCCCATATAAGCATCAACGGCTGCTACGTTCCAGTTTTTTTACAGTGCTGAACCAACTGGACCCCATGATTTTATCCTCGGGCTACACTTTCTTACAGCACACTGAGCTCTGACCGACTGTTTTGCTGGTTCCCTTTGCCTCAAAACGTCTTATACTCCTGCATATTTGTGCCAAACTACCAAACAACATTAGTGCGACCACCTTCGTTTGCCTGCCACCTAAAGCCTTCGCTTTTGCCGATTTGCTGTCATCTTTCCCTAAGCCCGATGGTGATTACATTGTCTCACCTGTTCCTGATGTCCTTTTGATGCGCAATATCACTGCGCCCCACTCCGTCGTAACTCTAAAGAATACATTGTTGCGCCAAAAAACGAAAAATAAAGACTTGGGAAGGAAGAGTACGAAAAGACAGATTGAGCGCTGAACAATAAAACTGAGATGGTTGATGTAACTTGAAGTAGGCATGGTAGAAAAGGGGCCCACTGTACTAGAAATGTAGTCTAGTAGAACTTGTTGCTGGGCGAGTTGGTTGGGATCTAAAGAATACATTGTTGCGCCAAAAAACGAAAAATAAAGACTTGGGAAGGAAGAGTACGAAAAGACAGATTGAGCGCTGAACAATAAAACTGAGATGGTTCTGTCTTTTCGTACTCTTCCTTCCCAAGTCTTTATTTTTCGTTTTTTGGCGCAACAATGTATTCTTTAGATCCCAACCAACTCGCCCAGCAACAAGTTCTACTCGACTACATTTCTAGTACAGTGGGCCCCTTTTCTACCATGTCTACTTCAAGTTACATCAACCATCTCAGTTTTATTGTTCAGCGCTCAATCTGTCTTTTCGTACTCTTCCTTCCCAAGTCTTTATTTTTCGTTTTTTGGCGCAACAATGTATTCTTTAGATCCCAACCAACTCGCCCAGCAACAAGTTCTATCCGTCGTAACTGTTGCCGAAAACCAGACATGCCTCCCTGTCATCAATTTTGGCCTGACAAAGCAACCTCTACCCTAAAGCACATCGGTTGGCACGCTGCATGCTATAGTAGATGCCCACGTCGCGACTCGCGTGACAAGGGGAAGCATAAGTGGTGGCACTCTTCTCGGTTATGTGATTATGCATGGGCTGGGCATCAGGAAACAGTCGTATTTGCATTCAGTCATGACGAGTCATGAGGAATCAGTTTGATTCAGTCGAAACCTCAGCAGTCATGCAGGCATTACGGAATCAGGGTGTAGAGGAGCCGAATGTAACATACTGAAAGATATCCATAGCGGCTCCTCAGCCACCGTAGTCCTCCATAAAGAAAGCAACAAAATCCCAATAAAGAAGAGCGTCAGGCAGGAAGATACGATCTCTCCAATGCTATTCACAGCGTGTTTACAGAAGCTATTCAGAGAGCTCAATCGGGAAGAATTGGGGGTAAGAGTTAATGGAAAATACCTTAGTAACTTGCGATTCACTGATGATATTGCCTTGCTTAGTAACTCAGGGGACCAATTGCAATGCATGCTCACTGACCTGGAGGGGCAAAGCAGAAGGGTGGGTCTAAAAATTAATCTGCAGAAAACTAAAGTAATGCTAAACATTCTAGGAAGAGAACAGCAGTTTACGATAGGTAGCCAGGCACTGGAAGTAGTAAGGGAATACATCTACTTAGGGCAGGTAGCGACCGCGGATCCGGATCATGAGATTGAAATAATCAGAAGAATAAGAATGGGCTGGGATGCATTTGGCAGGTATTCTCAGATCATGAACAGCAGGTTGCCATTATCCCTCAATAGTGTATAACAGCTGTGTCTTACCAGTACTCACCTACGGGGCAGAAACCTGGAGGCTTGCGAAGAGGGTTCTACTTAAATTGAGGACAACGAGCTATGGAAAGTTTGGTCGTTGTAAAGAGATAAAAAAGAGCAGATTGGGTAAGGGAACAAACGCGAGTTAATGACACCTTAGTTGAAATAAAAAAAGAAATGGGCATGGGCAGGACATGTAATGAGGATGGAAGATAACAGATGGTCATTAAGGGTTACGGACTGGATTCCAAGAGAAGGGGAGCCTAGCAGGGGGCGGCAGAAAGTTAGGGGTGGGCGGATGAGATTAAGAAGTTTGCAGGGACAACATGGCCACAATTAGTACATGACCGGGGTAGTTGGAGAAGTATGGGAGAGACCTTTGCCCTGCAGTGGGCGTAGCCAGGCTGATTATGATGATGATTAGGAGGAGTCGGCCCAGGCCTGTGGTCAGGTTGGGGTAGCAACTCAGATTGTCAGCTGGATCACTGACTCTGCCTGTTAACTTCGTGACCTCTGGTAGGCTCAGTAAGACATCTAGGGACTTGATTTCGGGATGTTGAAGTGCGTTGTGGAGCTTGTAAATCGCGTAGACACGTTGGCATGACCGCCCATTCCAGCGCTGTGTTGCCTTAAACTGTACCAACTGTTTATATGCTGGTTCGACCAGGTCGAAGTAACTTTTTCTCTCCTTGTGTCAGGTTGCTCATAACTCATGCATCATAAAGGCTTGTCGGTATGGCTGTCACGTTTGCACTGGTGGTTACCTTAAACTTCATGAGCAAGCCATTGACTGTCCCACCAACCTTCCATGGCCTAAGGTCTTGCTGGTCTGCTAGGTAGTTGTCCCAAGTGGACTTGTTCTAATGCGGCTTGGTGTGTGTCCTTCCTATTTAGGTTTTTTGTGCACATAAGCAAACGGCTGCAAAATGCCCCCTTTTGCTGCACGTGCTACATGTTTTGTCGTTCACTGTGCACACAGTGCACAATCTTTCGTTGACCCACCCCATTTGCACTAAGGCGCAGTCAGGTAGTGCAGGTCTTTTAGCAATTCCTTTTATTTCTGCTTGATAGTTCCCAAATGGCGATCAATGGTGACAGAAGGGTAAGCCTGATGTTAAGTTGTTGCTTTGCGTCCATGAGACTTACCGCAAGGCTGTCCCAGGCCTATTGTCCCTTCAGATCATCGTACTCACAGGCTTCGGCTGCTAAGTGAAGCTCGGGGAGAAACGCGTCAACTGTCTCGTGCGCCTCTTGCTTGCAGCTGCTGAACTTCACAGAACCGCAGATAACATTCGTCCGCGGCACAAAATATTTTGCGAATACTCGTGTCACGGTGTCATAGTTGAATTTCTGGTGCTTTAGCGAGGCTAGAACATCCTTGTCATGACAACCTAAAGCACAGATGAGTGTGTGCACTTACATCTCGTCATCTTGCTCCTTCAATCTGGAGATGACTCTGCAGCGCTCCCATTTCGTAAACCACCTTTTCCACTCTCAGGTCACCGAAAGTCAAGTTTTTCAGGCAGCTAAACAACAAACGGGTTGAGGAGAGCTGCATGCAGAGTTGTGGGCACCGTAAGTGAAGCCACCTTGGTATAGCAATGTTTCGTATTCGACTTGCACTCGTGGAGGCACTGCTGGCATTTGCTGCATTCTATGTACTTGCGTGGTGCACTTCTCATGGCGTTGTTCCACATCATCTCGGTGCTGCCGCACTGTCTTCGTTAAGTGTCGAACATGATGTCAAGCATTATGGACCGAATTCGCACGATTCTACCGCACCCCCGATATTAACGCGCTGTTATATTATTGCACAAATACCCCAAAAATAACTTTGTGCTGATTCTACCACGCACATCAACTAACGAAACCCGAGTCGCAGCGTACTGTGTTGAAACGATGTTATAGAGCATACAAAGGCAAACAAACGTCCTTTTATTCCATTCTCCCACTGGGCTACCTCAACAAAGGGTCACTGAGCAGAAGGCTATGACAGGCATATACAGCAAACTGGAGAATAGCGACTACAAACCTAGGCATAAACAAACAATGTCCGTTCAGTGACAGTGTGGCTAGCTGCCTTCCACTGAGCTTTTTATTTTATAGCAATATATATTATATGGAAACTCCATGTGCATTTCTGCCTGCGCCGCCGCTTTCATGTTGCGTGGAAAGTCCAAACGCGATGCCATCTTTGCCACATACTGTACGCTGTATGTGCGAGTGAAAGCTTGCGAGCGTAAGCCCGCGATTGTGGCTCAGCATCGCGCCCGCAAGGGAGGGAGGAAGGTGAGGTGGAAGTGCACCCTCTTCTGTCGCGCACGAGGCACGGGGGTGAGGCGAGGGAGGGGGTAGGGGTCTACTCCGGCAGCTGGTGTTTACGGCGGGGCCGCGAGGTGTCGTATCTGGAAAGGAATCTGCGATGTGGGGAAAGTGCACCTAGTGCCGGTAGCTTCGTATGCGCTGTGCTTTCGACATTTCAGTCACGTTGAAGCGAATGACAGTACGAAGGTCAGTTCTCCAGCTCCTGCTGCTGCGATTCCTCACTTCAGCGTCCTGAGAGAGTTTCTGCGGTCATCTAGAGATGTGTTCATGTTTACCTGTGCGCACATGACACCCCACTTGTTAATTTAGTTTGTATGCCAATGTTTACAAGCTTATAGACGGCCGATAAAACTACTATCGCTAATGCGTATAGCTGTCTACTAATTTGCTATCACAATCGATGCTTCGCCTTTGGGGCGAAACTGTGACGTTTTTTGTTTATTACGAATTGGTTTCCTTTTTGATGATGAGTGGAAGTAGTTACAATTATAACGTGCATGCAAATTTGAATTCACTTTTTATTCTAGAAAGTGCACATTAGAATCGTGCAAACACAGTAGAGGCACGGTTTATTAGGTTACAATTGCAACCAGCATGACCTCCTGTCGGCTTGGCATGGGAAAAACATTCTGCTCCAGCATGTCATGTGATCAGTTCCCCAGCTACGGTTGTTAAGTAGGTGGTGTCACCTAGCAGTTATCGCGCACAAGACAGTTATAGTGCGGTACCGCTTATAGTGCGGATATTCTAGGTTTCAGAGACGACCAACTGAAGCTTACTAGAGAAAACATTCGCTTCTAAGTGTAGCCTGCCATCACACAATCAAAGGTGATACTCTATGACATGAAAATTTTTGGCTCTATGTGAGAAATAAAAGAATTGGAAAATACTTTCTTTAATCCAGTGCTAACTTGAAAAGTAGTCTGAATTGCACGATGACACTTTTTCGTAAATGTCACAGATGGTTTAGTGCAGACTCAGAACAGGAGATGCTTAACTATAACAAATAATTTAGCACAGCGCTTGATATTGTCACGTAGTAGTGACGGTGAAGAAGGCAGCAAAACTGTGATTAACGAAACTAGCGTGTTATTAGGCGAACTTGTGCCCTCAAAAGCAGGCTACACTCAAAGAGCAACGATAACGGTGAACACAGTCGGCGATCGTCGAAAATCTCATCAGCGGGTCAAGCACGTCGGCTTTTATACATCAGTCGTCGAATGTTCCAGAGCAATCGCTGGCACCCACGTGTCTTCCACAAAGTCCTACACTATTCACGTCGTGCATACATGCAATCAGATTACACAAGGTTCTGCGACAGACAGCGGATGAAACCGTCGATAACATTCCAGAAAATTCCTATACATGCAGACGCGTCCTGCGCTGTGCGATAACATTTGTTAGGCGGTGAAACATGGTCGCCCGATAAAGATAAACAAGTACACGTGTCAATATTGTCAGAATCCTTGTCTCCCGTCCGTTTTTCACTGTTCATTTATGAAGAGGCAGCTCAGTGCGCCACTATTGGAGAAACACCCATGGTTCTAATTAGCACAATCAATCAGCCATGCCAGAATTTATTTAAAAGAAATGTTTGCTTTTTGTAACCTTTTGAGAGCAGCAAGCAAAAAAGAAAGCAAGCTCTAAGTGTGCAATTTTCAATCACAACAAACTCTGGTTGCGATTGGCAGAACTTTGAAAGAATAAATTTTGGCAGATGCGGCTCTCTTGCCCATTGCTTTCAGCATGACATGCTTTCAGTGAGCTCTTCAGTCATTGATAGATAACAAATATATTGTTCCAAAGTTGTATTTGCACACCCCTTGTTCCCTGTAATCAATATAGCAGGGCAGTGTCCCATGTGGTTGACGCGCAACCTTTGGCGTGTGCACTCACAACACAACGAGCGGTCGTGGAGCCTGCTGCAGGGATCAGTGAGCACCAAGAGATAGTTGAAGACGTAGGCCCAGGCGAGGTTCTCGCCCACATGCGAAGACCCCAGGCGGCTCAGATGGTACCGCTGCTCCATCTGCGATGCCTCCTACGAGGCCAAAGCAAGCACTCGGTCGGTGGATGGCTGAACAGCAGCCGAAAGTACGCGCTCTTCTGATCAATCTATTCGAAACGCCACTCTACCTAATTCATGCACTGGTCACGTTATTCCAAGCGCGCTATAAATTATTCCAACTGTCAGTCCATGTATTCTGTGCACCAGTGAATCTTGCCCAAATACCAGCTATATTAATTCCAATGCCAATGAAACTGATTAAAACATAACATCCTTCAAGATTTTCAAAACAAGTGAAACTTGTTGATTGTGTTAGACTTTGATACCTTTTTCCCAGAAAAAAAAATGAGAAGAGCAGGATGAGGGACCTGTACTGAAGGGTAACAGGTGGTGCAAAATGACGCAATAACAAGAGGTGCACCAACTACAGTCAAGCCCACTTATAATGATACCGGTTTTAACGATAGTATATCAATAAGAACAATGAAAAGCTGCTGCACCGTCATCTTTTGTATACTTTCAATGAGGAAATAACTCGCTTACTACAATGTCCCCATGCCGTATTATCGGTTATGATGATGAAGTCTGCTAGGTGGGTGTCTGTGCCAAAAGGTAATGGAATGGCAAATCCTTGAAAAGAAAAAGCGAAATTCGAGCCGCTGCACGGTCACCCACCACCCCAACTACCGCCGCATGCTTCACTCCACGGGAGGTGCACACCAGCCTCGCGTGCATCTCTCCCGTCGGCCTCCGATCAAGAACGGGCTGTGCCCACAGCTCTGCACCATGCCGCCCTCCGAAACACGAGTGGACCTGGAATGGAATGCTGCCGGGGCTGCTCCCAGATTACTCGCTGGGCCTTCACCTTTGGTTTTTTTCTATGTCTCTCATTCTGCGCGATTCTGCTGATTAAGTCACCCATGCTTGTCTTTGTTCGTTGGGTCAAGCTATTCTTGGCCACATCGTTTCTCAGCCTCGCATGACACGCCGCCGAAAGGGAAGATGGCTGATCTACCCGCTGATCATCAGCAATGCATGATACTGCTGGTGAAAAGAAAGCACACTGCTATAAAGTTGGAAACCAAGTGCTTCTAACCGATGAGGCAATCGTCGCGAACATGCTTGCATCGGATAGTGACAGTGACGTCCACGATAGGAGCGCCGACATGGTAGGGCAGGCTGCCTCAACATTGTCACCACGGGAGGTCCTGTAGATGGTTCAGTGCGTCATAGGCTTGTTCTTGCAAGGGACCTTCCGCTTCACAACATGGAGCCCTTGGATACGTTGGAGAAGGATGTCCGCAAGCTTGGCGTAAAGCAAGCGAGGCTGACGGATATGCGCTTTTCTCGTGCAAGCCAATGTGGCGAGATGCTTGTGGTAATCACATCCCAGTGCTTCTGGATTTCTCAAGCTAAGATGCTGCCGTGGCAACCTTCCCGCATTTTTTAAAAGGTGCTTGTTGGGGACACCGAATTGATGCCTCGGCAAAGATTGTATGTCACTTGTTGCCCATGACCCCTCTTTGCAGTTATAGCAGTGCCATTCTTGGACGCCGACAGCCGTGGCTTGTTATCATCACGCGATTGGAGCGCGCAGGAAGCAGAGTTAAACAGTTGAAATAGTCAACATAATCACAAGCCAAATTGAGGACGTTGGTGGGGAGAACTGGCCTCCGCCATCATACTAGTTATTTCTGAACAGCTATATATCCAGCCCCATTTTTTTTCATGGGACCAGTTTTAACAATAGAATTTTTGTGACACTTGAATATTGTTATAAAAGGGTTCGACTGTACTAAGTGAAGTTTATTTACGGAAAACATTCGTTTCCATGTGTAGCTTACCACCACGCAATCAAAGTCGTTACTGTTTGCAATGAACGACCAACCAGCTAAGAACAAGATTCTGCTTGATGGATCAGTAGACTTTCCTGCCATACGATTAACGACACCTTTTGGAGGCTTCTTTTTGTTGTTATTTTTGTGACAGCAACAAATCAAACAATAATTCTAAGCACAAACACCCAGCAGGAATTGTCACATCAATTGACAGGAGTTCTTGGACACTCGTCATGGTGGTTCAGTGGCCGTGGTGATTTGCTGAATACAACATAGCAGGTTTGAGTCCTGCCAGTCACAACAGATAGAGGCAAAATACAAAACTCTGTTTGAACATGGCTAATGCGCACCTGCAGGGACCAGCAGTTGTGCAATAAAACTAATTTTCTTCTGTGTCTGTGAATGTAACTTGAAATTGAAGACTGCAGCCCTAGCTTGGCATTACGAATTTTCTAGTGCACTCGTCAGTTTCCGGTTACGAGTGTTACTTAGGAAGAAATTGTTTTTTCGCCGACATTGTGGTCCGTATACTTTTGCTTACGGGTGTACTATCACACTCAATATGAGAACGTTGAGCTTCACTGGCATCCACTAGCAGACAATTGCGGGCCTAGTTCTATGACAATTAGGAAATTATAGACGAATCATTCGCTATTAGGAATAAAAATATATCAGCAGTATCCCCAAATATACAATCTGAACATGGCAATCGTTGGAAATGTTATTGAACGAGTACTTAGCTAATTATATCACTACGTGGACGGTCACCCGTGATTAATAGTAATTACACAATGTCAAAACTCTCCAAAAATTACAAATGATATTGTAATAGATATAAAGCGAAATGGCAGAGTGATTTCATACAGATCACTAAGCACTGGCAGGCCTTAGTCATTTGTGAATACAGTCGAATCCACTTATAACGATACCGGTTTTAACAATACGTCGGTTACAACAATGAGAAGCTGCTGCACCGTCAACTTCTGTATGTTTTCTATGGTGAAATAACCCGCTCACTACAACGCTCCCATGTTACATTATTAGTTATAACGATGAAGTTTGGTTGCAGGGTGTGCCAAAAGGTAATGGAATGCGAAATCTTTGAAAAGAAAAAAGTAAAAGAAATTCGAGCAGCTGCACAATCGCCCAACGCACCAAACGCTGCCACAGGCTCATTTTCCAGCCTTCTCTTTCCTGTCCCTTCCGCCCCTCTGAACACGAATGGGCTGCACCCATAGCTCTATGCCGTGCCACCTTCTGAAACGCGAATAGACCATGCCAACTGCGCTGGCAAATTGGATGCTGCTTCCAGACTGCTCACTGGCCCCTCATTTTGCACAGTTCTGCCAACGGATTAAGTCCCCCGTGCTCATCTTTGTTGGTTGCACCGAAGTCGTTCCTGGCCACGTAGTTTCTCAGCCTCATAAAGACTCACCGCTGAAACGGAAGGTGGATGATGTGCCCGCTTATCACATAGCACGATGTTGCTGGTGAAAAGTGTACTGCTATAAATTTGGAAATGAAGTGCTTCCAACTGATGAGGCGATCGTCACGAACGTGCTTGCATCGGATAGCGACAGTGGCGCTGGGAGCGCTGACACGGTAGGGCAGGCTGCCTCAACATTTTCCCTGTGGGAGGTACTGTAGATGGTTCAGTCCCTCGTAGGCTTGTTTTAGCAAGGGACCTTCTGCTTCACTACATGGAGCACCTGGATGCCTTGGAGAAGGATGTCGGCAAGCTTCGCAGAAAGCAAGCAAGGCTGACGGATACGCGGTTTTCTCGTACAAGCCAGTGGCAAGTATGTGGCCAGATGCTTGTGGCAATCACGTTCCAGCGCTTCTGGATTTCTCAAGCTGAAATACTGCCGCCGTAACCTTCCTGCATTTTTTAAAAGGCCCCTTTTGCGGTCACCAAAGCAACGTCTTGGCGGAGCTCCAATGTCGCTTGCCGCCCGTGACAACTATTTGCAGTTATTATAGCAGTGCCATTCTTGAACGCCGACAGCCGCGGCTTGTTACACGCGATTGGAGCGTGCAGAATAGCAGAATTTAACAGTTAATGAGGGAACACAATTAGCAGCGAGACGGAGGAAGGTGGTGGGGAAGGGCATCGGCCTCTCCGCCATTATACTTTTCTCACAACTCTGCCATCATGTTATTTCAATTTTTTTTCATGCAACCGGGTTATAACAATTGTCAGTCAAAACGATGGAATTTTATGGCACTTGAATATTGTTCTAAGTGGGTCCAACTGTACAACTTTACTTTTTCTACTAGAGAGCAGCTGAGCATGTCATCAGTACCAAACACACTCTCAATTAGCTGAATAATATTGCAGACTGATAGGGCCTAGACTCCAGTGATCACTTGTTACTATGCCAAGGTCAGTGTTCCCCCTCTTTTGCACACCATGCAGTCAGGATATCACATAAAATGTCATAAACATGTCCTAAAAATGTCATAAAATCGTCAAATGGCTAACCGGATGGCATCCCTCAGAATCTCTGCCTCCCTATCAGGCAAGAACTAACGTTATCAAATTTTCATTTTCCCCCTGCACTATGGCGAAAGGAACACTTTCCATTGTTATCATTAAGCAGTACTGACTCTTTAGAACATACTAATTATCGTCATACTTATTTGTTTATGATTGTAGAGTTTATTGTTCTTTCTGCCTGTTCACCTGACATCATCCTCTGGTGGGATTTGCTATCCCGTCATAATGCCGTCATTGACTGCACACGCACTGAAGTTGAATTTTCGCCACTGTATGACACGCCAATTCCTTGAAGCTCATAATCGGCCACCTAAACTGCTCACGCGCAAGGACACTGACATTCCGCTTGGCTCTTTTCCCCTTGCCCCAATCTTCTACGGTGCTCTCACTGGTGCTACGGTCTTCTTAACACTGTCCGACATTGTGATGAGTATCAAAGCCATTCCACTGCCTTTTGCAATGCTTGACATTGCCACCGGCCTCAGCAATATTTTTCTGCATCTGTTACGTTGCTTGTCGGTGAATATCTGGGCCAAGTGGAACACCTTGACTCTTTGCTCTTTATCACCATGCCAGACGAATCTTGCCATATGGACTCCAACGAACTACACGCCCTTTCAACACTTGAAGTAGAGTGATATTAAGATAAAAACAGACTTGCTGTTTCCGTTGGGCCCAGGATCCTTTTAATAACGACACGACAGATGGGAGCTTTTTATATGCAACACAGATTTTATACATATAGGCTAACACGATACAGACGATTTACATACACGCGGACTAAAATTTGGTCCTTCTATATAAGGATGTGCCTAGCACTCAAGTATCACGGCTCCCCGGTGTGCATCGTCGTTGCGGTGACCATGATAGTTGTCATTGCGTAGTGCGTCGCGTCGTCGTCTGACACTTGAAGACGGCTGGTGCGTTGCTTGCGACAGCCACGTCTTACGCCATCATCATCACGCCGTACCTTGTTGCAACGTGGAAGCATGAGAACAGCAGGCCGGCAGAACACCAGGCCACTGCTGTCGCTGGCCCGTAACGCCTAGCCTGCAACGCCTCAGCCATTATAATGTCGGGCTCGGTCGGCAGACACGTAGCTAAGGCGTCCCGGTCCCCAGCAGGAAGCTCTGCACCAGGCAGCTATAAGAGCAAGTCGCTGGTACACAGGAGAGCCCAGCCACGAGCGGTATTTCCGACCAGGTCGTCATGGTAGCAGGACACCCGGCCGCCGATCATCGAGCCTTGAACCGCCGTTCTGCAAGCTGCCGTTCGAGGTTTCCGCTCGCTCTAACGCTCTGCGCGCTCTGCACGCCGCTTCCCTGTTGGTGGCACGTTGCCTTCTTCCGCAATCACAATCACCAACTTTCTTCTTGTTGCCACAACACGGTCATCATTCTAAAGTGGCCTTCTCCTCAACGTCGTAGATGGCTACTGTTCACTCCGTGCAGCTTAGGATCACAAATCTGTGCATCATTTCACGACGATCCACACTGTAGCCATGCCGGAGTGTTTAAGACATATGATTGTATTTGCCATCACTGTTACTGGAGCGGAATGTACACTTTTGTACGAAAGTTTGTTCAGTGCTGCCCTGACTGTCAACGTCGCAACTTACCACTTTTACGCACATCTGGCACTTCGCAGCCACTGCCGTGCCCAGCCAAACCCCCTGATCACGTCGGCATTGACCTCCACGGCCCGCTTCCAATGACATCGGATAGCAATCGATTGATCATACTCGTTGTACACCATGTGACACGCCATGCTGAAACTGCTGCTTTACCAAACGCTACAGCGCGGAATATAGTCACTTCCGTCCAACATCACTTCTTCCTTTGATACGGTGCGCCTCAAGAACTCCTTAGTGATACAGGTCGCACATTCCTCTCATAACTCATCGAAGCTCTGCTTTCAGAATGCCACATTATTCATCAAACAAGCACGGCATACCACCCACAAACTAACGGGCTCACAGAACGGTTAAACTGCACTCTTGGCTACTCTTGTATATGCTGCCATCTAGTGAAAGTGCTAAGAATCCCTGGATCCGGACAGGCCGCCATTGGACTCTTAACCTGGCAACGTCTAACGCTAGAACATTATCCAGTGAGGCGAGTCCAGCAGTGCTATTGGAGGAATTAGAAGGCAGTAAATGGGATATAACAGGGCTCAGTGAAGTTAGGAGGACAAAAGAAGCATATACAGTGCTAAAAAGCGGCAACGTGTTGTGCTACCGGGGCTTAGCGGAGAGACAAGAACTACGAGTCGGATTCCTGATTAATAAGAGTATGGCTGGTAACATACAGGAGTTCTATAGCATTATTGAGAGGGTGGCAGGTCTTGCTGTGAAACTTAATACGCGGTACAAAATGAAGGTCGTACCGGTCTACGGCCCTACATCCAGTCATGATGACCAGGAAGTCGAAAGCTCTTATGAAGACGTGGAATCGGCGATGGATAAAGTCAAAACAAAATACACTATACTGATGGGCGACTTCAATGCCAAGGTAGGCAAGAAGCAGGCTGGAGACAAGTCAGTGGGGGAATATGACATAGGCACCAGGAATAGCACGGGAGAGCTATTAGCAGACATTGCAAAACAGAATAATGTGCGGATAATGAATACCTTCTTCCGCAAGCGGGATAGCCGAAAGTGGACGTGGAGGAGCCCGAACGGCGAGACTAGAAATGAAATAGACCTCATACTCTGCGCTAACCTTGGCATCATACAAGATGTGGACGTGCTAAGCAAGGTGCACTGCAGTGACCATAGGATGGTAAGAACTCGAATTAGCCTAGACCTGAGGAGGGAACAGAACAAACTTCTACATAAGAAGCCGATCAATGAGTTAGCGATAAGATGGAAAATAGAGGAATTCCAGATCAAGCTACAGAACAGGTATTCGGCTTTAACTCAGGAAGAGGACCTTAGTGTTGAAACCATGAACGACCATTTTATGGGCATCATTAAGGAGTGTGCAATAGAAATCGGTGGTAACTCCGTTAGACAGGATACCAGTAAGCTATCGCAGGAGACGAAAGATCTAATCGAGAAACGCCAATGTATGAAAGCCTCTAACACTACAGCTAGAATAGAAACGGCAGAACTTTCGAAGTCAATCAACAAGCGTAAGACAGCTGACATAAGGAAGTATAATATGGATAGAATTGAACAGGCTCTCAGGAACGGAGGAAGCCTAAAAGCAGTGAAGAAGAAACTAGGAATTGGCAAGAATCAGATGTATGCGTTGAGAGACAAAGCCGGATATATCATTACTAATATGGATGATATAGTTAAAGTTGCTGAGGAGTTCTATAGAGATATATACAGTACCAGTGGCACCCCCGAAGATAATGGAAGAGAGAATAGTCTAGAGGAATTTGAAATCCCACAAGTAAAGCCGGAAGAAGTAAAGAAAGCATTGGGAGTTATGCAAAGGGGGAAGGCAGCTGGGGAGGATCACGTAACAGCAGATTTGTTGAAGGATGGTGGGCAGATTGTTCTAGAAAAACTGGCCACCCTGTATACGCAATCCCTCATGACCTTGAGTGTACCGGAATCTTGGAAGAACGCTAACATAATCCTAATCCATAAGAAAGGGGATATCAAAGACTTGAAAAATTATAGACCGATCAGCTTACTGCCTGTTGCCTACAAACTATTTACTAAGGTAATCGCAAATAGAATCAGGAACACCTTAGAACTCTGTCAAGCAAAGGGCCAGGCAGGATTCCATAAAGGCAACTCAACAATAGACCATGTTCACACTATCCATCAGGTGACAGAGAAATGTGCGGAATATAACCAACCCTTATATATAGCTTTCATTGATTACGAGAAAGCGTTTGATTCTGTCGAAACCTCAGCTGTGATGGAGGCATTACGTAATAAGGGTGTAGACGAGCCGTATGTAAAAATACTGAACGATATCTATAACGGCTCCACAGCCACCGTAGTCCTCCATAAAGAAAGCAACAAAATCCCAATAAAGAAAGGCGGCAGGCACGGAGATGCGATCTCTCCAATGGTATTCACAGCGTGTTTACAGGAGGTATTCAAAGACCTGGATTGGGAAGAATTGGGGATAAAAGTTAATGGAGAATACCTTACTAACTTGCGATTCGCTGATTATACTGCCTTGCTTAGACCAATTGCAATGCATGCTCACTGACCTGAAGAGGTAAAGCAGAAGAGTGGGTCTAAAAATTAATCTGCAGAAAACTAAAGTAATGTTTAACAGTCTCGGAAGAGAACTGCAATTTACAATAGGTAGCGAGGCACTGGAAGTGGTAAGGGAATATATCTACTTAGGGCAGGTAGTGACCGCGGATCCGGATCATGAGATGGAAATAACCAGAAGAATAAGAATGGGCTGGGGTGCGTTTGGCAGGCATTCTCAAATCATGAACAGCAGGTTGACGTTATCTCTCAAGAGAAAAGTGTATAATAGCTGTGTCTTGCCAGTACTCACCTACGGGGCAGAAACCTGGAGGCTTACGAAAAGTGTTCTACTTAAATTGAGGACGACGGAATGAGCTATGGAAAGAAGGATAGGTGTAACGTTAAGGGATAAGAAAAGAGGAGATTGGGTGAGGGAACAAACGCGAGTTAATGACATCTTAGTTGAAATCAAGAAAAAGAAATGGGCACGGGCAGGAGATGTAATGAGGAGGGAAGATAACCGATGGTCATTAAGGGTTACGGACTGGATTCCAAGAGAAGGGAAGCGTAGCAGGGGGCGGCAGAAAGTTAGGTGGGCGGATGAAATTAAGAAGTTTGCAGGAACGACATGGCCACATGACCAGAGTAGTTGGAGAAGTGTAGGAGAGGCTTTTGCCCTGCAGTGGGCGTTACCAGGCTGCTGATGATGATGATGAGTGAAAGCGGGGAGAGACTGTTTCCCGTGACTGCGCATGGTCGGCGATGTGGCAGCACGTGCTCTTCTTGAGATAGAACACGTCTCAGAGACGGTTAAACGTGTGCGTATGTGACTCCTCGTCTGGCCATCTCGCTCTTCCTTCCTTGCTACAACATGGCGTCAGAAGAACAAGTTCTACCAGCGGACATCGGCTTCTAGTCCTCCTCCGTGCGAAGGACCATGCTAACAACGATACGCCGGTGAGCTGTTCCCTATACGCACATCTCGGTACTCAAGCAATGCGACCCCTTAGCGTTCGAGGCTATGACTTCATTCGTAATTAAACCGCCGGATGCCTTCAACTTTTCGTCGCCGAACCCGTGGCCGAAGTGGAAACAATGATTTGAACGTTTCGAAACCTGTTCACGGTTGCACATGCAGCCCGAGAAGCATCAAGTAGACGCGCTGCTCTACATCATGGGTGAGCGAGCCGACGAAATCTACGCCGCTCTTGCTCTCTCTGAAGCGAACTCCAAGAAATTCGACCCAGTCATGGCACAGTTCGACTAATATTTAGCCCGCAACGCTACGTAATCTTTGAATGAGCCAGATTCAACACCAGAGTGCAACAAGACGGTGAGTCGGCCAAAGATGTCGTTACTGCGCTTCACACACTTTCGAAAGACTGCGAGTTCGGCGTTTTTCGAGAAGAGTTCATGCGCGACCGCCTCGTAGTTGGCATAAAAGTCAAGCAGCTATCCGCCAGGCTACAGCTGGACGTAAACCTCACTCTTCAGAAGGTTCTTGAATCCGTCCGCAAGATCGAGAGCGCCCGTCAGCAACAAGTCGAGTTCCGCCAGGAAGTGCCATGTGTGAACAAAGTTGCACCGGCTCCCTAATCCACTTGGCGTATTTCGAAACAGGACAAAAGCGGCAGCTATACACGTGGGGCAAACAAGCCATCTTTACCCTCTGGGAAAAACAGCATGCAGAAACCATGCCGTTGATGCTGTCAAGAGCGTCACCCTCGTACTCTGTGCCCAGCACCCTCGGAAGTCTGCAGGAATTGCTGAAAAAAGGGTCATCACACCTCCGTATGCATGTCGCAGCGCCTCGACTGTGTCGACACGTAACTAGTCAATTTAGAAGCAGGATTTCTCGGAGTAATCAAGAAGTCAGATGCTGGAACCTGGGAGGAGGCAACAGTCTTGGTTCAAGGTCAGCGAGTAGATTTCAAAATTGACACTGGCACCGACGAAACAGTCCCCCCAAAGCAAGTATTCCAGACGCTCAAGGACAGACCTTTTTTCTCAGCTCCTCCTCACCAGCTACATGGTCCAGACGGAAAGCTTCTTCCAGCCGCAGGAGTGGCACAACTCGAGCTCATCTACCGCGACCACACGGCTACTCAGGATGTCTACGTCTTAGGTGAGGTCCGCACTCCGTTGCTAGGCAAGCCAGTGATAAAAGAACTCCGGATGTTGACATTTGTAAACACCATTGCTGAGAAAGTGAATCTGAAAGAATTTCCAGCGTTGTTCCAGGGACTCGGCAAGCTGCACAAGGAACACCGAACTCAGCTGCAAGCAGGAGCGAAACCTTTCGCGCTCAGCTCTCCGAGGCACACCCCAATTCCTTTATACGAAAGGACAAAGTTGGAACATCAAAGGTTTCGGAACTTCATTCAGATTTTCCCTGAGTGCCTTTGCAAAACTCCTTGAGTGAATCTTTTATGTTAAGACGGGTTGAAACCATGTCGCCCGATGTTGTCACTCTCTAGTAAGTATGTGAAAAAATTTAAGAAAGAACGACTTGATCCAGTTTATTACTAAGGAGTAGTGTTTATTTCATTCAAAAATAGAATAGAAGGGAGAGTTAGTAAAATGCACAGCAAATAAAATTTCTTTAAATATATTGCAAATCGAGTCGGACATTCTCAAATACGACTAAAAAGGAGACGAATAACGAAGCAAATATCTTCGAATATGAGCTATTTCTAGCAACTCATAGCAAGCTCAGTGGTATGAGGCCCCAAATTTGTCACAATTGAGACTGTCTCTCAGCAGCTTGTAAGTCAACCTCAACTCTCCTGACATACTCTCAGCCCGCGCACGATGCCTCAGCGTAGTGTTCCACTGCTTTGGAGAGTTTATTTTTGTTTAACCTGCATCTCGGCACCAGCCAACACTTTGGTTTTTGAGCTCAAGCTCCTTGAAAACGGTGGCAGCACGCTTCCATTCCAGTTCATCCCTGAATGCGTAGGTCCTTTCTGTTCTCGTCCTCATTCCCCCACTCGTTTGCCCCGTGGACCATTTGAAGCATCGTTTTGGTCAGTTGTATAGTCAACGTCCGATTTTTCGAACTCCCTAGGGGCCGAGAAAATGTCCGAAAAATCGGCCAGTTGGAAAAGAATGCATGTCTTAATTTTACTACCCTTAAGGAGTCAAACCGGCACAGGCACATTCGAAAAAGCTCTGAAGGCCTGTCGGTACACGTATCTGTGATATCGGTGCTCCGACTGTGACAGGAGATACCCGGTGCACGCGTGTATAATTAATTACTGTGTCCCGTGGCAATAGCCCCTTCACAGGCTTGTTATGCTTCACCGCAATAGTTTTGCGTATGCTTCACGAAGTAACATTTCTGTAGAGGCGAAGCTGACTTTCGAGAACCGGCATTATGCAACGCAACATTTTCCCCAAGCTTCGAAGCCTATCGTGAGGACCCCAAATGCGGAGTCGGTGCCATAGCTAATAGCGGCGAATTCTTTCAGTGAAAAACACTGCATGCAACAGCAAGAAGCTTAATAGCGAACGTCGAAGCAGCTAGGCATAGCATGGCCGCAGGATCTGCCTGCGAGAGCGCCGGTTTGAGGCGGCGAGGTAATTAAACGGCCGCGGTGGTAGCTTTGATTAATGCTGTTTTGGATCGGCGGTTCCGACAAAAACTGAGGAAAATCGGACGGCGAAAGGTTGTTCCGTTCAAAATTTCAGAAGTCCTGATACATTGACTCTATGGGACTTGTGGTGCTACCGTGAAGCCGTCGAAAAGTCGGTCGTTCTCTGTACACTGGCAACTCCTCCAGCCGACGATGGGGCGTCAAAGACCATTTGTTACGATTCCTGTCTATTACTCGAGCCAGCATTACCGCGACCTTCGTTCCCTTTCAATAAAATTTGCGCTTTTTCGCTGATATAAGTACAAATTCCCTGAGTTTTTCCAAACTAATCAATATCCCTGAGTATTCCCGGTTGTCCCGGTTGGTAGACACCGTCTCTGGAGACGTAAGAAGCTGCGTGGACTTCGCCGAACCGAAAAGCCACGATCTGAGAGAATGGCATCCTATCCCTTCCGTGGACCACACTCTCGGACTTCTTCATGGAGCTAACGTGTTCTGTAAACTGGACGCTAACTGTATTTTGTCGAATTCCACTTTGTGAAGGTTCTAAAAAGGTCACCACGTTCATATCTCACCTTTTGGACGCTTCTATTTCAACCGGTTACAGTTTGGAATTGCATCTCCTTCTGAACACTTCCAGAAACAGAGGTCTTGCATTTTACAGGGCGTCAGTAGGGTTGTCTGTCACATGGACGACATCCTTATATGGGGTTCAAATGGGCATGAGCACAATGAGACACTCAGAAATGTGCTGCAGCTACTCGTCAAGGCTGGACTGAGACTGAATGAAACGAAATGCTTTTTAATGTCCAGCGCCTCACTGGACACTGGGTAGACCAAGACGGAATATGACCCGACGAAAAGATAGTTGAAAATGTCATTATGAAAATGGAGAGCCCAAGAAACAGGACCGAGCTGCAGAGAATTCTCGGAATGGCAACATACCTCGCCAGATTCTTTCCCAATCTCTTTGAAGTCCTGCAACCACTTACTCTTTTGCCGACAAAGAAGCAAGAGTTTGTTTAGGATGCTCCGCAACAGCAGGCGTTCAACATATGTAAGTCGGTGCTCTCGTCTCGCCCTGTCCTTGGAGTTTACGATCCATCGAGAGAAACGGTCGTCACTGTAGATGCATCGTCCTTCGGACTTGGTGCATTAATCCGACAGAAGCAAACGAATGGCAAGTTTTCTGTCATCGCTTATGCTTCACAATAAATCTCAGAGACCGAGAAGTGTTATGCTCAAATCCAGAAGAGCTTTAGTCTGGGCATGTGACCAGTTCGGCGATTATCTTGTCGGCAAGCTGTTCAAGCTGGAGGCGGACCATAAGCCGTTGGTTCCCAACTTCACCTCGAAGAGCCTTGACGACCTGACATCCAGATTACAGAGGCTAAAGATGAGAATGATGCGATACCAGTACGAGATTGCATACGTTCCAGGCAAAGACCTTCTAACCGCAGACACTCCTTCCAGAACGCCTCTCCAAAAATAGAAGACACAGAGCTCGAAGAAAACGTGGAAGCTTTCGTATGCTCTTTGAAAACCTTGTCCAATAAAGGAGCACTGCCATCAATAGTTAAAAGCATCCCAACAAACAGACCCTGTTTGTGCACAGCGCCGGTGGACCAAGAAAAAAGAGTGGCCCTCCATGCGCGATTTACCAGCGGCCCTAAAACCCTTCTACGAGCATCGGCTCCAGCTCACTCTGGAGAATGATTTACTCCTCTACGCTGCTCGAGTTGTCGTCCTTTCCTCTTGCCAAAACGAAGTCCTACGGCCCTTACATGAAGGACACTTTGGCATGACACTTGCTTGAGCCAGATATTGTCTGGTGGCCCACTATAGGAGCTCATGTCACGTCCCTGGTGAAGCAATGTCGGCAATGCGTCGAAACAACAAGAGGAAAATGCCACTAAGAAGTTCCGAATTTGCAGAAAGATTCTGGCAACGTATTGCAATGGACTTGTTTCACTATAAGAGCCAGTGGTGGTTGATAGCAACGGATTATTATTCAAGATACCCTGAACTGGCTCGGCTCGAGAAGCTTACGTCCGCAGCTGTAGTCAACCACTGCAAATTATTTTTTGCCCGCCACAGGATTCCTGAGGAAGAGGTATCCGACAACGGCCCGCAGTTTTCGTCGACTGAATTTTCACTCTTCGCTCAGGACTACGCCTTCAAGCGTACTACTTCTAGCCCTCGCTATCCACAGAGCAATGTACTTGCTGAGACTGCGGTAAAAATCATCAAGACTTCCATGACAAAGACGAAAGACCCTTACTTGACGCTTCTAGCTTACAGGTTAACTCCTTTGAAGAATGGGTATAGCCCTGCGGAACTACTGATGGGTCGTCGGCTAGGAACCAAGCTTCCCCTTAGTTCCACCAAGCTGACACCCCAACTGCCGGATCGAGAGAGCCTTCGGAAGCTTGAGTAACAGTAATGGAAGCGTCAAAGGAAAGACTTCGACAGAGGTCGTGGAGTCTGCGACCTGCCGGGTCAATTCTACGGAAAGGACGTCTGGTTCACAGAACTCAAGTGCAAAGCGACAGTACAAGCCCCAGCCGATGAGCCTCGGTCCTACTTGGTTAACACCGACACTGGTACTGTACGCAGGAACAGAACCCACCTAGTTCGCCATTCCCGTGCTAAAACCAACGCAGAAGGTTGTTCTATCAGTGACGGTGTAGCAGACGTCCGTTCATGTTGCGAAGACACTTCCCACATGCATACTAGAAGTGGGAGGTGCGTGAAGCCACCTGCTGCAGCGAACTTCGCTGGCTCTGTTGGGGAGATGTTGTATATGCTGCCATCTAGTGATAGCGGGAAGACATAGTTCCCCGTGACTGCACGTGGTCGGCGATCTGGTAGCGCGTGCTCTTCTTGAGATAGAACACGTCTGACAGACGATTAAACGTGTGCGTATGTGACTCCTCGTCTGGCCGTCTCGCTCTTCCTTCCTGGCTACGACAGCGACATGCTTGCCATGTGCAAGGCCCCTGATTACAGTAACTGGGGCCACATTCTTCCTTTTCCAACGTTCGCATACAACACTACGATACAAGCTACTAAGAAATTTTCACCTTTTTTCCTCCAGTATGAACGCGACCCCTCCGCATACCATCGACACTCTCCTTCCATACCGTCCTGACACTTCCGAGCGCCCACCTGAGCACGAAGCAGCCTGTCAAGCCGAAGAGTGCCACCCGCTCGCGCGCACCTTTACATCACAAGAACAACAGCTCTAGAAGAAAAGCCACGCCACTCACTTCTGAATTCCACCAGTGTCCCAGGGTCTCTTGTATGGCTGGCTGTTCCTTGCCAAACTCCTGGGCTTTCCTCGAAACTTGTCCCAAAGTATAAAGGGCCTTACCGCATCTTGGAGCAAATGTACTCAGTGAATTTTTTCGAGTCACTTTCGCCACGTGACGAGATGCGCCGGCATGGACATGACCTCATCCACGTGGTGCATCTTAAGTTCTGCCAGAGCCATCTGCCTCCAGACTCTTATGTTGCCAAGATGACTCTTTTTTCTGCGGGAGCAATTGTGAAGAAGACGAGCCTCTGTCCAGGAGCATCGCCAACGCTCGGCTCACTCTGCTCACACTGCTGCCTTTTGAGACGGTGCCTCAAGCTGCTCATCGCTCCTACTTGTAACGTCCTTGAAGGAACACAATTACAATCAACTTCTTATAAAAAAAATTAAAGCCAGTCCCACGCTTGTGAAATCTGAGGTAACAGCGGAGCTGTGATTCTCCTGTGTTCCCCTTGCGATTTTCATTTGTGCATCTGTTCTTTTGTTGTGATTACCAGTTTTTTTCTGCTCCTTTAATTATCTGTTCTTTTCGTGTGATCGTCTATTCTTTTGTCATGATTATCTATTCTGTTATTGAGTAATTAGCGGCATCGCGCTTCCGCTGCTTTCTTCCGGAAGTTTGGAATTTGCTGCTCTGCGCTGGCGTTGAGCCTCCGCTTCTTTCTTCTGATTCTCGGGGTTCGTTTGTCTCCACTGGTGCTTCGCTGCTGTTCCCTTATCGCGAAAGGAGGGATTATTCACTCTTCGATGACGCTGGCGTTCCTGGACAAGTGCGCACCGACGTTCTAGCCGTTCGGTGTCCGCTGTTTCCAGAGCGGATATGGGCTGGAGTTCAACGGCGAGTGCACTGGGGCCTCCTAACCGTTTGGTGTGCAAGGCGCGCGTGGTGCGAAAGCGTCCCTTGCGATGTGTGCCGAGCTGCTTCCGAGGAGTCATGCGTCTGCGTAGTGCTCCCAAGCGAGATAGAGGACGATGCCATCGAGGCGTCAGCCTCATGATCCCGTCGGCCTTCATGGCGCGTCGCGGCCCGGCTGTCCGTGCTGATCACGACGTTTGGCTCGCGTAGATCGTTTCTCCCTCCAAGACACCGAGCTCTTTCGTCCGTTCCGCGTGCTCAGGCGCACGTTTCGTTGCCGCGCCGAACGCTGCGTTGCTCGGCGCTCACCGCGTCATTGGTGTGGGTGCAAAGTCCGATGAAGGGTGCCTCATAAGTGATCGCTGCGCTGTAGCGCATTGTCTTACACCCCTTGGCGCGTCGACGGGAACGCTATCGCGTTCCACTCTTGAAGGCGAGGCTTAAGCGTCCTCCAATTTTTAATAGCAGGGATAGAAATACTTACGTGCTGCAAGCCCACGATTTCAGGAGGCGGGCGTCGCTACCAACATAACACTCTTTCCACTGTCCTCTCTAGCCTCCGCAAGCGCAATTCCTTACCTGCATTCTCCCATACAGGAGCTCGAGGATCGCGTGAAACGTATGTCAGAGGCGCTCGTTTCCTTTTTTTCCCTCCTTTTTCTAGCTGTGCACTGCACTTCCGCTGATGGCGTCATGCACAAGCTATTGCGTGTGCCTCATTTCGCACAGTGCACTATTTTGCACGCTGTGCCCGAGAACACCTGACTAGCGGTATAAGTCAGTGCTATGCAAACACTAACGCAGACACAAGAGGATCACAGAGCATGATCGCGCGCTGGGACACCGTAGAAAATGACATAGTTTTGTTATCTGCATGTGCGAGTGAATGACGTGCGAACAAGGAAATGAAAGTGAAGTACAGTTAAACCTTTATATAACGAAGTAGGTAAAGTCAGCAATTTGCTTCATTCCATCGAAATTTCGTTGTACTGAAATTTGACCTGAAATGCGACAAATAAGTGCAGGCACCGATTGATTGTTCTTACATGGAAAGGAGCCGCAGAATTTTTTAGTTATCGGGCAATCCAAAAAAGCTAATTTGAAGGGAAAAATAATTCATTTTGATGAATTTGGGAGTCGGCAACAAGTGATACGGTTTCATACCACATCGACAATATTGTCGTATCACTGACAACAACGTCGTAGAAGTCGGTTAGCGAACAAAGGGGGCGCATTCTAGCGGAGCATGCGTAGATTGTAATCAGACCAGGCTGAGAGTTGGGCAGGAACTCTTTCCAATAAACACAGTAGGTGTATATATCGAGCTTTGTGACGTCACGCTACGTGATCGCATGAGCAGTAAAAATGCACTGCACCATCCACTTAAAAAAGCCAAAACATTGTCTGAGAGATCAGAGACTAGACCCAGCGATCCGTGACACCACAAGTATCTTCACATAGGCAGCCCGAATTAAGAGAAGCCAGCCGCGCTTTCGCATGCACTACTCCCCCCCCCCCCCCGTGGCTGATAGCATCACCCACACTGGGACGATGTTGTCATGAAAAGCGCTCGCAGTGGAGAGCAAATGCTTAATCTGCCTCTCGCTTCAATGGGTCGACAAAACTCGAGATTACGCAACCTTTAATACTAAACCCGTGGCAAGACAGCTTACATGATGCCACACCGTCTCGGCGCGCCACCTCTTTCCAGATTACCTCTAAAGTAGCGTGCGCGGCTGCATATTGTCGCGATACAACGCGGACAGAACACAGGGAGACGTTCTTCACGAACAACAGGACAATCTGTTCAAAAACAAACCGAGCAGAGACACGTCTTCTTTGTCATCAACCAATCTCACTCTGACCCACTAGGCGGAGTCCGTTAGTGCTCGTCCATCGTCGTCGTCGTCGTCTGCATAGAATACACGCGTCATTTGTCCCTCCCTACGAGAGCATCGTCCCGATGCTAGACAAGAAATGTCACTTGCGGAATGTAAAGGCCGCTAGCATAGTCATTCGCTCACGTACGGGTTCATGCGCACAACATGCACAAGTTCAGGACGGTGTGTGCGGCGCCGCGTACAGTTGGGATTATCGGGAACGACCTCGTAGGTGACATCAATGAGGCGCTGCAATACCCGATATGGTCCGAAGTATCGCCTTAACAGTTTCTCGGAGAGGCCTCGTTTCCGTATCGGTGTCCAAACCCACACTCTGTCGCCGACTTCATAGGTAACTATTCTACGGCGAGGATCGTAGCGGCCTGCGTCGTAGTCTTGCTCCTGGCAGATCCGCAAGCGCGCGAGCTGCCGAGCTTCTTCTGCGCGTTGCGTAAATACATCGGCTTCCGTATCAGTGTCGTCAAAGTCGTGTGGGAGCACCCCATCCAGCATCGTTCGTACATCCCGTCCGTGAACAAGTGTGAACGGAGTCGTGCGCGTCGTCTCTTGTTTCGCCGTGTTATATGCAAAGGTGATGTAAGGTAGGATGTCGTCCCAATTTTTATGATCAACATCCACATACATGGAGAGCATGACTTCAATTGTTTTGTTTAAGCGCTCTGTTAACCCATTGGTTTGTGGATGGTAGGCGGTGGACTTTCGATGGGCCGTTCCACTTAGTAGCAAGACGTGATCTAAATGTGCAGCCGTAAATGCGGTTCCTCGGTCGGTTATTACGACGGTTGGCGCACCGTGTCGCAACACCACATGCTCAATGAAAAAGCGCGCTACCTTGGCTGCTGTGCTGCTCCAGATTGCCTTTGTTTCAGCGTAACGTGTGAGATAGTCGGTTGCGACGATAACAAAGCGATTGCCTGCAGTAGAAGTAGGAAGTGGGCCCAAACTATCCATTCCGATTTGATCAAATGGTCTTCGAGGGACCTGGACGGGTTGTAGGAGGCCGGCTGGTTTCGTCGGAGGCGACTTGCGCCTCTGGCAGTCGAGACAAGTGCGAACGTGATGTTTCACTGCGGTGGTAAGTCTCGGCCAGTAGTACCTTTGCTGCACTCTGGCCAATGTTCGCGTGTAGCCTAAATGACCAGAAGTCACCTCGTTGTGGCAAGCATGAAGTATTTCCGTACGAAGAGCTGCAGGAATGACAAGCAGATAGGGGACCCGGTCGAAGAAAAATTTTTTTTGTAAAGGACCTTGGCCCGTAAACAAAACGACAGCAGTCCTCTTGTGAAAACTCTAGGTGGTTTCGCAGATCTTCCCTCCAAGTAATCGATTAGTTCAAGCAACTCAGGGTCGTCCCGTTGTTGTTGCGCGATGGCGGGTGTATCCAAAACACAAAGAAATGCTGAGTCTTCTTCTTCGGGCGGAGCAGGTGACTCTATCGGCAATCGAGACAAGCAGTCAGCATCTGTATGTCGTTTCCCCGACTTGTACGCGACAGTCATGTCAAACTCTTGCAGCCTTAGGCTCCAACGCACCAGTCGTCCAGAAGAATCTTTAAGGTTTGTCAACCAACATAGTGAATGGTGGTCGCTGATAACAGTGAGGTGGCGGCCATACAAATATGGGCGAAATTTCATAACCGCCCATACCACAGCGAGGCATTCTTTCTTAGTTGTGGAGTAATTAGCCTCTGTACGTGAGAGTGTTCTACTTGCATAGGCAAGCACTCTTCTTGTGCTCTTGCCACTGCACAAGAACAGCTCCCAAGCCAACATTGCTGGCATCAGTGTGAATCAATGTAGGAGCACTCTCATCAAAGTGAGCAAGCACTGCAGGTGTCTGGAGACGTTGCCGCAAGTCGTTGAATGCACCTTGCTCTGCGTCGCCCCATACAAAAGCAACGTCGTCTCTCGTCAGGCGAGTTAACGGCGACGCAATGCGCGCAAAGTCTGCAATAAACCGCCGGTAATAGGCACAGAGGCCGAGGAAGCGCCTGACAGCCTTTTTATCGGATGGTACGGGAAACTGTGCTACGGCTGCAATTTTTTCAGGATCCGGCCGGACACCTGCGTGACTGACGATGTGACCGAGAAGCTGCAGTTCCTCGAAGCCAAAGTGGCACTTCTGCGGCTTCAGGGTGAGGCCGGCGGATCGTATGGACTGCACAACCGATTCAAGCCATTCGGGGTGTTCTTCAAACGTTGCGGAGAACACGATGACGTCGTCGAGATACACTAAGCAGGTTTTCCACTTCAGACCCGAAAGTACAGTATCCATGAGGCGTTGGAACGTAGCAGGGGCAGAACACAAACCGAAAGGCAAGACTTTAAATTCGTATAGGCCATCTGGCGTCACGAAAGCAGTTTTTTCATGGTCTCTCGCGTCTACTTCGATTTGCCAATATCCGCTTTTTAAGTCCATTGAAGAGAAGTAACGCGCCTGTCGAAGCCTGTCGAGTGAATCATCTATACGGGGAAGCGGGTATACGTCTTTCTTTGTCACCTTATTTAGCTTTCGGTAGTCCACACAGAAGCGCAAGCTGCCGCCTTTTTCTTGACTAGAACTACAGGAGATGCCCAGGGACTCGTTGATGGTTGGATCACGTCATCTTCAAGCATTTGTGTCACTTGTTGTTGAATGGCTTCACGTTCTCTAGGTGCCACACGATATGGATTTTGGTGAATTGGTCTTACCGTATCCTCTGTAATTATTCGGTGCTTTGTCAGAGGCGTGCGACCGA
Organism: Dermacentor variabilis; assembly: GCF_050947875.1. NCBI lineage: Eukaryota > Metazoa > Arthropoda > Arachnida > Ixodida > Ixodidae > Dermacentor > Dermacentor variabilis. The sequence continues at coordinate 14,311,859 of NC_134573.1, read as the reverse complement.
CGCTGGACGTCGACGCAAAACACTCGTTGAACTTGGCCAATAGTGTAAGAAGCCGCTCTCGTTGGTGCTGCGACAAAGCAGTGCTAACGTCAAGTAGAGGTGCTGGGTCTCGCGTAGGCGCTTCTTCGAGTAGTGAACAGCAGCCACGAATATCTGCAACGCCGTCAAAATAAGCCACAGCCGTGCCCTTGGGGAGGTGCCGTCGCTCTGTGCTAAAATTTGTTAGCAATAGGTTTGTGCGCCCGTCGGTGACATTCACGATTCCTCCTGCGACCGAGATACCGTGAGTGAACAACAACGAGGTTATTTGGTCGGCAACTCCTTCGCAACGAAACGGTATGTCGCATGCTACTGAAACAAGGACACACGATCGAGGGGGGATGACGATCGACGTCGTCTTCTGTTAGACGAAAGCAGTTGTGTTGCGGCGATAAGCAATGGACAAAACCGGAGCTCTTATAAAACGTCACCATGCGGTCCGGAATGTTAATTACGGCGCCATATTCTTTTAGGAAGTCTATTCCAATAATCAAATCTTTGCAGCATACAGGAAGGACGATGAAAGCGGCCACGTAAGAAGAGTCCCCGATGTTAACTCTAGTAGTACATCTTCCAGTAGGCATCAGTAATTGGCCGCCTGCGGTCGTTATGTGAGGTCCCGTCCATGGCGTCTTTACTTTCTTCAGGCGGAGGACGAGTTCCTGACTCATTATAGAGAAGTCGGCACCAGTGTCGACTAACGCTGTCACCGGTCGCCCATCCACGAAAACATCAATGTCGGCGCTCACAATTTCTTCAGTGTTTATCGGCTTCACGTCGTTCTGCAGCGAGAATGTTGGGGGCTCTTTGGTGTCTTGCGGCGGGCCTGCAGCCTTGCCCCCAGAGGTCGCCGCCGTCAGCTTCCCCGACGGGGGCTGGGGGATCTTCGTCCTCGGAGCTCCGCAAAAGTACGTCCAGTAGATGAAGCCATCTGACGTGGAGGAGATGGAGAGCGCGATCGACGGCCGAAATGGGACCATCATTGGGCATGGATTCGTCACTCGGGTGCGCTATTGGGGGTCCCTGAAAAGCAGCGTCGTCGCGGCGTAGCATGGCGTCGTCATTTGCCCGTCGACCACAGTACCACGGACGAAGAGGTCGAAATGATGTGTCACGATGCCAGCAATGACGCGAAATATGGTCGGCGCCTCCGCAGTCAAAACAAAGTGGGCGCCTATCGACAGTGCGCCATACGTCAATTCTCCGAAGTTGCGGCCGTCCCGTAGCGTCGTTTTGCGGCGGTGACTAAGACGCGGCGAACGACGGCTGGCGGTATGACTGAAGCGGCATAACGGCTGCGCGCCTCGAAGCCTCCTCTTGCGGCGACGACCAAGGAACGGCTGTCGGAGGCTGTTGGTACGGTGATGTGGTTGCAACCGGTGGTGGACATCGGACAGCGGCGGCGTAAGTCAGGGGTCGTTGGTGGTCTTGATGATCGGTTACCGGGAACGCCTGCCGGATTTCATCACGCACCACTTCGGCGATTGACGCGACGGGTCTATGTAGTGTCGGTGCCAGTATCTTTTGAATTTCCTCTCTGATGAGCTCTCTGACCAACTCACGCAAGGAGTTCTGATACTCGGTAGTCACTGCGGTGGCATTGATTGTAGTGCTGGTGGACAGTCGATCGTATTGCCTGCATCTTTGATGAAGGGCCCGCTCAATAGCTGTAGCCTTTTTGATAAACTCAGTAACAGTGACTGGCGGATTGCGCACAAGCCCTGCGAACAACTGCTCTTTTACACCTCGCATGAGGTAGCGCAACTTCCTATCTTCGGTCATGTTCGGGTCGGCTCTACGAAAGAGGCGGGCCATGTCCTCGGCGAACATTGTGACCGACTCATTAGGTTGTTGCACACGTAGCTCCATCATTTGCTGGGCGCGGTCGCATCGGTCGGCACTCGCAAAAATATCGGTGATCTTCTGCCGAAAGTCGTGCCAGCTCGTGAGGCTACCTTCGCGGTTCTCGAACCAAGTACGGCCACTGTCGTCAAGGACGAAATAGAGGTGGGAGAGCTTTTGCTGCTCAGTCCACTGATTAATCTGTGCGACGCGTTCATACTTGTCCAGCCAGTCTTCAATGTCTTCGAAGACAGCTCCACGATAGCGATCGGGAACCAGCGGATGCAGAACGGTTACCTGTTGTGGACTGGGAAGCCGACTGCTTCGGGGTGCTTGTGTTGGCACTGGTTTCGGTCATTGCGAGATGTGCGCAGCTCCTGGAGAGAGGTGGTTGAATAGCGGAGAACTCCGGGGCAAGGCCTAGTAGTCGACGACTAAAGCGATGCACGGGTGTCGTAACTGGCGACAGTGCGTCCGGGCTAAATGAATGACTCCCAGAAGGACTCCGACGCATCAGCCGCGGTCAGTACCCCGCACCTCCACCAGTGTCGCGATACAACGCGGACAGAACACAGGGAGACGTTCTTCACGAACAACAGGACAATCTGTTCAAAAACAAACCGAGCAGAGACGCGTCTTCTTCGTCATCAACCAATCTCACTCTGACCCACTAGGCGGAGTCCGTTAGTGCTCCCATCGTCGTCATCGTCTGCATAGAATACACGCGTCAATATGCGCTCAGCCACACTTACAGCCATGTGCAGCCACATACGAGATGCGCCCCAGAAATTGCGACGCACGCAAACCGCCTATCCCACCTCACCCATTCATTATGAAGGTGTGGGGTCAATTATGATATGCAGGATCTGATACTCTTCAGTCACTATTGATTAGAAATCGCGTTTGCTATCACCGCGGTAGCCGTAATTCGCTTCCGTCGCCAGTGGAAACAATTAAAGAGTAACTAAATGAGCAATTACGTTAAAAATATTACAAAGTAATAAAGCCATGCTGCCAGTAATCAAAAGTTACTTTGAAAAGTTCAAAACCCTCGTATTCTTACATAGTGTCACAAAGGGTCATCGCAAATACGTAGAAAGCGAAAGTGGAGAAAGAGGAGGACGACATTACTCCGACGATTTTGACGGTCATTTGTGCGTTGGTGATCATTAAAGCAGGCCCTTAACCTTCTCCGGAGACTGTAACAGATTGGTGGAAGGTGCGAGGTAAGACTAGAGTATACTAGAATGGGGGAGTTGGTCCAACGGAGGCCGCGGCAAGCGGTGAGAGTAAAGCAATTTGTAGCGGCGCTGCCGTCGCTTTTTTCTGAAATGCCGGCCAATCCGCTCCCTCGGCGGCCCCGCCGCCTGGAGGAACCGCGCATACTGGTCGCGGTTACGGCGGCGCCCCGCTGTCGTCTGCTTGACGCGCCGTCATCTGCTCAACACACCGTCGTGCTTGCTTTCTTTTTTGCCATTTTGTGTACCTAGTATTTACAAAATTAAAGAGTACAATAAAATTACTGCTTTGTCATGAATTCAGGCTCCTCGCTTCCGTCGAACGATGCCATCTGCATGATGTATACGCGCGCAGATGGCCCTCGCATATGTCTGTAGTTTGTCTGGTAACTCTGCGACTTGGCAAAGTGTTCGAAGGATGAGAGGATGGGCACACCTCGGTGAAAGAACTACTGTTGTGTAGTGGGTCGCAAAGCCGTATACAGCAGATTGAAAGGTCGGGCCAAGTTCTCGCTCTTCGGAGTCCCTAAAGTTGAAGAAAGGCGGCTAGTGTGGGAGCTCAATCTTCACCGCACCGATCCACCTTTTACAAGCCGTCGACTCGATTTGTGAGCTGCACTTCGATGCAAAGTACATATTGCGGCATTATGTGCATATCATTGAAGGTCAGGAAGTATCCACATAGCGTGAAAGCCTGCGCTTCGGTCCGATGGGGTACCTGCAATCGTTTACCGTATCTTCCGGAGTATCTCCAAGAGCAGCTCACACGCAAGCAGCCCACGCAAAAGAGAATGGACTCACATGCAGCAGACGAAGGCCGGTCATCAAAAAGAATGCATCCGCTCTCAGTTGAACCACCACTGATATTGGAGGCATGTGACAATGGAAACCTACGCGAGCTTGAAGACATAGACAGCCGATAACATGGTTGCTAATTCCAACAAGTACAAACAATGTGTTTTGCTTTATTCAACCAGGAGACCTGGAAAACTACGTCTCAGGCATATGACGCATAAAAATAGGGGAAAGAACGGCTATTCCGCAAATATTTTTAAAACACACGATTAACCTACAAAAGAAATGTGCTGCACGTAAAGAATAATGTGGCCTACATTGTCCCTAAATGTCAAATTGCTGATGTTATTAAGGCATTGGAGAAATCTTGTTAGCATTCAATATACAGCCTTGAGAAAGGCAGACAACCAGGGTTTACCCATTTTTCTTTTTAACAGCTAATTAAGTCACACGGTTAATTTATTCCTGTACCTCGTCCCGGCCATTCCTGTGCATGAGCCCATTTCTTCACAATATGAGCTGCGAATTTCGTTCCCTCACGACGCAGTGAAAACATGCACATAAGGTTTAAAAAGGAAAGCAACAAACGCGATCCATCTGACTGCGGTCATGCTTGAACGCAACTGCAGCGCTGCGTTCGAGCGTGGTCGTGCTCGCGTTCGCCACGCTCTGACGTTCCCGGCCAGCGCCTCAGGCGCGCGCGACCGTGGCATTTAGAAAAAAAGGCGACGGTGGCGACATCTGGATTTCCAATAAAAAAAATGCCTCAGCGCGGTGCCGTCGTTGGGCCCACTCTCCCAATCTAGTACACTCTAATAAGACGAAGACAAACCCAACGACAGAAGCTCTACTCCCTGGACTTCGCCGCAGCAGTGGGGGCCACTCCTACGGACTCCTTGCCATACTATCGAGTGCCGCAGAACTTCAGCGGGACCTCAGGAGAAAATGTCGATGAGTGGCTCAAGAACTACAAGCGGGTGAGTAGAAGCAATGGCTGGGACTTGGCAGCGCAGTTCAGTCATGTTGTGTTTTCGTTAACTAACACCGCTCTCATGTATGAAAACCACGAGGTCATGTTCATAACTTGCGATCGTTTTGTTGAGGAAGTGCAGAAGTGCTTCGACGATTCTATAGCGAAGCAAAAGTGAGCGGAGCAGACATTGGCTCAGAGGGCACAGCTTCAAGGAGAGACATGTACATCATATATGGAAGAAATTTTGAAGTTGTGCAAGATAGTGAATCCCAGGATGCCTGACGAGGACAAGGTTGGACACGTTCTTAAGGGGATAGCCGAAGATGCCTACAATTTCCTGATTGGCAAAGAGAACTTGAAGTCCGTGTCCGAAGCAATGCAGCACTGTCGCACACTTGAAATGATGAAGCTGCGATGGATAGCTCCGAAATTTGGCCGTCTGTCGAACGTCCCAACGGCCGGTGTCGATACAATGCCGCCTACTGACCTCTCGTCTACAATACAGCAGACTGAAAGAGAAGAATTGCTTCGATGTCAGCAAATCTCTCATTGCCCCGGTGGCTTTCAGGATGGCTATGTAACAGAAAAAGAACGCACGCACATGCCGGCCGCTCAGGCCCCATGGCAGCTATCAGTTAACGCAGGAGATGTCGATGAATACCAAGGAACACTGCGATCTGAGTACTCATATCGACCACCCTCCAGTTATGAACGGTGGTTTCGTTCGTCGAATTTCTTTAAACGAACGTCGGCTGGCTATATGGGCGGTAGCCCCCACGAAGAGCGATACCATTCAATTTCATACTAGCATTCAATTCCTTCTGAGAGGCCTGGCTACTCCTAGCTGCCGCAGGTGTCTCGACCCGTTCCGGTGAGCTACAGCTGAGGTGTCCCGTGTCACACCTCGCGCTTTTGCAAGTATCGCCCTTCATACAAGTGATAGCCCTTCAACATATCTTCCCAGCCTTTCGACCGCCCGTTCTCTATTCCATGGCCACCAAACACACCTCCCGGTTTACGCTACCCCTCGCCAGCCGCTGGTAGAAGCTTAACGGCTCCACGAGCACCTCGTGCTCCACGAGTTCCATCGCCATGGTGACGCATGCAGTCGCCGCCGCCGGAAAACTTGTCAGTGCGGCCAGTGAGGGGGAGGCCGCAAGATACCCCGCACTATAGACAGTATACCCCCGTCAATGCTCCTGCTCAAAAACAAAGTTCATGTACTTGTTGACGACGTACCTACCACGGCACTTGTGGACACAGGCGCGACAATATCTGTGACGAGTGTCAAATTTAAAAGGCTTCTTGGACTGAAAGTGATGTGTTCTTTAGGCCATGGTGCGACATTCCGCGGTGTGAGCGGTGATGCATTATGTACTGTGGAAGTCTGTACTGCAGATGTGTCCTTGTGAGGCAAAGTGTTTACCACATAATTTGCGGTTATTACACAATCCACACATGACATTATTTTGGGAATCGATCTTCTGCGGGAGTGTAGAGCAACTGTTGAATGTAGAAGACAGACACCTATCCCCAGCCCCGTATTGATGACACCATAGACTGTCTGCATTCCGCGCCCTACTTTTCTTCCGTGGATCTGAGAGTAGGTTATTGGCAAATTCTGATGCACACAGCTGACGAAGAAAAGATCGCATTTGTTACGCCCGACGGGTTGTACGAATTCAACGTCATGCTATGCGAACTAAGCAATATGCCGGCGACATTCGAAAGATTCATGGATACTATTCTACGCGGTTTCAAATGGCAGATTTTTATGTGCTACCTTGATGATCTCGTAATCTTCGGACGCACATTGCAGGAGCACAACACTCGTCTCGCTATTGTACTCGACTGTATCGAACACTAGAGCTGAATTCCAAAAAATGCCATCTTGGCGAGCGCCCAACTGTGGTGTTAGGACATCTCATTGATAAGGGTGGCATTAGACCCAACCTACAAAAGACGGCAGTCGTTGAATCATTCGAGCAACCTAAATCTGTCAAACAGCTTCGTAGCTTCGTAGGGCTCTGCTCATATTTCCAGCGGTTCATGCCTAGTTTCAGTTTTCGCTCACTTTTTGACAAATTTTCTGCATAAGAACGCTCCGTTTTAGTGGACCCCTGAATGTGAAGCTGCTTTTTGCCAGCTGAAGTTTTAACTTCACAGCCAATACTCCGGCACTTCGATCCTTTGTCACCAACAGGGATTCACACAGACGCAAGTGGTGTCGGCAACGGTGCCGTCCTCGTTCGACGCTCTAGGAACAAGGAACATGTCATCGCGTACGCAAGCTGTTCTATGGGCAAGCCTGAATGGAGCTACACTGTGACGGAACAAGAATGCCTAGCAGTAGCACTTGCCATGCAGCGGTTTCACTCGTACATCTATGGTCGCCTGTTCACCATCGTCACAGATCCCCATTCTCTGTGCTGGCTGGTCAATTTTCGTGACCCGTCCGGTTGCCTCGCGTGATGGGCCCTTCATCTACACGAATATGTGTTCACAATTTCGTACAAGAGTGGCCATCAATACGCTGACGCGGATTGCCTTTCTAGCATGCCACTACGTACGACGAATTGTGAAGCCGACAAATTCCATCACCTTATCGCTTCCCTTTCGCCTGACTTTCCCGATACCTTGACATTCACCACAGAGCAGCACAAAGACCCAAGCTTGAATGCTCTTTTCTCTGTCACACAAGGGCCTATAACCGCAGGTTGATTTTGTGTCCGAGATCGTCTCCTTTACAAGAGCAACTTCCACACGACGGGCACCCGCTTTATACTGTTGGTTCCGGAATCTCTTTAAAGACCTGTTCTGTGAGTTGCGCACAATGACCCGACCTCAGGTCACTTAAGGACTACGCAAGCACTTAGTCGCAACAAAGATTCTACTGGCCTCAAGTGCGCGAAACAATTGACACCTTTGTGGCCAGTTCTACAACGTGCCAGAGCCACACGCGACCTACCTGAGCTCCAGTCGGTCACCTGCAGCCAGTAAAGCCCCCCAGTTCCCCTTTTGAAAAAGTCCGCATAGACCTGATCCGACCGTTGCTGCGTTCAAGAGGCAACTGATGGATCATTGTGTGTGCTGACAACCTGACGCGGTATTGTGAGACGTCAGCTCTATCCTCCGCCACTGCAACCCAGGTTTCCCAGTTTTTGCTGCATTCAACCATACTCTGACACGGCCTGCCTTGTGTGATAATAAGGGACTGCGGTCACCAATTTATTGCCGATATTGTAGAAGAATTATTGCGTTCGTGTGCCACCACGTTCCGACACTCAACAGCTTATCATCCACAAACTAATGATCTCACCGAGTGCACAAACCAAGCATTGATAAACACGCTATCAATGTGCTTCGCTTCGGACCACAAGAACTGGGATGATATATTACCATTCGTGATCTACGCTTTCAACTCTACAAAACACAAAACGACTGGTTTCAGCCCTTTCTTCCTTCTTTATGCGCACCCACCTTGCTGTACACTGGACACTGTCTTTTCTTTTGTCATCCATGACGATTTGTGTATGGCGGAGACTGTGTCGTGCAGGAGAGCCTCATCGACTTGCTCGCTTACGTACAATGGCCGCGCAAGGCCGCTCTAAAACACGCTGCGACAGTCACTACCAACGTGCTATGTTCCTGGCGACCTCGTGTGGCTGTGGACTCCAAATACGCAGACGTGGCTTGAGCCAAAAGCTGCTTCCCGACTATGTGGCGCCGTTCGTTATTCTTGATCGTCTAAGCGAGGTGAACAACACGATTGCACGTCTCACTTCCAATGGCCGCTGCTCACGCAAGACTGAGGTGACGCATGTTGCCCGCCTCAAGCCGTTCACATGCAGGAAGCAGGAGGAACTCGCCCGGAGGGCTTCGTCTGGGAGAGGAGGAATGTTACAAAGGGTCACAGCAAGTACAACACGTAAAAAATAAGAGTGGAGAAAGAGGAGGACGATGTTGCTCCTACAATTTCGACGGTTATTTTTGCATTGATGATCATTAAAGCAGCCCCTTAACCCTCTCCGGAGACCGTAGCAATAGCATAGCATAACACATATCAAATGAAATGCCATTTAAAGGGTTATTCAATTATTATAACCCGGAAATAGCGAGATTTAGTCTATAGTGATCAGAAATCACTGTTTAATATGGCAGTTCTAGCATTTAGGCACCTACGTTTTCAGTGGTATCAACCAGTTTCAATAAATAAGCCCTTAACCAGGTCTGGCCATATTGAGCTGACAAGCGCGGTGCATACAATGCACACTAACAAACGTGTCTCCAAAGTATTACATCGCTACGTGCCGCGAAGAGAGCTAAAATTTCAAACCGAACGCTATTTGCCCTTCTCCTAGCGGGTGCCATACTCCAAGCCGGACAGTTGCAAACACATAAGTGTGCCTACGTACATGTGTTTGCGCTGCAGCGTTAGTCATAGTGACACGTGACTTCGCAAATTATTCAAGGCAACATCTGTTATTTGTGCATCTCTTATTTGTGTAATTTGTGTAAGTTTAGAGAAATAATGACACACAAACCGAATGTCTGTGTGTTTTTGTTTTACTTTGCACCACAGCAGAGAGGTGTATTTCCGTTTCTTCTGCTTGTTCCGATGTCATGCAGTCGCACGCACAGACGCCAAAACTTTGTCATTTTCTACCGCATTCAAAAGTGCGATCATGCTCAGTGATACGCATGTGTATGCCTCAGTATTCGTGTAGCACTGACATCATCGTCATCATCGTCATCATCATCATCGTCATCAACCTGGTTACGCCCACTGCAGGGCAAAAGCCTCTCCCATACTTCTCCAAATATCCCGGTCATGTACTAATTGTGGCCATGTTGTCCCTGCAAACTTGTTAATCTCATCCGCCCACCTAACTTTCTGCCGCCCTCTGCTACGCTTCCCTTCCCTTGGAATCCATTCCGTAACTCTTAATGACCATCGGTAATCTTCCCTCCTCTTTACGTGTCCTGCCCATGCCCCATTTCTTTTTCTTGATTTCAACTAAGATGTCAGTTACTCGCGTTTGTTCGCTCACCCAATCTGCTCTTTTCTTATGCCTTAACGTTACACCTATGATTCTTCTTTCCATAGCTCATTGCATCGTCCTCAATTTAAGTAGAACCCTTTTCCTAAGCCTACAGGTTTCTGCCCCGTACGTGAGTAGTGGTAAAACACGGCTGTTGTACACTTTTTTCTCTTGAGGGATAATGGCAACCTGGTGTTCATGATCTGAGAATGCCTGCCAAGCACGCCCCAGCCCATTCTTATTCTTCTGATTATTTCAGTCTCATGATCCGGATCCGCGGTAACTACCTGCCCTAAGTAGACGTATTCCCTTACCACTTCCAGTGGCTCGCTACCTATCGTAAACTGTTGTTCTCTTCCGAGACTGTTAAACATTACTTTAGTTTTCTGCAGATTAATTTTAGACCCACCCTTCTGCTCTGCCTCTCCAGGTCATAAAGCATACATTGCAATTGGTCCCCTGAGTTACTAAGCAAGGCAATATCATCAGCGAATCGCAAGTTACTAAGGTATTCTCCATTAACTCTTATCCCCAGTTCTTGCCAATCTAGGTCTCTGAATATCTCCTGTAAACATGCTGTGAATAGCATTGGAGAGATCCTATCTCCCTGCCTGACGCCTTTCTTTATTGGGGTTTTGCTGCTTTCTTTATGGACGACTACGGTGGCTGTGGAGCCGCTATAGAAAATTTTCAGTATTGTTACATACGGCTCGTCTACACCCTGATTCCGTAATGCCTCCATGATTGCTCAGGTTTCGACTGAATCAAACGCTTTCTTGTAATCAATGAATGCTATATATAAGGGTTGGTTATATTCCGCCCATTTCTCTATCACATGATTGATAGTGTGAATATGGTCTATTGTTGGGTAGCCTTCACGGAATCCTGCCTGGTCCTTGGTTGACAGAAGTCTAAGGTGTTCCTGATGCTATTGTGCGACTACCGTAGTAAATACATTGTAGGCAACGGACAGTAAGCTGGTCGGTCTATAATTTTTCAAGTCTTTGGCGTCCCCTTTCTTATGGATTATGATTATGTTAGCGCGCTTCCAAGATTCCGGTACGCTCGAAGTCATAAGGCCTTGCTTGTGGCCTTGCCTGATCCTCCCCAGCTGCCTTCCAACTTTGAATAGCTCCCAAGGCTTTCTTTACTTCTTCTGGCGTTACTTGTGGGATTTCAAGTTCCTCTAGACTATTCTCTCTTCGATTATCGTCGTGGGTGCCAGTGTTACGGTATAAATCTCTACAGAACTCCTCAGCCACTTGAACCATCTCATCCATATGAGTAATGATAATGCTGGCTTTGACTCTTAAAGCACACATTTGATTCTTACCAACTCCTAGTTTCTTCTTCACTGCTTTTAGGCTTCCTCCGTTCCTGAGAGCATGTTCAATTCTATCCATATTATACTTCCTTATGTCAGCTGTCTTATGCTTGTTGAATAACTTCGAAAGTTCTGCAAGTTCTATTCTAGCTGTAAGGTTAGAGGCTTTCATACATTCGCGTTTCTTGATGAGATCTTTCTTCTCCTGCGATAGCGTACTGGTATCCTGTCTGACGGAGTTATTACCGACTTCTATTGCACACTCCTGAATGATGCCCACAAGATTGTCGTTCATTGCTTGAACACTAAGGTACTCTTCCTTAGTTAAAGCCGAATATCTGTTCTGTAGCTTGATCTGGAATTCGTTTACTTTCTCTCTTACTGCTAACTCATTGATCGGCTTCTTATGTACCAGTTTCGTGCGTTCCTTCCTCAAGTCTAGGCTAATTCGAGTTCTTACCATCTTATGGTCACTGCAGCGCACCTTGCCGACGGCGTCCACATCTTGTATTATGCCAGGGTTAGCGCAGAGTATAAAGTCTATATTATTTCTAGTCTCGTCATTCGGGCTTCTCCACGTCCACTTTCGGCTATGCCTCTTGCGGAAGAAGGTATTCATTATCCGCATATTATTCTGTTCTGCATACAATACTAATAACTCGCCCCTGCTATTCCTAGTGCCTATGCCATATTCCCCCAGTGACTTGTCTCCAGCCTGCTTCTTGCCTACCTTGGCATTGAAGTCGCGCATCAGTATAGTGTATATTGTTTTCATTTTACCCATCGGCGATTCCACGTTTTCATAAAAGCTGTCGACTTCCTGGTCATCGTCACTGGATGTAGGGGCGTGGACCTGTACGACTTGCAATTTTTACCTCGTATTAAGTTCGACAAAACCTGCAATCCGCTCGTTATCGCTATAGAATTCCTGTATGTTACCAGCTATATTCTCATTAATTAGGACTCCGACTCATAGTTCTCGTCTCTCCGCTAAGCCCCGGTAGCACAGGACGCGCCCGCTTTTTAGCACTGTGTATGCTTCATAATAGAACTGGCAGAACTTTCGAAGTTCAACAACCGTAAGACCGCTGTCATAAGGAAGTACAATATGGATAGAGTTGAGCATGCTCTCAGGAACGGAGTAAGCCTAAAAGCAGTGAAGAAGAAACTAGGAATTGGCAAGAATCAGATGTATGCGTTAAGAGACAAAGCCGGCAATATCATTGATATTGTACAGTACAGATATTTATACAGTACCAGTGGCACCCACGATGATAATGGGAGAGAGAGTAGTCTAGAGGAATTCGAAATCCCACAGGCAACGCCGGAAGAAGTAAAGAAAGCCTTGGGAGCTATGCAGAGGGGGAAGGCCGCTGGGGAGGATCAGGTAACAGCAGATTTGTTGAAGGATGGTGGGCAGATTGTTCTAGAGAAACTGGCCACCCTGTATAAGCAATGCCTCATGACTTCGAGCGTACCGGGATCTAGGAAAAACGTTAACGTAATCCTAATCCATAAGAAAGGGGACGCCAATGACTTGAAAAATTATAGACCGATAGGCTTACTGTCAGTTGCCTGCAAACTATTTACCATGGCAATCGCAAATAGAATCAGGAACACCTTAGGCCTCCGTCAACCAAAGGACCAGGCAGGATTCCGTAAAGGCTACTCAACAATAGACCATATTCACAATATCAATCAGGTGATAGAGAAATGTGCGGAATATAAATAACCCTCATATTTAGCTTTCATTGATTACGAGAAAGCGTTTGATTCAGTCGAAACCTCAGCAGTCATGGAGGCATTGCGGAATGAGGGTATAGACGAGCCGTATGTAAAATACTGAGAGATATCTATAGCGGCTTCACAGCCACCGTAGTCCTCCATAAAGAAAGCAACGAAATCCCAATAAAGAAAGGCGTCAGGCAGGGAGATATGATCTCTCCAATGCTATTCACAGCGTGTTTACAAGAGGTATTCAGAGACGTGGATTGGGAAGAATTGGGGATAAGAGTTAATGGAGAATACCTTAGTAACTTGCGATTCGCTGATGATATTGCCTTGCTCAGTAACTCAGGGACCCAAGTGCAATGCATGCTCACTGACTTGGAGAGGCAAAGCTGGAAGGTGGGTCTGAAAATTAATCTGCAGAAAACTAAAGTAATGTTTAACAGTGTCGGAAGAGAACAGCAGTTTACGATAGGTAGTGAGGCACTGCCAGTGGTAAGGGAATACGTCTACTTAGGACAGGTAGTGACTGCGGATCCCGATCATGAGACTGAAATAATCAGAAGAATAAGAATGGGCTGGGGTGCCTTTGGCAGGCATTCTCAGATCATGAACAGCAGGTTGCCATTATCCCTCAAAAGAAAAGTTTATAACAGCTGTGTCTTACCAGTACTCACGTACGGGGCAGAAACCTGGAGGCTTACGAAAAGGGTTCTACTTAAATTGAGGACGACGCAACGAGCTATGGAAAGAAGAATGATAGGTGTGCGATGAGGTTTATTGTCGTTCACAACGGTACGGAACGCTAGATAAATCAAAGCACTGCAAGGGCTGTCCGTAGCACGGGGCTCGCTCGCGATCACGGCACGGCCCTTCTTCTTCCTCTTCAGACGGCACATATGCAGGGGCGCGTCTGCTTCATTACAATGCCTCGGGAGCGAAGCGTAGCCACCCTGGCGACTCAGGGCGCGGAAAAGATGAGCGGGTCGGAATACGGTTTCGGGCGGTTGACATGTACTGTCTCGCGCCCACGACGACGCAGTTCCGGTGACACGGTGAGCGGCTCGACGATGTAGTTTACCGGTGAAGTGGCCTCGATGATACGGTACGGACCGTTATAACGGGCCAGGAGTTTGGAAGAAAGGCCAGGAATGTGGGCTGGTATCCAAAGCCACACAAGCGAACCAGGAGCAAAGTTGTTCGGTGTTTGATGATCACGGTCATGTCTTGTCTTTTGACGTTCTTGAGTTTCACTAGTCAGGATACGTGCCAGCTGACGGCAATCTTCAGCATATTTGGCGACTTCGGAAAGCGGAGTATACTCTGTAGCGTCAGGTTGGTACGGCAGTATGGTGTCCAAAGGGCATGAAGGCTCACGGCCATACACATGGAAAAAAGGGGAAAAGCCGATGGTCGCTTGCGTCGCTGTGTTGTACGCGAACGTAACAAAGGGAAGTACGGTGTCCCAGTTGGAGTGGTCGGATGAAATATACATCCGCAACATGTCGCCAAGTGTGCGATTGAAGCGCTCGGTCAGATCGGTCTGGGGATGGTACGCGGTCGATTTGCGATGAATTATCCTGCACTCAGCGAGAAGGGCTTGGATACCCTCCGACAGGAAGACACGGCCCCTATCACTCAGTAATTCTCGGGGAGCACCGTGGCGAAGAACAAAATTGCGAAGAATGAAAAAACCGCTCGAATCGTTGCAGATAAGCGTCCAAATCATCTCTTTTGTCAACAAAGGGAGCCATCAACTTTCTTGGACAAACTCGGGCCGGTCTAGGAAATTCGGTACCAGCTAACGAACGCTGATCATCGTCCGTGATCCCCTCATAGCCTCCTGCGATATGCGCCTGTTTCCACAAAATGAACTCCTTCTCTCGTTCTATCCTTCTTTTCTCTTGTTCTTCTGCCTCGCGAGCTCTTCTAGCCTCTCGCTCTTCTGCTTCGCGAACTCTTCTAGCCTCTCGCTCTTCTGCCTCGCGAACTTCTGCGCGTGCTTGCGCCCTTTCCTCTCTCTGCCTCTTTGCTTCTTCTTTCTTCTCGTCCCCCTACTTTCATTCCCTACCCCCTGTGCAGCGCGGTTGAGGTGTCCTCTGCTGAGAGACAGTTACTGCGCTGCACTTTACCCCAACCTTTCCTTCCCATACTCAAGAATCTCCTTCTCTCTCTCTTCTCGTCCCAGAGACGCATCGCCTCTTCCTTGCTTAGCCCTAGCTTGAGCGCAAGTTCTAGCGTTTTTGCCAAATCCATACTTTCAGCCGTCGAGATATCGGAAAGATCTGAGACAAATCAAAAAGAAACAAGGAAATGAATCCTGGCAGGCTCGCCACTTGTCTTTGTCACGGATCTCCTCCGGAGAACACTCTGGCCGAAAGAATGGACTAGGCGACAGGCGTACCCACACAGATGCACATTTAATACAACCCACGCGACAAGAATAGCAGCACACAAACCTAACAAAACTAACACACAAGATACAAAAACTATCAGTACACACGAACCGGTAACACTGCCACTAGCGTTCCATTGAGAGTGGTTGGCGTTCGTGCTTACGTCTGGTTCGGTGCGGATGTGGCGTGGTGTGGGTCCCGTAGCCGGTGTCGGAGTGGCGTTCGACGTTCGAGGACTGGCGTCGCTGGAGGCGTCGTTGGTTGCGTCGTACACGCTCCCGGTCCAAGCGCCCGTGGAGGTGTGACCGATGATGTTGGCGTTGGGGCACCACCCGGAAGAGTGGTGACAGCGGTAGAGACACCCCTGGCCGTAGCAGGTGGTGGCGTCCTCCGTGGACTCCCCGGAACGGGCTCAGGAACGGCAGGAAGTCTGTGGTGCAAGGCCGTAGAACACGAGCACGCCGAAGCAGTAGCCGGCGTCGCTTTCTTCCGGTCGAACCGTCCCTCACCCCGAGTCTCCGCTGCTTTCTTCTCCCCCTGTGTCTCGCCCTTCCTCGCCCTTTTATAGCCTTCTTGTTAGTCCACGTAATCCTTCTCTTCGTCTTCTTCTCTTCTCCACCAATCATCGCTTTCCATCTCACCGGATACTTCTCCACCAATCATCTCTTGTCACCTCACTGGAAACTTCTTCATCTTCTTTCGTCTTCGGTTAATCCACGTCATTCTTAACGCCATCCTCGTCGTCTTCTTGAAACCTTTCTTCGTCTACCATTTTATTTCATCTTACCTCTTATATGTGACAAGACGTGTCTTTGTCACGGATCTCCTCCGGAGAACACTCTGGCCGAAAGAATGGACTAGGCGACAAGCGTACCCACACAGATGCACATTTAATACAACCCACGCGACAAGAATAGCAGCACACAAACCTAACAAAACTAACGCACAAGATACAAAAACTATCAGTACACACGAACCGGTAACACTGCCACTAGCGTTCCATTGAGAGTGGTTGGCGTTCGTGCTTACGTCTGGTTCGGTGCGGATGTGGCGTGGTGTGGGTCCCGTAGCCGGCGTCGGAGTGGCGTTCGACGTTCGAGGACTGGCGTCGCTGGAGGCGTCGTTGGTTGCGTCGTACACGCTCCCGGTCCAAGCGCCCGTGGAGGTGTGACCGATGATGTTGGCGTTGGGGCACCACCCGGAAGAGTGGTGACAGCGGTAGAGACACCCCTGGCCGTAGCAGGTGGTGGCGTCCTCCGTGGACTCCCCGGAACGGGCTCAGGAACGGCAGGAAGTCTGCGGTGCAAGGCCGTAGAACACGAGCACGCCGAAGCAGTAGCCGGCGTCGCTCTCTTCCGGTGTGTGTGTGAAGTGATTTTTGGAAAGGAAACGGAAGAGATGAGTGCAGCGCCGTAACTGTCTTCCGGTCGAACCGTCCCTCACCCGCCGAGTCTCCGCTGCTTTCTTCTCCCCCTGTGTCTCGCCCTTCCTCGACCTTTTATAGCCTTCTTGTTAGTCCACGTAATCCTTCTCTTCGTCTTCTTCTCTTCTCCAGCAATCATCGCTTTCCATCTCACCGGATACTTCTCCACCAATCATCTTTTGTCACCTCACTGGAAACTTCTTCTTTATCTTCTTTGTCTTCGGTTAATCCACGTCATTCTTAACGCCATCCTCGTCGTCTTCTTGAAACCTTTCTTCGTCTACCATTTTATTTCATCTTCCCTCTTATATGTGACAACCAACGTCACGGGCGGTCGCTGCTGGCAGAGCTGCAGTATCAGCGTAGCGAGTAAGGTGATCTACGCCGAGAATGTTCCACCGATTTCCACGCCCGCTGCACGGAAATGGGCCGTAGAGGTCGATGCCGACGCGGTCGAACGGATGAGACGGGCATGGTAGCGGCTGCAATGGTCCTGTGAAACGCTGGGTAGGTGTCTTGCCTTGTTGGCATGTAGTGCAAGACTGAATGAACTTTTACCCAAAGTTGGACATGCCTCTCCAATAATAATGCTGACGCAACCTTGTGTAAGTTTTGAGGACGCCGGCATGGGCGCTTAGGGGATCAGAGAGAAAACAAGTGCAGACGTCAGAGCACATATGACGAGGTATAGCGAGGAGCCATTTGCGTCCGTCGGGCATGTAGTTGCGACGATATAGAATGTTGTCCCGCACGGAAAAGTGGGTTGCTTGGCGACGCAGTGCTCGTGTCAAAGGGACGTCAGACGGAGCGGCAAGGTAGTCAAGTAACTTTGTAAGGGTTGGGTCCTTGCGCTGCTCTGTGAGCATGTCAGTGTCGGTGAACGGTGACAGGTTGGACGAGGAAGCTGACAAAGACGCCAAATCAGGCGTCAGTGGAGAGCGAGAGAGCGCATCAGCGTCGGAGTGCTTGCGACCGGAGCGGTACATGACGCGGATGTCATACTATTGCAAGCGAAGCGCCCAACGTCCCAAGCGTCCAGTCGGGTCTTTCAAGGAAGAAAGCCAACAAAGGGCATGGTGGTCAATAACAACGGCGAAAGAACGGCCGTAATGGTATGGGCGAAACTTGCTTAGTGCCCAGATGATCGCTAGGCACTCCTTTTCTGTGACGGAGTAATTTAATTCGGCTTTCTTTAGAGTACGGCTCGCATAAGCGACGACGTATTCATCATAGCCAGCTTTCCGTTGCGCTAAGACCGGGCCAAGGCCAACTCCGCTGGCGTCAGTGTGGGCTTCCGTGGGAGCTTCAGGGTCGTAGTGGCTTAGAATCGGTGGTGAGGTCAACAAGTGGCGTAACTGCCGAAACGCTACATCACATTCAGGTGACCACGCTGCTATGCCGTTACTGGCGGAAAGTAAACTTGTCAAAGGTGCCATGATGGATGCGAAATTGCATACGAAGCGACGAAAATAGGAACATAATCCAATAAAACTTCTGAGGGTGTTGATAGACGTGGGCGTTGGAAAGTCGGCAACGGCGCGGAGCTTGTCTGGGTCAGGGAGGACGCCGTCTTTTGAAATAACGTGACCCAACATGGTTAGTTTTCTTGCAGCAAAACGGCACTTCTTGAGGTTAAGCTGTAGGCCGGCAGATGCGAGACAGGTCAGAATGTCATGCAAGCGAGCGAGGTGCGTCGGAAAATCGTTTGAGAAAACGACGATGTCGTCTAGGTAACGTAAACAGGTCTTCCATTTGTGACCGCGAAGGATGGTGTCGATCATACGCTCAAAAGTAGCAGGCGCGTTGCACAACCCGAAGGGCATGACGTTAAACTCGTAGAGGCCATCGGGTGTAACGAATGCGGTTTTCGGACGGTCAGGCTCCGCCATTGGAACTTGCCAGTACCCGGAGCGCAGATCCAAAGAACTGAAGTATTCTGCGCCTTGTAAACAATCGAGAGCGTCATCGATTCGAGGCAGTGGATAAACATCTTTTCTCGTTATCTTGTTTAGGCGTCTGTAGACGACACAAAAGCGAATCGAGCCATCTTTTTTTCTCACCAATACGACAGGTGAAGACCAAGGACTGAGAGGGACGGATGAATCTACGTTTGAGCATGTCGCCCACTTGCTCCGTGATGAGTCGGCGCTCTTCGGCGGAGACACGATACGGGCGCTGTCGCAAGGGGGAGTGGGAACCGGTTTCGATGGTGTGAGAAACACCGGTGGCACGGCCCAGTGACGTCTGATTACAGTCGAAGGAGTTGACAAACTGGTGAAGGAGAGCGAGAAGCTGGCGGCGATGAGGTGGGGAAAGAGCAGGGTCGATGGCGTTGTCAAAAACCAGTGAAGGTGATGAGCCGGACACCGAAGCGATGGCGTCAACATGACGGAGGGAGTCGGTAGGAACATCGAGGTCGTCGACGTAGTCAACCGCCTGGAAGTATCCTACGGTCTTTCCACGCAGTAGGATGACCGGGTACTGGTAGTAGTTGGCGACCAGCATCACAATTGACCCAGATGTTACAGTAAGCACGGCAAACGAAAGAACAATGCCCTTGCGTTGAGCAAACACATCGGACGGCGTGAACACCACAGTGGTGTCAGATGTGGCATCAGACGACAAGACAACAGCCATCGACGACTCAGGGGGTATGGTTGTGTCGGCATCAACAGTGAGTTTGTCGGCAAAGTGAGGAGAGCTGGTCGGCAGTGATTCACATAGTGGTAAAAGCGACACTTCTGCACGCAAACAGTCAATGACAGCATGATGACGTGACAGGAAATTTCCACCAAGGATGAAGTCGTGAGAGCAAGATGGTAGCAAGAAACACTCGATATTGTACAAAACGTCGTTGATGACGACACGGGCCGTGCATACAGCTGAAGGGTGAATTCGCTGCGCGCTGGCAGTGGCGAGCACCAGGCCAGAGCAAACTGTAGTCACTTTTCGTAGCTTGCGGCAAAGGCTCTCGTGAATGACGGAAACGGCTACTCCGGTATCGACAAGTGCGACTGCGGGTACTCCCTCTACAAAAACGCTAATAACATATTGCGGCGAAGATTGAGGTCTTGAGAACGTCGATGTATTTGCAGTTCTTGTCTCAGGAACTGCAGCAGTCAGTTTCCCTCTTCAGTGGGAACTCGACGATGCAGGGGCGAAATCGAACGCTGACGAGGGGAAGGAGAGCGCCGAGTTTCCGACCGGCGATCAGTGGCGAGACGTCGCGGTGAAAATGGAGGTGGGGCGGCGTATTGTGGCGCGTAGCTGGGCGTGTCAAAGCTGGTACGCTCAGTTGGGGCGCGGCGGCGACAGAAGCGCGCTACATTACCAGCAATGCCGCAGGCGAAGCAGATAGGCCGGTTGAGTGCGCCACGTCTCGGTGGGACGCAAAAACTGTGGTGACGGTCGGGCAACTGGAAATGAAGCCGGATGCATGGGCGATGAAAAGGAAGCTGTCTGTGCAGGTGGCCGCGCAACCACGGCTGCATAACTGAGCGGCAGCGACGTAGGGTGAGTGGCAAAGGTGGTATGGGCCAGCGGCACACTCACAGGATTGGGTAGGGGTGTTGTAGGAGCTGCAGGAAGCGCTTCAGATATCTGAGTTCGGATGGCTTGCTGCAGCGTTGGAGACAAAGCTGCCGTAGGTGCGTCGCTGTGAGGGAGCAGCGAGAGCTGCCTGGCCACCTCTTCACGAATAAAATCTTTAATATGCTGCGAGAGGGTCGAGTTGGTTGTTTCGGTAGAAACCGCGATGCTCGAGACGGAATCGGCGTGCTGAATGTTCTGGCGGGCGATGGAACGTTGGCGGCGCAGCTCGTCAAAGCTCTGGCAGAGGTTAATTTGGACTGATACGCTAGTTGGGCTTTTGGCCAGCAACATCTGGAATGCGCTGTCCTCGATGCCTTTGAGGATGTGTTTAATCTTGTCATCCTCTGACATGCTGGGATTTACCAGCTTGCACAAATCGAGAACATCATCGATGTAGCTGGGAAATGTCTCTCCAGGCTGCTGTGCGCGCTGGCGTAGACGCTGTTCAGCGCGTAGCTTACGCACAGCTGGGCGATCAAAGACTTCAGCAAACAGAGTCTTAAACGCGGCCCAGCTCGTAAAGTCTGATTCGTGGTTAAAAAAACCAAAGTTTGGCTACGTCGGCTAGGTAGAAAGGCACGTGGGTCAGCTTAGACTGGTCATCCCATCTGTTATGGGCACTTACACGTTCGTACGATGACAGCCAGTCTTCCACGTCGTGTTCGGCGGTCCCACTGAAAATGGGTGGGTCGCGTTGACGAGGGACGCCGGCACAGATGACAGTGGCAGCCGGGGGTGAAGGCAACGAGGTCGCGGGATCAGGCATTGTGCTGGGCGATCCTGCTGGCAGGGTTCGAGTGCGGAGCTCCAGGACGAGGCGAAGGATATCAGCAACCTCCACTAAATGCGATGAGGTTTATTGTCGTTCAAAACGGTACGGAACGCTAGTTAAATCAAAGCACTGCAAGGGCTGCCCGTAGCACGGGGCTCGCTCGCGATCACGGTACGGCCCTTCGTCTTCCTTTTCAGACGGCACATACGCAGGGGCGCGTCTGCTTCATTACAGGTGTAACGTTAACGGATAAGAAAAGAGCAGATTGGGTGAGGGAACAAACGCGAGTTAATGATATCTTCGTTTAAATCAAGAAAAAGAAATGACCATGGGCAGGACACGTAATGAGGAGGGAAGATAACTGATGGTCATTAAGAGTTACAGAATGGGTTCTAAGGGAAGGGAGGCGTAGCAGAGGGCGGCAGAAAGTTAAGTGGGCGGATTAGATTAAGAAGTTTGCAGGGACAACATGGCCACAATTAGTACATGACCGATGTAGTTGAAGAAGTATCGGAGAGGCCTTTGCCCTGCAGAGGGCGTAACCGGGCTGATGATGATGATGCGTCATTTGTCCTGCTAACTTCACTGAGCCCTATTACATCCCATTTACTGCCCTCTAATTCCTCCAATAGCACTGCTAGACTCGCCTCACTAGATAACGTTCTAGCGTTAAACGTTGCCAGGTTCAGTTTCCAAAGGCGGCCTGTCCGGATCCAGGGATTCTTAGCACCCTCGGCTGCGTCACAGGTCTGACCGCTGCCGTGGTCAGTTGCTTCGCAGCAGCTGGGGACTGACGGCCGGGGTTTGATTGTTGTATTCACATAGGAGGTTTCGGCCAAGTACTGCGCCAGGGTGGTCAATCCTACTCTGGTGAGGGAGTGCGTTACCGGTTGTGGTCACCGGGATCAGGCCGCACTCCAGGCCTGTTTATGCAATTTTATCAACACGCAGGTTTGTTTTTAATCCGGTGGAAAATTTCGGGGCACCGGGATTCGAATTACGGTCCTCTTGCACGCGAGACGGATGCTCTACTTCTACACCACCGCTGCACCCCATTGACATACCGCTAGTCAGACATTCTCTCGTGCACATCGTACAAAATCGGGCGCTGCGCAAAACAAAACAACTGCGACAGCTCGTGTGCAATGCTGCACAGTGGAAGTGCACCATGTAGCAAAAAATGTAAGAAAAAGAAGTGAAGGTGGAGCCCGTTATACGTCATGTGACCCTCGAGCTCCAGTATAGGAAAAGACGGGGAAGTAATTTCGCTTGCGTAGGCTAGGCGGGGCGAGGGAAGAGTGTCTGACTTGGCAGAGGCGTTTGGCTCCTGAAATCATGGGTTCGCTTCACTGAAATAAATTCTTGTGGCAGAGCGCTACCTAGAGGGCATGTAACAACTTCCCGCGTCTAACCGAAATTTGCTATATGGCCTGGTGAGGGCCCCTTTAGTAATGCTAGCTGATAGGCCTTAGTTACTTGTCTTCACTAGCTAATATGCTCAGTTAAAGTTTGTCAGACTTTTACAAGGCATAGTTTAATTTGCAGCAAAGGATAAGCCATTCTAATGGTGAAAGAAATGGAAATCTTGTAGTATTTCATCAATAACAGTTCCGAATGCGCCTATTAGTCCACCTCAAGCTTCCATCTCCTGACAGTGGTTGTCAGCAAATACATTTTGGAGAGCTTTCTTGAAAAGGTGACCATTCCTATGGCCCGAGGCATGTTCGATGATGTTCATGTCTGCGCACTCTGTGGGACACTTGAGCAATTGCACTCCAAGATTGTGCAGCAGCTCCTTCACTTCTGTCACGGTGTTCAAGGTGTTCACAGCATTCCAAGAAGCACGGCGAGTACGTTATTGAACAACAAGGCCAACATTATGGCTAAGGCGGACAAGAGGCCTGCAGCTCCCGACACCTTATGAGTACACACAGCTGCATATAAATATCCTCATCATCAGCCTGTTTTATGTGCACTGCAGGCCTTCGTCCTGCAGTGAACATAATCCCAGCGATCTTCAATTACCGCTGTCTTGCGCCAACTTATTCCAATTAGCGCCCGCGAATTTCCTAATTTCATCGCTTCACCTAGTCTTCTGTCGATCTCGATTGCGTTTCCCTTCTCTTGGTACCCATTCTGTAACTCTAATGGTGCAACGGTTATCTAACCTGGGCATTACATGACCTTCCGAGCTCAACTTCTTTCTCTTGATGTACTTTAGAATATCGTCTAGACCCGTTAGCTCTCTGATCCAAACCGCTCTCTTTCTGTCTCTTAACGTTACGCCTAGCAATCATCGTTCCATCACACTTAGCGAGGTCCTGAACTTGTTCTCGAGCTTCTTTGTCAGTCTCCGAGTCTCTGCCCCATATGTCAGCATTGGTAAAATGCAATGACTACACACCTTCCTCTTCAATGATAATAGTCAGCTTCCAGTCAAGAGCTGGCAATGTCTGCCGTGTGCGATCCAACCCATTTTTATTCTTCTGTGACTTGCCTTCTCACGATCAGGGTTCCCTGAGATTAATTAACCTAGGTACACATACTCCTTCACAGACTCTAGAGGCCGACTGGCGATCCTGAACTCTTGTTCCTTTGCCCGGCTATTTATCATTATCTTTGTCTTGTGCATATTAATCTTCCAATCCCACTCTTACACTCTCTCTGTTAAGGTCCTCAATCATTTGTTGTAACTCGTCTGTATTGTTGCTGAATAGAACAATGTCCTCTGCAAAGCAAAGGTTGCTGAGATATTCGGCGTCGATCCTTACTCCTAAGCCTTCCTAGTTGAATAGTTGGAATACTTCTTCGAAGCATGCAGTGAATAGCATCAGATAGATTGTGTCTGACCTCTTTCTTTATAGGTATCTTCCTGGTTTTCTTGTCTAGAATTAAAACAGCTGTAGAAACTCTGTAGATATTTTCCAAGGTATTTACGTAAGCATTCTGAACTCCATGATTACGTAATGCCTCTAGGACAGCTGGTATCTCTACTGAATCAAAAGCCTTTTCATAATCTATGAACGCCATATAGAGACGCTGATTGTACTCGGCGGATTTCTCGATTACCTTCTTTCTTTTCTTCTTTTTTTTATTGATACTGTCAGCCTTTTCTCTGGGGCCATTACAGCAGTGGAGAAAAATAATACAACAAGCAATGTCAACAGATCTGATTCAGGCAGGGCCTACAATACATTTGAATACAACGTACAAAAGACAAATTGCATTGCATATACATTGTAATAGAGCAAGCATAAAAAAACCAATCAGTGTAACTTGAGGCATGTAAAATAAGAATAACATACACAGATAACAACAAAATCATAATGTCAGATGATTCAGAAAGTCAGATAGTTAAGGTACCGCGCTCTCGGAATAAATAATGGCATGCAAATTACTCAGAAAACTATTTAAAGAGGTAGACTGAACTACGAAATCGGGAACCATGTTCCACTCTTTTATCGTTCTGGGAAAGAAGCTATATTTAAATGTGCCATTACGGGTTACACGAGGGGGAATATACATGCTGTGGCGATGTCTAGAAGATTCATCAGTAGAAATTGCAAAATAATTCGTCCTATCGATTTTTATTTCATTATAAATAATAAGGCCTATCAGCCTATTATACTTAGTCCTTAATTCTAAATTGGCAAGATTAGCAAGCTGACATAGTTTTGAAGAGGAGTGAAGTCCTGATTGAAGACATGGATGTGATCCATTGTAGAGTATCCCTTCCTGATGCCAGCCTGTTCCCTTGGTTGACTAAAGTCCAGTGTTGTCCTTATTCTGTTGGAGAATATTTGGTAAATATTTTATAAAATACTGCGAGTAAGCTAATGGGCCTATAATTTTTCAATTCTTTGCCGTCTCCCTTTTTGTGGATTTGTATAATGTTTGCATTCTTCCAGTTTTCTGCGGCCCTTGCAGTCGATAGACACTTCGTATAAAGAGCCGCCAGTTTTCCAAGCATTATGTCTGCCGCATCTTTGATTAAGTCGACTGTTATTCCATCCTCTCCTGCCGCTTTTCCCCTTTTCATGCCTTACAAGGCCCTTCTGGCCTCATATCTAGTTATAGGAGGAGTTTCTGTATATTATTCATTATTGTTTCGAATAGAGTACTCCTGAGTCCTCTGGGTACTGTACAGGTCAGTATAGAACTCTTCCGCTGCTTTTATTATACCTTCGAGATTGCTGATGACATTACCCTGCTTATCGTTCAGTGCATACATCTTGGTTTGTCATATGCGAAGTTTCCTTCTTACTGAACGTATAATGGTTTCCAGCAAGTACGGACGCGAGCAGAAGTAGAAACAGGCCGGACAACGCTGGACTTACAACTGAAGTTTATTGTGAAAACATTCCACAAATCTCCGCCACGCATGCGCATACACCCAAGAACAATAACAAGGTTTGTAGTCAATTATCAACAAAAGTTCTACACGTACACAAAAGCGAAGTCACACCCCTTCCTGACAAAGGCAAAAACACGTGGATTAACATGATAAATTTAGAAATTTCAGTCCTTTATCATTGATATCGTTGCAGGAAGAAAGCAGGCCCACGAGTGTAAAATAATGTATATTTACAGCTGAGGTATATGACATTCAGGCAACTGCCAACCTTCGTCTTTCTCTTGTCCAATTCAACTTCTTCCTTCTCTTCACCGTAACATCACTCTCTCGGCGGAGTAGCTCCGTGCCGGTGCAAGTTATAGAGCCTCACTTAATTGGGGGACATAGGGCTTGAGCCTGACGACGTGAACAACATCGCTGGTGACGTTGGGAGGCACTGAAGGCTGACCGACTGGGGCGGTCTCGTATGTCACGTCGGACAGTTGCCGTAAGATCTGATACGGACCAGAATAACGGGAAAGTAGTTTTTCTGATAAGCCGACGCGACGTGAAGGCTTCCAGAGAAGGACAAGGGAACCAGGTGAAAAATGGTAGTCTCGGTGCCGAGGGTCGTAGCGTCGCTTTTTAGAAGCTTGCGACACTGTGAGGCGATGACGGGCGACTTCTCGAGCCTGGGCGGCTAAGTCAATAGCATCGCGAGCGTAACTAGTGCTGGGTGATTGTACTGCGGAAGGTAGCAACGCGTCGAAGGGCAAAGTGGGGTCGCGGCCATACAACAGGTAAAATGGTGAAAATGCGGCAGTGTCGTGACGGGACGAGTTGTATGCGAAAGTGATGTATGGTAAAGCGACGTCCCCGTTGCGGTGATCGCCGGAAACGTACATGGCCAGCATTTCAGTTAGCGTGCGGTTGAGTCGCTCGGTGAGGCCGTTCGTTTGAGGGTGGTACGCGGTAGCAATCTGGTGTTCTGTAGAACAGGAGCAGAGCAGATCATCGACGATCTTCGATAGAAAGTAGCGGCCGCGATCCGTCACCAACTGGCGAGGGGCGCCGTGGTGCAGGATGACGTCGTATAGTAAGAAGTCGGCGACATCTGTAGCGCAGCTGGTTGGTAGCGCTCGTGCGATGGCATATCTCGTGGCATAATCGGTTGCTACAGCAATCCATTTGTTTCCTTTGATGGAAATCGGAAAGGGGCCAAGGAGGTCTAGGCCCACACGGAAGAAGGGCTCAGAAGGGATATCTATTGGTTGCAGCAAACCAGCGGGAGGCATAGCAGGCGTCTTCCGGCGCTGACACAGGTCGCAAGAAGCGACATAACGGCGCACAGAGCGATAAATGCCGGGCCAGAAGAGGCGGCGACGCAGGCGGTCGTACGTACGAGTGATGCCCAGATGTCCAGCAGTAGGAGCGTTGTCAAGTAGCTGGAGCACGGCGAGTCGAAGGTGCTTGGGAACGACTAGGAGGAGCTCCGGACCGTCAGGATGAACGTTACGACGGTATAAAGTTCCATCGCGCAAGGTGAACATCCGGAGGGACGGCGAGGAGCTAGGCGTTCCATAAGTGTTCGAAGAACAGGATCTTTGCGCAGCTCGTCCCCAATATGGAGGAAGCCGGAGAGGGATAGAACAGTGATGTCCGAGCCTGCATTGGTATCGTTCGGTTGATCCACGGGATTGCGGGACAGGCAGTCAGCGTCTTTATGCAGGGGCCCTGACTTATACATAATAGAAAATGCATATTTTTGTAGACGCAATGCCCAACGTGCAAGTCGTCCAGTTGTGTCCTCCAAAGAAGAGAGCCGGCAGAGGGCGTGATGATCGGTTACGACGCAGAAGCTCCGACCGAAAAGGTACGGCCGAAATTTCGCGACCACCCATACGAGCGCGAGACATTCTCTCTCAGTAATGGAGTAATTTCGCTCGGGCGAGGAAAGAAGGCGGCTAGCGTAAGCGATGACACGGTCTTGGTCCTGTAGACGCCGAGCGAGGACAGCGCCGATGCGATTACCACTCGCGTCACTCCGTACTTCAGTGGGCGCAGAAAGGTCAAAGTGTGACAGAATTGGGGAAGTCGTAAGCCGCTCAATCAGGGTAGAGAAGGCTTTCTCCTGCAGTGGTCCCCAAGAGAAAGAGACGTCTTTCTTAAGAAGGTCAGTGAGAGGGTGAGCGATGTCGGCAAAATGTTTCACAAGTCGCCGGAAATAAGAGCTTAAGCCCAGGAAACTACGGACATCGTTTGTTGAACATGGTACAGGAAAATTTCGCACGGCGTGAACTTTCTGTGGATCAGGTTCGATTCCTGCGGCGTTTACGAGATGGCCGAGCATGTTAATTTCACAGCGACCGAAATGGCACTTGGAGGAGTTTATCTGAAGGCCAGCCCTGCGAAACACGGAGAGTATGGCTGTGAGCCGCCGCAGGTGGCTCTCAAAGTTAGGCGAAAACACAATCACATCGTGGAGGTAACAGAGGCATGTAGCCCACTTCAAGCCGCACAAGAGAGAGTCCATCATGCGCTCGAATGTAGCTGGCGCATTGCATAATCCAAAAGGCGTGACTTTAAACTGGTACAGACCGTCCAGTGTGACGAAGGCGGTTTTCTCGCGGTCCGTCTCATCGACGCTAATCCACCAATAGCCGGAGCGGAGGTCAATTGATGAAAAGTGTTGGGATCCGTGAAGGCAGTCAAGAGCGTCATGAATGCGAGGCAGGGGATAAACATCCTTCTTTGTTATCCTGTTGAGGTGACGGTAGTCAACGCAGAAGCGCCGCGAGTTGTCTTTTTTCTTTACTAAGGCAACCGGTGATGCCCACGGACTACTGGAAGGTTCAATGATGTCTTTGTCCATCATCCTGTCTATGTCTTTCTGCATGATGGCTCTTTCTGTTGCGGAGACACAATATGGCCGCCAATGAATGGGGCTGGCCTCACCGGTGTTGATGCGGTGCGAGTCAATAGATGTCTGGCCAAGTGGACGGTCGTCCAAATCGAAGATGTCCCGATAAGATTACAGGAGGTGACGAAGAGCTGCTGATTGCTCGGAAGGAAGGTCAGGGGCGATCATCTTAGAAACATCGTCTGCAGGCGTCGAGTACGGGGGAGTGGGTGACGGAGGTTCGTTGGTACTGAAGGATTCAGAGGTCAAAGAAGAAACCTCAAATTCTTCCAAAGGAGTGATATGCGCTATGGCGATACCGTGTGGCAGCACATGCGATGAAAATCCAAAATTGAGGATGGGCACGCGAGTGCAGTTATCGCGGATCCGGATTAAAGTGCTCGGCAGGGCAGTTTAAAGTGCTCGGTAGGGCAATATTGCGCGACAAAACCACGTCAGTAAGCATCGACACGACATACTCGCCATCAGGTACGGGAGGACAGGGCGTCATGAGGACATTTGTAGCCGCTTGTGGGGACAGCGTTGCTAACTCAGCAGAACATAAGCGGTGTGAAGCAGAAGTTGTTGCGTCGGGAGGAAGCGGCAGATCCAACTGTACAACACCTGCGGAGCAGTCAATTTGGGCAGAGTGTTTCGAAAGAAAGCTGAGGCCGAGAATTAGGTCGTGCGGACAGTGTTCAAGGACCATAAAGAGAACAACGGTATAATGGCCCCCAATGATCACACGTGCTGTGCACATTCCGAGGACAGGTGAAATATTCCCATCGGCGACACGCACAGTGCCCGGTACGGCGGGTGTCAGAACATTTTTGAGCCTTCGGCGGAGAGCAGCGCTCATAACTGAAACCTGCGCTCCTGTATCAACGAGAGATCTAACAGGAACGCCATCAACTTCAATGTCCACTAGGTTTCCACATGTAGGCAGGGTCAACAGAGGATTTGTGGGCCGGGTCGGAGTTGCAGCTTCACCTCCGGGAGCTGCACCGCCTAGTTTCCCGAAGCGAAGCGATCGGTTGCAGAAGGGGACGAAGAGCGGTGAACGAGAGGCGAACGGGACCCACGACCTTGCGGAGACGGGGAGCGTCTGGATCTTGGTGGAGCACTGTAGGCGTTGATGTTCCTAGTCGACGTATAGGGCGAGAAAGTACGATTGTCTGGTACTTGGCGGTAGTGACTCGGAGACGACTACCGAGGAGGCGACGATCAGTGGTTGCGGCAATGACGGGCGATGTGTCAATACCGGAGCAGTTCAAACAGATGGGTTTATCATCCGCTGTGCGCCAGTCAGCTGGGTTGCGACGGAGTGGCGGAACGCTTTGCGTCTGGGAGCGAACGGCAGGAGAAATCTGGTAGGTGTTTGTATGGCGGACCGCGCAGAGAGACGGAATGCCCAAACTTGCTATTTCCTCCCGAACGACCGCTTGTATAAGGGAGATAGCGGGCACGCATTCGCGACAGTCGGAACTAACTGGAGCCGGAGCCATGGCCTCAAGCTCACGGCGAACGATGCGCGTGATATCCTCCGGGCCTGTGGGCTGAACGAACCGCGGCGGGTCTTCGCAAGAAGATGTCGCGGCGGCCCTTCGCTTGTTTGAAGCGCCGGCACTCCTTTATAATTGGATCCACAGTGGCACAATCCTTGCACATCAGGAGACTGAAGGCATCGTCTGCAATATCTTTCAGTATGTGACCAATCTTGTCTGCCTCGGCCATGTTGTTATCAGCCTTGCGACAGAGGGCCAGCACATCCAGTATGTACCTGACATAGGATTCTGTGGACGTCTGAGCGCGGCACGCAAGTTCTTTTTTTGCTGCCAGCTGACCACCGACAGGTCTGCCAAACAGGTCTCGCATTTTTTCTTTGCAGACAACCCAGCTCGTTAGCTCAGCTTTGTGTGTGTCGTACCATTGCTTCGCACCCTGCTGTTGCTTCGCAGTTTCTCTTAGATAAAATATCACGTTTGCTAGCATCATTGTTGGATTCCACCTGTTCTCACACACTCGCTCGTACATCGTAAGCCAGTCCTCGACGTCGGCGTTGTCCGTGCCACAATATGTCCCTGGGTCCCGCGGATGAGTGGATGGCCATCGGCACGGGCTGTTGAGGTGTTGTCGCTTGTGTCGGTTGATTTGCCATTGTGCCGGCAGGTAGATGACGTCCGCTGCGAAGTTCCGTGATTGTACCCCGCACCTTCCACCAAAATGCGGAAGGAAGAAAGCAGGCCCACGAGTAAAATAATGTATATTTACAACTGAGGCATATGGCGTTCAGGCAACTGCCAGACTTCGTCTCCATCTTGTCCAATTCAACTTCTTCCTTCTCTTCACCTTCACAATATGAACTGAAATCTTAAGCGGGTTGCCACTAGAAATGGCGTCACACTAGTGTTTTTGGCGCCGAGCAAACTGGTTAGGCTGTGCAAAATCATCACAGGAGAGAAGAAAGATGCAACTAGTGGCTGTGGAAAAAAGCACACCACTTTTTTTTACAAAAACAGTGCATCTTCAGTTGTGTATCGCATACCTCTCTCATGCGGACTGTCCTATATCGGCCAGACAGGTCATTGCATTAATGACCGCATACGTGAGCATCGCTATTTCCTATCTACAGGTACAGGAGGCAACTTTCCATTGCATTGCAAAAAGCACGAATGCCGATCAGTTTTTGATGGTGCATCGATAGTGGGGAGAGAGCGCAGCAAACTGGAAAGAGAAATTAGCGAAGCGTTCCACATGAAAAAGTTTGGTGCGCATACATATGTGAGTGAACCTTCGGTTCATATTAATGATAAAGAACTGCAATTTCTAAATTTATCACGTTAATCCACGTGTTGGTGCCTTTGTCGGGAAGGGGTGTGACTTCGCTTTTGTGCACGTGTAGAACTTTTGTTGATAATTGACTACTAACCTTGTTATTGTTCTTGGGTGTATGCGCATGCGTGGCGGAGATCTATGGAATGTTTTGACAATAAACTTCATCTGTAAGTCCAGCGTTGTTCTGTCTGTTTCTACTTCTTGTGCTCGCTTGCGTACTTGCTGGAAACCATCATACGTTCACCATGCACCAACTGGCCCAGCAAACTACTCTACTAAATTCCTTCTTACTGATATGAGGCTGTGTCCATTTTTACGGCTTCTTCAGTCTTTCTCACGTTATAGTTTCGAATATCACTTATTTTCGCCTTGTTGATCAGTTTCGACAGCTCCGCGAATTCTATCTTATCTGTGGAGTTGGACAATTTCATTTTTTTCGTTTATTAGGTCCTTTGTTACTTGGGAGAGCTTGCCTACTGGTTGCCTTGGTGCCTTGCCTCCCACTTCGATTGCTGCCTCTGAAGCCAACCTAGTTACGGTTTCATTCATTAGCTCTATGTCATCATCATCATCTCTCTCTTCTAAGGCTGCATATTTGTTTGCAAGTACCAGCCTGAATTTGTCCGCCTTTATACTTACTGCCTGTAGGTTGACCTGTTTCTTCTTGACCAATTTTGCTCTCCTCAAATTGACGTGAATCCTAGCCCTCACTAACCTATGATCACTGCACTTTACCGTACCTAAACCATTTACATCCTGCACTATGCTGGGATCAGCAGAAAGTATGAAGTCAATTTCATTCCTTGTTTCACCACTAGGGCTTTTCCAGGTCCATTTTCTGTAGCCACGCTTCCTGAAAAGGCGTTTATTATTCAAAGCCTATTCCTTTATGCGGATTCTCCCAGCATCTCTCCTCTAGCATTAATAGAATCACCGCCGTAGTTGCCAATTGCTTATTGACCAGCCTTCTTCTCCCCTACTTTTGCATTGAAGTCGCCCATTACTACAATATACTGAGTTTGCACTCTTCTGATCACTACTTCAACATCTTCATAAAACTGATCTACTTCCTCATCATCTTGACTGGATGTTGGAGCGTAGGCTTGTACTGCCTTTAATCTGTACTTGTTATTAAGTTTGATTACGACTACAGCTACCTTCTCATTAATGCTGTAGAACTCGTCAATGTTGCCCGCTATGTCCTTATGGATTAGGAATCCTACCCCGTATTTCTTCTGATCTAGTACACCTTTATAGCAGAGGACATGTCCATTATATAAATAGTTAGGTCGCAATACATTAGCATTGCTGGCAGCATGATCGAACAGAAAGCAAAGGATTTCACTTTCCTTCCCAACAAATCTCACTTTCAAGGTAACTCTGGGGCACGATTGTGCAAATAGCTTGCTTTCCAAATGTTCGGCTTGGCTCCTGTCACAAAGTAGGCCACCTGCGAAATTTGTTAGAGAGCACAGCCAAGAAACAAGCGTGCGCAGTCCTGGAAGTTTGCGTCAACAATATGGGCTTCGAGTGGGGATGATACATTAACAGCAAAGTGTTACCGAATATTATTTATACTGAAAAGTCTTTTACTCTCACAACATATATAACCTGCACAGCAAAAGTTATGTATGAAAGATAAAACAATTTAGTATCCTCATTCTTTTTCTTTGGCCGCTAAGTGGCTTCGCACATGGACAGTGTCATTTGTCTGCAGCATGTCATCTGCTACTCCATGTCACATCTTGTTGATTCGTCTGCACAACTGCATTCACAGCAGAGCACGAGAAGCTTGGAAATTGTACAGCTCGATTTCTGCAGTGCAGGCACAATGCTACACTCGAAACAAATGCTGAGGTGCAGATGCAGTGCAGGCATTATGTTTTGTCTGACTAATGTGCACCGAGTGCATAAATTTGAGGATCGTGAACCACAGGTACAGTCAGCTTGAGAAGCATAAATGCACCCAATGGTTACATAAACACAGCGGGGTTTTAATGGCCCTTTTGCCCGTGTGCTGCGTCATCTGCTGCATTGCTTCTTCCCAGCTTTATGTCTGCACCAAGTCTGTACTAGCAGTAGAGTGGGTGGAGCAAAATCGTGAACCAGCCCTACCCCTTTCCTGTACCTTCTGAAACAAAAAAAAACGTGTTTCCGAGGACACCGTCGCCACGCTGCTGAAATAAATAGCAGCATGCGGCCCCTCATGAACTGGTTCAGGTGGTGGAGGTGAATCGAACCGAATGTTCACTGGGCTCTCAGTCTCAACGCCATGCCTACGTGTTGTTTTTAAGGAATATCATCCATATCTGGTGAGAGCAGTGCTCGGTTTGGCTCAGCTCTTGGGGCAAACATGCACGGAATATGGTGGTGGCATGAGTAAGTTAGCTTGGTGCACGCCTTGCTGTTGGGTTGTAAGCATAGGTGCTGCTTTCAGACCTACAACTGTTATATCACCTCGGCCACTTCCTGTTTGGCATCGCTGACTGATGACTTGGACATTCATAATGTCACGTTGTGCCGAAGGTGGAACATGTTCTCAGAAAGACAAGCAACACTCAAATCACTATGATAGCGGGCGCTCCCGTTGGTCGTCGAATCGAATGAAGGCCACTTGAGTCTGGCCGCTTATGTGTACATGCGTAATCAAATCTTCTAGATGTGCTCACGGCACCAAGGTAAATTCTAGAAGTAGCTATAATATTCTACTAGGGTGCCTACAAATTAGGGAGGGAAGCAGGGATCACATCGCAAAATGACGAAAAAAACTACGATATTACGAAAGAAATCGTTTTGGCATAGGGATGCCGAATCTACAGTGTGTTAAAACGATTTAGCTGAAAACACATTCTAAATGCGTGCAAAAAATTGTTTTGTGAGCACGAGCAGTGAGAAAGGAGCTCAAAATCTCACAAGAACACCGAAGTTTGCATAGTCGCCTCTTGTCTTTTCCGCTACCAAGCACATCCATCCTGGCATTATTCGAAAGCTCAAAGTTCTGCCTTTTCATTGTCACCCTCCTCATCTGCAATGACTGCATACAAGTGCAAATGTCAAAAGCCAGGGGCAGGTCTGATGAAGTTCATGATGCATGCGGACCTCCTATTGGCTCAGCATGCGACCACGCTGAGAGGCGCCTTACGATTGCGTGTTGCTGCGGCAATGTGCACCGATGCTGCCAGTGAGTGCTTGTGTGATAGGCCTGCTTCGAAAACATAGTTGATCCCCCTGTAGTATGATTTATTTTGACACTAGACATAATCAAGGTCACCCCGGTAGTACACGAACGCTGATCATGCGCACAGCAGACACAAGAGCGTTTTATTCGCCCTATTCTTCACTACAATGGCTTCCAGGAAAGAAGATGAGTCATCCTGGTTACTTAAGGCATAGGTAGGATCAGGGGGTTAAGTACGGCTTAAGTCGGTTGATATGAACCATGTCACAGTCGTGATGCCTAAGGTCGGGTGATGGCATCACAGGTTCGACAACATAGGTGACAGCGGAGGTACGGTCTATGACGCAGTAAGGGCCATCACAGCATGCAAGAAGTTTGGTTGAAAGGCCAGGGCTGTGAGGTGGGACCCACAACCAAACAAGGGAACCAGTAAAAAAAAAACGTGGTGTAAGCACTGTCATGCCGCCGCGTTTGACGACCTTGAGCATTGGTCGTAAGGGTTCGAGTGAGCTGCCTACAGTCCTCTGCGTATTTGGCAGCTTCAGACACAGGCGTATATTCAGAAGTGTCGGGCGGGTATGGGAGCAGTATGTCCATAGCACACGAGGGCTCTCATCCATACAGCAGTAAAAAGGGCGAAAGGCCAGTGGTAGGTTGTGTGGCCGTATTATAGGCATACATTACGACCTACAAAACAGTGTCCCAGTTACTGTGGTCCGATGTGACGTACATAAATTAAATTATGGGGTTTTACGTGCCAAAACCACTTTCTGATTATGAGGTACGCCGTAGTGGAGGACTCCGGAAATTTCGACCACCTGGGGTTCTTTAACGTGCACCTAAATCTAAGTACACGGGCGTTTTCGCATTTCGCCCCCATCGAAATGGGGCCGCCGTGGCCGGGATTTGATCCCGCGACCTTGCGCTCAGCAGCCTAACACCTTAGCCACTGAGCAACCACGGCGGGTGTGACGTACATAGTCAACATGTCACCGAGTGTGCGTGTGAAGCTCTCTGTCAAGACATTCGTTTGCGGGTGGTAGGATGTAGACTTGTGGTGAATGACGCTGCATGCAGCGAGAATGGCTTAATTATTTTGGACAGAAAGACACGCCCCAGTCACTGAGCAGTTCGCGTGGTGTGCCATGTTGACTAAATAAGTTCTGCAAGATGAAAAACAACTTCGCAGCAGTGTTGGCGTAGCACGTGAAGTGGTCAACACCTACCATTAACCATCGGTTACCCAAGTAGCTGCAGGGAAGTGGTCCATGTAGGTCTATGCCAACGCGATCGAAGGGCCGAGCCGAACAGAGCAGCAGCTGTAGCTCACCAGGCGGGCACTGTGGAATTTTATGCCGTTTATGCCTTTTGTGTGTGTGTCTCCATGTGTGCGTGTTGTTTTTTTCTTTTCTTGCGTTTTTCTTTCTGTCATCTTTCTAACCCCTATCCCCCATCCCCAGTGTAGGGTAACAAACTGGAGAATCATATCTGGTTAACCTCCCTGCCTTTCCTCTTCATTTTCTCTCTCTCTCTCTCTCTCTCTCTATGCCGTTGGCATGCCATGCAAACACGTACGTACTGGTGTACAAAGTGATACATGCCGTGCCAGTAGGAACGCTGCCTTAGCCGAGTATACATTTTCACAACGCCGGTGTGACCATTATGAGCAGCATGAAAATAAGCACACATGTCAGAACGCATGTGTCATGGCATCACAAGCAGCCATTTACGACCATCAGGTAAATAATTTTTGCAGTAAAGAATGTTGTCACGTACAGCAAAGTGAGCGAGGGTGTGACAGAAGAGGGTGTGACAGGTGGATCGTCGAGGAAATTCAGCGTAGCTGAAAGCAGGGGATCCTTACGCTGCTCGTTCGGCGTATCAGTTACGTTGACGGGTGACATGGATGCGAAAGGCGGAAACACTGAAGCCACATCAGAAAGTATCGATGATCGAGAAAGCGCATCGGCGTCATAGTGCTTCTTGCCCGATCAGTGGACAACGTGAACGTCATATTCTTGTAAGCGAAGTGCCCATTAGCTTAGGCGACGTGATGGATCCTTCAACGAGGGCAGCCAGTAAAGGCTGTGATGTTCGGTGACAATGTCAAACGGGCGACCATATAGGTATAGACGAAATTTGACGAGAGCCCAAATAATGGCCAAGCGCTCCTTTTCTGTTACAGAGTAGTTGGCTTGTACCTTGTTTAATGTGCGGCTCGCATACGCAATGACGTACTCATCATAGCCGTCTTTGCATTGTGCGACGACAGCACCAAGTCACATCCATGTGTACCTCTGTAGGCGCTGTGGGATCGTAGTATCGAAGAATTGATGATGAAGTAAGTAGGCGACATACTTGCTTGAAGGCTTCGTCAGACGAAGTTGACCATGCGGCGATGCTGTTCGTAGCAGTAAGCAAATTGGTCAGTGGTGCGACGATAGTTGCAAAATTGCGCACAAAACGCCGAAAATAAGAGCAAAGACTTATAAAGCTGCAAAGCACCTTAAGAGGAGTGAGCATCGGAAACTCTGCGACCGCGTGGAGCTTAGCTGGGACAGGAAGCACACCGTCCTTTGATACA
This sequence comes from Dermacentor variabilis, assembly GCF_050947875.1. Lineage (NCBI taxonomy): Eukaryota > Metazoa > Arthropoda > Arachnida > Ixodida > Ixodidae > Dermacentor > Dermacentor variabilis. Next base: position 14,274,867 of record NC_134573.1, on the reverse strand, counting down.
ACGTGCCACAATATTGTTAACTTGCGGGCAGTAAAACGACACTTTTTGATGTTGTGTTGGAGGACGGCAGAGGTGAGGCAGGTCAGTACCTGACGCAAGTGAACGAGGTGCGTCAAAAAATCTGGCAAAAACAGAACGATGTAATCAAGGTAGCACAGACATGAGAGGTAAAGATGCATATACGGCCATTGTATCAAATTATCATGGGAAGGTGCAAGACGGTATTACTATTTTTACCAAGGACCCCATGGTGGAGGGACAAGCGCCAATTGCTCTAGCCATCAGGAGTATTAAGTGGGCCTGCATTTACAGTGTTTCGAAATTCGCTATAAAGTGTTTTGATAAAGGCTACATAGCTGAAGTTGCAGCTAAACTTTTTAAAATATTGGGATTATGAAAACTGAAATCCGATGGTTTCCTACGCATATGGGGTAAGTGAACGAGACTCGGGTAAACCTCAATGAGTTTGCTCATGACTTGGCACGAAGACTTGCTAACCGTGACAGTCACAACCGAGCCGTTTGCCATCAAGCCAGGGAATCTAGACATCATTTATTAACTTACGACATAACCAAACATTACTATTTAGGATGCAGGCAATTCCCATTGCCACATTCAAAACTGAAGAGGGCTCAGGCAGTCTCACTTCTCTTATTGCAAAAAGATACATAACCCACGCCCTACCTCATTAATAAAATATATCCAGAGAAGGAGATTAAGATGGAGTACAATAGTTCTAATGGCATCATTGGAATCAGACATATGCTGGCGGGGTGTCCCGCGACTCTCCCCAACCTCGCTGAAGAATGGACACAGTGGGAAAAAAGGATTCAAAGCCCATTGTTTCAAGACCAACTAAGGGCCGTTCAGAGCCCTCATGATGTCGCTGAAGAGCTTGGCCTGACAGTGCCAACGTGGGAGTGGCCCGCCTTGGCTTAAAAAGTCGAGCCTCCAGACCTCATTACAATAAAACTTTTCACACACACACACACACACAGAGACATGTTTTCCACTTGCAGTTACGAAGGATGGTGCCCATCATACACTCGAACGTAGCGGGTGCATTGCAGAGTCCAAACGGCATTACATAAAGTCATACAGGCCGTCGGGCATGACGAAAGCTGTCTTCTCAAAGTCATCTTCTGCAATCGGCACTTGCCAATAGCCGAAGCAAAGATCCAAAGATGAGGAGCCTTCCGCGCCTTGTAAGGAGCTGAGGGCATCATCTATCCTAGGCAGCCGACAGAGATCTTCACAAGTGATCTTACTGAGTCGACGGTAATTCACACAGAAACGCATTGAACCATCCTTCTTGCACACTAATACTACAGGAGATGCCCAAGGACTATGGGAAGGGCAAACAGCGCCATGGTGCAGCATATTGTCGACTTGCTCATTAATTATCTGTCGTTCTGCTGCTGACCCGCGGTATGGTCGCTGGCGTAATGGGGGATGGGAACCAGTGGACGCTGGGAGTGACGGTCGCCATACGCCCAGGAATGACTGGTTGCAATCAAACGATGAACGAAAATTCTGAAGCGTGAGGAATTGCTGGTGATACAGAGGTTACAGATCGGCGTCGATGACAGATTTAAGAACGTCTGACGACGACAACAACAACAACGATTTCCTACACGCGTTACAAATAATACATCTCCAATTCTTGACCTTGTTTTGACATCATCACGGGAAATTGTATCTTGTGTGTCTAATACGCCTGGTATCAGTGATCATATAATTATTCAGGCAAAGATTTCACTGCCTTTCTCACGCGCGCGAAAGCATCACAAAACAATACGCGACTACAAAAAAGCGGATTTCGACGCAATTAACAATCAATCATGCTCCTTTTTAGATGAGTTCTTGTTCGATTACCTTGAACGATCTGTGCAAAGCAACTGGGACGTATTTAAAACAAATATTTCAGAACTAACCTTTAAATACATTCCTATCAAGAAAATTTTTTCGAATACAAGAGCCCCGGGGTGCAACAGATACACAAACCGTCTTTATAACCGTAAGAAAAGGCTCTATCGCGCTGCTATCAAATCTCGGTCCTAGACAAACGTTGGTCACACTATAAATCTGCCACCACAACTTACTTATCTGAAATGAAACGATAGAAATTTTTATTTTTTAATCGCACCCTTCCAGATATGCTAAAAATAACTCTAGACAATTTTGGAGTGTCATACGGGGCAATGGAGCGCAGTGCAATAGCTTTGCTAACAACGGAAGGACATCCAGTGCCTGACGTAGAATGCGCGTCTGTCTTAAATGACACCTTTGTAAACGCGTTTTCTCGCCCAGTAGTTACCAATGCACAACATACCTTGCCATTACGTCATTACTTGCCCAAGGACGCCATATTTATTACTTCTGAGGGTATTCGTGCAGTCATTAAGAAACTAAAATCTCATCATCATGTGGCGTCGACAGCATCAGTACAAAATTCGTGAAAAATACAATTGAATACTCTTCTATCATTCTGCCGTGCATTTTTTCACAGTCCCTGCAGCTTTCTAGCCTTCCGGAAGATTGGCTGATAGGTAAGGCTGTGCCAGTTCACAAGTCTGGGGTAACACACAATCCATCAAATTTTCGTCCAATTTCACTCACATCTGTTCCATGTGAAGTTTTTGAACACATTATCTTCACACACCTTGTTAATTTTCTTGAGTCGTACCAGTTTTTTACACCCTCACAACATGGCTTCCAAGGATTTTTCTTGCGAAACACAGCTTCTAGTCTTTACTAACGACCTGCATCATTTACTTGATTCTGTATTCACAACAGACTGTATCTTTTTTGATTACTCTAAAGCATTCGACAAGGTTAGTCATCATTAACTACTTTTTAAGCTCGACCAGTTAAATCTAGATCCTAATGTTCTAAAGAGGATTCGAGCTTTTCTTTTTAACCGTACTCAGTTTGTTTCCGCAAATAATGTTTATTCCCCACTCCAGCCAGTGCTATCGAATGTTCCCCAGGGGTCTGTATTGGGACCCTTACTTTTTTTAATTTTCATGAATGACCTACCCGATAACATTTCATCAAAGGTTTGTCTATTTGCGCATGACTGTGTAATTTATCGGAAAATAACTAACCAAGACGAAGTTGCCTTACTTCAGACCGACCTAAATACCATACTTTCCTGGTGCCAAACGTCGAACATGGAATTGAACATTTCGAAATGCAAATCAATGCGCGTATCTCGCACCTTATTAGCATCACCACACTATCATCTTGATAATACGCCTCTTGGGTCTGTTTCATCTTACAAATATCTCGGTGTTAACATTTGTAGTAACCTATCATGGAACCATCATGTGAGGCATATCGTCACCAAAGCTAACCGAGCAGTTGGGTACTTTCGAAGAAACTTCTGTATGGCACCCCCATCACTCAAAAAGCTTCTCTACACGACTTACATTCGTCCGTCACTCGAATACGTATCATCTATCTGGGATCCCGGTGGTACTACACTGATAAACGATCTTGAAAGAGTGCAGAATCGTTCCGTTCGCTTCATCTTATCTAATTATGACCTCACAGCCAGTGTTACCATGATGAAGTCACTACTTAACCTTCCACAGCTCACAATTCGGCGTAAAATAGCCCGGCTCGCTCTTCTTTATAAAATTTGCTATCACAACAATCATCTCCGCAATCAGTTCATTAAATCCCCTCCTTTCCTTCCATCTAGAATTGACCACCTCCAGGAAGTTGATGTTCCTCGTTGTAGAACTGTAAGCTATTTACATGCATTTTTACCTAGAACCACCTCCGAATGGAATCAGCTGCCAGAATCTGCTACAGCTATCACGGACACAACGCGTTTGCAGGATTTCTTGAATAACATGCTTAACATTACTTAATTATTTGTATTGAATTTGTTCTTGTTTTTAGATTATCGTTGTTTTAGTTTTAGATGTTCCAATTGCTCCGCTTTATCTTAATTGCGGCTGTTTCATTTCATTTCTGTATTAAGCTGGTGATTGTTCGTGCTTCTTATTGTTATTGAATCAACTGTTTTTGCAATTTTCGTCTGTAGTATGCCCCTTCCCTCTGCAATGTGCAAAGCCTGAGGGCAAAATAAACAAATAAATAAATAAAAAACGGTGATGATGTGCACAGCACGGGAAAAGTGAGGGCATCGAGTCGATAACAGGTCATGTCGTCGGAAGTATCAAAATGTGAAGCGGGTCAAGGGGCTGAACACAACCTAGTGCTCCAAGCAGTAAGGTCACAAGGTATCACACAAGCATAGAGGATAATCCAGATACAGTTTGGAGGACAGCGAACAGGAGAGGTAGAGCATTGAGAAGTAGAAAAATAGGCGCCGGTGTAAAAAGTAGCGTAGCGTCTGGCACGGTAGAGCAAGAGAGAGGCAGAATAAAGCAACATATCGGGTGGTACGTCCGTATTGGATGCAACAGTGAGCTTGGACGCTTCATTTGCAGAAGAGTCAGGCAACGGGGCATTGCGAAGCAGAAAAATCACCACTTCAGCCCAGGCACATTCGATGATGACACGATGTTGAGAGAAGAAGTCCCAGTCAAGAATGATGTCATGTGAATATGAAAACAGGACGAAAAATTCAACAACATATACCATGCCATCAATGACCACCCTTGCAGTACATTGAGCAAGCGGCGCTATATGCTGCGCAGTTGCATTGCGTAGAAGCATACCAGACAATGGCATTGTGACATTGTGGCGGTTACAGCAAAGCTCTTCGTCTATGACAGAAACTGCAGCCCCAGTGTCAAGAAGCGCAGTTGCTGCGTTTCCTTCGACAAAAACATCCGAATAATTGCATGGTGTCTGTGCAGGCCCTGTAGAAGTTGTGCTGCTCGCAGTTTGTGCTTGCGGAACTGCAGCAACTAGTCTCCGTCGCTAGGTGATGGGTGGCGAAGCAAGGGGGAAAGCGAGCGATGACGGGGTGATGGTGAATGATGGGTGCCGACAGATCATCGAGGAGACGGCGAAAACTCTGCGTTCGGATGCATGGCATGCCCAATATCGATCAAGGCTGGGCTAGTTGGTGTGTGATCATTAATCAAAAGACTAGCGCAAGATAACACGGACACAGAGAGTCCTGTCGTCTTCTCTGTCTGTGTCCCTATTACTTTACGCTAGTCTTTTGATTAATGCCCAATAGCATCGTGGGAATAGCCATATCCAGGCATTGCAACAGCAGGGTTAGCAGGTGGCGTGCAACGATGACAGAAGCGTGATACGGCCAGCGAAACCGCAAGCGAAACATATGGACCGGTTGTCGCGTGCGCACCAGGGGTTCTGAATTGGGTTTTGAGGCAGAATTGGAGGCAACACGATCATCGCTTGAGGTTGCATTGGCACAGGAAACGCAAATGTCGGCAGCGCAGGTCGCGCTGCCAGTGCGGCATAGGTCAGAGGTGCAGCCACGGGAGGACAGGGTTGAGCTAAAGGTAGCGACTGAGCAAGTTCCTTGCGAATGACCCACCTGATGGAAGCAGCCAGAGATGTGTCAGGCTGGAGAGGTCGATCGCTGAGAGGCAGCATAGACAGTTGACACGCCACCTCCTGACGAATGAACTCCTTAATCTCAGCGAAGAACAAACCCAGGCGGATCGTGACACTGGCGACGAATACCCATGTGTTGACCCAGGCAGCCGCGAGCGGCAAAACACCGCCCCATATTCCTGCCCCATGCCGCTGTACGGAAGGCTCGAGCCGTTCGACGGAGATGGGTCCACATGGCCATTCTATGCGGAGCAAGTCCATGTGTCCTTTCGGGCAAACGACACACCAGCGCCCAAACAGCGGAACATTTTCCTGGCCAGCTGCGGGACCCGCTTCTTCAATCTCCTGCTCGACTTCAAGCCAGCCACACCACGTGTTAAAACGCTGGGTGAGCTGCTCATCACACTGTGCTCGCATGTCAGCCTGGGACCGTCGACACTAATAGAGCATTTCTGCTTCAGCAACCGGAGCCGCCGGAAAGGAGAGACTCTTGGGCAGTTCACTGCTGCACTACGAGGGTTAGCGCCTTTGGGGACCAGCTGGACTCGCTGCTCCGGGACTGTTTCGTCTACGACATAAACCCCGCTACGCAGACGCGACTGCTGGATTTACCAGACCCCACGCTGGACGACGCTGTGAAGGCAGCACTGGCAATGGAAGCTGCCGCCAAGCATGCCGGCTAGATTGCACGTGCAACTGGCTCACCGCCGGCGGAAGCGATGGTAAACAAGTTGGCGACAAAAGGCAGTACCTGCAGTCGCAGTGGTGGTGCCCACTCCCCCTTACAGTTCCAGTTCTCCCAAGTACAATGCTTCACGTGTGGCAAAACTGGGCACCTGGCAGGGATGGACCGCGGAAGAAGGACGAACAGCGGACAGCAGCAGCCTGGTTCAAGCCCCAGTTCCACAGAAGCCCGCGGCCAGGGTAGCCATCACAAGGGTACGTGGCGGGGGCATGAAGCAGCAGGCTCAAATTCTTCCACGGCCAGGCTCCATGTCGTGGCCGAGGACCCGCCGCTTTCCGACATGTGGCACCCAATTTGAAGTAATAGTTCTGCGGAAACCGGCAAGGTGGAGAGAAGTAATTTTTATAATGCTTCGAGATCTTGACAAATTCGACTTCGCCCTGCCATCTGCTAGCCGCCTGGTTAGCTCAGATGGTAGTACGGCTGCCCCCGAAAGGCGGTGGTCCCGCTCCGAGTCCCGGACCAGGACATATTTTTCCTCAACTGCGAGGCTTTACTTTCGAAGAACCCGTATGGGCTTCTATCGTAGCAATTGCTACGATTTTGTGGATGTCTGATTTTCCTTTGATAATGTGGCACACAGGCCTTGTTCCGTCATCTGTGCCACCATACGTGCTGACTGTCGAAGTCTGCGGGCATCCCATTTCCATGCAGTTGGACACGGGCCAGCATGTCAGTCATGGCCGGGAAACTGTTCAAGCATACTTTCCCCGGCGTGTCCGTCGAGGCTTCGGGCGTGATGCTGCGCAGCTACTCCAGGCAGCTCGCCCAAGTCCGGGTCAGGCCCAGGTCAGCGTTAGCTTTGGCGACAGGGAGACAGGCCTTTCCCATTACTTAACCAAAGGGTCGTCGCCGACGCTGCTGGGCCGAAACTGATGATTCATGCACTGGGCGTTCATCTACCAGAGTACCCAGAAGCCAGCCTGCATGTGGTGAAAGACGTCCCCAGCCTTCTGAACGAGCTCAAGTCCCTGTTCCAGCCAGGAGTGGGCACATTCAGCGGCACGACGGCTGGCATCTATGTACCTGAGGGAGCCCAGCCTCGCTTTTTCAAACCTTGCCCACTGCTGTTCGCCCTGAAGGACGGAGTCACCCAGGAGCTGCAACGGTTATAGCGAGAGGGCATCCTATTGCCTGTCAAGACGTCTGAATGGGCTGCTCCCATTGTACCAGTCCTCAAGCAACATGGCAGTGTCAGGATCTGCGGGGATTTCAATGTTACCATCAAAACCGTCGCTACCGTCGAGAAGTAACCACTGCCCCGGATTGATCTCTGGTCAGCGTTGTCCGGTGGACAGATGTTCACGAAGCTAGACCTCAGAGACGCTTTCCAGCGGCTGGTGCTTCAGGATGCTTTCCAGATGTATGTCACAATATCGACAACTTTGGGCCTCTTCCAGTAGATGCGCTTACCGTTTGGCGCGGCCTCAGCCCCGGCCATTTTTCAGAAGATGGACAATCTTTTCAGGGACATGAGGCACATGACGGTGTGTTTGGACGACAACCTGCTTACTGGCAGTGATGACGGGGACCACCTGCAGAACCTGCATAGCATTCTGGCATGACTGCAGGACGCTGGTCTCAAGCTCAAGCTGGAAAAGTGTGTTTTCCTGGCCCCCCAGTGTTGAGCACCCGGGACATGTCATTTCCCAGGCTAGCCTAGCCCCAGCTACCTGCAAAGTTAATGATGTGCTCAAGGGACCTAAGCCCCAGAACAAGAAGCAGCTTCAGAGCTACCTCGGCCTCTTCAACTTCTACAGGAGTTCCTGATCAGGAGGTTAGTAGTGCGTCTGGAAGGAGGAGCAGGACCGAACCTTGCAGTGCAGCAAGGAGCTAATCACTAAGGCTTCAGTGCTGGTACACTTGGATCCGGCGAAGCCGTCCTGGCACACCGGGACAAGGATGGCCAGGAATTCACTGTGTTGTTTGCTTCTCGTCGGCTTCATGATGCAGAGCGACGCTACAGCCAGCTGGAGAAGGAAGGCCTGGTCCTCATGTTTGGTCGAAGGCTTCTACCAGTATTTGTGGGGTCGGACAAGGCAGTTCCCCTGCAGGCATCACTTCGAGTGGTACGCTTTTTGAGGCTGGTAGCTTACAGTTACCAGCTAGTTTACTGTCCAGGAAAGGACTTGTGACTTGCTGTCTTGAGCCACCTGCCCCTGCCTGAGGTGCCTGCTGCTGTTCCAGAACCTGCTGAAGTGTTCATGTTGGAGCGCGCGCACCCGGAGGTACTCTCCAGATCTGCGGTATCGCAAGTGACCAGCCGAGACCTGGTCTTGTCTAACGTGGTCAAGGCGGTGTCCCGTGAAGAGAAGTTGGTTCAGCGGGCCTATGGACACAAGTTTGCCGAGCTGAGCCTGGAGTAGGGCTGCCTACTATGGGATTCCAGGGTGGTGATCCACAAAGTCTCCGGTCCAGGGTCCTAGCTGCAGGTGATGCACGCATGTCATCCTGGCATGGAAAAGACCAAGATGATGGCCCGGTCCCTGGTTTGGTGGCCTGGACCAGGACATCACTCACACGGTGCAGAGCTACCAAGTCTGCCAGGAGCACCAGCGGGCCTCACGCCATGCGGAAATCACCGCGTGGCCATTCCCACAGAGGCCCTGGTCCCGCTTGCATGTGGATTTTGGGTGCGCGGCCCTTCAAGGGCCATTACGTACCTCCTGGTGGTAGACGCCTTTCCGAAGTGGGTCGAGCTTCTGCCAGCACTCCACAGCAGGTGCGACCATTGCGGCGCTGCGACAGGTCTTTGCCACCCAGGGGTTGCCACACGTCATCATGTCCGACTATGGTCCTGCTTTCGCTAACAGAGTACCTGGCCTGGCAGACGAAGAATGGAGTTCGCCGAATTATGGTTCCGGCGTACCCCCCTTCTTCAAACGGTGCAGCCGGGCGGGTGGTGCAGACCATCAAGGACAAGTTCAAGAAGAGCCAATCTTGCAAAATCCCGGACACAGGTCACCCGCGTACTGTTTCAGTACCGTACCACGCCCCACGATGTCACTGGCCATGTGCTCCCCCTGTGAGCTCCTGCTGGGTCGGATGGTCACGACACCCTTGGACGTCTTGTATCCGGACATCCGATCCACAGCGCTCCTGAAGCAGCTGAAGCAGAAGCTGGGTGTTGACCGAGGATGCCGTACTGGGTCTTTGCCATAGTCGAGAGCTCCAGTCTTTGCCAGGAACTTCCGTCTTGGACCACCCTGGTCAGCCAGACTGGTGGTGTCTCCTGCCAGCGCCTCATCACTGCTCCTCCGCATGCCAGACAAAGTAGCACCGACACGCCGACCATGTTAGGCGACTCGGGAGCTGGCTAGCACCCTCAACTGCCGCTTCAGAAGTACAGCACGCAGGAGGACCAGGGGCAACACCAGTCGCTTACAGTGAAGCACTGCCCACCTCGGTGGCGGCAAGCGTTGCCAGTGGTGCGGCACCCGCTGGGCCGGTGTCAAGTCCGGCACCACTCTCAAGGCCGGCCACAGCGGATTCTCTGGATGGAGCGAGGCTGGTTCAGGCAGCATCCGTCGTTGCCACACCCGGCCCGTCAACACTGGTGCCCAGGGGAAGTACTCGACCGCAGAGGCCGCCGGACCGTTGCTCGCCTGAATAGCAGGCACCGTCGACTCGGCTGGGGCAGCAGCAGAGCCTTATGCCTTGAGCTTGGACGTTTTTTTGTATTTAACAAGACCAGCCATTTAACAAGGAAACTGGGGGCAAGGGGTGTAACAAGCATGTGACACCCCTTCGGGCATAATGCTCGTTGTCCTGCCAGGCTCTGTGGGCAACATTGGTCACCGCGCCAAATAAACACCAACGAGCACAGCTGCTCGGCGGTCAGTCACCGTTCATCATGACCACACTGCATAGCGCATGTCTAATGGAGAGTGCCTCGAGTCCTCCCTCGTTCACGAACCCGGGCGGATCGTGACAGCGATGATGCGGGCGTAGAGTTGGAGTGAAGCGTGAGGCCCGAGAGAGTCGCCAGGTGTAATAGCGCTGCACGCAAGGACCCTTTGTTGACACAGCTCATCGAAGCTCTTGCAGAGTGACAGCCGCAAAAAAGTAGAGTCTTGTGCTAGAAGCATTTGAAATGCGTCGTACTCGATGCCCTTGAGGATATGTTTCACCTTGTCGTCTTCACTCGCGGTGGAATTGACGCAACGTAGCTGGTGTAAGTCTCGCCAGGCTGTTCAGGTCGTTGGCATAGATGCTGTTCAGCACAGAGTTTTTGCAAAGCCAAACGGCCGAACACGTCCGCGAATGCTGTCTTGAAAGAGGACCAGGTTTTTAGTTCCCGCTCATAATTGTGGAACCAGTGGTTTTCAACATCAGCAAGATGAAAGCACATAACTTCGTCGGGTCATTCCACTTGTTGGGATCACAGACGCCTCTCACAGGTAGACAGCCAATCTTTCACGTCAGTTTCACCTGATCCGCTAAAGACAGGTGGGTCCCACTGCCGCTGGATGATGCCGCAAATGTAGAAACAGCGGACGCGTCAGGCGGATAGTTGGGAGCTCCATTCATGGTAGTGGCTGGAGCAGTTGGCAACGTTCGGCAGTGAAGTGCCAAGGTGAGGTCGGGGAGTGCAGCACCTTCCGCCAAATGTACCATGTTTATTTTTTGTGATGTATTCTGACACTAGACACAATCGAATGTGTACTGGCAGTACACAAATGCCGATCGCGCGCACAGGAGACATAAGAGTTTTTTTTCGTCCTCTTCTTCACTACATACCTTTTTTTATCACAGCAAACCATGTGGTGGTTGCAAGTGACGAATTGACGCTCGTCGCCGCATGAGGCGGTGTGGAGTGGAGGTAGAACACCGGGCTTCTAATCTGAAGGACGTAAGTTCAAATCCTCGTCAGTCCACATTTTTCGGGCTTGGACTGGAGCCTGACACCGGCAAAAAAAAAAGAAAAAAGCCGACAGCCAGTGGGGCTATGCCACTCCAGGCCCAGCCAAATTAGGAAAGCCCACTAAACTGCAACGAACACACTTCCTCACCAGAACAGGAATTGAACTCCCTGGTGAAGCATTCGGCCACTGTCTCCCCTATGAATCGCAATTAACCCGTGGCACTTGGTCCCCAGCGGCCGCGGAGCACCTGACCAAGGCGGTGGTTAAACGTTTGATATAGCGGAGGGTGCACGAATCTCTGGATCGGTACAGGCCGCCACTGGAAACTGAACCTGGCAACGACTAACATGCCAGACATCTCAAGTGAGGCTAGCTTAGCATGCCTCTGAGGAATTGCGAGGCATTGCCTGGGATATTATTGGTCTTAGTGAGGTTAGAACTGGTGAGGCTTATACAGTGCTGTTTAATGGCCATGTCCTCTGCTCTTCCAGATAAGAGTGAATACGGGGTAGAATCTCTAATCCATACCGGCATAGCAGGCAACATTGACAAGCCTTACAGCATTAATGAGAGCATTGCAGTCATTCTAACAATATTACATAGGAGATATAGATTAAAGGTTAACAAACCTGCGCTCGAACCTGTATGAAGGAATAGAACAGCTTTATGAAAATGTTGAATTGGCAATCAGAAAGGTGTAAACCTGCTATACTGTGGTTATTAGCGACACATAACCAATTCGTAACTATGGCATCAAATCCTGAAATAGCTGAGGGCAGATGTTGGTAGTATTCTTGGAAAGGAATGGTCTGAATAATAAATACCTTCTTTAGGAAGCACATTAACAGGAAGTGGATCTGGAAAATCCTTAATGGAGAAACAAGAGATGAAATAGACTTCATGCTCTCTGCCGATCCCAGCATAGTGCAGGTTGTAGAAGTGCTAGGGAGACTAAAGGGCAGTCACCGTAGGTCAGCGAGGTCTAGGTTTGCTCTCAACTTGAACAGAGAAAGAGCGCCAAGAAAAAATAACCCAACATAGATGCAGTAAGATGCAGACGAATTCAGGCTAGTGTTTGCAAACAAATATGCACCTTTAGAAGAAGAAGATGAAGGTAACACAGAGTCAAACTATTAAATCCTAACTAGGCTGACTTCAGACGCAGCAACTGAAGTGGGAGGTAAAGCACCAAGAAAACAGTAGGTAAGCTCTCCCAAGTAACAAAGGACCTATTATGTCCTTTTGGGGGTACACACCCCCAAATGGTCCTTTGGGGGTGTGTACAGATAGACATACAGAGATTTGGGGGTGTGTACCGACCCCCAAATGCTTTACCGGAATATTTGGAAGACATGCACGACTACCTTGCAGATAATACGAATTTTCGGACGAACATTATAATAACAGGAGACTTTAATCTGCCGGGAATAGACTGGTCTAATTTTTCTCACGACGGCAAACATTCTAAAAGGGCTCATGCATTGCCCACAACTACATTCAACTTTTGTTTACACCATCTAGTTTCCGACGATACCAGGGTCAATAATTCATCATCTTCACTCCTTGATTTAGCACTTGTTAGCAGCTCACATCATGGCTGTACGGTTAGTGTTAAAGACGGCATATCTGACCATAAGTTGCTTGCTCTGTCATGTCCGGTTGTAGGGAAACGTTCTTTTACTAAGCCTTCAGATACTTGCCTCAGAAATTACACACATGCCGACGATGTCGCTGTTTTAAACTATTTGGAATCACGCTTTGCTAACTTCAAGAAAATCAGTGATGTTGATAGTGTGTGGTCATATTTTAGAGAAACTCTTCTTTCTTGCGAGCAAGAATATGTCCCGTTAAAAAAGAAACGCACCAATAGGGAATACCCTTGGTTAACGCGAGAAATGATTCATTTAAAACGTAACATTAAGCGACGACGTAAACGCGGTAATACAAATGATCTTTCAAGCCTTATTTTTAACCTGCGGGAACAAAAAAGATTGGCGAAAGAACGTTTTTTTTTCAGTCACCAATTTGCAGTCATTTATGAACAAAGAGCCCCAGAACTTCTGGCGCTATCTATCAAAGGATAAACGGTGTATATCAGAGATAAAAGTTTCGGGTGAAAGTATTGTTGACTCGACTGTCATTTCTAACAAATTTAATGTATTTTCCAATCCGTGTTCACGCGTACAGTCTCGCATGCACTGTTACCATCATATGGCTATGATTGTCCTATACCCGAGGTAGAGATAACAGAGGATGGTGTTCTGGGCCTCTTGCATAGGCTAGATATGAAGAAATCACCTGGTCTTGACCAACTATCCAATACCTTTTTGAGTAGATATGCTGTATGGGTGGCCAAATATTTACATCACATTTTCGTTATATCTTTAAGCACTGCAGTAATTCCGGATGATTAGCGCTCGGAAAAAATCATTCCGGTGCATAAATCTGGCTCTCCTCTTGAAATTAACTACAGGCCCATCTCTAACTAGCACCTGTTGTAAAATGTTCGAACACATTATCTTTAAGGCCATTGTTACTTACTTAGAAAATAATAATTTGCTTTATCCGCAACAGCATGCCTTTAGATGTGGTTTATCTACTGTAACCCAACTTGCTGAAATAACTGATGAATTAATTGGTACACTCAATATAAAAGGCCAAACAGACGCTATTTTCTTGGATTTTTCAAAGGCCTTTGATGTTGTTCCTCATAAAGATTTATTAACAAAACTAAAGGCAATTGGCATTGAACAGAAAGTAGTGGCATGGATTGAATCTTACTTAAGAGATAGAAAGCAGTGTGTTGCCATAAATGGGAGTGTCTCCGAAGATTTGGATGTGTACTCGGGTGTTCCGCAGGGCTCGGTCCTCGGACCTCCCCTTTTCTTGGTATACATTCACGATATTCATATTTGCGTCGAACAACCAATGCAGATTAAACTATTTGCAGACGACTGTGTGGTATACACAGCCATAAATAACCGAGATGACCAAATTAAATTGAACAATTCTTCACACTCCATTGATGCATGGTGCGCAAGGTGGGGCTTAAGAATAAACACTTCCAAAGCAGCTTCCATTACGTTTAGCAACAAAAAGAAGCCCCTTTACTTACTCTTTAGCTAACGTTACCATCACAAGAACTGACAAAGTTAAATATTTAGACATCACACTTAGCAGTAATTTCAATAGGGAGCCGCATGTTGAAAATGTCTGTCGGGGTGCACTACAGAAATTGTCGTTTTTGAAAAGGAAACTGCGAAATACCCCTCCTGCAGTAAAACTAAATGCATACAAAGCGCTAATACGACCAAAATCGGAGTATGCGTCCGTTATTTGGAGCCCTTGCCAACAATACTTGATTAACAAAACCGAAAGAGTACAGAATTTAGCTTTGCGTTTTATTTATTCTGTTTACTCCCGTCACTCTAGTCTCAGCAACTTACGTAATGGGGCCAACCTAGAAGAACTTGAGCAGCTCAGAATAATATCTAGATTAACATTTATTTACCAACTTTATCACGAGAACTTTAAGCTATCACGGGAACGATATCTTCAGGATCCTTCCAAATGATCAGAGCGAACGCACCACAGTACAACTATTAGACAGGCAGTCAGCCACATCAATGTTCACAAGTTCTCTTTACTTGCTCGCGCAAGTTATTATTGGAATACGTTATCTGAGGAGCCATGCAGTGAACTCTGCTTCGCTGGAATCATTTGTTGAATGTATTAGTAATGTCAACTTTTGTTCAAATTCGAGTCCAAGTGATGTACACTGTGAGTTGATAATATTGCCTTGTTCGAGTATTCATTTGTCGTCTATTTCCAGTGTATTGCCATGTTTTTTCTCACTTTTGTATGTATTATATATTTGCAATTATGTCAAGTAATTAGTTTAAATTTACTTCTCTATTTTGTATTCTTAGTCTCCACTCCTGCATGGGCCCGAGAAGGGCCTGCAGTATACCTATAAATAAATAAATAAATAAATAAATAATAAATTAAGGAAATGACAAAGCACGAAAGTACTGTCTTTACTCGATTCTAAGCACCCCATTTTTTTCACGATCGGTACGCCCAAAGTGAGGGGGGTGCTTAAATTCGAAAAACCTAGAATGACCCCCCCTCCTTCTTTTCGCTGCGACATCACGACGAGATTGGTGCGAGAAATAACATTTTATTTTGCAAACATTCAAAAGAAAAATCGGTGCAGACAGTGAACCCACTGCTTGTGTAGGATGCTCATTCACTATCACTGCCACTCGAGTTCGTCGCACCGCTTGAACCGGTGCTCTCGGTATCCCACAGCAGGTCGTCTTCCGTTCCGTCGAAGTTGTTTGTGATCGAGCACTTAAATGATTTGACCACAACGTCCACTTGGACGCTCTTCCACGCATCCGAAATCCACTTTGCGATGGTTGATGGGGACGCTTTCTGCAGCTTTCCCGTCCGCGTCTGTTTCTGGTCAAGGTTTCGCACCCACTCTTCGTACTCCTGTCGGAGATTGGCTTTGAAGAGCTTTTTGACTGAAACGTCGAGGGGTTGCAGCACTGGCGTCATGCCACCCGGAATCACCACGTCGTTATTGATGTTCCAAAGCTTTGTCTTTACCTCCGGGGCCAAATAGCCGCGAAACGCGTCGAACAGAAGCATCGACCGTGTGCCTGCAGATCCACCGAGCAATGATTTCAGAGTGAGCAAGCGCGTTTGGTGGCCTTGGCGACGCGCTCTTCCTAACAAAAAGGGGGGGGGGGGGGTGCTAGGAATCGGGGGGTGCTTAGAATCGCGAAAATACGGTATAACTCAAGAGATGAGATAAGATTTCCTGTGCTGTTTAAGCTGATATACAAGAAGGTAAGCAATATTCGAAATTACAATGTCAGAAAGATTGAGGAAGCAGTAAAAAATGGTTGCAGCATGAAATCATTTAGAAGAAAACTTGGCATAGTACTACATGGCAAGATCTATGCAGTGAAAGATAAACAAGGTAATGTCGCCAGCAATTTCGATTATATATATTCAAAGAAGCAGAAGAATTCTACACTGACCTGTACAGTACCCAGAGCAGCCATGCAACCTTCATTGAAAGTAGCAATGGACATGCTATAGAGGCTCCTTTTATAACTAGTGAAGTTAGAAGGGCTTTGCAACATATGCCCTGGGGAAAAGTGGCAATTAACATTAAAACTCTTTTATTTTGTGCATGCTACCGCGCACCATCTACGCCCGTCGGCTTTTCTAACGACCTTTATGATATACTGAACATAATTCAGACAATGATCGTCCTATTTTTATTTTTGGTGACTTCAATTTCCCGAGCACTAACTGGTCTAGCCCTGCAGTAGACGATGACGGGTCTTCTGTGTCGGCAAGTTTTTCAGCCCTCTGCTCTTTCTTCTCGCTAACACAAATGGTCACCCAGCCGCCAAGGACGACAGCTACCAGTTCTAACGTATTAGGCCTTTTGCTAACGAGCGCCTCCGATTTTGTTTCTGAGGTAAAATACTTTTCAGGCTTAAGAGAACATTGTTTACTGCACATCGCGTTGAATTTACCGTCGAATAAAACGCCAAATAAAACGAAAACCATTAAAATTATGCAAAGCAAATTTTTCTTCAATTAATGATGGCCTCCAGCTTTTTCTCGACGATTTCGTCCAGGCATGTGCCGAACGACCTGGGGCCTTATTCTCAAACGTTCGCCTCCCGCGAAAGTTTCGCCGCCGTGAAACTCGCATTCTATAGACCGTTTTTTCGTAGGCGCCACCATATTGCGAACGCAGTGGCGCCGCCTATGAGCAGCGCCATACTGGCTTGGGTGAAAGCGGTCTTTTGCATGACAGGTATACGCTTGGCGGCAGCTTCTGGCGTTTGTTTTCGCGGTCGTGCGGTCTGTTTAGTATGACGTGCGTCTTCTACGTAGTAAACGGTTCTGTGAGACGTGCTGAAGTGGTTTAAGGCATCATGGCCGGAATTTCTGCTGGCGTTGAGGTGGACAGAACACGCAACGCGATGTGTGCGCGCATATTCGAGTCTGCAATCAGCTTCGGAGATTAATTGTGTATTTCTGAATGTTCCAGTCACTAATGTGACCTTATTGCAGTATTATCCTCTATTTCTAAGCTGCGGAAACATACGCGACGATCATAACAGCGTGATCGTGGGTACCGTTCTGCTACGATAGGAGCTGTGATGTTATACTTTGGCAAGCGTTCAAACTGTTTGCTGCAGGTTACATTGCGTGACTACTTGGTTCGATGGGTGAGGTTTCCGCACCTGAATAAAATAGTTTTGGCAAGTGATAGCAGCATACCTTACAGTCTGAATTACGCTTGTCCAGCAAAGGGACTGTTTACAAACTGCGCGAGCGTCCTAAACAGTGGTAAGTGCTGGATTACATATATCTTTGTTCTATATACCGCATGGTCCAAGCATACCGCATCAGCGGTTATATATTTATAGACGTTGTGTGGCGTGACTATGCGAGGCCCTATTGCGGCGTTAGCCCGTTTTCTCTTGCTTTTTTGAGAAAGAGGATTATAACCGAATTTCTTTTTCGGTTGTGTTTGTTCCGTTCACTACGACGCACTCACACGCATTACGGAAATTTTGTCCTCAGAAATAGGCATCGCATTCTTTTTATGCGATCCTTCATATATTATGGCTGTATGCAGGCAAAAAAGGCAATGCCGAAGCGCACAGCTTACATATGTACCGTGCTGGTTCACAAACCGCAGTGATCGCTGTGTTGAGCAGCGCCATCGGCCTCATGCAGGAAGGCTAGCGTAGACATATGGTAATTTGAAGCCTACTAGACTTGAAATGCGCGAGAACGATGCCGGTGCATCACAAATATTTGATTGCGCCTGCCGCTTGATGTTTCGTGGTTGCCTTAGGTTGGCCGTGCACGAGCACGCGCTCTTATGTTTATGCATTGCTCCCTACGCCAAGCGATCAGATATTGAGCAGATTTACCATTTCATGCTGCTAATACAGAGACACCGGGTTTCTTTGTTGAATTAAAACCGATATAAGTAAAATAGTTCACAACACATACACACACCGCGGCTTACAAAACGCATCACATTTCTGCGCTCCCAAAAGATATTTCCGCCTACTGTAGTTACCGATGCACCGAAAGGCTTCCCTGACGACCTTATATGAACGGACATGGCGTAAATTTCACAAAATACCATCTAAAACATCTCAAAATCGCTCCGCAGCACGCGACAGCAATACTTTTAAGCAGCGCCGCGCCGGATCGCCCAAGCCAGAGAGGAGGAAAGGCTCTCCGCGCGCACTATCCTCCTCGCCCGATGAAACGGTCTATAGATTAAGCGACTGCTTACCCGTGACGTCAGCGTTCACTACCAACACGCACTGTCGAACGCTTCACATCGCATGAGAGAGCGCACCGTACGAGTGCAGAGCGGCTCGGGAGTGATGTTCTCGAGTGCAGTGGCCGCACTACGGGTTCTGCGCATTGACTACGGTTGGTTACGGCCTCTTAACAGCACTCCCGAGCGAGTTAAATAAATTTAACAAGGAAGTGTGAAATGTTTTATTTTATATCACTCAACAAATATCCCCGCGACACAACGCGTGTAAGATGCCACCAAAAAGGCTACTATAAACTACCACCTATCTTATCTCTACTACACTTCACCAGCAACCGAAGGCCAAAAGACGCCAAAAGACATGTTCGTTTATTCAATATATGTCGAGAGCACCCATCGACACCATGACGTTAAAATGACTACTAGATGGCGCTGTTTATTTGCGGTTTTGCTAAAACCGCCAATCAGCGCGCGCCGCTGGCGGAGGCGTGGCCAGGGCGATAGTTCCGCGGAAGGCGAAGGTTTCAGAATACGAGCCCTGTTAACGAAAATTGGTGCATGTTAAAAAAAAAATGCTTGAATTAATCGAATTGTACGTCTCTCGTAAAATCATCACGACTAATTGTAGGTCTCCATGATTCACACGTTCCTTAAAACGCCTTGGGAACCGAAAGAGGCGATTACATGTCAGGGCGAGGTCATCTGGAAAATCAGAGCATTTGTGAGCTCTTAGCACTTATAAAAATCTTTAAAAGATGCTAAACAACATTTCTTCAATGTCACGCCGCCATCATTTCTTTTAACTGATAATAAAAATTCTGGAACGTTGTTAATGGGTCAGATCAGCCGTCAATCTCTCCTGGATTCTCAATCAAATCACATCTCTAACAGTGACAGTGCTAATGTACTTAGTGAGATTTGTGCTAATGCATTTTCTGTCCCTTTTAGCAGATCCCTACTAGACTATACTCCCGATATCACATTTCCAATGTATCCCATTCGTTTCGATTTTGTAGGCATTCTAAGTATCATAGATCGTTTAAAGTTATCCTCTTCATGTGGTCCCGATGATATCCGCACTAATATGCTGAAAAACACCAAAGTATATCCTTCCATCATACTATCGAAAGTATTTGAGCAATCCCTTCAAACTTGTGACCTCCCAGACGACTGGAAATTGGCTAAAGTGGTTCCACTCTATAAATCAGGCGACAAGAACCTATCACTCAACTATCAGCCAGTATCACTAACCAGAATTCCTTGCAAGATAATGAAACATGTCATCTTGTCATCCGTAGAGAACTTCCTTGAGTCATCTTTCTTTTTACTCATGCACAGTGCTCGGTTTTAGAAAGCACTTTTCTTGTGAAACACAGCTAATAATTTTACAAATGATATTAACTTCACACTTGATCATGGTAATGAGGTTGACTGCATGTATTTAGATTTTTCCAAAGCATTTGACAAAGTCTCTCACAGCTTGCTTCTTCACCACCTAAGTAAACTTAACATCGATCAAAATGTACTACCATGGATTGAATGCTTTTTCTCTAACAAGTTCCAGTACGTGCACACTAACGGCATTAACTCACCACCGGTTTGGGTGACCCCTGGCGTTCCACAAGGTTCTGTTATCGGTCCCTTGCTGTTTCTGGTATATATTAATGACTTGCCTAACAACATAACATCCACAGTGCGACTTATTGCGGAGGAGTGTGTGGTTTACCGGGAAATAAAGAATACTAATGACACTGTACTACTCCAGGAAGACTTAGGTACTATATCTCACTGGTGTTCGCAATGCAAGATGACACTTAACGAGACTAAATGCAAAGTAATGCGTTTTTCGCGTCGCGTTAATCCGTGCCCAGCTCTCTACACTATTTCTTCTTCCCTGCTAACACCGGTAACATTTTACAAATACCTCGACGTCATTATAACTTCAAACCTAGCTTGGAAGGCACATATCATTTCTATCATCACGTCCGCTGACCGCATGCTTGGATATCTGAAACGGAATTTTTCCTTAGCACCGACACCTGTTAAACTTCTGTACAAATCGCTTGTCCGCTGCAAATTAGAATATGTTAACTCAGCATGGGACCCTGTCACTAACTCTCTTATCGACACCCTCGAAGCCGTACAGAACAGAGCAGCACGTTTCATCTTCCGTAACTATGATCGTTTGTTCAGTGTCACAGAAATGAAAAACACATTGTCCCTAACCCCTCTCTCAATGCGCAGGAAAATATCACGCTTGTGTCTGTTTTTTAAAATTTACCACGTGAATTCCACCCTTAAAGATACATTACTCACGCCGCCAACGTACGTTTCATCCCGCTTAGATCATTCATGCAAAGTTGGTGTTCCACAGTGCCGTACAACATCCTGCAGGAATTCATTAATTCCAAAAACATCGTTGGACTGGAACCACCTACCACGGGATATTGCACTTTCCAAAGACTGATGAATTTAAGAAGAAATTATCAACACATTCTTGCCATAGCTTTGGTTCCATTTCCTTTTTCCTCGCAATCATGCGCATTCTTATATATTTTCCCCTCGATTTGCTGTGTTAATATTTCTACTAATGGTGGCGTTTTGCAATTTGCATCACTTTTCTTTGTGTGATTTAGCGTTTCTTGGTATTTGTATCATTTTGAACTCACTTCATGTTCCAGGTTTTGAATTATATGTTTGTTCCGGTATATATATTTTTATATGTATGCGTTGTCTCCTTTTGTAACAAATTTATTGAAATGTGTGTACCACTCCCCTTAATAATGCCCTGTTGGCCATGAGGATATGTGAAATAAATAAATAAATAAATAAATTAATTAATAAAAGAGAAGATGGAATAACAGTCGATTTATTCAAAGATGTCGGAGATGTTATGCTTGAAAAGTGTGCAATGCTTTATATGCAATTGACTTTCAGATGCAGCAACTGGGGTGAAAATTTTGTTGCTGCCACACACATCGCTGAGCGATTTTCACTTTAAGGCTTCACATGCATTGAAGACGGTGCGATTTCCATCGGAATGATCCCAAGGTATCCCCCTACTCTGAACGCAATCATGCCTCTATTGTTACAATAAAACAACAAGGAAACTATTAATATGTTTGATTTTATTCTCTAGCATTTAAACAAGCTTTGTGATATTTATTAGCATTGTACCTTTACAATCGCTTAGTCCACGACTGCGGAAACGCCACACAAGACATGATGAAATAAATGACGGCAGGATTTTGATGGTATTTTGATGGTATTTGCTGTCGGCCAGCCTGATCTCGCGCCGCTCGCTACGACTAAGCGATGGCATCACCAACCTGGCGGAACCCCGTCGTGGGGAGCTGCAATGGTTGCGGCGGGCGCGTGGTGATAGAAATCAATAAAATATATAAAGAAAGGGCCAGTTTTTTAAGAAAGTACTACGGTACTCCTTTATTCAAGAGATATACATTAGTTGAAAGCGTGATCACACTGTCACGCAACAGCAGACACGTGAAAAAGCTGCATAACAAATACAAATGAAGCTCATGTGGCACCACAGAATATACAAGCACGTCTTGCACAGAGCGACGACTACATCAGAGCGATAATCCTGTGCATGTACATCAGGGATAAATACTCAGACAAAGCAACAAGGAGCAGCTATTACAAGTAGACGCCAAGCACGTCGTGTGCCATGAATGAAACGGCCATTGATTCCAAAGGGAACAAAGTGAACGACTTTTCCACTTGTAGCATATGATGCGTTCAGTATGAGAATGATGGATAGGAGCATGACGTTGCAAGCATTCTGAGGCCGCCGCCATGGCGGCCACTGACGGAAGCACGGCACAGGTAAATCGCAAGATGGCATCCAAACGTTTGGAAAAGCAAGCAGCTTGTGCCATCGTGTTCCTGGTTCGCTGCAGCACTTCAAAGAGCGTCGCAACAAGGCTGCGAAGTCACCGGTGAAAATCGTGTTGATGTCAACAGCGTCAGCAAGTGGATAGAGCAAAATTAGAATGACATCACAACAAGGTATGATCGCTGTGATAAATGGAAGAAATTAAAATTTTTTTCCATTGAACATCACTAAAAAATTAATGAGCCATTCCATTCTATGAAGGTGGACGACCAGGGAAGCTGTTTAGTGCACGACACAGAAGCGACCCACAATACTGAACAAAGGTATGAACATATTTATTGTCCTAATCTGTGGTCATTGTGGCAATAAAGGTATGCACACATTTGCGTATCACCTTTATTATTAATTGTGTCAGTCACGTAAGACAATGAATAGCTCATACCCCCTTAAAGGGCCCCTCACCAGGCCCCATAGCAAATTTTAGTTATATGCTGGAAGTTGTTACATGTCCTCTGGGAGCGTCCTGCCAGAAAACTTTTTCAAATTGTCTCTTTAATAGCCCAGATATAAATATTTCAATGCTACGAACCCATGATTTCAGTAGGCGAGCTCCACTGTCAAGCGAGACACTCTCTTCACTTGCGCCATGTAGCCTCCACAAACGAAACTCCTTCCTGAGTCCTCTCATACCGGAACTCGAGGACTGCGTGACGCATACGTAATGGACCCCGCCTTCATTTTTTTTCTCGCCTTTTTTTTGCTGCAAAGCGCAGATTTTGCGCATTGTGCATGAGGAAACTTGACTAGAGGTACAAATCGGTGCTACACGAATACTGAGGCAGACCAAAGTGAATCACAGAGCATGATCCCGCACTAGAACACAATAGAAAATGACATTGTTTCGGTGTCTGTGCACGGGATTGCATGACGTGGGAACAAGTAGACAAAACGGAAGTACATCTATCTTGGGGCGGTGCGAAGTAAAACAAAAACATGCAGCATTTGCTCTGTGTTTTTGATTATTTCTCTACGCTTTAATTCATCTATTCAAGCAACATATATGAGAGAAAATAACAGATGTTGCCTTGCATAATTCTTGAAGTCACGTGTCACCCCGAATGACGTCACAGCACAAACATGTGTACGTGAGTGCACTAGCACGTGTACGTCATCCTTCGGCTTCGAGCGCAGCGACCACAAGGAGAAGGGAAAACGGCATTTGATTTGAAATTTCAGATCTTTCCACGGCATGTGGCAATGTGACATTGCAGACATGATCATTATCGCGCATTGTATGCTCTGCGCTTGTCAGTTCAAAATGGCCAGAACTGGTGGGGGGCAATGGCTCATACCCCCGTAAATGCCTACCCATTATGGCGACAGAAGCGAAGTGAAATTCTACGCCTGAATGATGAGCAGCAATGGAGTCAGCTGTGGACTACGATGACGCTTGAGCCATTGCTGGTTATGATGGTTGTTTGCACAACGGAGCCCGCTGGGAAGAAGATGATGACGAACGTGCAAGCAGTGGCATTCCAGCATTTGCGCGGCTGGCACCGAGAATTCTTTAACCGTCCTTTTTGAAAAAGTTGTTGAACACCTTTTGTCAAAAACATATGCTCTTATCCTTGTCCCTGGGGCCTCTTTGGGTCCCACATGTGACAACGGTAATTCAAGGGTGCATTACAGGTCCCCAAGCCCAAAGGCGTATGCGCCATTGAGCTCGGACCATTTTTTCACTATCACTAGGATAGGCCCACATGATTATTTGTTTTTGTCAACATCTCGGACACATTTTCCAGATCCTAGCTATAAACCTCTTCGATGTAAAAGCTAATCTGTCAATTTACCATTGAGTGGAAAACTTTCCCACTCTTTCGTAATGCTCAGCCGGGCCATCGGGGTATTGAAAAGGTAAAAAAAAGTGAGAAGCAATTATTTGATTATGAATATTCCTCCACCTTTAATCCAAAGCAGCATGTGCACTCACCCAGACGCAAAGCATGGTGACAAAAGCCACAAGTAAATGCACGTGACCCAGCCTTGTGAAGGTGCACCACAGCTCATTCGGATGTTCACGAACAATCTGCAAGGATAATAGGCTGCTTTGTACAAGAGCAACTCCAGGGACACTTTACGCTCACCGATGTCAATTTCACACACCTACTGGTATAATGAAAGCAGTCCTGTCACATTTTTAATGCAATTGGCATTTTTACGACAATCGGAAGCACACTATCTATCTGCTTATCTCTGTATGTCTAATTATTGTCCTGCCAACATGGCTCACTGGGTTGTCCATGGTCGAATGGGTAACAAATCAGGCTGCTGCTCTGGGGGAGCAGGGTTCTAAACCAACCATCGCACAACTATATGCTAGTCTTCAATGAACCTCTTTGACGCTGACATGGGCCACTGAGGATATAGCACTGGGTATGTGGCACTGTGTACCTATGTGCCACTCTTCAATGGACCTCTTTGATGATGACTTCAAGCACTAGGTATATGCCACTCAATCTGCACTACCCTTCAATAATTCAATTTACGTAACAGTTATGATTTTTTTCTCTTTCCAATGTGGTACAAGACTGGGAGTAAGCTACATGGTCGCCATCGTAGTTAGCGCAATGTTGTGTGCCATTGCAGTTGTCCGAGGGCTGATCGTGGTGACCCCACCTCGCACAGGTCTGGCAGCCTCGGCAGCTTTGTGAACTGCTGCCACATCGTGGGCATTTGAAGCACGTTCAAACTTGATAAAAATTTTAATTATCGGGTTTTACATGCCAAAAGCACTATGAGGTACGCTGTAGTGGGGGACCCCGGAAATTCGGACCCCCTGGGGTTCTTTAACGTGCACCTAAACCTAAGTACACAGGTGTTTTTGCAATTTGCCCCAATCGAAATGTGGCCGCCGTAGTCGGGATTCGATCCCGCGACCTCGTGCTTAGCAGCCAACAACATAACCACTATGCAACCAGAGCAGTTTCAAAACTTGCTTAAATGATATTGCGCGACAAAAAAAAAAAAAAACGACACGGACATGAAAGAAGACGACACACCAAGCGCACGTCCGTGTCGTTTTTTTTTTTTTTTGTCACGCAATATCATTTAAGCAATGGATTACCAACTTGCCCGGAATGCTACTCTCATTAAACTTCAAAACACCTTCATGAGTTTCGGATGTATGGCCCGATGTGCGATGGAATATTGTGTGAAAGCACATTTTCTTAGACCAAATCGGGCATTTTCTTGCATCAAGTAAGGCATTGCTAGGTCGTTGTTTGACCAATTGCCCCGACATCTTGACGCTTTGCAGTCGAGATGTCATTGTTAAACTTTTTTGCACAAATACGCATGCAGCCGTTGCTGCGCACAAGACAAGGTGTAAGGGAGGAGTGACTGAGCGGTGCGGCATGCGTGCAATGTTTATGGAGAGCACGATACATTCCCAAGACATCCCACTGTGGCGGTGCACGCCGTGTGAGGAGAATGGAGGCAGAGCCAGCCGTTTTTTGGGCACAGCCTCATCGTGAGTTTGACATGAACGCGCAGGGCTGTATGAAGAGGCTTAATACAGACGGAGGTAAAATCCAGGTTGGTAGGCTCCCCCCCCCCCCCCATAGTGCTTTCACACTAAAAGAAAAAGGAGGTAGGAAATGAGGGGCTGTAGGCATCATAACTGTCTCCCTGCTCTAGGTGACACCTGAAGTGCCCGTGGCCATGAAAAAGGTGCAGGTTAAAAGATAGGGTGGAGGAAAGTTACAATATAATATGCGAAACTCACCTCGGCCAAGCTAAAGTGGTAATCAAACGTTGTCATTGAATCTGCAAACCACAGGCAGACCAGCCAGAGGCCCCACAATAGAATGTTTTATTTTGTGCTCCGCTCAGCAGCCTGAGCAGAGCACAGCGTTGCGGCCGTCCCTCACTAGCCAGGGTGGTCAATGCTGCTTCACGCACGCATCGAGGCACCTCGCTTGCCGTCCACTCTCTTCCTGGGACGGCTGCCTCGAGGGAGATGTTCTCGACCATGCATTTATGTTCGTCTGCACAGCGCAAGCCACGAAAGCGATTTCATCGAGGAAACAAGGAAAGTATACAATCAGTGCATTTTACCGGTGCTGACATATGGGGCAGAGACTTGGAGACTAACACAGAAGATGGAGAACAAGTTAAGCACCCTGCAAAGAACGATGGAATGAAGAATGCTAGGCATAACCTTAAGAGACAGAAAGAGAGTGCATCAGAGAGCAAATGGGTATAGACGATATTCTAATAGATGTCAAGAGAAAAAAAATGGCACTGGACAGGTGATGTAATGTGCAGATTAGATAACTGCTGGACCATTATGGTGACAGAATGAGCACCAAGAGAAGGGAAGCGCAGTAGAGGACGGCAGGAGACGAGGTGGTGCGATGAAATTAGGAAATTTGCGGGTGCTAGTTGGAATCGGTTGGCGCAGGACAAAGGTAATTGAAGATCGCAGGGAGAGGCCTTCGTCCTGCAGTGAACATAAAATAGGCTCATGATCATGATGATGATGATGATGATATATTTGCCGAAAGTTGCAAGTGCAAGTGAAGTTATACAAGGTGTCCCAGCTAACTCAGAATTCCAGATCAAGCTGCAGAACAGGTCTTCGGCTTTAACTCAGGAAGAGGACCTTAGGGTTGAAGCAATGAACGACAATCTTGTGGGCATCATTAAGGAGTGTGCAATAGAAGTCGGTGGTAACTCCGTTAGACAGGATACCAGTAAGCTATCGCAGGAGACGAAAGATGTGATCAAGAAACGTCAATGTATGACAGCCTCTAACCCCACAGCTAGAATAGAACTGGCAGAACTTTTGAAATTAATCAACAAGCGTAAGAGAGCTGACATAAGGAAGTATAATGTGGATAGAATTGAACATGCTCTCAGGAACGGAGGCAGCCTAAAAGCAGTGTAGAAGAAGCTAGGAATTGGCAAGAATCAGATGTATGCGTTAAGAGACAAAGCCGGCAATATCATCACTAATATGGATGAGATAGCTCAAGTGGCTGAGGAGTTCTATAGAGATTTATACAGTACAAAAGGCACCCACGACGATAATGGTAGAGAGAATAGTCTAGAGGAATTCGAAATCCCACAGGTAACGCCGGAAGAAGTAGAGAAAGCCTTGGGAGCTATGCAAAGGGGGAGGCAGCTGGGGAGGATAAGGTAACAGCAGATTTGTTGAAGGATGGTGGGCAGATTGTTCTAGGAAAACTGGCCACCCTGTATACGCAATGCGTCATGACTTCGAGCGTACCGGAATCTTGGAAAAACGCTAACATAATCCTAATATATAAAAAAGGCGACGCCAAAGACTTGAAAAATTATAGACCGATCAGCTTACTGTCCGTTGCCTACAAAGTATTTGCTAAGATAATTGCAAATAGAATCAGGAACACCTTAGACTTCCGTCAACCAAAGGACCAGGCAGGATTCCATAAAGGCTACTCAACAATAGACCATATTCACACTATGAATCAGGTGATAGAAAAATGTGCGGAATATAACCAACCTTTATATACAGCTTTCATTCATTACGAAAAAGCGTTTGATTCAGTCGAAACCTCAGCAGTCTTGGAGGCATTGCGGAATCAGAGTGTAGACGAGCCGTATGTAAAATGTAAAAATACTGAAAGATATCTATCACGGCTCCACAGCCACCGTAGTCCTCCATAAAGAAAGCAACAAAATCCCAATAAAGAAAGGCGCCAGGCAGGGAGATACGATCTCTCTAATCTTATTGACAGCGTGTTTACAAGAGGTATTTTGAAGCCTGGATTGAGAAGAATTGGGGACTAGAGTTAATGGAGAATACCTTAATAACTTGCGATTCGCTGATGATATTGCCTTGCTTAGTAACTCAGGGAACCAACTGCAATGCATGCTCACTGACCTGGAGAGGCAAAGCAAAGGGTGGGTCTAATAATTAATCTGCAGAAAACTAATGTTTAACAGTCTCGGAAAAAAACAGCAGTTTACGATAGGTAGTGAGGCACTGGAAGTGGTAGGGGAATATGTCTACTTAGGACAGGTCGTGACTGCGGATCCGGATCATGAGATTGAAATAATCAGAAGAATAAGAATGGGCTGGGGTGCGTTTGGCAGGCATTCTCAGATCATGAACAGCAGGTAGCCATTATCCCTCAAGAGAAAAGTTTATAACAGCTGTGTCTTACCAGTACTCACATACGAGGCAGAAACCTGGAGGCTTACGAAAAGTGTTCTACTTAAATTGAGGACGACGCAACGAGCTATGGAAAGAAGAATGATAGGTGTAACGTTAAGGCATAAGAAAAGAGCAGATTGGGTGAGGGAACAAACGCGAGTTACTGACATCTTAGCTGAAATAAAAAAAAAAGACATGGGGCATGGGCAGGACACGTAAAGAGGAGGGAAGATAACCGATGGTCATTAAGAGTTACGGAATGGATTCCAAGGGAAGGGAAGCGTAGCAGAGGGCGGCAGAAAGTTAGGTGGGCGGATGAGATTAAGAAGTTTGCAGGGACAGCATGGCCACAATTAGTACATGACCGGGGTAGTTGGAGAAGTATGGGAGAGGCCTTTGCCCTGCAGTGGGCGTAACCAGGCTGATGATGATGATGATGTAAGTGCATTTGAAATCCCGCAGCATGGGAGGATGTGCTGCGAAATGTGCGTGTTGTGTAGCATGCTGGTGTCAGAAAGCATTGGATTGGATGCAGCACGCAAGCTCGCTGGCTATCATATGGCGTTCCCCAAGTCAACGCTTTATTTCCCACTCAATAATATAGACCGGTAACACAATTCAAGCGCACATCTAGATATTTCATGGATAAGTAAGTTATACAAAGTGTCCCAGCTAACTCAGACCAAGATTTTGAAAAAAACGTATGCATTCTTCAGAACAGAAATCGCATGGATGTTGTTAGCGTTTATCTTAACTTACAGTACCATTTTCTTGCTCGTCTTTTTTGAGTAATTAGCCCAGATAAATTAATTACCTTTTTAAATATAGCCTGAGACGTTCAGGTGTTAATAAGAAAGTTGTGGAGCGCCACAAATATTGCCCAACCCATGCACTTCCAACAAGATAGACTAGCGTGGCCGTTTTTATTCGGGAAAAACGAAAGCCCGCAGAGTTTAAAAAATACCACGTGACAGCGCGCTCTGTGTGCCATTGTGGCTTAGTGGGGCAACTCAGATTGGAGCGGACCATAAAGATGCTCACCTAAACCGCACTGATATCATTGCTAGTTTTCCCCATGACCACTCTGGCCATGGCACTGGTTGTAGTGAGGCACAATTAAACTTCTGATTGATCAGCAGTCTGATATATGTGGTAGCTTACAATTTATTTTTTGAAGGTGAAAAATTCAGTGCAAAACTCAGGACAACCCACAAAGAAGAGACAAGCACTGGCGCTGACTAACAACTAATTTATTCTTCTTACAACAAAGGATGTAAGTACCCTTCACCACTCATGCGTTCGCAACAAAAGAAGCAGAAATTCATGTCACACTAAAGCCAGCTACGAAAGACGTGTGAGCAGGAAATTATATTCGGCTGAGTGCAGGGACAAGCAACATGAGCATGAGCAAAGAGTAAAAAATAATGCAGCCAAAAGAGCACACCTTGTTGCCCATCTTAATTCTTGCTGCAGTTGTATGCCACGATTTGATGAGAGGTTAATTCTCGGCAGAAACACAGATGAACATGCATGGCTAGCCTTGGAGGCTTTCCACGTAGAGGAAAAAGCAGATGACTGTACCAGCCATACCTCCTTGTCTCTGTACTCAGCCGAACATAATTTCCTGCGCACACGTCTTCGGTAACTGGCTTTAGTGTGACGAATTTCTGCGTCTTTTGCTGCGCACGCATGCGTGGTCGGAGTGGTGAAGGGTACTTATATGCGATGTCACAAGAAGAATAAATCAGTTGTTAGTCAGCGCCAGTGCTTGTCTCGTCTCCTTTTTGTAGGTTGTCCTGGTTCTTGAGCTGAATTTGTTACCTTCAATATACCATGTGCCAACTAGCCCCAACCGAAATTTTATTGTATTTGCTTGTTCAATGTGATAGTCAATCTTTTGCCACCAGCACTTTAAATGTGATAAAATTTTACGTATTATTAATAGTTAATTAAAAAATAATGATGTCTGCTTAAATGAGTAAAGAAATTTGTGAAGCAGCTAATGTAAAATTACAATGACCCCCTACAATGTAGCTATAGTGAAAAATTGAGTATTGAAGTATCTCAATATACAAATGGTAAGTATTGTATCGGGTGCAATCAACCTGCGAGTATCTTGTAGCTTATCTCCCGAGTATCTTGTATCTGTATCATAATACAATCTCAAAGCACCTTTAAACAGCCCTGCCTAGCAGCAGCATACGTGACAAGGCTCACCAAAAAGGACAGGACAAAGCAGGTGATGAACACAAGCCATGTAGACCATGGCAGTTGGCAACATTCAGCAGCTGCCTTCAGGGCACTTCCCATGGATCTCATCGGCAGCCGACGCAGCTCACAAAGGAGGTAGCAGCACTGACGAGCTGCCATTGTAGCAAACACCGCCCCTGCTGTCACTGCCACCTGCACACCTGCAGTCACGCAGCAGCTGAGTAAACACTCATGTCCTTCATCCAGGCAAAGAATTCGCTCCACAAAGGGTTTTTCAATTCAACTATACAGGCATCATCCCACAATTTGGCCCGGTCCAACTATGGCGATTTTGCTTGTGCTAAAGCATTTTATAAATTTGGACATTTGCAGTGAACAATTGAATTGTCTCTAGATGATGTTAAACTGCTCATGTATGAACTGCTGATATGTCTTCTACTATATGGCACAGTTGTGTGCAATCTGCACATGCTAGCTGATACTAAGAAATCAGAAGTCATCCAAAAGACTATTATTACCGATGGTTCAATTGCGACTTCTCGCCTTTGTTGCCATCTGGAAAATATATTTCTAGTATCAATCTATGTCAAAAAAATTTTCAAAATTTCAGCCTGTGATCACTACTTTTTTGTTTTGGGCATCAAATAATCATTTGAGCTTTACTAGGTTTTCTTCTCCACAGAGTCACCATGACCTTAACTTGAAGCCTTGCTACAAGAAGACCTGCAGTTAAACATTATTTGTTTCCTTGTACAATTAAAACACGGTAAACATTTGTTGATGCTCAACAAATTGTTTACCTGTTTTATGTGTGTAGATTAAATTTCTGCCATTAAATCATCACTGGTGTCGCTTCTCTTTCTTAGTTTCTGCACCTTCCCAATAGTTTGCCTTTATTTCCGCTTTTATTTATTTGTTCATTTGTTTTCTTTGCTCACTGCTGACTGGCTTGTTTGCATTTTGCCTTGTATGCACAGTTACAATAGCCGTTTAACACTAAGTGTAGTGAACAAGTCTTACTCAGTTATAAATTTTCTTGCAATTATGGCCGAGGGCAAGTCTGTCTCGTCCACATGGCTGGGCGCTCTTCTCAAGTGCCAATAAAGGGTCGAGCGTTCCACTCTGACGTTCCACTCTCTCTTTTGCCGCCAGGAGTTTTACAGACTCCGTTCGTCTAGTTTCATCCAGTAGGGATCTTAAAAACAGTGGTTGCCGCACCCAAAATCAAAGCGTGGCTTTCATTGACAGTGTTGTCTGTATTAAAGATACATCCTGTGACTCTGCTGTCGCCGACTATGATAGTTCCGATATGACATGGCAATGAACAAAGATGAACAGAACCTTCCACCAGCACCTAAATATGTGCATCTTAAAGCACAGGAGAATTACTACACCATATCACATATATTTCAAACATGCAAAAAATTTGCAGTCAAGATGTGTAACAAAAAATTTCGTTTTCTGAACGCATATTTTAATTTTTTGCTGGCACTTCTAAAGAGATCATGTGTTTTTCTTCTTTCTAAGGTTTGCTTTCAGTCCTAAATTAATGCATTTTTTGTACTCTCCCACCCGCACTACAGCCTCACAATGGGCTGTGGTATGTGTAAATAAACAAATAACCAAATGTCAATTTTTACACCGGTACACTTGCAAAATCTTCAGACCACGTGGGGTGTCAGCAATGAAGCAGCTAGTAGTGAAAACAGCGGAACAGTTCCAGCAGGCAGTGTGGATACAAACAATTGAACAATGGGCCAAGAGCAATTGATTTCTTTATCACATTACTCACAGAGTTTACAAGCATTACAGGGGGGTCCAGAGAAAAGAAGGTAGCAGGTACAAGAACACACGGCAAGGAACATACATAAGTCATTTACAACTTTGTAATCATTTAACTAACATGCTTTTAAAGGGAAACAATATGCACTCAAAAACACAAATACAAAACATAGTCACAGAGATGAAAAAAATTGTTTAACATTGTTGTTTATTGTTTATTTGTTGGCTGTACTTCCTGGCATCACAAGGTACTACAGAGAATGGGTGCTAAGGGTGCCACACAAATAAAAATCGAAAGTGGCGAAATCATACAACGCAAGCAACAGTGAGTATTCATTCAGTTTCACATTGGCATCTGCGCCTTCCGGTGTTCAGCAGATAATGTCATCTGTTTTAAAAGACTGTCCAGGTACCTTGTGCTGCCTAAGTGATGTTTTGATTTGGGGCCGCACACAAGCTGAGCACGATAAAATCTGTAAACCGCACCTTCCATAAGCTCAGCTGCTGGCATGGAGTTAAATGCAAAGTGTGTATACAGTGTGCCAGAGTTCACTTTTCTTGGACATAGGTTCAGTGCAAACGGCATTTCGCCGCTGGAAAACAAAGTTCTGTCAATTGTTGATGCACTGCAGCCAACTGACAAGAAGTCGCTGCATTCATTTCTTGGTCTAAACTACGCTAAACTGATCCCGCAGTACGCTGAATTGGTAGAACCGCTTACGAAACTGCTAAAGCAAGGACAACCGTTTGTCTGGGATGAGGATACTGAATACAGCTTCCAGACTATTAAGGAAGTGGTTGCATGCGAATGCGACTCTTCCGCCAAAAATGTTAAGACGTACGTGGACCGTCGTCACGCAACAAAATGGCATCAATTTCGGCCAGGAGATCTTGTCTGAGTACGTAACTTGAGAACATCCAGTCTTAAATACTCAGGTCCATTTAACTTTTACCATAGGGTAGGTCCAATACTTTCGAGCTTGAAAATGGCAAACGTTGGAATGCATCCAAATTTGTGAATTGCCCTGCGCAACAGGATTTTCTTGAAACCTTAACTGGAAGGCGTCATTCCAGTGTCTACCCATTTCTTGATGGTTTCCCACCTTTTCTTCCAGTTACTATTGGTATAGGGGATACCTTACATTTCTTGTAGCGTAAACATGCAGTACGCACATCATCACTATGGTACTGACCATCATACGAATTTTCATGCCAAAATGTTTTTGAACATTACTTAGGTACCTAGCATCCTTACGGGGGGAGGGAGGACTGTCCCAACATTCTTGGAGTGTAAAGTACTTTATACGCACACAATCTTCGACTCACAACAGCCACAGAGCTGTCTCCGAGTCAGGCTCAGAGCGAATGAGCCACCCATCAGTGTTGTCCAAGGGGGCACACGGATGTTTGCATTTGCTTGTATTCAATGAACTTTATCATGTGTGATCTGTATGTGCAATTGTGCATCTCGTCCTTGTCTTCCCAAGATGAGTACTCTTCAGAACTGTAATGCAATCGTGTTCATTTTAAGTCTCCATGTTGGTATGTCTCTTAAAATGGGAAAGCCAAAGATGTCCGCTCAGAAAAAGAGGCCTGTGATAGGTACACATACCTGAATGTTCTATTGTATAAAGATGTCATCACGAAACACGTCTTACAGTGCTAACATGTGCTCTTTAGTCAACTAAGTTCAAGTCAATAACATGACATGCAGTGAGCAGCATTTCCACTTCGATTATTTTCTATTTGGCCAATGCCAACTAAATGATACATGTCCATTACTCATACTAGTAGAAAATCCTATTCATTATATAATGATAAATGATAACATGTCCAAAACTTACATTGGAAAATCTTCATTGTGTGAAGCTTCTGTGTTCTTCTGTAACTCATGACTTACTTTGTTGCGAGGAGAGCGAGTGGCGAATTTTTTCTCTCAAGGGAGAGGTGATGTAATATCCTTTGTCGGCTTCCAGTTTCGGTTTCTAATCAGTTATGTCAGGGCACCACTTAGCGCCAAACACTGTAAGTACGCCTACTACGTTTCCCCTCGCTGGAATAAAGTAATTCTTTGTCTGGTCCCCGATTCGAGCAGCCCGGCGCTTCATTGCGGCGCCTCGCGCCCCGGCCGTTGGGCCGCCCCGTAGAAGCTACTACATGCTGTTCATTCAAGATACATAGTTGGTTGTCAGTAGTATGCAGTCAAGGGTCCCAAAGTCAGACGCCTGCATTGGGACACATGGTTAACAAGATTGATACGAAATGATTAATTAATACAGCAGTGTAAAATTATGCAATCTACAAGTAAATAAAAAGTGAATGAAGTAGTGGAAAGGAACACATTTGATTTCTATACAAGCAGTCACACATGTAAACAAAAAATTTCGTGCATTATTAATCTAAATTGTATAAACTTATTTAACAAGTACACACTTTAGATGCAAAATAAATTAACCAGAGCAACTAGTTATACAAAATAAAATTTTTCAATTTATATTTGAATGCAAGGAAAGATGATTTAAGGGCATGGGGTAAATCATTTCCCGATTTACTCGCCGAGAAGGAGGAAGTCATTTTGCCATAGTTCGTGTTGCATTTAGGTAATAGAAAGTTGTAATTATAGATAAACTTTGTGCTATTGTTATTTGTGAGCAATCTAGAGTCTATTAATTGACACGCGAGCTGTTTGTTATGCAATTTAAAGAGAGTTATAAGTAAATAACATTTAAACAAGCCAGATATAGGAAGAATGAAGTAAGCCTGAAGAAAGGGACAAGCATTAGAGTAAAAAGAACTGTTGGTAATAATGCGAATGGCGTGGTTCTGAATGTGCTCTATGGACGAAAGATGACAGCTCAAATGTATTTCCCCACGAAGTAATGCCATATGTAATATGGCTATGTATGAAGGCAAACTTTAAAGCCAATAAAGTGTGAACGTGAACAGAAAAAGATGGACGAGATTTAATGCGAGCTCTTATACAAAAAGCAGTTTTTTGTTTAACATAAGCAGTATGATGATTAAACTTCAAGTTGCGATCTAATTTTATGCCAAGGAAAGTTACACAATCAACCACTCGGATTAAATGATGGCCTGTGGATACTTGCGGTAGATAAGGCAGAACGTTTTGAGGCGTTTTAAAAATGATGAACCGAGTTTTAAGTAGGTTTAAAATTAGGTTGTTTAAAGAACACAATTCTTTGGTCAATTTGTTGTTCAGCTTAGTGGTTAGCGTTGTTAACGATTTATGTGACATGAAAATGGTTGTATCATTTGCGTAAAAGACAACTTTAGGAAGATTAATGCATTCAGGTAAACCATTATTGTAGATACAAAACAATAAAGGCCCAAGTATTGGGTCTTGCAGTACTCCTTGATTAATGACCTCAACATTTGAATAAATGCATCCTATGTAGCCTGATTGTTCGTGATCAAGTATTTTTAACAGTTAAAGGTGGACCAGTTATACCAATGATTATAGTTTAGAAAATAAAATATCATGGTTAACGGTGTGAAAGGCTTTAGTAAAAATCAAGAAATACAGAACCGACAAAATTGCCATTGTCAATGGAAGACTTTAAGATACCGGTTAGTGATAGTAAAGCCAAATTGGTTGAACTAACTACCTGCACGGAAACCGTATTGACAAGGCTTTAGCAACTTAAATTTGTCAAGGAGCTTGTTATTATGTTTCAAAAATATTTTTTCAATAATTTTGCTAATTGAAGACAAAACAGAGATAGGGCGATAGTTCAGGACCTCTATAATATCATATTTTTTATGCACTGGGATTAATTTGGCCTTCTTAAGTGAGCTCAGAAGGGTATTACATTTAAAAATGAGATTAATTATATAGCTTAATAATTCTGCAATATATGAAGCAGCAAGCTTTAAGTGATAAGCAGAAATATTATCTATATTACAGAAATTATAAGAAAAACATTATAGAGTTTTTTAGATTTATGATTGTAGAACACACTTCATCATGGTCGACAAGAAAGAGATGGTTACAATGTTTAAAAGGATACGATGAAGCTACAAGCCTATTATTGTATATCTCATAGAAGTAATCACTAAATGAGTTGGCAATGCCAGACGCCTCAGTGTAGACTTGTTGTTTATGACTGATCTTATCAATTATATTCTACTACCCTGTGGTCTATTCAAAAAGTAATTGAAAAGTTTCCATTCTTTCTTGGGGTTATTGTTTGTCTTACAAAGTTCTTTTTCATAATAACGTCGTTTTGATTCTGTTATGTTATTCAACCAATTACTACATTTTTATACCTAAGTTTAAGACCCACACTGAATGGCTGTTATTTTTTTAGTTTTCCTATAAAGACTAGCTTTCTTTCGCATGCTAGTTAACAAACCTTTTGTTAACGAGGGATTATGGGGAAATTTAAATATCGTCTTCCATTTGACAGTTTTAGTGTTTGCATACACTGCTTTAAGAAGCAAGGAGCAGAAATTCTCTAGTGCTCTTTCAGGATGATGCAAGTTGCCAATGGAAGTCCAGCCAGTGCGATAAATTGTATTGTTAAAGTTGTTCTGCTTTAAGCTAGAAGTAATATGGCATGTAGCGAGGTATTCTTGCGGAGAAAGTTATAAGTACGGGAAGATCAGTGATAAGCACATGAATGACTCCTGCACGTGGAATTGGTGTCATATTGCTTAAAGCGGTGATCAAGAAGAGTATCAGTTCCATTGGGTGAAAATCGTGTAGGGGATGAAATTAGTGACTCAAGTCCGAAACCAAGAAAGCAGTAACTATATGGTACTGTGCTATTGTTACATGTGTCGAATAAATTAATACTGATGTCACCAATCAGTACAACTTTCTTGTTTTTAGCAGAGATTGTATTGAGTACTGCGACATAATTATGAGAAAAATCAAGGATAGATGAAGATGGAGAATGACAAATGCACGCAATGATCAAATCATTCAGATTGCAGGAAGGGGAAACAGCCTCAATCCACACAGATTCACAGTTCAAAACATTTAAAGACAAGTCAAACCTACGCTTGTACACAACTTCAGATGATATAAATATAGCCAAGCCGCCATAGGGATCAGAATCACGGTGACAATATTCTGAATTGTACGAGCGGAACCATAGAGATTGCCATCACAAGAGCCTAACCATGTTTCAGTAACAGACAGAAATGAAAAGGAATGACAGAGCAACTCAGAGAAGGCAGCAATGATGCCATAGTTTTTGCACAAACAATGTGCATTGATGTGATGTCACGAACAGGCAAAATTAGAGAGCAATGATTTTGTTTCCACTGCCATGATGAAATAAAACAATATTATAAAATAGGAAGATGAACTGCAGAAATCAGTGTCAGGTGAATACATGAAGATCGAACTCCGCATTTATCCAAAAGACCCAACTGTCGTGAGACTTACGGGCCTTGATATGACAATTCTCAGTCCAAAGGAATGGCCGTTTGTTTCCTTTCTTAGAACAAGTGCTTTGCTAAACAGCTTCTTATTGGTCATAGTAAGATGTTCGTTGAAAAAAACAGGACTATCATTAGTTCCAGACATCCCGATCTGGGACGTACGCAGACGCAACTTCCACGCTTTGCGAATGGACTCACTGAACTCGGAAGGAATGGCTACCCAAATGACTTCATTCGAAAAATCACCTGGCAGCAAAAAAAGAAGAAATAGCAAACTTTAGAAACTACAACGCTTGTCCTGCCCCGTTCCGAGATATTAGTGAGCATCACGCATCCCAAACAACAACTGAACTTTCATTAGCTGCGATCCTCGCGAACATGAGTCGAATTGTTCTGTGCACATGCGCCCTTGGCACTACACCCAAGGAACCGTCTTGCATTGACACAGTGCTCCCCCTTTCCCCCCCACCCCTTAGTGAGTGCACGAACAATGGGTGCACTCATACAACACGCTGTGGTTCATAAGTTCATGTGCAACGGAGGCCTTGTACACCGTCCACTCTGCATGAAC
The DNA here is from genome assembly GCF_050947875.1 of Dermacentor variabilis. Classification (NCBI taxonomy): domain Eukaryota; kingdom Metazoa; phylum Arthropoda; class Arachnida; order Ixodida; family Ixodidae; genus Dermacentor; species Dermacentor variabilis. The sequence goes on along the minus strand of NC_134573.1, from coordinate 14,236,382 downwards.
CTTTTTACGTGTTGGCCCTGTCCTATGTGGTCTGCTGGGGGTCCTTGTGGTGATGGAGCTCGAGGTGATGCAGGCACTTCGCTGTCGCAGTCCACATGTGCTGGTTTTGCACGGTCCAGCGAAAGCACATCGTGACGGCCACCTCTGTCGATCATAATGTTCTTGTCTCCACATTTCACAGCGTTTCACCACCTTGAACGGCCCATCATACAGGGGCCAGAGTGGACACTGTACGGCTACGTGCCACACAAACACTTGTGAGCAAGAAGAGAGATCACAGTGCCTGTGAACAAGCCATGCTGCAGGCGGACGCGGAGGGACAGCGCGTAGCTTGCTCATGATGTTCCATAGTCGCAGGACGTAGTCGGTGTTTGCCTGGACATTTGCACCTTTACTGTCAGCAAAAAACTCACCTGGAAGGCAAAGTGCTGTTCCGTATACCAGTTCCACTAAGCAGCACCCCATATCTGCTTTCAGAACCGTCCTAATTCTCAACAGACCAAAAGGCAATGCCCCCCCCCAACTGTGGTTCACAGTTTTCATCAGGCCAGTCTCCAGCTGCCAATGGAACCTTTCCACAATACCACTGCTGATGGGATCCTAGGCCGTTCTGAAGCGGGAGGTTCCCAGGAGCCGTGTTATGTTCGTGAATAGGACAGATTCAAATAGGGTTCCGCAATCTGTAATACATTTTGACTGTACTCCGATCCGGGCTACCCAGTGGTAGATAAAAGCATGGGCAACAGTATCAGCAGTCATGTCTGGAATAGGCAGCACCTCCGGCCACCGCATGAAGCGATCGATGCATGTTAGCAAAGAGCTTTGCCCCTGACAAGCGGGCAACGGTCCCAAAATGTCCATATTGTCACGCGGTGGTGACGTTAAGAACACAGTAGCAATACTGTGAAAGGCAAAACTAGATTTTATTGGGCGAACCTGTGCCCACAAAACAGGCTACACTTATAGCACAACGAAAGCGGCGAACAGAGTCGGCGATCGTCGGAAATCTGATCAGCGGGTCAAGCGCGTCAGCTTTTATAGAGCAGTCGTCGAATGTTCCAGACTAATCGTTTGGACCCGCGTGCCTTCCACAAAGTTCTACACCATTGGCGTTACGCGATGAAATCAGATACCACAAGGTTCGGCGACAACAGACAGCCGGGTAGAAGCATCGATAACTTTCCAGAAACGTCGGATACATGCAGGCGCGTCCGTCGCTGTGCGATTACAGTTGTTAAGCGGCGAAACGTGGTCGCCCGATAAAGATAAGCACACGTGTCAATACCCCCCTCTTAAAGAGCATCGACCCGATGCTGCATACAAACGAAAGTAATAAAGAAAAACACCCGTAACAAAGAAAACAATAAAATAAGGAAGTTCGTCAGCGTCCGTAAAAGGGTTTCAGACGCACCACGTGGACCACTTCAGATCGTGCGCGGCGCCGCTGTGAATGCGAAATTCCGTCTGGCACGACCTCATAGTCCAGTGCACGAATATGTCGAATGACCTTGTAGGGTCCGAAATAGCGGCGCAATAGTTTCTCACTCAGACCTCGTCGGCGTATCGGTGTCCAAACCCAAACACGGCCGCCGGGCTGGTACTCGACGAAGCGTCGTCGGAGGTTATAGTGTCGGCTGTCGGTCCTCTGTTGGTTCTTCATCCGTAGGCGGGCGAGTTGTCGGGCTTCTTCGGCGCGCTGCAGATAGCTAGCGACGTCAACATTCTCTTCGTCAGTGACGTGGGGCAGCATGGCGTCGAGCGTCGTTGTCGGGATCCTGCCGTAAACCAGCTTAATCGGCAGGATCTGTGTTGTTTCTTGCACTGCCGTGTTGTAAGCGAAGGTTACATACGGCAGGACCGCGTCCCACGTCTTGTGCTCGACGTCGACGTACATTGCTAGCATGTCGGCGAGGGTCTTGTTCAGGCGCTCCGTGAGACCATTCGTCTGCGGATGTAGGCAGTTGTCCTCCTGTGGCTTGTCTGGCTATACTGCAGAATGGCCTGGGTGAGCTCTGCTGTAAAAGCCGTTCCTCTGTCGGTGATGAGGACTTCTGGAGCACCATGTCGCAGCAGGATGTTCTCGACGAAAAATTTCGCCACTTCGGCTGCGCTGCCTTTTGGTAGAGCTTTAGTTTCAGCAAAGCGGGTGAGATAGTCCGTCGCCACGACGATCCACTTATTCCCGGATGTTGACATCGGAAACGGCCCCAACAAATCCATCCCAATCTGCTGGAATGGTCGGCGAGGAGGTTCGATCGGCTGTAGTAATCCTGCTGGCCTTGTCGGTGGTGTCTTGCGTCGTTGACAGTCTCGGCATGTCTTGACGTAACGGGAGACGTCGGCGGTCAGACGCGGCCAGTAATACCTTTCCTGTATTCTCGACAGCGTCCGGGAGAACCCCAGGTGCCCAGCGGTTGGATCGTCATGTAGGGCGTGCAGTATTTCTGGACGCAGCGCTGAGGGTACAACAAGAAGGTAGCTGGCGCGGACTGGTGAGAAGTTTTTCTTCACGAGCAGGTTGTTTTGTAGCGTGAACGAAGAAAACCCGCGCTTAAATGCCCTAGGGACAACGTCGGTGTTCCCTTCCAAATACTCGACGAGGCCTTTTAGCTCCGGGTCTGATCGTTGCTGTTTAGTGAAGTCTTCCGCGCTTATTATCCCAAGGAAGGCGTCGTCGTCCTCGTCGTCCTCGTCGTCTTGCGGCGGGGGATTGATGGGGGCGCGTGATAAGCAGTCGGCGTCGGAGTGTTTTCTTCCGGACTTGTATATTACCGTGACGTCATATTCTTGTAGTCTGAGGCTCCACCGTGTCAGCCGTCCTGAAGGGTCCTTTAAGTTAGCTAGCCAACACAACGCGTGGTGGTCGCTGACGACTTTGAATGGCCTGCCATAGAGGTAAGGGCGGAATTTAGCTGTAGCCCAAATGATGGCGAGGCATTCCTTTTCAGTCGTAGAATAATTGCTTTCCGCTTTTGACAGCGACCGGCTAGCATACGATATCACCCGTTCAAGTCCTTCTTTCCTCTGAACTAGGACGGCACCGAGGCCTAGGCTACTGGCGTCAGTGTGGATTTCGGTATCGGCGTCCTCGTCGAAGTGTGCAAGTACCGGCGGCGACTGCATGCGTCGTTTGAGTTCTTGAAATGCCTTGGCCTGCGGCGTTTCCCACTTGAACTCGACATCACATTTGGTTAGATGTGTTAGCGGCTCCACGATGCGTGAAAAGTTCTTGACAAAGCGCCTATAGTAGGCACACATGCCAAGGAATCTGCGCACTGCCTTCTTGTCGGTTGGCTGCGGGAACTTTGCGATGGCAGCTGTCTTCTGCGGGTCGCGGCGTACTCCTGATTTGCTGATGACGCGGCCTAGAAACAAAAGCTTATCGTAAGCGAGGCACTTTTCCGCCTTCAGAGTGAGCCCTGATGACTTGATGGCCTCTAGTACTGTCGCAAGCCGCCTCAGGTGATTGTCGAAATTTCCGGCGAAGACGACGACGTCATCCAAGTAAACGAGACAGGTCTGCCACTTCAATCCTGCTAAAACCGTGTCCATCACATGCTGGAACATTGCAGGCGCCGAGCACAGACCGAATGGCATAACCTTGAACTCGTAGAGGCCGTCTGGGGTGATGAAGGCCGTCTTTTCGCGATCTCTTTCGTCGACATCTATTTGCCACTAGCCAGACTTGAGGTGCATTGACGAGAAGTATTTAGCGTTGCAGAGCCGATCCAGTGCGTCATCTAGAGAGAGAGAGAGAGAAAGGCAAAGGAAAGACAGGGAGGTTAACCAGAGATTATTTTAGGGGTAATTATCGACCGCAACCTATCATGGAGCCCGCACGTTTCGTACCTGAAGAAGAGGCTGCTGACAATAATACATCTCCTCAAATTTCGCGGCGGAAAGTCATGGGGCACATCGGTGCGATCAATGCTGCAGCTTTATAACGCCTTGTTCCTCGGTTTCGCAAGATACAGCCTCCCTGTGCTTGGTAACACCTGCAAAACAAACCTGCGTGTACTCCAGGGACTACAAGCTCAAGCCCTAAGGACGTGTCTCGGTCTTCCGAGGTGTGCATCTACAGCGGCAACGATTGTCATAGCTTGGGATCACCCAATATCAACGTACTAGGTCGTCTATCCGTGGGAGGGGGTATACGTCCTTCTTCGTGATCTTGTTCAGACGACGATAATCGGCGCAGAAACGCAGGGTTCCGTCCTTTTTTTTCACCAAGACTACAGGAGATGCCCACGGGCTTTTGGACGGCTGTATGATGTCGTCGCGCAGCATTTCGTCGACTTGGTGCCTTACAGCTTCGCGTTCTCGTGTCGAAACTCGGTATGGGCTCTGGCGGAGAGGTCGAGCGCACTCCTCGGTGATTATGCGATGCTTGGCGACTGGTGTTTGTCGAATCCTCGATGACGTCGAAAAGCAGCCTTTGTATCGTCGGAGCAGACTTCTGAGCTGCTGTTGCTTAATCACGGGGAGACTTGGATTAATTTCGTAGTCTGGTTCGAGAACCATGGTCGTCGGCCTAGATGCGGTGGAATCCGAGAGGACAAACGCACTGCTGTTTTCCAGAATTTCCTCGATGTATGCGATCGTCGTGCCCTTGTTGATGTGCTTGAACTCCTGGCTGAAAGTTTTCAGCAACACTTTCGTGTTTCCTCCGTGCAGTCGAGCGATCCCTCTTGCGACGCAAATTTCACGGTCTAGCAGTCGACGTTGGTCACCTTCGATGACGCCTTCTACGTCAGCGAGTGTTTCCGTGCCGACCGAAATAACAATGCTGGAGCGAGGCGGGATGCTCACTTGATGTTCGAGCACACTCAAGGCGTGGTGACTACGAGGGCTCTCCGGCGGTATCGCATGATCTTCCGACAGCATTATGGACTTCGACTTCAGGTCGATGACTGCACCGTGTTGGTTGAGGAAGTCCATGCCGAGAATGACGTCTCGTGAACACTGTTGGAGGATAACGAAGGTGACAGGGTAAGTGCGGTCGTGAATGGTAATTCTTGCCGTGCACATTCCTGTCGGCGTAATCAGGTGTCCTCGAGCGGTCCGAATTCGAGGGCCTTCCCATGCAGTCTTAACCTTCTTTAACTGGACGGCGATGTGTCCACTCATGACTGAGTAATCGGCGCCTGTGTCGACTAAGGCGGTGACTGCGTGGCCGTCTAGAGGCACGTCGAGGTCGGTGGTTCTTTGTCTTGCATTGCAGTTGGGTCTTGGCGTCGGATCATGGCTGCGTCGTGTTGAACTGAAGCTGGTACGTCGCATCGTCAAGTCGTCTTTCGTCGGTGTAGTCTTCGCGTCCCGACTTCTTCGGGACGGCGGCGTGTCACCATTAGGTCGTCGAGATGGTTTCTTCGTCGTCTTCGTCGGCGGCGGAGGATCTTTGTCAGTTCGACGAACAGCAACCGTACCTCCATCGGTTGCTGCCTTTCGTTTTCCGGATATGGGCTCGCTGACCGGTCCCGGGCTGGGCCAGTGTATGGTCGGCGCTGCGGCGACAGGTAGTGGCCTGGTGATGGCGAACGCGACGGTCGTCGAGAGCTCCACTGAGTAGCGGCGAGGTTGTCGGCGATATCCCGGGGGCGTTCACCTTGCTGCGGGCGCGGAGCGTTCACGGCGAAACCTCGCAGTCTCATCTCCCGGTATGGACATCGTCGGTAGACGTGACCCGCTTCTCCGCAGTGGTAGCAGAGCGGGCGGTGGTCAGGAGCGCGCCAAATGTCCGTCTTCCTCGCGTAGGTGCGCTGGACGATGGGTGGTCGTGCTGGCTGCGGCGGCGGCGGACGACGGAACTGCGGCGTGACAGGGCCCTGGCGCGGTCGCAAAGGGGGACCTTGACGGCGCGCGACGGCGGCGTAGGTCATCGCTTGCGGCTCGGGCTGCGGCGATTCAGGGGCTACTCCAAGCTGTTGTTGGAGCTCCTCACGCACGGCGTCGGCAATCGAAGCCACTTGAGGCTGTGATGATGGGAACAGCTTTTGTAGCTCTTCCCTCACGACAGCTCCGATAGTCTCGCGTAGGTCGTCGGTGGCCAGTGATTGAACCCCCGCGTAGTTTGTATAGTTCGTGCGGCGATCGAATTGCCGGTTCCGGATCTCGAGTGTCTTCTCAATGTTCGTCGCCTCACGAAGAAACTCTTCGACGGTCTTCGGTGGGCTTCTTACCATCCCGGCGAAAAGTTCCTCCTTTACACCACGCATCAGTAAGCGGACTTTCTTCTCCTCGGCCATATCTGGGTCGGCGTGGCGAAACAAATGGCTCATTTCTTCCTTAAAGGTGGCGACGTTCTCGTTTGGCAGCTGCACTCGGGCGTCCAGCCTAGCTTCAGCCCTTTCCTTGCGCACGACGCTTGTAAAGGTGCGTAGGAAGCCGGTACGGAACAGGTCCCACGTTGTCAAGGTCGATTCCCTGTTGTCAAACCAAGTTCTGGAGGTGTCTTCTAAGGCGAAGTAAACATGCCGCAGCTTCTCGTCGGAGTCCCAGTTGTTGAATGTTGCGATTCGTTCGCAGGTCTCCAGCCATGATTCCGGGTCTTCAGTCGCTGCTCCATGGAAGGTTGGTGGGTCCCGAGGTTGTTGTAGGATAACGGGGGACGCTGGGGCAGCCATTGGGGTTGTCTTGACCACGATCTTCTTTGTCGTCTCAGGTAGAAGTCCGTGCTCTGGGGGCAGTCCTTGCAGTCTGCGGCTAGCACGCTGGTCTTGGGCGATGTTGGTTCTGTCCTCGGGCTTCGGGCTTCGATCGCGGCTTTGCGGGGGCGTTCGGTACATGAACGCACAAGCACCTCCACCAGATGTCACGTGGTGGTGACGTTAAGAACACAGTAGCAAAGTAGCAATACTGTGAAAGGCAAAACTAGATTTTATTGGGCGAACCTGTGCCCACAAAACAGGCTACACTTATAGCACAACGAAAGCGGCGAACAGAGTCGGCGATCGTCGGAAATCTGATCAGCGGGTCAAGCGCGTCGGCTTTTATAGAGCAGTCGTCGAATGTTCCAGACTAATCGTTTGGACCCGCGTGCCTTCCACAAAGTTCTACACCATTGGCGTTACGCGATGAAATCAGATAACACAAGGTTCGGCGACAACAGACAGCCGGGTAGAAGCATCGATAACTTTCCAGAAACGTCGGATACATGCAGGCGCGTCCGTCGCTGTGCGATTACAGTTGTTAAGCGGCGAAACGTGGTCGCCCGATAAAGATAAGCACACGTGTCAATATGCACATGGGCCAATCAAGCATACAGCACAGAGACGGATGGCGTCATACAGCACAGTATGGCGCGGCACTTCGGAGCACTGGCATGCAAGGCACTCTAATGTTCAGCGTCGGACATCCCGGTGTATTCCCGGCCACACGAACCTCGCTGTGCACGACCGTTGAATGGCTCGAATGCCCGTATGCGACAGGCTGTGCAGCGAGTCATAAACATTGCGGCAAAGATTCGAAGGCACGAACGGCCTGGCCCTGCCTGCGGAAATGTTACAGCATAGGGATATTGTGGGTTCAATCAACCACTGCAGCTTCAAGGTGTTGGTTGTAGACTTCAGCAGGTGTAAAATTTAATTCACTGTCCCTGCATTGAGTCATCGTTAGTGCGATGAAGTCAAGGTTGCTCGGCAGACTGACGTCATTCACTGGACTGCACAAAAGGGTGTCTCTACCAGCATTGTCCACTCCGCTGACATGGTGTATATTCGTCGTGATTTTTACTAATGTACAATGCAGCCAGTGATGTGGGCAGAGTGATCGCAACGAACCGGTCGGCAAGATCGGCAACCGTGGCTACATCTTTCTGCTCTGACGTAGCTCTGTGGTCCGGAGGGCGCAACTAGGCAGACGAGTGTTTCTTTCAGCTTTGCATAAGCATTTCCGGCATTTCCGGGCGTCATCTACAAAATTCCTTGCCAGGACTGCCATGCGTGCTACGTATGCGAGACGGGGAACTTTAAAAGAAGGCTACAGCAGCATCGCAATGATGTCGCCAAAGGACACACGGTCTCCAGCGCCCTGGCAGAGCATCACGAAAAGACTGGACACATTATTAACTGGCATTCGGCTTCTATCATCGAAAGAGAGAAAAAATTATCATCCCGATTGCTCCTTGAATCATTCTGCATACAATTTACTACTAACACGATAAACCGGAACACGGGGACCCCTCCCTGAGTAGTACGCAAGCGCATTACGTCTTCCGACGCGTATATAATAAAGACCACCATGCATTCGTTCATTGTGAACAAGGGACCCGTATTGGGCGCCGAAACGTCAATCTGTGTTTAGAATTTTTTTCAATTGGCGAGTGTACGTTTATTCAGCCAGATCCTCCCAAAGATAACTCAAATTGTTCTTCCAGGGTGTCTACTAAGTTGACATTTCCAAATTCTACGAGTTTTCCAGGTTTTCCCTGAGTGCCTTTGCAAAATTTCCTGAGTTGCACAGAACTTTGTTTTATGTCAAGACGGGCTGACACCATGTCGATCGATGCTTTCGCTCTCGAGTAAGCATGTTAAAATATTAAAGAATGACTTACAGTTTGAATAGTAAGGAGTAGCATTTATTTTATTCAATAAGAAAACAGAAGGGAGGGCTTGTAAAACGCACAGCGAATAAAATATCTTCAAAAATAAATTGCAAAGCCCATTGCAAATCGAATCAAACATTTTCAAATAAAAATAAAGAGATGCATGCAGAGCAAATATTTTCGAATATGAGCTGCCTCCATCAACTGACAGCAAGCTGATTGGTATAAGGCCTAAACTTTGTCACAAGTTAGTCTCTCCCAGCAGCTGGATAGTGAACCTCAACTGTCCTCACATACTCCCAGCCTGCGCACAACACTTCAGTGTTGCGTTTCACTGCTTTAAAGAGTTTATTTTGGTTTGGATGAGGGACACCTGCACCTCAGCGACAGCCGACACTTTGCTTTTGAGCTCAAGCTCCTTCAAAGAAGCAACGGCAGACTTCCTTTCCCCTTCATTCCTCAATACGTCGGTCCCCTCTATTCTCGCTCTCCTTCTGCTGCGTGTTCACCCCATGGACCATATGAAACATCCTCTTGGACAGTTGTACAGTCACGCCCACTTATTCGGACTCCTTAGGGGCCGCAAGAACATCCGAAAAATCGGGCAATCAGAAAAAAATGAATGCATGCCTTTTACTGGCCCCACGGGGCCCAAATCACCCAAGGCCTGTCTGAAAAAAAGCTCTGAAGGCCTGCCAGTACACTTATTAGGCATATCAGTGCTCGTAATGTGATCGGAGATTGCGTGTGCACACGTATATAATTAAGAAATACATACTGTGTCCAGGGACAATTGCCTCTCCCCACGCCTAAGCTTCACCACAATACTTTCCATATGCTTCACCGTGTCATGTTTCTGTATTGAGGCGAAGCTGACTATCAGGAACCGGCATTATGCAACGTGCCGTGCTTTCTGAGCTTCGAAGTCAATCGCAAGAATTACAAAGGCGGAGGCGGTGCCATTACTTACTGTGACGAATTCTTTCAATGCAAATCATAGCACTGAACGGCAAGAAGCTTAACAGCGAACCTCGAAACAGCTAGGCCTAGCGCTGCCGCTGGTGGGGGCTACGGCGGCCAGCGAATGGATGAATGGATGGATGGAGGGATAAATGCTATGAGCGTCCCCTTTAAAACGGGGAGGCGGGTTGCACCACCAAGCTCTTGTTACTATATTGCCTAATGTCCTACCTATGATAAAAAAGAAAAAAAGGAAGAAAAAGGAAAAAAAACGATGAATTCTGATAACCAAAGTTTGTGAACCCCTATTGCGAACTGTGCTTTTGTACGTCTCCGTTTTTTTGTCGTTTCCACATTTTTCGTCCACCAATCCTCCAATCGCTTCTTACTAATGCTTATTGCAGACATGTTTACTTTTCCACTACTCTCACTGAACCTAAGGGCTTCAAGGAGGCCAGTGGTGCCTAAATCAACTGCTGGCAAGACGTCTTCACATTCTAATAAAACATGCTCCATACTTTCCCTAGCTTTACCGCAACAAGCACATGCTTCTTCTTCCTTCTTATATCTCGCTTTATAGGTGCGTGTTCTAAGGCATCCCGATCTCGCTTCGAAAAGTAATGAGCTTCCCTTTGAGTTATCATAAATAGTTTCTTTCCTGATTTCGTTTTTACCTCTTAAGTAGTTACTCATGGCAGGTTTCTTTTCCATTGCATGTCGCCACCCATGAGATTATTTCAGCGACTCTGACTTTCCGCTAGACCTTCTTTGTTGCTGTGTTGCCCACCATACAGGCCGCATACTTGCTGGTAAGCTTCCTAGTTCTTTTCCTCCACTGTGAATCAATGTTTTTCCTGTACAGGTACCTGAACACCCTCCCAGCCCATTTACATTCTTCCATATTCCTCAGCCATTCTTCATACTCAATTTTACTGCGAGCTTCCCTCACTTCAAAGCTAGTACAGCCCATATCATCCAGCACACCTTCATTTGTAGTCTTCCCGTCAGCGCCCAATGCGAGGCGACCCACTAACCTTTGGTTCCCGTTGAGTCCTGATTGTACCCCTGATTTAAAGCAAACAACCTCATTTCCAAAAGTAAGTCCTGGAACCATTACACCTTTCCACATACCTCGGAGGACCTCGTACATATTGTATCCCCATAGCGCTCTGTGCTTCATTAGGGCTGCATTTCTCTTCCCGTTCACTGTTATAGTTTTTTCTTTTGTTTCCATATATCTGTTGCCTTTATTTATCCATATACCCAGGTATTTATATTCTGTTACCCGAGGTATTTCCTGGCCCTGTATCTCCACTGTCTGTTTACTGTTTTCATTGAATACCCATAACACCTGATTTTCTAACACTAAATTTCAAATCTAAATTGTTACCTTCCGGTCCACAGATATTAGCCACACGTTGCAAATCACTTTGGTTGTGAGCTAGCAACACAATGCCGTCCGCATAAAATAAACCTGGGAGCTGCTGCTCTACTACTGTACCCGCCTGTTTGTATCAGAGATTAAACCCCATATTACTTCCTTTTAGCGTCCTCTCCATCCTCACCATGTAAATCATAAACAGCAGCGGGGATAAAGGGCACCCCTGCCTCAGTCCCTTGTTGATATGAACTTTCTCCGCGCTCCTCATCCCTTCCCATTCAACGCAAACGGTATTTTCTAGGTAAATCTCTCTCAAAAGCTGTATACAATCGTTTCCTAAGCCTTCCCCTTCCAGAATATCCCACAAAATGCTGCGGTCTACGTTGTCGTATGCTCCTGTAATGTCCAAAAAGGCCACATACAACGGTCTGCTTTCTGCTTTTGATATTTCAATACACTGAGTAAGAACAAACAAGTTATCATATACATAAACGCCTACCTATTCTGAAGCTATTCTGAAGTTCTCCCAAAATGACATTATTCTCTGCCCATGCTTGAAGTTTCAATTTGATTGCCTGCATTTCTACCCTGTATATTTCCGACATAGTTATCAACAGTCTATATGAGTGAATTCCATCTTTGTCCCCCTTACCTTTATAAATTAAATTGATTCTGCTTTGACGCCAACTGTATGTTATTCGTCTATCTTTTAAAGTTTCTACCACTGCTTTCACCAGAGCTTCCTTACTTCTTGGTCCTAGTTCATTAATCAGCCTAACGGGAACCTCGTCTAGCCCCGTGGCTGTGCGCTTAGGAATTTTCTCTTCCGCTTTGTTCCAGTTGAAATTTGTCAGCACGCGCTCCTTTTTCACTGGGGTCTCTCTCATGCTCTTTTTTCCTTCAAATACAACTTCGTCATTGCCTTGATAAGATTCGGCTGTTATTTTTCGGATGTAATTTATTGCCGATTCTCCTTCCAGTCTGTTTTCATCGTCGTCTAGGATATGTTGTCGCATTGTTGTTGACTTCCTGCCTAATAATTTTATGTGGTTCCAAAATATACTAAGTGCGGCCTTCTTTTTCTCGCGTATTTTTGACAACCAACGTTCACTTTTTGCTTGCACCAGTATCTGAACCAGACTTTTTCTCCCTGTAGATTTCCCATTTACTGGCTACTTCATTCTGCGGCAACTGCGCCTTTTTTGTCTGCCTGTGCTCTCGAGATGCTTTCTGCCGTTCGGCGATCGCTTCTCATATCTCCCTGTTCCAACAGCTTTTCGGTTTCTTTCTTCCTTTCTAGCCAACATGTTGTTTCTTACTCCGTATTTCTGTCGTTATTACACTTAGAAGCTCACCATATTCCCACTCTTTACTTGGCCATTTGCAAAGTTCTTCTTTGACTCTAGTGACTATATTTGCTATTTGTTCAGCGTTCAAATCTGGACTGGCCATTTTGCGCTCCTTGCTCTCTTTCCCAACAACATATCCCATTTTCAAAATGATGTGTTTATGGTCACTCCCTATGCTGCTATGCCCTTCCTCATCAGTGACCATTTCTCTCAACTTATCATCAATTCCTTCTGTCATCAGACAGTAATCAATGGTCGATCGCCGGTTTCCCACTTCCCACGTGATCTGCCCTTCACACTCAGGCCCTGTGTTCAGGATAACGAGGTTATGTTGCTCACAAAGGTCTACCATTGACTTCCCGTTGTCGTCGGTATAGCCATCTAAATCCTGTATGTGGGTATTCATGTCACCTAATAAGACAATTTCAGCACCATTCCCGAAACCCTTAATATCAGCGCTTATGCATTCCACTAACTCTTTATTCTTCTCTGTGCAATTATTTCCGGTCCACATATACGTAACGCCCAGCCAAGTTTTTTTCCGCTGATTGTACCTTATAACCAAAGATGCTCTTGACATTGTGAATTTACTCTTTTCCATTTGGCTCCCTGAAGGATGAGCATTCCGACTCCCCCTCCCTTTCTTTCCGACTTAGTTCTGTTGCACCCTTCCCAAACATAATTCTCAATAACTAGCGGCTCTTCTGAGTCTCTAAGGTGCGCTTCGGTAAACGCATACACCCCTATTTATTCTCTATTTACCTGCTCCTCAGTCTCTGCAAACTTTTCCTTTCTTCTGCCGCCCTGCATGTTTATGTAGCCTATTGCATGGCGAACTCTCTTGCTTTTCTCCTTTTTCTGTTATCGACGGCGATGCTGTTCTGAGATTCATCTAGGGGACCTTCTTCATTACTATCTACTCTGGCCTCTTGAGCTCCCGTGGGCCCCCTACAAAAGCAACAGCACGACCACCAAGTCGCCAGCCCACTTCTCGTGCCAGCCTGTAATTGAAGTGGATCCCATCACGTTTAAAACCATCACACCTTCTCACTTCCCTGTTTACTTCGACAACCTCGAAGCCTTTGTCTCGGCTCATATTCCATAGTGCCTCATTAGCAGCCACTAGGGCTCTTTGCACGTGACTGTCACGTACAGGCACCTCCGGCACCATGCACACCACGATCTGCACCTGTGGCGATATCTCGTGCAAGTCATCCACCCCCTTCGCCAAGCACTGGGCTAGTCCAGTCCCTTTCCTGTTTAGGATGTCGTTTAGTCCAGCTACAATTATGACAAGGTAGCGCACGTGGGCATTTTCCGCGAGCTTTTCTTTTGCTCGCTCAATGAGAGAACCCAGTGTCTGCCCTGGAAATGTCCCTACCGCCACTCATTTATCGCCTTTCACGGTCTGCACAATTGCTTTTGAGCATCCAGCCAGGTTTGAGTCGCCAGCGATAATCACCCTTTCACTCTCTCCTACCTCTCCCTGCTTCCCTTTGTCCTTTTCTTTGTGATTCGGACTCGACAAGGGGCACTGTCCTTCGGGCTCCTGCTTTTTCCGCGTGGCGGCCTCAAGGTAGGTGCCGCTCTTTCCAGCTAACCCTTCATCACGCTGCATGCATTCCACGTGCTTTGCTGACACTCCCTCGCCTGTCGCTTCGGGGATCTGTGTTCCATTGTCACGCACATTCTCGTTCACAATGGCGGTCCTGTTCAGCTTTTCCTCGGCTGCTTCAAGTCTTTTTTCAACTACCTTCCATGCATCACGCTCCCTGTTTAGCTCATTTTTGAGCTGTTCCTGTTTGACAAACTCTTCCTGGAAGGCATCAATTTTCTGCAGCCTAGTATCGACATCACATTGTGTGCCGGTTGATTCGATGCCCTCTTCATTTTCATCCGTCTCCTCATCTGCCTTGAGGGACCCCCCACGCATTGCCTGCTTTCCCGTCTTTCTCACCATGTATTGCGAGGCTTTTTGCAAATACTATAATACTAGAATAATACTAATACTGATGCAAATACTATAATACTATATCAATGCAGAGCACGTGCCTTTTAGCAAGAACCAATACGCACAGGATCTAAATTCTCAAGATGTCGCAAAGCAACTCTCACCACTGTTTCAAAAGCAATCTATGCCGCGGAGACCGAAGGTGTGACACGCTCTCGCGCGCGCTCAACCACACAGCCACGCTCTCACTTTCCTACAAAACACGCAAAGTAAAACCACGAATAGCTATTTGTCTTGCCACTTCCAAGCTACCATTTAAAGACTACAAACACTCAACGTCCCACCCGGCTGCACGTGTTGCAACACACACGAAAGGACTCCCTAACCATCCTTCAAAACAAATGTACTGTACACGAAGCCCACCCGCGCACCCGAAATACGAGAGAGAAAAAAAGGAAAAAAAAGAAAACCACCCAATTACTATTTAAAAGCAAAAAAATACCAGCAAATATAAGCAGAAGGAAGCTCAAAGCATGCACAAAAACTTATGATTTCGTCACCGCCACGGAGCCCCGAAAAGCACGTCCTTTCGCCACAAAATCCAAACAAAAAATCTGTGTGCGAGAGCGCCGGTTCGAAGGACCGAGATCATCAAAATGGCGGCGGCGGTGGCTTTGATTAATGCCGTTTCGGACCTGCGGTTACGGCAAAGAGTTTATGCGCACGAAATTTCAGATGTTTCTATAAATTGATTCTATGGGGTACGTGGTGGTGCCGCGAAGCCGTCCAAATTATTGGGCATGTCCCGAAAAATCTCAGTACCCTTTCATTCTGTGAAGGATGACCAGCCTATATTAAGGCCCCTTAAACTTCGTAAAGTAGCAACACTATTCCTCCGCCTTCACTCCTTGTTTCTCCTCTCTTTCCCGCTCCCTCCTCGACCATGGCGCCGCCTACACTGCTCGAGCGTAGCAACGGCGCCAACATGCGCTCTTCGCCACTCTGTAGACACTTCTCGAGCAAAAATGGCGCTGATGCACGGCGCGAGGGCCCACGTGATGCTTTTAGGCCAATAGCGACGCGGCGTCGGCTTCGGGTAGAGCACGCGAGGAGGAGGCGGCATTCTTCAAAGCGTGGCACTACTTTACAAAGTTTAAGGGGCTTTAGCCCCCCCCCCCCTATATGGCTTTACCTCCTGCTTCACCTCCTCCGCGGGTCATCATGGCATTTCACTATCTTCGGGATCGGCCCACGTATGGGGAGTGCTTAAGGCCTGCTTCACCTCCGCCGCAGGTCAGGCCCGTACTGATATTTTCGGGATCGGCCCACGCATGGAGAGTGCTTAACGCCTGATTTACCGCCGCCGCGGATCGGACCGGCATTGCACTATCTTCGGAATCGGCCCACGTATGGCGAGTGCTTAACGCCTGCGTCACCTCTGCCGCGGGTCGGGCCGGTATTGATATCTTCGGGATCGGCCCACGCATGGGGAGTGCTTAACGCCTACTTCACCTCCGCCGCGGGTCAGCACGGCATTGCACTATCTTCGAGATCGGCCCACGTATTGGGAGCGCTTAACACCTGCTTCACCTCTGCCACGGGTGGGGGCCGGTATTGCACTATTTTCGGGATCGGCTCGCATATGGGGTCCATGGTTTTCCCAACGACCTTGTATGAACTGACACTATGCAACTCTCTCGGAGATCAAACGAAAACATCTCCAAATCATTCTGCAGAATGCGACGGCCACACATTCAAGCAGTGGCGTGCTGGCTCACACAAGCCAGAGAGAAGGAAAGGCTCGTCATGTGCCCTTTCTTCCTCGCCCAATGAAAAGGTGTATAGCCTCCTTTGGAAAGCGAAAGATCGTCTACCAAGAGAGAACGTTCAAGACGTCGCTTACAAGATCAACTGTGCCAAGTGTCCAGTGACGTACATTGGTGAAACAAAAACCTTAAATGAAAAGTTGACAGTGACTTTAGCATGCGCTAAAGAGGATGAAGGCGAAAGCCTGTGTGCACTCACAAGACATTCATTACGCCCATTACTTTTAAAGGGACCCTGAAACGCTTTTGACGATTTTCTACAAACGTACTGAGTCTTTAGAGTAGGTCCTTCTGATCATTAATTGACACATCTAAGTGCTCTGCGTAAAACGTGTAATTTATTAAAAGGTTTTAAAAATGCACATCGCTGCCGATCGCAGCGCACTGCTCGGCGGAATTTTAAGCCGCCCCTACCCATATGACCGAAATCACCCATACGACGTCAGTGGGGCGAGCTATCCGATTGGCTGACCAGGGCGCGTGATCGATAATTTTTCCAACTTTATGGTAAACAAATGATCTTCGTAATAGTTGGAATGTTAGTTAATTTGTTTTTATGAAAAGAAAGTAGCATAAAGAGAATGCACAAGAACAATTTTTCAGTACACTTAAGCACTTCCGGCACACAGCAAGTGTCGTCTGCTTGTGTTACAACGTACTCCATTTTGACGAGAGCTCCGCGGTCACAGTTGGTCTCAGTCTTTTCGCGAGCACTATGATTCGACTTTGTTGCCTTGTGGACTGCAAACGTAGCGACTGGCAATATGTCAAGCTGCGACATCGTGTCCCTCTGCAAGGCAGCGTACGAGCGAACTGGCTGCTGCGCATCGGACTACCGCTATCCGATCGGCGCCAGGATTTGCGCGTTTGTGGCCGTCACTTTACACCGGCAGATTACTAACGCAACAGCGTTTCGCAAGTCCAGTATTAGGGCAAACGTAAGCTAAAGGGGACAGGGTCTGGCCGCTTGACTGTGCCATAACGGGATGAGCCGAGATGAGCAGAAGGGCAAATGTGAGTGGTCTGCACGGTGCAGCCACCTGGTGGCATAGAGCGCAACCATACACAGTAGCAGCAACGAAGCGTATTCTTCTTTGCTGCTGGTGCGTATTTTTCGCAGGAATGTAATAATCGACACGTTGTTTTTATAAATGTTTAAAATGTTTTACACTTGGTTAGAGCAATATATTAGCGCTTTCCTTGGCTGGTTAAGCGCTGCGCCAACAAGTGTCTGGACCGTGTAGACCGATCACGCCGCTCACGTACGTCTACGCCAAAGTTCATTCATCAGCTTGAGTTTATGCCTCCATTGATTTGCCGAAATGACCAGCTTGCCTATGGTTAACGGAATACCAGACACGTTCGGCGCTACGACAGAATGCTCGCAACGCACGCTGCTTCGATAGCTCTCGCTTGGGGTCGACAGCCAAGCGGCTAGCGGAGAGGTCTTGCGCGGGCGGGGGCGGGCTCCAAAACAACCGGAAGTGGACGATGTGACGTCGCATCGTGACACAGGACCAGTGAAGGCGGTGCGTAGCCCCGCTCGCTCGGCGAACGAGTTGAGGAGGAAAAGCGTGGACGGGGAGGAGGGTAACTTCTAATCGCTTGTAGCTCCATTAATACGTAACGCTTCACTTAAATTGTGGTGCGAATGTTCTACTTAAGCTGTGCCCTACGCGTCTACAAAATTTGTCCGAACAGTTTCAGGGGCCCTTTAACATTCTCATTCGAATGCGTTGTTACTTCCTATTACCAGTGATGGAAGCGGCACTTGGGTCTTTTGGAGCAGCTTTTGCAGCAGAAAAAATTGCAGTTTGGAGTAGAAATATATGCTTTCAGAATAGAAAAATTTGTTGTTTGGAGCAAGAAAAGAATGCTTTAGGTCACTAACTTCATGCTCTAGCGCAAAGAGGAAGCTCTGTATCGTACTTTCTAAAACATCGCATTCCATATGTATTATAACAGGATGCAAGTATTTTTCTTCAAATTGCTGTTCCATTTTATTGTTGTTATATAGGATGAAGCACAAACGTAATGCTAATTCACCATTAATTCTGCATTTCAGTAAAGAATAATTAATTTATTTTCATCTCGAGGAATTGAGCCACCTGGAGTATAAATAGTCTATCACACGTTCACGTACGCAGGCAGCACCGTCACAGTTATGTAAATTGCAGTGTTTATGCCATCTACGCACCTACACGTGCTAATGAATTTCCGCACGCTAAATAAAATGTAAATTTGGTACAGAGTTAGAGTGATTGGACGGCCGTGGCAAACAGCTCAGATGCGCAGGTGTGTACACAACCGGCATCGCCGTATAGGGTCGGTATACTTCACCGGTCCTATATCACCCCGCCCAGGTGATCGCTTCTATCGCCGCTCACAGAGACCATGGAAATCTGCTACAGTTTATTTTTCACATCAAGTAGTACTTCACAGAACAACATTAGATCAAATGTGCGAGCGTTTCATACAGCATTCCCTAGTACTAAACCACTGGCGTGATCCCCAGCAATCATCTGATGGAATTTTATGGTGCATCTGGCTGCTCGGGTGGCTTGCAAGCACTACATTTCGTTTGCTATTCACACCGACAAAACCAAGAAAACCAGCTCATTTAAGTCGACGTTAATCGCGTTGTCAAAAATAAGGACACTACGACGAGCTGCAGCAGGATCGCGGGCGCCATCGGTTGTCATTACTGCGGCGGTCAGCAAGATAGGCTTCTCGTTCGGCCGTATTTCGATGGGGGCGAAATGTGAGAACGTACTACATTGGATGCGCGTCAAAGAAGATAGTCAAAACTAATGTGGAGTTCCGCGGAAGCCTCATAATCAAATCGTGGTGTCGGCAGCTAATCCCCCTCCCCCCCCCCCAAAAAATATAAGAAAGAAAAATAAGAAGAAAAAAAGCACAGGCGGGGTGGCGAATGTGGGCGGCACCTAAGCGATAGCACTATAGAGCCTAGAAGACTAAAGCCCCTGCAAAATAGAGGGGCTTTATAGCATACTGTATAATACGTCGACGGTGCCCACTGTTTGAAAACATGGTTCGGTCTATGTGCTGTAACTGTGATAGAAAGCGTGCGGCGGTGAGTCGCGAAGAAGGATGGCTTGATGCACGGCACCTTCTCGCGCGCGCAACATATGCATTCCCGATTCGGGGAAGATGCAGGCCTGCCGCAATGCCTGCCATGATCAACAATTTTGCGCAGCATGTAGCAGGATTTCCATCAAGCCACAGTTTGGCACAATTGGTGCAGTACTTCCATCACTGTATCTGTTTTCTCCTCACTTTCGCCCAGACATCACTTCTGCCTCCTCGCCTCGGCTTCACATTGTCGCATTTCAGCATCCTCCTAAAGCTTCTCCTTTACCTTGGCTTCACACTTTCTTATAAAGCAACTCATGGCTTACTAACATATGTGCTTGATTTTCATGCCATAAAGGGGGATAGTCAATTTTCGATCCATGAGCCAGTTAACCGTGCCTTCATTAACTTCACCTTAACACCTCGGGTACTGGGTTCGACTCTCAACCTTCACGATGTCAATTGGAATATAACCTGGAGATATGGCTGGTTCACCCATATCTCCAAGTTGGGTCGCGGGTTCAATTGCATTAATTAACTTTACCTTAATTAACACCAAAAGTGGTGGGTCTGACTACCACTAAAGGTTGTGGGTTCAATGCTTGACCTTCATGATGTCAATCGCAATCCAACTTGGAGATACGGCCGGTTCGCCCATATCTCCACAACTTGGTTTGCTTGAATGTTGGTGTCATAATGCCAGACATAAGATTTTTCGACCCATGAGCCATCTAAGACTTTCACCTTAAAAAAATGAGGGGCAACACAAAAATGACGTCAGGACCTTCTCTGAGTATGCAGTGTCATATCGCCAAACATTCAGAAGATGCCGACCAAAAATTGCATTGCAGAAAAGCGAAATCCTACAGACAAGAGATAAATCTCACCCCAAAAAACTGTTACTAGAGCCACAGCACATCTAAAACATGAAGAACAACATAAACCATTCAAAGTGAAACCTACCCTCCATGTATATCCACGGCCTGCTCAGTGCGACAAAAAGGAGAAAGAACGACTGCGCGGCATGACAATATGCTACTGTCGCCAGCGCAAACACCGCCAAAAACCTGATCCCTGAGCACCTCCGTAGTGTGATACCAGTAAACGTTAATGAGTTTCAAACTGAACACTCAGTGGCAAAGAGCCCACAAGGCATGTCAAGCTCATTTTCTTAGTGTTTGAAGGAACCAACTACCTGGAACTGTAAGCATCCTAATAAAAGATGAAGCCAGGCCCCCAGCAATAACTATAAAATAAAAAAAAAGCAATCAGGTTCATTTTTGTCGCTATGACCGGCAATTCTCACCTACTTCGCATGCGCACGTGTTAACGTTGCAATCTCGAACATCGGCGTGCTTCTGATCGCGTTATCCTTCTTTATGAGATAGTTCACACCGGCTTGAGTGTTCTGGCGCCGATTTCTTTTGTTGCAGCTTCTGCACACTGTACTCGAAGATCTGATCCCCTGAACATTGTGCCCTTCAGGTCGAATCTTGATTCCGTTAAGTTTTCCTTCTTTCCGCGGACGGTGGATTTATGGAATAAACTTGATGGGTCTCTGCGCAGACTCGGTACTGAGCGTTTTGAAAAAGAATTGCGTAATTATGTCTTCTGTTAATGTTTTCTCGTATTCTGGTGAATTTTGTTGAAAGTATTTGTAATTGTATTTTTATTATTATTATTCTGTACTCACTCCTCATATGTCTCAGAAACTGACAGCAGTATTTGTAAATAAAAAAAATTTACTGGCTAACCAAGATAACGTAAAAGCTGAGTTGAGCAAAATAGAGCAAGATGGTGTTATATTGCGAAAATAACAGAGCTGGACGACTGAGCAAACCATTTGGTCATAGTCACCAAGAACGATGAATCACTGCATTTGTTCTTCGACTCTAGACAGCTTAACAAAGCCATAAAGCACTACTGCATTCCAACCCAAAATGAGCTACTTGCAAATCTCATAGTGGAAAGTATTGTAAGTTGCTCAATGCAAAATCTGCATTTTAGCAACTTGTTCTGGATGACTAGAGCTTGAAACTCTGTACATTTGCTATGCCCTGGGGTAGATACAGATATCTGAAATTGCTGTTTGTGTGCAACAGTGCTCCAGAACTCTTCCAGCGACTGAACATCATCATCTCCGGGATCAAGAATGTTTGCTTATATTTTGATATCCTCACCACAACAAAGAGTATTGAAGAGCACAACCAACAGCTTTATGAAAAATGTCAACCTGCACACAGCCTCAACTTGAATCTAAACACAATGAAAATTAGTGTTGCAGCTTCCATGAGTTCTGAAGGGTTAAAGGTAGACCCAACAAAGGTCCAAGCCCATTTCATCCATAAACACTCCAACATCAAAAGAAGAGAGCTTCAGAGATTCCTGGGAATGATTACATTCCTCTCAAAATATCTCCCTTGTGTGTCAGATGAGGCTGCACCACTTTGCACTCTGTTCCAGAATGGAACATCGTGGCATTCGGACCAAAACATGGAGATGCTTCAGTCACCAGAAAAGCCTCATTGCTGGAGCACCCATTTCAATATTTTCCCACGCAAATGAGCCCATTTTCATGCCAGCTGATGCCAGCACATATGGCATAAGAGCAGTGCTTATGCAACGCAACCAGCCTGTTGCACATACCTCTGCAGTAGCCATCTGTGACAGCATGTACAATTGTTGTATGTCAGCCTATCCACTGAAACGTTCGTTCGTGTGGTCACTCACCCAAACAGGCTCAACCTGTACACCTCTGGCCCCACATTGGGCGCCAAGTATAGGGGTATTACTTAGACTCACAAACGCGTACTTGGCCCTTCTCTAGATTGCACTGCGCCAGTCACTCGCTAGCACTTTTGCAACAGCCTTAACAGTCAGAGCTGTGGCCCCCACACTGCAGTTCACAGTGAGTTGTGACCATGGCGGGTTCAGGCCAGAGGAACAGAGTGAGTCATTAACTTAAGGTGTTTATTCACCTTAGTCTTATGCCAATAATGACAAGAACAGATGGCAACACAAATAAAACCGCAGCGGCAGAGCCTTCCACACAGCTGAGACGAAAACCGCAAAATGTGAGAAACACATAAGAGGCTCATGTTGGCTCAGCTCACCAAGCGTGTATCTACGCTCGGGCCCTGTGGTGGTCAATCACTCACAAAGGCCAGGCGCTGCAGGGGGATGGTGTACAGTGGACTCCTCGGCGGAGCTGAGTTGCGGCCAGGCGCACGCTCATGAGCCGAAAAACCAAAAACGCACCGGGGAAACTGTGTTCCTCCTGTGTGGTGGAGAAGGAGTGTCCTCTGGTTCAAAGAAAGGGCAACGGAGGGAACAGGGTACCTCAACCATAACGCCACAGCAAGGATCGAAAGGCGAGTGAGCAAGCACGTAATCATTGCATGAAAGAAGTGCTCGGCGGCTCCGAAGAGATCAGGATGTGCGTGCATTCCCACAAGATGAACTTTATGTTTCACATGAACTTGCCTGCTGCGGATGAAGGCTCATAATAAGTGTATGTCAATAAGATGCACTCAGCAGACTTCATTCGACACCCCAAGGCACCGAAATGTGCAAGAACACAGTGTACCCCACATTGTATTCGCATACCATCAACATGGACATTGAAGCTTTTGTCACAGCTTGCACTGTACGCCAAGAACACCAGAGGTATAATCAGCAAATGCCAACAGTAGATGGCAAAAGGTTGTGGGCAATATCAACTACATGCCTGGTTGGTCTTGTTGGTATGGCAAACATTTTTCTAAAAATGAGCAATTTGTTTTCATTTCAAAAATAAATATACATATTGGTCATTGACTACTTCAGCAAATTTAGTGAAGTAAGCGAATTTTTTAAAATTTCAGCAAGGAAGGCGGTATCCTTATCGAAGGAAATCTACAGGTTCAGCTCATCTTAGGAGACCGTTTGTGGCAATGGCCTACTTTTCAACTTATCAGAATACAGGGCCTTCTTGAAAAGTTGGGATATCATCTACAACTCAAACTCGCCACATTGCCAATGCCTGAAGGACTTGCCGAGTAACTTGTACAAACTACCAAAAACAGCCTCGGGAAAGATCTTATCCTGTTTTTTTTAGCAAAAGCTATCATAGGTTCGACCATGCATATGTAAGCTCACCTTCATTATCGTTATGAAGCTATGAATTGGCGTATCTCAGACTGCTACCACATGCTGTCAGAATATGTTCTTTAGCATGGTTACTTTCGGTTTTGTGTTGTCTTTTCATGTTACATGGTTCGCTGAGTGTATAAGTAGCCTTTTGTGTCACGAAATAAAACACCAGTTGGAAGTTAGCACTCACTCTGTTCTCCGTTCCTTTTTATTACCCCTTCCACCTTCCCTTTTGCTCGTTCTGAGCTGCGCTACAAGCCTAAAAAAGTCATTACATACCAATTTGCTCAAACTTCCACGCTTTTGACGTTCTTTTCTAGTTGAGGAGCACTGCGATGGACAAGCTGCCCAGCCAAGCTTCTTAAGGGAAGACGACTGTGGACTATGGGCTCCCTGCAATGGTCAGGCGGTGTAGCGATCGACTCAGCCATCAGCGCCACCGCTACGGAGGCATGCTTTTGCGGCGCTAGTTTGAAACCTGTCGGACGTTCTAAATTGCGGTTTTAAGACAATCGAAAACATCGAGGCCCATTTTGGACCACCGACACTTGAGAAAGGACGTCAAATTTACGACTACGAACATGTGTATTGTGTCAAAAAAGTAAACAGCACGGACATCACCGCGCGGTGCTTAAATTAAATTATGATGCTTTAGGTGCCAAAACCACGGTGTGATTAGGAGGCACGCCGTGGTGGGGGAGTCCGGAATAATTTGGACATGGGGTTCTTTAACGTGGACCTAAATCTAATTACACGGATGTTTTGGTATTTCGACCCCATCGAAATTCGGCCGCCATAGCCTGGATTTAATCCCACGACCTTGTGCTTAGCAGCCCAACACCATAGCCACTAAGCAACCAGCGCAGGTCGCGAAGTATTTCTCAAAATATAGCAAGCGTGCTTACGACTTTGAACTCAAAGTTAGTCAACAAATAATTATTTAATGCCACTTAAGTGAGCAAATACGGCCGTCGACGTCTCTGAACAGTCAGTTGTCGCTTCATTACTTGGAGCGTGCCTTGCGCCTCCCGATTGTAGAAGTTTTGACGAATTGGCAGGTAAATGCTTTTCTTTTCTCCGTTGACAAAGTGCCTCGAGCATATTCTGGTATTGTCGTTCGGGCTCGAATGTGAGAGGTCTTCACACGCGCGCCCATGCTCCCTCTTCTCCGTGTTTGCGTACCCGGCAACCGTGCGACCGTACGGCCATGCTCAACGCCTCCGAGAAAAGGCCGTGCTCCTTGCGCCGATTTTATGGTCGCGCACTTAAAGGAACCGCGCTATAACCGGTATACTGCTTCGTGTGCCTACGCAATAAACGATCCGCCTATACATTGAGTTCTAGGTTAGATATATCGGTGGTCAAAAAACCCACGCTATAACCGGTCCCGCACTAAAAGCGGTTACGTTATAAGTGGTCTGCAATGTACTCACATTGACATCAAATTTCTCAAGGAGGTTCCTGCAAATGAAGTAAATTAATGTCTTTGAAAAGAAAATTAGGTAAATTTCGGTATGGGTGGGAATCGAACCCAAGGCTCCAGGGTGCGAGATAAGCAAGCTTCCCCGACGCCACAGCGGCTCCACGGTTCTGATTAACTAAATGCATGCCTAGAATGTGCACCATTGTACAGGTCAAGTCGCAGCCATCTGGCTCACTAAACATGTGGCCTAGTGTGTGCATCGTTGGGCACGTGACAGCGCAGCCAATCTGTAGGAGGTGGCTCCATTATGTGTAAAATGAGCGCGTATAAAACAAAAAAGCATTAATGTTTAATTGAATGCCGCTGAGCGGCCCTTCGAGTTATGAACTCCTCGTGAGCAAGCGCTCGCTTGCCCGCGAGACGCTTGGCATGATTTCATTTGGCCTTACCAAGGCACAGTCAAAATGCAGATGAGAGCTTGCGCAGACAATGAACGCGCAGAAAAACACATTTCACCAAAGCGACTATAATGCTTTTGCATTCTCACACACAAGCAGTCTTAAGTGTCTCTGTCAAACTTTTTAAGCTAGCTCACTGCCAGTGAAATTTAAGCAGAATGCCCACATGGAAATAAGCAAAATCGCGGTCGTGCCAAGTCGTTGTTCATGCAGAAAGCTCCGGCCAATATCCTCATAGCTCGTGAGACCGTCTACTAAGTAAACGCCTGAGGCATGTCTAGAACAGAGCGCATGTGCACCGTCTACTAATCCTGCAAGTCACAATGCAAACACTCGAGCTTAGCAACAAAAGGGATCAACATATACGTCAACAGGAATCAGCGGAGATCCAATTGTATACCAACCCAGCTACTGGCGTGAAATTTAGCCACATGCAATATGATATACTTTCTCGCACACCAGTTTCACTCCCCTGAAAAGTGAAATCTACCTTTTTACTATGCATATAGCAATGAACATGACAAATTTTGTGAAACACATCAAGAAAAGCAACCATATTCGCTGAATCGCTGTGCTTCTCTCTGTTGGAAACTCAGCGCTGGCACCCGTTGTTGCACCTGGGTCGCAAGCCCCAAGGGTAGCGTTGGCCTGGCGGCCTGGGGCACCACTGGAAGCATCCGAAGGTCCCGGCAAAGCATGAGTCGACTGGTAACAGAACAACTTGTTTATTCTAGCATCGCAAAAGAGCGGGCGGTCAGGTCGACCGAAGTGGAGACGGGAGAGCACGTAACTCTACGGAAGAAATCTGAGCCTCTCTCGGCGTCCGGGAGCAGCTGCTCTCATAGACCTCAGACTCTGCCCAGGCGGCGCTGCGGAAAAACCCGTCACCAGCGCCCCAATCGGAGCCTTGGCGCAAACTGAGTAGTGCAAGGAGAGCTGTCCGCAAGCGAAGGTGCACAGGCCACAATGGACCCTTCTCTTTCGTTTGTGTTGAGGCACGGTTTCCTAAAAATCAAGGGCCTGGAAAGCTTCTTCCGCCCATCCACGCTTCGGAAAGGAAGCTTAGCAGGGCGAAGTACGTGTATAATATAAAATAAAGTTTCAAGCGTTATTTCGGCGTGCTGCAACTCGCAAGTACAGAGAGCATCAGGTTTGTCTATAGGCATATCAGCATAAAAATCTAAGCATTTCAAATTGTTTCATATTGAATATGTCCTGAACACAAGATTTATTAAGTATCTCCTATATCTTAATGTATATTTATCGTAATGTTTTGTCTCGCAATTATTTATAGAGGATAAATCCTTTCATAGCCTTTTCCAGGGTAGCAAACAGAAAACGTTTTACAAGGCAGCAAATAGCGTGCGATCATAACGAAAGTAAGCTTCCTACGGTGCCTACGGGCTGCATCTTTCTTTCTCGCAGGAGCTATAGAGCATCGCTCAGTACTTTAATTTGAACTTTTTGAAGACGCTTCGAATACAAGCGCGCACAAATAAATGTAAATAAATGCGACATTTTTTGCTTTACAAATGTGCGTTATTTCGCAATTACTCATCCAGTGCTCCTAAAGCAACTTTATTGTTCACATTTGCAAAACGCAGTCGAGCAGGCTCAGCACATAGCGAAGCGTGCTTGTTGTATCGGCGCAGGACATACAAAATACCGTAAGTGAAATGAGCTCGCGATGCAACGATGCTCTAGAACAGGATTTTGAATTCATAAACGAACCAAAATGTTTGGTTAAGCTGACCTGCCAGATCTCTCCGTTCCATTTGTTGAGTCAAGCGGAGATGGACGTCTGCTAAAAGGCGGAGATATCGATGGCACATAAGCAAGATGGTTCGCAACGTTGTTTTTTCTGTTACTAACGAAGTGGTGGCTGCAGATTCTTGAGTTTTCGCTTAGTAACCACGGTCCTCCGTCAGGCCTACGCAACACAACTACATAAGAACAAGATTGTCGCACTTTCTCATGCAAGCCGCTGTGTTGTGGGGAATGCAAGTAATCCGATTACCCAACAGGTTGAACGGCCCGTATCCTGCGCTCTCACCTTTCCCCTTCATGCGATCGCGATGGAAATCGGTAAAACTGAACGTTGTTATTCCGTCCTTCACGTTCATGGCAATTTACAACACAACAGTAGCGTCGATTGCGGCGTTTCTCTGTAGCGCGCGGAGCTATCGCGGTTGCCGTCGTTTCCTTTATGCGCTTTATGGCAGTTCGGAGGCGCGTCCGACTAGCGTAGAAATTCGTAGCTCTCTGTCTGGGTGTTAAATGCGCAAAAGGCTCGCCATATGGACCAAAATCTAGTTAAATTGTTGTTTCATCGTCGCTAGCTGCATAGGCAACTTAGCAAGAGAGTCGGGCTTCGCACTACTCAATTACTGCCTCTTCGCACCGGCAGGTGGCGCTACGCGTCTTGCAAAACTCCAGAGTCTGACGTCCATACTCTCGGAGTCGAGGGGAAGAAGGAACGCCTCGTCAGAGGCGCACG
The DNA here is from genome assembly GCF_050947875.1 of Dermacentor variabilis. Lineage (NCBI taxonomy): Eukaryota > Metazoa > Arthropoda > Arachnida > Ixodida > Ixodidae > Dermacentor > Dermacentor variabilis. The sequence continues at coordinate 14,208,771 of NC_134573.1, read as the reverse complement.
TGATGCGCGGCACGGACAGGCCGAGAGACATGTTGGGACGAGTGTAGTGACACATCCGCCGGGCCGGCGCCGTTCAGACCTCCTCGCTTCACACTTGGGGAGCTCCTCTCCCCGGCTGCCGCGCTTTGACAAGCGTGGGCACCAACATGCACACACACACACACGCACACTTGAAGACACGTGGCATTGAAACATGCCTGGACGCGCTTGGCGGGGAGGCGTATCGGCGGCGCTGAACGGGCCAAAATGTCCGCCGCTTTGAACGAAGCCCCGGCGTCCGTTGCATCCGCGCCGGCTATACCGCGCGTTGTAGGCGAAACGTAACAGACCGCCCCGCCGGGGGAAGGAGATCCCGATGGTCAGGGGACTGCATCCGCTGTCCGGAGGGATGTCGCTCGATGATGCTCATAACCGAAGTCGGGCGTCCTTCGGCGTTTCTTGAGCGCAGCGCACAGAGAAGGCCTTGTTCTCTCGTTCAGGTTCACACAGGACACTGCAAAGTGACCTCGGGAGAGTTGACATTTTTGTTCTCGTTCCCGGCAAGCGTTAGAACTACGCCGAAACTCAACCGCTCAGTCAGCAAGCACGAAACAACCCTCACCAAGTCCTGCCAGGCTCTTTCCCCTTTTATACCACTGCCTTGTTCCTTACAGTAGTCTAGCAGCAGTCAGAACGCGTCCACAAATTGGAAAATTGCACTAGAAAGCACGTCATCACTTTGAAACACTAAACAAAAGCAATATGTTAAAAATCCTGCCTCAGGAAGAAAAACATCAGTAACAAATAACTTTGAGGCTGATTCCTACGTTAGAGGCTTCGACTTAAGCCATCGGCGTTACCGTTGAGACTCCCCTTTTTGTAACGCACCTCAAAGGAATATTGTTGCAAAGCGAGGCTCCAGCGCAGGAGGCGGCCATTTGTGGAAGAGATGGTCTGCAGCCATTGGAGAGGGCAGTGATCCGTCTCGAAGCATGCGAAGCGGAGATCGCAACGAGCGACCGTACACTAGCTCAACCGGTGAAAACCCCGTAGCCGCATGCGGCGCGGTCTTTAATGCAAACATCACTCCAGGCAGACACAGCTCCGAGTCAGTTGGTTGTTCAAACCACAATGCTCTCAACACGCGCTTCATGACGGAGTGGAGCTTCTCAACGGAATTCGACTGTGGGTGGTACACTGAGCTGTGTAACAGCTTTACCCCGCACCTTTCGAGAAAGGCTGTCGTCAAAGCGCTCGAAAACACCGTGCCCTGATCTGACTGGATTTCTGCAGGAAAACCAACTCGCGCAAATATGGACAGTAGTGCATTGACTATCTCAAGTGAGCTGAGTTCTTTAAGCGGCACTGCTTCAGGGAACTTTGTCGCTGGGCAGATCACAGTCAAAATGTGTCTGTATCCCGTGGCTGTTACCGGCAGAGGTCCCACTGTATCAATAACGAGCCGTCTAAAAGGCTCCGTAATGATAGGTACCTACTTCAACGGCGCCCTCGATTTGTCCCCTGGTTTGCCCACCCGCTGACAGGTGTCACATGTCCTCACAAAGTGGTCTGCGTCCCGAAAACACCCTGGCCAATAGTACTCTTGCAAGAGACGGTCCTTAGTTTTCTTAAATCCTAGGTGTCCGGACCACGAACTACCGTGCGACAAGCGCAACAGATCCTGACGGTAGCACTGAGGAACGATCAGCTGATCGAACTCCACTCCCCTGCGGTCTAGATACTTCCGGTACAGGACCCCACCTCTTTCCACAAAACGAGCATTTTTCTTGACGATACCTTCCTCGACAATGCAGCGTATGTTTTCTAGGCTGCCATCCTTTTTTTGCTCGGCTATCAAAGCCGACCGGCTGACTTTTAGCAACCTATTAAGTCCGTCTGACGTAGGCGCGATGAGCAAATCTGCAGATAGCTCTTCTAACTTTCCTGTGTCGGGCATTTCCTTTCCAGTATCTGGTGCCTTCAACGCTACAGGCTCAATTTTATTCAGTTCGGACGTGCTCTGAATATCAGCTTGCTGCGCCTCTGATCCTTTCTCACTGTTCGACAACGTCGGCCCCGCAACTACCGCCTTTGCAGCGAGCTCCCGAACCTTTGATCTGGTTAAGGCCTGAACGCTAGCCTCACCAAACAAAAGCCCCTTCTCGCACAGGAGGTCATCGGACCTGTTCGAAAATAGGTACGGGTACTGGGGGGGGCATCATAGATGACACTGCGGCCTTCGTCTCAAGCGCTCCGAAAGTTCCTTCAATAAGCACTTTGGCTACGGGCAGACACACGCTATGAGCTTCCACGGCTTGCCTGATCCATGCGCACTCGCCCGTGAACATATCGGGTTCTACGTAAGAGGGGTGAACTACATCCATTGTAGCTGCGGAATCGCGAAGCACTCGGCACTCTTTCCCGTTCACGAGGAGGTCTCGCATGTAAGGCTCGAGAAGCTTCATGTTCTCGTCAGTGCTGTATAATGACAAAAACACGACTTTTGTTTTTGTTTCCGGACACTGCGCCGAAAAGTGACCCGGCTTCTGGCACGCATACACACGCGCGCTTGCCTCGTCTCGAACCGCTTTCTGCGTTCGGCTTCGGCTGTCGCCGTCTCCTTAGGTTCGGTCGGACTGCTTTCACTCGCATCCGCACTACGTGTGTCCCCCTTTAATCTCATGGGCGTGAACTTCGGCCTCTCAAACTTCGAGCCAAATTCACCCTTTTGACCGTCCTTAGCTCCGCGAGCCCGACGCGTCACAAACCCCTCGGCTAGCTCAGCGGCTTTAGCCACCGTACAAACGTCTGGCCTATCCAAGACCCAGTACCGCACGTTCTCAGGTAACCGACTATAAAACTGTTCCAGCCCGAAACACTGCAGAACTTTCTCGTGGTCACCAAACGCTTTCTCTTCTTTGAGCCACTCCTGCATGTTTGACATAAGCCTGTGGGCAAACTCTGTATATGACTCACTTTTGCCTTTCTCATTTTCCCGAAACTTCCGACGGAACGCCTCCGCTGACAGCCTGTACCTTTTTAGCAGACTCGATTTCACTTTGTCGAAATCCTCTGCCTCCTCTCTCTTCAAGCGAGCGACTACGTCGGCCGCCTCGCCGGGTAACAAAGTGAGCAAGCGCTGTGGCCACGTTTCCCGAGAGAACCCCTGCTTCTCGCACGTTCGCTCAAAGTTAACCAGGAACAAACCAATGTCCTCTCCAAGCTTAAACGGCCGCATCAGGCCAGTCATTTTGAACAATACTCGTTCTCCTGCACCGTGCGCCTGACTTCCATTACGAGCGCGTTCCATCTCTATCTCGAGACGCTTCATTTCCAAAGCGTGGTCGCGCTCTTCTTGTTCTTTCTGTTCTTTTCGTTCGCGCTCCTGTCTTTTTGCCGCCTCCCTCTCCCCAATGGTCTCAAGGCATTCCGACAGCTCGTCATCCTCAGCTTCTAACTCAAGAATAGCCCTCAGCAGTTCTGGTTTTCTGAGTTTGTCTGAGACATCCAGACCCAACTCTCTTGCAAGCTCCAGCAATTTCGGTTTGCGCAACGACTTCAAATCCATGGCTGCTCTGAATGCTGCTTTCTCTACTGCCTACTATTGTCTTGCCGCAATCTAACCCAGCAGAAACGACAACCACAATTACCAGCTCTGTTTCTGACACTAACAAAAGCCTGGCAAAACTCAGAAGAAAGTCCCGCACTCACCAAACCTCGCAGCCAAGAATTCAGCGCAGTCGTTCCGCTGCAGGCAACCAGTCATCACACAGGGCTCGTTGCACTGCTCCCGGATGGTCGTTTTGCTGCTCAGCATACAGTCAACTGCATATCTTCGCTGCTGGCCTCCGTTGTCGCGATCTCACCGCTGGCAAACCAGCTGTTGTAATCGCACTGCTGGCACGAGTTGTTGGAAACTCAGCGCTGGCACCCGTTGTTGCACCTGGGTCGCAAGCCCCAAGGGTAGCGTTGGCCTGGCGGCCTGGGGCACAACTGGAAGCATCCGAAGGTCCCGGCAAAGCATGAGTCGACTGGTAACAGAACGACTTGTTTATTCTAGCATCGCAAAAGAGCGGGCGGTCAGGTCGACCGAAGTGGAGAGACGGGAGAGCACGTAACTCTACGGAAGAAATCGGAGCCTCTCTCGGCGTCCGGGAGCAGCTGCTCTTATACTCTCGGAGTCGAGGGGAAGAAGGAACGCCTTGTCAGAGGCGCACGTGATGCGCGGCACGGACAGGCCGAGAGACATGTTGGGACGAGTGTAGTGACGCATCCGCCGGGCCGGCGCCGTTCAGACCTCCTCGCTTCACACTTGGGGAGCTCCTCTCCCCGGCTGCCGCGCTTTGACAAGCGTGGGCACCAACATGCACACACACACACACGCACTCTTGAAGACACGTGGCATTGAAACATGCCTGGACGCGCTTGGCGGGGAGGCGTATCGGCGGCGCTGAACGGGCCAAAATGTCCGCCGCTTTGAACGAAGCCCCGGCGTCCGTTGCATCCGCGCCGGCTATACCGCACGTTGTAGGCGAAACGTAACATCTCTTAAAAACATGAAAACTAAAGCTGCAGCAATTAAACTACTTGTAAAAAACTCGGGGAAAACATGGGGAAGGCGGGAGATGGAAATTAAAGATGATGAGCAAAACGAGAACAAGGTGAAAGCAGGAGCCTGGCTGCTGCTTTCACCTTGTTCTCGTTTGCTCATCGTCATGATAAACATGATGGCGCACAAAGCACTCATGTAATGGGAGTGATCGCTGAGTGCACAGTATTTGGCGATTAGAAAGCGTGGAGTACGCAGAAGCACACGGCATCTTTGACAACAAGGCATCAAATGCCGCACACATTTATTTAAGACAGCCATCGTCTGCTAGCTGCTTGTGCTTGTGTGAGCCAAAATCTGCTGATAGCTCCGAGAGTATGCAACTTCCGATCCGTGAAAAACGGATGTGATTTTGGCAGCTCTCGGATTGGTGGGTGGAGCTTCCGAAGCTTTCCAAGAAAACCGAATGTGGGTCAGCAGTCCCAGGCAGTCCGGCACTGTCAAGGACTGATAATTGAATGGAACATTCGGCTGAGCCACACTAGCACAATGGCAGTGCAGCGGAAATTACGCCGAACACCGCACAAGTTTCGCGTTTTGCTACGTCTCAGACGAACATGCGAGCCACCAAATGGTAGTGTTACTGCAGCATCCTTTGCGAGATATGTGCCAAATTCGAAGTTAAGCAGACGACACTTTATTACATAGGCCACTTATAATTTGCACTTGCCATGATTCACAGCAACGTGAACAGGGTGAAGCATTTTATTGAAGACAAAGGCTATAAATATGAAGTGACGAATGATTCTTGCCATTCGAATGATTCTTGGGGAACCATGCTGTCAGCACCTTACATGTACTCCAACTTAGCCTGAAGTGTTTGTGAAAATAAAAAGAAACAATGGAAACAAAAGTTACAGCATCAAATTTATACATAAACCGATGCTGCAGCTTCATAACTTATCTTCGTACGACCCCGCTACATCGGGGATGAAATTGTTTACCTTCGACGGCTGCTCTTGTCAGGCCTCCTTCTTAGCGGCGATGGCGTGGTCTTGCCGACCAATGTGCTACTGGATTCTAGTAGCTAAAGTAGTTTTGTGCAGGACAAGCAGAGACGCAGCTTCCATCATCACCACATGCTACAAAAGGCACCTGAACGGAACAGCCCGCTGTTCATCGTCTGCTGGCGCGGGCTGTTCGACAGGATCGCACAGCGCTCCACTACCGTCCTTCTCTGCGGTGGCACGGTGGCGTGCACTTGTGTCATGTTCGCCACGCCACCACACTCGTGGTGCCCAGACGAATGCGTGGCACCATGCGAGTGCACTGAAAACAGTACTCAAAGGCAGCAGAAGTGGCCCACTGTAGAAACTGCACAAATGTTTAGCCAATAGGAAGGCCGAATGCCCCTCGAGATGTGCTCATCCGTGCCGTGCCGTCCGCTCAGTGTCTGCTTGTCATGCTGTTATGTGCTCCATGGTTGGCGGATTGACGCAAAAAATGCTTCGACGCCATAACCATAAGCTGCGTCAACATGCATGCGACAGCAGGGCTTTGCTTTACCTGCATGCTTTCCCTGCAGTTAACTTGCAGCCTCCTCAACAAGTAGTACAGGCAAATGCCCTTACAAATGTTCACCTGCACGATAGCATCTACTCGGCGTCTGCTCACTACAGTCATCCTGTACCATGCTAGAGCAGGGTAGTAAATGAATGGTGCAGTAAACAATTAGGCTTTCATAGCTTTCTGCATTATCAATGCATCTCCAATGCTAATGCTGTGGTGCCATCCGCTAAAAAGAAATCGAAGCAGTTTTATGGCTCGGAGGCGTGTCTGTAGTCCTAGCAGCATGAAAGCAAACGGCCGATCTCAATGATTACGACAAAACATACTTAACAATTTGACCTCAGCTTGAAATGAGACTTCGCGATAACCGATTTTGCTGCTTGTTTCTTGCCGACAGGGTGGAGAGCAAGTAACAAGTACGAATTCGGATCGAAGCGGGTGTTCAGCGCTTTATAGGCACTACCATGTTGCCACGGTTAGAGTGACTATTACAGTTACTGGCGGTAACTGCAACGGTAATTCTTGGTATACGACGTGCATGTGCAAAGGTCCTAACATATCGCATATCGCTGTGCCGTATCACTAAAGCTCTCAAGTGTTGCCAATAATCAGCCAGTCACGCCCGGAACTGTAGACCGCTGCGCAAGGATTTTGCATTTGTACGCTTCGTACCTTCGGCAGTGCTGCAACGAGCTTGTGAGATGGACTATAGAAAAGCTTGTAGCTCGGCTAGTTGGTAATCCAAACTTGTTAACAGCTTCAGAGTGCAAGAAAACACATTCACATACATGCATGCACTCACACACACACACACACACAAATACTCAAGATTCCGCTTACCACATAAACGCTGATTTAAGACAAGCGCTCATGAGTGAGTAGGTGATCAACTTTATTATATGGACAGCTCATTGTCTGAGCCATCATTGCTAGTGATACATTAGGTGTTGCTTTGAAATACCTAGGCGAATTCCCGAATGTGAAGGATATGCTGCAGAATGTGTTCGGGAGGAGTAATCCAGCTTACCCGTGAGTGCGGTTGGGAAGGAGGTACAAGAAAGAGGTGAAATACAGTGATGATATAGCGCAAGGACATGATCAGTAGGTATGGGTAGCCCACACACACCTGACAGGAGGGGTGACCCCGGCAGCACTCTGTATGGTGTGTCACGGCATCGTAGGCCAGTGTGAGTGTTTGAGCTTAGCTGATGAGGGAAGCGTCATGGCGGCTGAATGTATGAGGTGCAGGAAGGGTGCGTGTGGTTTGACGCACGTCTCTGAATCCATATCAACACAGTTTTCTGTATTCAACACAACGAGTGCTTTGACAGTACAAAGCGGGTCACACAATGGAGGTGCTCGGCACCTGTGTCTCACGAGCTCGTTTCCCTGCATCCCCTGGTGTTCCAGTACCCACTCCAGGATGACACGTAGTGCGGTGTGTAGTTTCACGTGTGATGCAAGCATTGCTTGGATGTGACAAGGTAAAGCGTTATGTCAGAAAGCGAACAGTGATGGTGGGTATAGTACGCGAAGGGAGGGGGATGGTTTCAGAAGGTGTAGGCACTGCTTCGTGTCTTCGGGCAATGTTTTCATGAGGATCAATGAACGCTGTGGTAGTTAAGGTAGATGTGTGAGTGGCATTGGTATAGTAAGTGTCGTGCGGTGGATATGCAAATGGGCTGCGCAGGCTTTTCATCTTTCAGCGTCGCGTTCAGAGTCTATGTTATGAGGTATCGGCCGGACCTCGATTTTTGGGTGGTGGATTCTAGTCTATGGTCAGCAGGAAGCGGCCCAAGTGTGGACATGTACAAGATGGCATGTCCTTGAGAGGAAGTGCTCCGACAAAGCTGCTGTGATTCACTGTGAGCTTGTACGTTCACCTCAAAGGTGTTGTGCAGGGCAGCTCCTTTCAGGTCAGTGTCTTGGGCATATCTGAGGACTGCCATTTCTACACCCTGGCACTTTCATAACGATGCCTGCTGCGTAAGGTCGATTTGCGTAAGACCTGCTGCGAGATATGGTCTGTGAAAATGTGAGGGTGGTATGTGGTAGGCCATAGAAGACTTTGGAATATATTGCAGCTTTGGCAATCTTGTGTAGCTCATGCTTATGCACACCCGCATGACACTTGCTTACACAAGTCATCATGCGAGTAACCTGTTAACCTGAAGAAGGGTGCGTTCGAGTCATTATGTGCCACGACAGTCTTCTTGCCAAAAGAAACCTAGTGTAAGTTTGGTATTGCGCTTGGAGTCGGTTGGCCTGTCATGGTTAGATTGATGAGAGCACATTGGGGGGGGAGGGGGGGCGGAAGCTTTACAGGTCGAGGAGTTCATTACGACGCCGTATTTAGATTTTTCCGATGCGCAGGTGAGCCCCAACAGTTGAACATAACTCTCAATCGTGTCTACACCAGCCTGAATTGTGGAAACGTGCACAAAAAGCAGCAAGAAAGTGCGAAAAAACATGGTTCGGCTGAATTCCAATGCCGCATTGAATGTCAGTTTTAATTTTTTTTCTTACAGGGAAACTCAGTGCATTTCATGCAAAAATGCAGCATTGGAGGGCAATCTATAATCAGTTCATTGCAGTCAGCATGTTGAATTACCATAAAATGGGGCCAAATCGTTCACAGCGAAGCACCACCATGTACATTACAATATGTGTCACCGACTGCCTATCCACACTAATTTAGCAACAGTGCTGCACCTGTAGCCCGATCTCACGGCGAATAGACGACTTAGCTTTTGTAGCGACTTTCGTCATTTTGCCTGACTACTGTAAGTAGCTTATTTTAGGAATGAATTTTCTGCGTGAATATGGTTTCATTATAAACATTCCAGATCGGGTGGTGACGTTTTGGATGAGCCCAAGTATGATCGTCCTCGGTATGAAGCACCACTGTAGATCTTTACCTGTCGCCAATGGTAATGTGACCATCCCGCCACAATCGTGCTTTCTTGTGTCTCTGATGTGTGGCATACCAAGTAACTTGGACGTTGTAGTTGAACAAATACTAGCACTGTTTTTTCAACCATGGTATACCCATTGCAAGAGGTGGCATTAACATAAATTTCAGACACACGTAAGCCCTGCTAATAAACATTAGACCTAAGCACCAGTTTCTTACTAGGGTAGTGGCGTAAGTCGAGGAGTTCACTCAGGTCTCAGACTGCTTCACTGTTGGACAAGATGATGCCACCAGCCTGTGTCCATACCATTTGACAGTAGCCCAAGCTTGCTGCCTGCCGAGAAATAAAGCCTCCAAAACTTATGGATCAGTTTCAAGACTGCTTCTGCACGACATCAAAAGTTATTAAAAACCGTCGATGAAATATCGAACTGTAGCAGACAAGATGACAGTTACCTAATACAGCAGAACCCATAGTGAGTGGCTCGGAGGGCACATGAAAGCCATACAAAGCCAAGTTTAAAAAATGCTTGAGCATGGCATTCAGCCATCGAAGAGTTTCTGGGTGTTGCCAGTAGGACAGAAGACTTCCGTTAATCTGATCCTGACCCAAGCTCCCCACTGACATCCATGCATTTCTATGACCCCGAGCTTTCGCTATTTTTATCCTAAAACTGGCCTTCATTGGACAATTACAACTTGACCAGTCAGCGTAGATGCAGTGGATCCCTAAGGTGACCCCAATAACAGCCCCATTACTGGCGGCATCTGTCTTGGCAGAGCTTACAGGCCAGCAAATACGTCGAACACATATTATCTACAGTAGAAAACACGTTTTTATCATGCCCTTGAAAGAGTTTCAAGCAATAACGTTAGCTCGCTATGTCCGATCACATATTTACACGATTCTAAAGCACAACTTTTTCTTAAACAAAAATAAATACACAACATGCAAAAGTCCGTAAGCAGGCTTTCCCACCGAGCTAAGATTCCCTAACCAACATGGCTGTGTTCCTGCTAGTATTGCTGCCAGAACTGACAAACACGTTTTGAAACCTTGAGTGGTGTGGGGAGTGGACAGTGAAAGAAATGTCACTGACCTACATGTTGATACTTCAATTACAATCCTAGCCTGAGATCCTCCATCTTGGTCGTGTCAAAGAAGGTGCACGGAGGAGCGCACTAGCAGATTCTGCATTTAGTCAAATCAAAAACTGCGTTCGCGGTGTTTGTATGCTTTGCCGCATAACAGGTGTGCTGCGGCAAAGCTGACTTTAGGAAACTGGTAAAGAAATGCGATGCACGTTAGATCCTTTGCTTTATTTAGGAGCTTTAATGTTATCTCTGTATTAGCTTTCTGCATTGGACGCACAGAAAGCGGTCGTCGGTTTGACTCAAGGGCGTGTTAGAATCAAGCAAACACTGCCAAACGAATTGGCAGTATGTTTTGACGTTTTTTTTTTGCGTCTTCTTTAATTTGACCTGCCGTATAATTCATTCCATTTTATCCGTCCCATCAGGGTTGAATTAACGGAATTCAACTGTATTAGTGAAGAAAAAGGATGGCAGCTTACATTTCAGCATTGACTACTGCAAACTCAACCAGGTCACTAAGAAACATGTTTACCCGTTACCTCGCACCTCCCCCAGTGACGCAACGTGATAAAACAGAATCTAGAACCTAAGCGTGACAAATACCAGCTGTATATTTTGGGAGCTGAGATGTCTTCTAAAGAATGGTGGGTGCTATCCGTGTCCTTCATTTCATTGTCCTTGACACTAACACATGGCAATATGTTCATACATCGTTTTCGAGTCTCGGCAACAAGTTTGATACCATTGCGTTTGTGTTAAATAGACCTAAGAGGTCATGGTATTTATTTTGCTTTAATATTGTTTGCCAATTTATAATTGACTATAATCACAAACATGTAGCAAAATCTTGCGCTCAAGACTGCATCTGTTTATTTTGCATTTCAATTTTGCTAAGAACAATAAAGCTATCATTACCGGCTAAATAGAGCAACTCTCTGGTAGTTGGGCCATGTACTTTGTTTTTGTGTTTGACAAAGCAAAGTTACTGAAAACGCCCCGAAAGAAATAGAAGGAAATTAAATTTTGCAAATTTATATCTCTCATTCAATGCACATATCCAAAATCTAATTCCAGAACTGGAAGCAGCAAAAAAATACTGAAGGAGTCTTAAATTCCATTCAATTCACCCCCAAATAAATAAAAGATTATTTTGGGACCCACGTCTGCACTTACAACAATGTGCAACTCAGATTGCTCGAGCCGCACAATCTCGAGGCGCATCAGCTGCTGTAACGATTCCTACCAAGTGGGCACGCCAGAACTTGCCGCCAAAATACTCTGCTCAAGGAAGTCGCTGACCCAGGCATAATTCGAGAAGCACAAACATAAGCTTGCCGAAGACGTAAAGACAACAACACACATCTCGGGCCACTTGGGCCCCATCAGAACCGTGCCTGTCTGTGCCTCTTGCTGCTACGATTCACAATACACTTCACCTTACACAGATGTAAACTACAGCTGAGTCTGCCAAATTTTTTTGAGACATAGGATCGTACATATTTCCCAGTTAGTATGCTCTTTCTTGCATTTTTTTCCAACACGTATGAAAGGGCTTTTGTTGTTTTTTCTGTCTGCTTTTAAAATAGATTTATTTATTCCCATCACTGATATGGATCATTGATGGAGGAGGAGAGGATAAAAGCCTGACTCTCCCTCCTCCTGGATCCAGCAACTGACAGTGTATCCTTATTTTTTTCATATTCCTACGAATATGAAAAAAAGGATAGACTCCAAAAAAAGCTATAAGTGGGCTGGGTGTAAACGAAAACAAATTCAGGAGCTCTCAGGCAGTAAAATATAACCATGTACTTCGCAGCAATAAGCAGCTGAAACACTGAAAACATTCATCATCATAAACATGAACATCAATTGAAATAAAAATTAAAATAAATTACTGGATCGCTTTGAATGAAATAGAGCAGCCAGTTCTCTTATTCCAATATTTAATATATCAATATTTCTTGTAAGGTAACTATTTAACAGAGCAGGAAGACTGCATTTTAGGGACTGTGTGGCCTAATTAGTACAATATCAGCGGACTTTCCAACATTTCGGCATTCTTCAGTTGTATTGTGTAGGTTACATTTGAGTTAACTGACTGAGTACTGCAAGAAAATGAGTTCTGTGTTGAAAATCTTTTAATGGTAATTTACACAACCGCGAGTTACAATTGTCTTCTACGCATACTCACACCAGGTTTTCAAGTAGTGGTATTATGGGGCAATGGGCTGGAGAGCAAGTAATAGTACGAACTTTTCTTTACAGCGTACTAAATTTTTTAATCCAGTGCAGTCTATTAATAATAATATCAAGAAGGAAATTTCCAATCATTATAACCCATCATCGCTATATCTCAACTGCCATGAAAGAAAGAAAAGAAAGAAAGGAAACCCTATCGAACATACTTTTGTAGCTCCCAAACCAAATTTGCCACTTGCGCTAAACATAGATGTAGACAGTAGTAAGTGAAAAATAAAGTGTTTATATCTCTAAGCAGCCTGTCAAGCCTTAGGCGTGCTGATTTAGTCAGAAATCTGCACTTGCTTTCGTGGGAGTTTCAGGTTCACAATCGCGGTGTGCATTGCATCTAGCTGCTGCATGAAACACTGGTGGCAATAATTTAGCTTGCATGAAATCAATGAGCGACTCGATCGGGGTCGATGTCAAAGACGGGCCATTGTCAATCTCATTAACACTGCTGCTGCTGTTGTTGCTTCCATTGCACAATGCTGCCGTCTGTCACGACAATGATCGCCCTCTCAGATATCTCCTCGCAGAACGAGGCAGCATTTTTTGCACCCAAAAACTCCTGCATCGAAGCACCCCTTGCTTCACTGTTAGTAGTGACATGCTCCAGAGCTCGGTAATGTCAGTGGTTTCCACCATGCGCATGTGCTGGTGGGCTAGTTGGTTAAGCATGCTTACAAAGACGGCGCCGAATAAAACAACACTAGAAAAAGGGAGACACGAGACAAGCACGTAGGCGCACTAACAACTGAGTGTTTTATTTCTTGACATAGTAATATATAGCTGCTGTCAAGGATCAAAACAACAAGAATAAACAGGGCAGTCATCCGCATCGCATAAGGAAGCCAAGATACATAATAACTTCTAAGTGTCGCTCTCAAGATACGCCAGTTCCTTTGTCGAGAGAGAAACTCAGGCTTCACTGATACAATCAACACCAAGCTTTTTGATCTCAAGCGCTTCCAATATCTCCCTTTTCAGTTGATCATCAGCTCTGTTCAAAACACTGTTTCTATCAAAATCTGGGATGCACTTGTGAGCCTTACAATGCGCACTTATATGACCGGAGAGCTTGTTTTCCATCTTATATCTATGCTCATGCAATCTGTCATTCAGACATCTGCCCGTTTGGCCTACATATTGTCACGTGGTTGTGACGTTGAAGAACACAGTAGCAAGTACTGTGAAAGACAAAACTAACTTTTATTGGGCGAACCTGTGCCCACAAAAACAGGCTACACTTCTAGCACAACGATAGCGGCGAACACGGTCGGCGATCGTCGAAAATCTGATCAGCGGGTCAAGTGCGTCGGCTTTTATACAGCAGTCATCGAATGTTCCAGACTAATCGTTGGGACCCGCATGCCTTCCACAAAGTTCTACAACATTTTAGTCACGCGATGAAGTCAGATAACACAAGGTTCGGCGACAACAGACAGCGGATAGAAGCATCGATAACTTTCCAGAAACTTCGGATACATGCAGATGCGTCCCGCGCTGTGCGATAACATTTGTTAGGCGGCGAAACGTGGTCGCCCGTTAAATATAAGTACACGTGTCAATACACCCCTCTTAAAAAAGCATCGACCCGATGCTGCAAACAAACGAAAGTAATAAAAGAAAAGCACTCCTAGCAAACAAAACAACAAAATAAGGAAGTTCGTCAGCGTCAGTAAAAGGGTTTAAGACGCACCACGTGGACCACTTCAGATCGTGCGCGGCGTCGCTGTGAATGCGAAATGCCATCTGGCACGACCTCATAGTCCAGTGCGCCAATACGTCGGATGACCTTGTAGGGTCCGAAATATCGTCGCAGTAGTTTTTCACTGAGTCCTCGTCGGCGTATCGGGGTCCACACCCAAACATGGTCGCCGGGCTGGTACTCGACGAAGCGTCGTCGGAGGTTGTAGTGTCGGCTGTCGGTCCTCTGCTGGTTCTTGGTCCGCAGGCGGGCGAGCTGTCGGGCTTCTTCGGCGCGCTGGAGATAGGTACGGACGTCAAGGTTCTCCTCGTCAGTGACGTGCGGCAGCATGGCGTCGAGCGTCGTCGTCGGGTTCCTGCCGTAGACCAGCTTGAACAGCGTGATCTGTGTTGTTTCTTGCACCGCCGTGTTGTAAGCGAATGTTACGTACGGCAGGACGGCATCCCAGGTCTTGTGTTCGACGTCGACGTACATCGCTAGCATCTCGGCGAGGGTCTTATTCAGCCGCTCCGTAAGACCATTCGTCTGCGGGTGGTAGGCCGTTGTGCTCCTGTGCCTTGTCTGACTGTATTTCAGAATGGCTTGGGTGAGCTCCGCTGTAAAGGCCGTTCCTCTGTCGGTGATGAGGACTTCTGGGGCGCCATGTCGCAGCAGGATGTTTTCGACAAAGAATTTCGCCACTTCGGCTGCGCTACCTTTCGGCAGTGCTTTTCTTTCAGCGAAGCGGGTGAGGTAGTCCGTCGCCACGACGATTCACTTATTTCCGGTTATTGACGTCGGAAAGGGTCCCAGCAAGTCCATCCCAATCTGCTGGAATGGTCGGCAAGGAGACTCGATTGGCTGTAGTAATCCGGCTGCCCTTGTCGGCGGTGTCTTGTGTCGCTGACAGTCTCGGCATGTTCTGACATAATGCGCGACGTCGGCGGTCAGGCGCGGCCAATAATACTTTTCTTGTATCCTCGATAGTGTCCGGGAAAATCCGAGGTGTCCAGCGGTCGAATCGTCATGTAGGGCATGCAATACTTCTGGACGAAGTCCTGACGGGACAACAAGAAGGTAATTGGCGCGGACTGGTGAGAAGTTCTTCTTCACGAGTAGATTGTTTTTAAGCGTGAAGGAAGATAATCCGCGCTTAAATGCCCTGGGGACAACGTCGGTGTGCCCTTCCAAATATTCGACGACGCCTTTTAGCTCCGTGTCTGCCCGTTGCTGTTCAGCGAAGTCTTCCGCGCTTATAATTCCAAGGAAGGCGTCGTCATTCTCGTCATCTTGCGGCGGCGGGTCAATGGGTGCGCGTGATAGGCAATCGGCATCGGAGTGTTTTCGTCCGGACTTGTAGGTTACAGTGATGTCGTATTCTTGTAGTCTGAGGCTCCACTGCGCCAGTCGTCCTGGAGGATCCTTTATATTCGCTAGCGAACACAACGCGTGATGGTCACTGACGACTTTGAATGGCCTGCCATAAAGATAAGGGCGAAATTTTGCTGTAGCCCAAACGATGGCGAGGCATTCCTTTTCGGTCGTAGAATAGTTGCCTTCCGCTTTTGACAGCGACCGGCTAGCGTAAGCTATCACCTGTTCGACTCCGTTTCTTCTCTGGACTAGAACGGCACCGAGGCCTAGGCTACTGGCGTCAGTATGGATTTCTGTATCGGCGTACTCGTCGAAGTGCGCAAGTACCGGCGGCGACTGCACGCGTCGTTTGAGTTCTTCAAATGCGTCGGCCTGCGGCGTTTCCCACTTGAAGTCAACATCACATTTAGTTAGACGTGTCAAAGGCTCGGCGATGCGTGAAAAGTTCTTGACAAAGCGCCTGTAGTAGGCACACATGCCAAGGAATCTACGCACTGCCTTCTTGTTGATGGGTTGCGGAAACTGTGCGATGGCAGCTGTCTTTTGCGGGTCTGGACGGACACCAGATTTGCTGATTACGTAGCCTACGAACAGAAGCTCATCGTAAGCGAAGCGGCATTTTTCCGGCTTCAGAGTAAGCCCTGACGACTTGATGGCCTCTAGTACTGTCGCAAGCCGCCTGAGGTGATCGTCCAAATTTCCACCGAAGACGACGACGTCATCCAAATAAACCAGACAGGTCTGCCACTTCAATCCTGCTAACACCGTGTCCATGACGCGCTGGAACGTTGCAGGCGCCGAGCACAGTCCGCATGGCATAACCTTGAACTCGTAGAGGCCATCTGGGCTGATGAAGGCCGTCTTTTCGCGATCTCTTTCGTCGACTTCTATTTGCCAATAGCCAGACTTGAGGTCCATCGACGAGAAGTATTTAGCGTTGCAGAGCCGATCCAATGCGTCGTCTATTCGTGTGAGGGGGTATACGTCCTTCTTCGTGATCTTGTTCAAACGACGATAATCGACGCAGAAACGTAGGGTTCCGTCCTTTTTCTTTACCAGGACAACAGGGGATGCCCACGGGCTTTTTGACGGCTGGATGATGTCGTTGCGCACCATTTCGTCGACTTGTTCTCAGTGGCGTACCTAGGTCATCTGGCACCCGGGGCCCATAGGTCTTCTGTCACCCCCCTCCCCGGGTGTAGCTAGCGGAAAGAGGGGTCTTCAGACGCATATGACACCCCCCCCTCACCGGCCCCTTGCACCCGGGGCCCACGGCCCCCCGGCCCCCCCTGTTGCTACGCCACTGCTTGTTCTCTTATAGCTGCACGTTCTCGCGGCGAAACTCGGTAAGGGCTCTGGCGGAGTGGTCGAGCGCACTCCTCGGTGATTATAGGATGCTTGGCGACTGGTGTTTGTCGAATCCTCGATGACGTCGAAAAGCAGCCTTTGTATCGTCGGAGCAGACTTCTGAGCTGCTGTTGCTTAATCACGGGGAGACTTGGATTAATGTCGTAGTCTGGTTCGGGAACCATCGTCGTCCGGGTAGATGCGGCGGAATCCGAGAGGACAAACGCATTACTTGTTTCCAGAATTTCCTCGATGTACGCGATCGTCGTGCCCTTCTTGATGTGCTTGAACTCTTGGCTGAAGTTTGTCAGCAACACTTCAGTTTTCCCTCCATGCAGTCGAGCGATCCCTCTTGCGACGCAAATTTCACGGTCTAGCAGTAGACCTTGGTCGCCTTCGATGACGCCTTCTACGTCAGCGGGTGTTTCGGTGCCGACCGAAATAACAATGCTCGAGCGTGGCGGGATGCTCACTTGATCTTGGTCGGCCGAAGTGAACGGACGTGTCGTCGGCGCGCTCCGCAACCACCGAGACTACGCGACCTTCACCGACCGCCCTTGACCGCCCTTGCCCGGGCCGCTTTCGCCGGGAGTCGTATGGGAAGCGGCTTTCTCGCCGTTTTCCACCAACCGCCTTTTCTTCCCGGGACTTTGTTGCCGCTCCCCGCGCCTCTACAGCTCTGAAGCAATTCCAACGCGGCTGCCCCTGCCGGGGCCATAGCTGCCTTGGCGTGTTTTCTACACCATGAACCAAGAGCGCCAAGCGACCAGCTCTTCCGAGGCCCATGTTCTAAACGGGCGTGCAAAGGGCCTTCGACCAATTCACCGCTCTGTTTCGATGGAGCATTTATCTACCGCAACGTCATTTTCCAACGAGCAGAAGACGCAATCGGCGACGGAGAACGCCGACGCGCTTTCCTCGACAACAACGAAGACGCCCGAGGTGAATACCGCGGGAGTGGCCGCCGATTCCATCGTCGCCGATTTTCCCTCCCAACAACGAGAGGTAGACACTCCGACCGGGGAAAGGATGGAGGAAGATGCTGCCCCGAACATTTACGACGACAAAACTGACGACGACACAGGTGGCTGTTGGAAGACAGTCATACATAAGCGATCGACGCAACCGTCAAACGCGCGCTAAGACGCAACCCTCCGAGAACATCTTGGGCATTCCGGACGCCTCCCAGCCTACCGTACGCAAGCGCATTCGGAATCAGAACCTGCCTCAACTTCCTTTGCACGATGAAAAGATAATTCTGCGGCCTCACGGAGGACTTTGTCTCAATAAGTGGACGCGCCCAGAACTCGCCAGTGCTCTATGGAGTGCTGCCGGCTTGACCACCGAGGATCGTCACGACATCATATTCCAACTATGACCTCAGCAGAACTTGGCAATCATCAGCACACCCCAGTCACACGTAGCCGACGCATTGTACAAGGTGAGGGAGCTGAACCTTGGTCAGCGGGTCTATCCCATCATGACATATTTTGCGGCCCCAGACAACTCATGCAAGGGAATTGTTCCTGGCCTTTTGCCCGGTACATCGTCATCCAAGCTAGTGGATGACCTTGTGGCTCCTGGAACTCAAATACTTCAAGCACGAATGATGGGTCAAACCAACGTTGCGTTGGTAACATTTGAAGGACTTAAAGTGCCTCACTACGTGCGTTTCTATGGTGCCGAACTCCGCTGCTACCCCCATCGACCCCGCCAACTGGTTTGCAAGATATGTCACAAGCTCGGCCATTGGGCTGATTACTGTCCTACGCCGCACGTGGTCATTTGCGCGACGTGCGGGACTGACAACCCTACCCCGTCACATCCGTGCACCCCACACTGCAGATCCTGTGACTGCACCCACCCTACAGCGGATCCAAACTGCCCACGGCGTGCTGGGCAGACACTGAACAAAGCTTGGGTGCCGAAAGCTCTCGAGAAAGAGCAGCGTGAACTCCAACCCTCCAGCGTCCCGACCACTACCACAGATAAGGCGGAGACCCGAACGTCGCGCGCCCCAACGAAGGAGACCAGAAAAGTCCGGTCGGAGACCCGTTCGAGCTCCTGTCGCAAGTTCCGGACCCGCTCCAAGTCTCGGTCCCGATCCCGCGAGGCATCGCTGCGCCTCCCAGAGAAGCGCCCTCCTTCCCAATCTTCCCGACAACCCTACAAGAAGGCCCTGCAGACCAACGCCCCAGCCAAGGTGACCCTGGTCCCTTCAGGGGTGCAGCGCACCCCGTAGAAGAAAATAGCAATGGAGGCGCCTCGGGAGGTAGGTCGGGCGAAGGGTACCCCACAGCTCGCTCCGCCCAGTAAATCTCTCCCTGCCCCTTCCCCTATTACCAATTCGTTACCAAATCCCGATCCTCTAATAGAAATAGCCCGCCTACGTTGTGACATGGAGGCGCGCTGTGAGCGCCTACAAAAACAAATGGACGCCCTGGTGGCAGACATGAGCACTAGTATGCAGGCGGCTCTGGACAGGATAGAACGCCAAATGGAGGCCCTTCAAATAGGGATTACGGAGCAAGTAAAATCATGTATAGAGTGCACTTTCACACGCATGCAAGTTCCTGAGCTTAGCGGTAACAACGAAAGCGCGCTTTCCGACCAAGGCTCTCGGCCGCAACCTTCAAATGTGGGCACCCGGCGCCCGCATCCCTATGCACGACCGCCTGCTTCCTCTCGCGATGATGATGCCGCCGCGTAACGCGGAGCAACTAGTGGTGTGGCAGTGGAATTGTAGGGGATTCCGCCGAAAACGAGGTTCCCTACAGGAGTATATCGCCACATCCACGAACCCTCCCGATGTCATCCTCTTACAGGAAGTCAATTGCACCCCTTCTTTATCCGGCTACAGCACGCTCTCGGGTCTCTCTCCTCTTGTGGGAGCCTTAGTTACGAAACATGTTACATGTCGCATGCATACCACTAACATTGACATTCCTCAACAAATATTGGAAATAATTACGCAAGGTAAACGCAGCGAGAGTCTGTTTATACTCAATGCATAGAGTTCCCCCCGTTCGCGAACGCACTGTTTTCAGCACCTACTAACAGAATTTGGTAGGTTTGGACGGGTTTGTGTGGTGGCCGGCGACTTTAACGCTCCGCATACTGCATGGGGTTACGTTAAATCGCAGGCTAAAGGGACCCGCTTATGGAATGCCATCTGTAACATGAGATACACACTCCTTAGCGACCCAGAGCACCCCACTCGGATGGGCAACAGCGTATCTCGTGACACCTGCCCTGACCTTCGTGCGCAATACTGGCCCAGTCGTTGCGCACGGGCCTTTAGAGGAGCACCTTGGTAGTGACCACTACATTGTGGCGACCACCTTGTCATTACGGGGTGCGCGCAGGCCCGAGCGAAATGCGCGTATAACGGATTGGGCGAAATTCAGGGAACGTCGCCAGGACCCACCTGAGCGCCAAGGGTACGAACGCTGGCTTGACTCTCTCGCACAAGATCTAGAGGCCACCACGAGCACACTGCGCACCACAACCGAGACACCAGACATAGACCCGCATTTACTTCATCTTTGGAACGCCCGCAGAGGGTTGACACGACGATGGAAACGACAACGCCTCAACCGCAAACTTAGGAAATGTATAGATCAAATTATACGGGAACCTCAGGAGTATGCAGAGATCCTTACGAGGAATAACTGGCGAGGATTTTGCGATCGCCTCTCAGGCACAATGAGCACAGCAAAAACGTGGTCGATTCTTCGCTCACTCACAGATCCCACCACAACAAAGGGAAAAACATTTCAACAGCTGCACATCCTAATGCACGAGTACAGGGGCGATGTCTCGACACTCCTCAGAGAGCTAGAGAAGCATTTCATACCCACAGGCCCGCCGCCGCAGTACCCTGACTATCCTTATGTAGGCGAGGCGAACGAATTGCTAGATGCGGACATCACATCTGACGAGGTGCGGGTGGTCCTACAAGACCTAAGCCGCAACACGGCACCGGGAGCCGACCACATCCGATTCGCCACCCTTCGTAACCTCAGTGACGCGGATATTAACCACCTCACCCATATCTTCAATGATTGCTGGCGCAAGGGCATGCTTCCCCATGTATGGCGACACGCCGATATCACACTGATCCCCAAACCGGGCAAGCCTGTTAAAGTTGAAAACTTAGACCCATCTCCCTAACATCCTGCATTGGTAAGCTCATGGAGCATGTACTCTTGCGGCGTCTGCAGCCCTTCCTCGAAGAAAAATCATTCTTTTCTAACTCTCAATTCGGATATCGGGCTCATCTGTCTGCCAAAGATGTACAATTGCGGGAGGAAGTCATAGGACCTCCGTCGTCCGCCCAAACGAGAGCACTCATAGCCTTAGACCTAAAAGGGGCATTCGATAATGTTGAACATGACCTCATCCTTCGCAATGTTGCACATTCACGCTGTGGAATTCGTATGTGCAACTATATCCGCGCATTTCTTCGAGATCGCACAGCCACCGTAGGAATGGGACCGCATCGATCCGGTACGATTCGCCTTGTAGGACGTGGGACACCCCAGGGCTCAGTTCTTTCCCCTACTTTACTCAATATCGCGCTCGCAGGGCTCCCCCGACTACTCGACCAGCTCCCTGATGTCGCCCACGCTATATTTTATGCGGACGACATTACTATCTGGTCGACACGGGGTTCCGACGGAGCCATCCAGGACCGACTGCAGCAAGCAGTCGATACAGTTTCCGAGTACGCAAAAAAATGCGGCTTAAGATGTGCTCCGGAAAAGTCGGAGCTCATAATCATTCGCCCCCGGAACCGTTCCTCTACTCCCCCTATCACTGTGCACGTGGATGGCACACCGATACCACAGGTTAATCGTGCTCGTATCCTCGGCCTACACATTCAAGCGGATGGCAGGTCAAACTACACTGTTTCCCTTCTATCCAGACAGATTGAGCAAATTCTGGCCATGATCCGGAGGGTCTCCAACAGGCGCTCAGGCCTTCGAGAAGAGGACCTGCTGCGCTTGGTGGAGGCATGCGTGATCAGCCGCCTTACATATCATCTCCCATTTCAGCGGTTGACCCAAGCGCAACAACTTCGCATAGACGCAATGATTCGCAAAGCGACGAAGCTGGCCCATGGCCTCCCGAACTATACTTCCACACACCGTCTCCTTAACTTAGGGACACACAACACGCTAGGAGAGCTGCTAGAGGCACATTGGGTCAGCCATCGCCAGCGCCTCCTACTCACTCCTACTGGCCGCCATCTTCTCACACGGCTAGGATACTCTGTCCCACCCCTTGAGTCTGAAACCCGTCCAACGATCTTGTCGTCAGCGATACGCCAAGCACTAAGTATTCATCCATTGCCGCGTAATATGCACCCCGAGCATGACAAAGGGCGGCGCAAAGCCCGTGTACGATACATTGGCCGCATGCTTGCAAACATCCCGGAAACACACACTTTATACACGGACACATCACGCACTCAAGAGAGCTATACCTCGGTAGTTTTGGATGGCACCGAATCCCTGAGAGACTCTGCTGCAATGCGCGGAACAAATGCCGCTTACGGAGAAATTCTCGACGTTGCTCTTGCAATTCGATACGCCATCCGTGTTCCTGAGGAAGTGTATATATTGACGGACTCGCAATAGGCATGCCGGGCGTTCCTATCAGGACATGGCATCCCGATAGCGGCGCACCAAATTCTCAAACAGATCCCGCAAAATACACTAACCACACCTCCCCGCATCCACTTACTCTGAACCCCTGGTCATACCTCGCTGCCGGGTAACGAAAGCGCACATGCGGTTGCCTAAGAAATTTCCCTCCGGGCGACTCGGCGTGGTGAGGCGACTAGTTCAGAGTGGGGGGGATCCCTTGCTCCGTTATAAAGACATACTCCGTCATTATACACGCATTCGTCGCACCCACGCCGCACCACCGCCGTCCTTCTCGCGGGAGGAAGCAGTGGCATTACGCCAGTTACAAACCGCAACTTTTCCTAATCTTGTCTCTCTCAATAAATTCTACCCACACTGTTATGCAGATCGTTGCCCTGGCTGTGGCAGCTCGCCCACAATCTTCCACGTCACGATTGAGTGCACTGCAAGCCTCTTTCCTCCCTTGCCAACTCTCCTTTACCCCCTACGCAACAAAGAGCTGTTGGACGATGCCCTCCGCGACGGACCTCCCGAGGTCCTCCGAGCAGTGATACAACGGGCTCGAAACATCGCCGGAATCATGTTAGGGACCCTGGACTGAGGGTTCCTCCCACACTGCTCTCGCCATTCAGATATTACTAATAAAGATGTTTTACTCTCTCTCACTTGATCTTCGAGAACACTCAAGGCGTGGTGACTGTGAAAGCTCTCCGGCGGTATCGCTTGATCTTCCGACAGCGTTATCGATTTTGACTTCAGATCTATGATTGCGCCGTGATGGTTCAGGAAGTCCATGCCGAGAAAGACGTCTCGTGAACACTGTTGGAGGATAACGAAGGTGGCAGGGTAAGTCCGGTCATGAACGGTTATTCTTGCCGTGCAGATTCCAGTCGGCGTAATGAGGTGTCCTCCAGCGGTCCGAATTTGGGGGCCCTCCCATGCAGTCAACTGGGCGGCGATGTGTCCACTCATTACGGAGTAATCGGCCCCTGTGTCGACTAAGGCAGTGACTGCGTGGCCGTCGAGAAGTACGTCGAGGTCGGTGATTCTTTGTGTGGCGTTGCAGTTGGGTCTTGGCGTCGGATCACGGCTGCGTCGTGTTGAACTGAAGCTGGAACGTCGCGTCGTCAAGCCGTCTTTCGTCGGTGTAGTCTTGGCTTCCTGACTTCGTCGGGACGGCGGCGTGTATTCATTAGGTCGTCGAGATGGTTTCTTTGTCGTCTTCGTCGGCGGCGGAGGATCTTCGTCAGTTCGACGAACAGCAACCGCACCTCCATCGGTTGCTGCTTTTAGTTTTCCGGATATGGGCTCGCTAACCGGCCCCGGGCTGGGCCAGTGTATGGTCGGCGCTGCGGCGAGAGGTAGCGGCCTGGTGATGGCGAACGCGACGGTCGTCGAGAGCTCCACTGAGTAGCGGCGAAGTAGTCGGCGATATCGCGAGGGCGTTCACCTTGCTGAGGGCGCGGAGCGTTGACGGCGAAACCTCGCAGTCCCATCTCCCGGTATGGGCATCGGCGATACACATGGCCCGCTTCTCCGCAGTGATAGCAGAGCGGGCGGTGGCCGGGGGGCTCGCCAAATGTGCGTCTTCCTCGCGTAGGTGCGCTGGGCGACGGGCGGGCGTGCTGGGGGCGGCGGCGGCGGACGACGGAATTGCGTCGTTGCAGGGCCCTGGTGTGGTCGCGGAGGGGGACCTTGACGGCGTGCGACGGCGGCGTATGTCATCGCTTCTGGCTGGGGCTGCAGTAATTGTGGTTGCAGCTCGGGAACTCCAAGTGATCGGTGCACCTCTTCTTTCACGATGTCGGCGATCGAAGCCACTTGGGGCTGCGACGAAGGCAGGACCTTGCGCAGTTCTTCGCGCACAATGGCCCTGATGGTCTACTGAAGGTTGCCGGAATCCAGTCCTTGGATGGCGTACTGCGGCGTAAGCCCCTGGCGGTTATATTGCCGGGTGCGCATCTCCAGAGTTTTCTCGATCGTCGATGCCTGTGCAGAAAACTCAGCTACGGTCTTCGGCGGGTTACCAATAAGTCCTGCGAAAAGTTCTTGCTTGACACCCCGCATCAGGAAGCGGACTTATTTCTCCTCTGACATTTCCGGGTTGGCGTGCCGGAAAAGACGGGCCATCTCCTCCGTGAAGATCGCGATCGTCTCGTTTCGATCGACCCTGGTTTACAACGCCAGGTTGCTTGAGCTGTTTGAGCATTTTTTCCGCAACAGATACGATCACATGGCGAGGATAACTTGCCCCATTGAGGCGGCTGACCTGACAATGAAAACTGCTTTGCAGCCGATGCACGCATGACTTGTTAAGTGCGTTGGTTAAACATGATTGAATGATGCCTCGTTTTATTACTTTTGAATGAGCTGAATGGTAAGAGAGGATGGGTTTGCTAGCCCTTGGCTTGAACTGCCAGCACACAAGACTCGATGAAAAAATGAACTCTAAATTTAAAAATCTTAAACAGTTATCAGCCGGAAGCTCGTGGGTCAGGGTTAGAGGATGCAAGGCTGTTTTAAACTCTAGACAATACTAATGATGACTGGGTCTCCAATTCTGGACTGTCACAATCTAAGAACACTAAAATATCATCGACAAATCTAAAGAGCTGCATAACATTTGTCCACGATATGCACTGCTTTAACAGCTTGTCTTTTGAAGCCAAAATGATGTCGCTTAAAACAGGGACTATACATGAACCTATACAGACACCCTCTTTCTGTAGAAAGACGTCATTCCATTTTATGTTCGTGGACTTCAGGTATACGGACAGCAGTTCCAAAAAGGAACCTGCTGTTATGCCAGAGGCATCCTGGAAAGCAACTGCTCCAAATTTATCGATGCAGTCATTGACGCTTTCCATCAAATGATTTTGTGGTATCAAGTAATACAAGTCTTTTATGTCAACAGAGAAGGCGGATAGCATTTTGTTTTCATTCTGTGCGATGTATTTTAAGACGTTTTCAGCATTCTTCACGCGAAGCGGGTCGTCAATGGGTAGGCTACTCAAATTTTGCTGGAGAAACAAGGAGACCTGTTTTTGCTATGACCCATTTTCTGAGACTATGACGCGGAAGGGGCAATTATATTTATGAGTTTTTGCCGTGAAGAATACATCAAGGCTCAACTTTTGCTCCGATTCTATTGCAGTCACCAGTTTCGTTAAATTCAGGTTCTTACACAGCTTTTTGGCGTTGCTTTTTACTTTTGCAAGAGACACTTTTTCGCACTTCTTAATAACCCCTGAGGAGGGGGGGGGGGAGCAATAATTGAAGTCGTTTGTTTCTGCTATGTTCCTTGCAAGTAGCTTCTCCCAAGGGGAATATACCCGAGCTGAGGCATAAATTGAAAAGCAAAGGTGCAATAACATCACTCACAGATTTTATAGGTTTACTCTGTATTCCCAGTGCATCTCAAATTCTCGAATTGCTCATTGTTAAAAGGGGACTGTGTCCTTCTGTTATGAATACCTTGTTAAGAAACATGCTATTATTCAGCTTATCAATAGTCAGTATTTGCTTTTCAGTGCCTAATGAAGCTACAGGTAGATTTGTAAATTATTGTGAACTTATTCGATGTGTCGCACAGATTACGATCACTTATAAGCTCTCTGTTAATGGACAAATTATCGCTTAAGGTTAATGATTGTGAGCAGTTCAGTACCTTATCAAGTTTTCTCCATGCTTAATATCATTAGTTGCCAACTTGAAACTATTCTCAAAGTAGTTTGTTTTGGCCTTCTTCATTTCCTTACTAAGATTGTTACGGTACAAACGCTTTCAAATCTTCGATATCGCGTATAGACAAACCTTAATATAAGCCACTTTTAATATTTAGCTTAGCAAGTGATTGTTTAGTTATCCATGGTTTCCTGATCTTTTTGGATGTTTGTAAAGCTTTAAAGGAAAAATATTTCTTATACATATCTAAAAATGTACCTAAAAATTTGGAGGACATTTAGGCTACGCCTTTAAGAGTGGAACATGATAGCATTCACAGATCCCAGGCTGCTTCTCATGCTTCCCAGCAAATGCAGCTTATGTAACCGTAACTTTTTCCTGGAAAGACTGGCGGCAAATGCTGTACACGAAAACGAGCTTTCTAGTTGTTTTTTTCTTTTTGTCCCCCAACGGCGGATGCATGGAGGCAAGCACCACCTGGATGGTGTTACAAGGAACCGAGCGGGGCGTGCCATTAAGGCAGACCTCAAACGGAGTTGGAAAAGGGGTTTGTGTTCGAGTTTCCGCGGAACAAAATTATGTTTTCTCGTGTGTTCAAATTACAATCTGACGCTATCATGTCTGGAGGTTGTGTGTATGCCATACTTAACGAATCTTCTGACGCATATTACTTTCAGAGATCCAGTTAGTTCAGTAACGCCTATGCGCCACGCAGAAGGCCTGCGTGGATCGGGATGTGTGGTTTGGGATGCGTGGTTCGGGATGATTTTTCTCATACGCACATTGCCGATGCCAAAACCGATGCTGACATCGGATTTTCTGCGACACGGGGCCCTTAAAGCTAATGCGTTAAAGTAGGCATTGTTCGTGTCTTGGGAGCTGAAAATATCTGACCAGTAAACAGACAATATATTGCCAAAATTTTGCAAGTTCGGATATTGAGATTATCAGTTCATTGTCTCTGGCAGCACCCAATGCTGCACAAACACCCCGAGCCGGGGTTTGCAGGAACCAAAGTGTTCCCGCATCAATAGTAAAAATACAAACAAGGGCACTAATAGACGTAGTAGTTCTGCGGAAACTCACAAGGTGGAGAGAAGTAATGAATAAAGGGAAAATCAGACATCCACCCGTTCGTAGCAATTGCTACAAAGCAACAGCGCCTCTCCGGCTGCCCCGGAAAGGTCCTGTCCCGGGTTCGAGTCCCGGACCAGGACGAATTTTTCTTCAACTATGAGGCTTTTCTTTCAAGGAACCCGTATGGGTTTCCTTTAACGTAGTAGTTCTGCGGAAACCTGCAAGGTGGAGAGAAGTAATGAATGAAGAGAAAATCAGACATCCACCCGTTCGTAGCAATTGCTACAAAGGAAACCCATACGGGTTCCTCGAAAGAAAAGCCTCATGGTTGAAGAAAAATTCGTCCTGGTCCGGGACTCGAACCCGGGACAGCCGCTATACCATCTGAGCTAACCAGGCGGCTAGCAGATTGAAGAAAAATTCGTCCTGGTCTGGGACTCGAACCCGGGACCACCGCCTTTCCGGGGCAGCCGCTCTACCACCTGAGCAGGAGGCGCTGCCTGAGCTAACCAGACGGCTAGCTAGCCGTATGGGTTTCCTTTGTAGCAATTGCTATGAACGGGTGGATGTCTGATTTTCCCGTTATTCATGGGTTTCCTTTGTAGCAATTGCTACGAACGGGTGGATGTCTGATTTTCCCTTTGTTCATTACTTCTCTCCACCTTGCGAGTTTCCACAGAACTACTACATCAATCACTTGCCTTTGCTTCGTGTTGTCGACAAATTCGACTTCGCCCTGCCATTCGCTAGCTGCCTGGTTAGCTCAGATGGTAGAGCGGCTGCCCCGGAAAGGCGGTGGTCCCGGGTTCGAGTCCCGGACCAGGATGAATTTTTCTTTAACTATGAGGCTTTTCTTTCGAGGAACCCGTATGGGTTTCCTTAGTAGCAATTGCTACGAACGGGTGGATGTCTGATTTTCCCTTTATTCAAGGGCACTAATAGCATGTCATTGCGAGCAAACGCTCCCGCAACACGCCGCTGGGAAATGCTGCTTGCTCCCGCGATCGCCAATGGGCCAACTCGCGAGAGCTCGGGCAATCTCCTTCGGATTGGGCCACCGGCAAGTGCAGCTTGGTGCAGTACGACCACGTGCAAGCACTAGGCCCCACCCTTCGGCTTAGCGTTCGGAAAGGATCACTACAAGGTGCATGTTCACCGGACGGGCAAAGGCACTGAACGTGAGCTCAAGAAACAAAGGGGCTAGCAGACGAGAGGAAAGTGCAAAAGCGTGACCCAGTGCTGGTCCCATAGAGAGAAAAGGCCGCACTCCTGTCGTTAGCAGCTGACAGCAGCTATCCCCACAACGCAAACATTCACGAGTGGAGCGTGACCGCCGACAACCATCGCGAGTGGAAAGGCATAAGAATAGCAGAACAGGTGAATGCCCATGCAATGGCACCGGTACATACCTCAATCCCCACAGAGTGGAACTTGTTTTAACTGTGAGTGTGCTCTCCCCCTTTACACAATGCCTCTAGGGGTCTGTAAGGTATCTTTAAATAAATAAATACATAACTAAAAAGGATTGGATGTTTCCCCTCAATGGGCTATGAATTGTATTTAGTGTAACCTGTTTACTTGCTAAAACTGCTGCCCTGTACCACGTTGAAACAGACGTTTGGGCGAGTTGGTAAGACATATTTGAAACAGAACAGCGCGATTTTCACGGGGACAAGCAGGGAGAAACGACACGGACGAGCGCTGACTTGCAACTGCTGCTTGCTCCTGCGATAGCCAATGGGCGAACTTGTGAGAACTCGGGCAATCTCCTTCGGCTTGGGCCACCGGCAAGTGCAGCTTGGTGCAGTTCGACCACGTGCAAGCACTAGGCCCCACCCTTCGGCTTAGCGTTCGGAAAGGATCAACACAAGGTGCATGCTCACCGAACGGGCAAAGGCACTGAACGTGAGCTCATGACACAATGGGGCCAGCAGCAGTGCAAGTCAGCGCTCGTCCGTGTCGTTTCTCCCTGCTTGTCCATGTGAAAACCGTGCTGTTCTGTTTCAAGCACTGTACCAGTTTTAAAATGCAATGCCAAACTCGCCCAATCTTCAACCCTAGTAACTTGTTTACATTGTATTGTGATTATTTCTATATCAGTACTAGAGCACATAAATGTGTCAAGTTATGCATCATTTCTTGTTAGTATTGTGATGCCACCTCCCCTATTCTGATTTCCGTTAAAGGTGAAAGTTTTATAACCTCCTATGTTACAAGCCTCATCACTGTTTCTGTACATAATAATTATGACAATGTTTACCAGTAGCAAAGTCTCTACAGAAATGCTTTTTATTAATAGCTGATTGCATGTTAGCATGAAACAGTCTCATAGAATATTGGAGGTCAGGTCCAATGAAGTTATTTAAGTCTCTTGGCAGTTTGTACTTGTCGATGATCATAGGAACTAGGAACAGTAACTGAAAAATTTAATCAGTTAAGTACTAGTAGTGACAATCTTTGTCAGATCGTCCAAAGTTTTGATCAACATTGCACATTCACCATTCCTAACCCTGAGAAAAACCTTTCCATTTTGATGCCATGCAAACTCATAGAAGTGTTCCCTGGCCCATTTTTTACTTCAAAAGCAGTGTTCTCAAGTGTTTAGTCAGGTTCTTCTGTATATGAACTTTGAAGCAAAATGAATATATGAATGAATGTTTTTATTTCCCATAAAACGAGTTCAATGGTAGGGTTTTGGGTAAAAAGTTGTGTGCAGGCAACTTGACCAGCCCAAAAACCCATGAAAGGCAACAGAAGACAGCGGGAGCTCACATGTGATTACGCAAGGTAGACATCAACTTACAAAAATGTAGGTATACAATAGGGAATACATTTTGATAATTACAAAAAGAAATAGCTTGTGTGCACAAGGAAAATAATAAATTTGAAACGTGAGCATGATAGATTACTTTAAAAGAATTTCTAGGGAAAAAAAGAACAAAGAGCAAAAGAAACTAACAAAAAGAAACTAAACGTAGCACTACGTTCAGTACACTACATACTCAGAAAAAAAAAGTCATGCACAGCATAGCATATGCACAAACACAAAAAAATGAAATTACTCTGACTGGAAGTAGTTTTGCAAGCTCCGTAGGGAACAGGACATCTATTTCTTGTAAGGCGAAGTTGTTTAGTAAAGTCGGACGTGTGTGTCGGAGCATTTGCTGACCGTAATTCGTTCATGAATGCGGAATGTTCGATTGCTCAGGCGCCCTTGTGTCATACGCTGCAACATGTTTATGTAGACAAGCTATATTTCGGATACCGTTAGCTGCGTACTTGAGTTCCTTGCAATATGTCAGTGCCAGACGGTGCTGAAAGAAATTCTGAATTCTAAGTAGATTAAGTGTTTTAAACAGTGGCTGAGTAGGGGCATCATAAGGCTTATTACATATCAAGCATATTCTTTTTTTCTGCAAGATAGAGAGACAGTGTATATTAGTACTATTGGAGGCCATGCCCTATACTAGACAGCAGTAATTTAAATGACTTAAGAATAAAGCATTGTAAATTAGTGCTTTTATGCTGCGTGAAAGATATTCAAAGCAGCATACTGCGCCAACAGCTTGGGACAGTTTTTCAGCCAGGAAATCATAATAGGTGTTCCACGGCATATGGTCGTCCAAGACACCAAGCGTTTTTATTGTTTTTATTATTTCAATCTGGGAGCTCCCTATAAGTAAATCTGCATCTAGTGAAACTTCTAGCTTGAAACAACACTGCTTTAGTTTTGCTAGCATTAATTTGAAGGCCGTTTTCAACAAACTATTTGTATACTTTCCTTAAAACGAGGTTTGCTGTTGTTATGAAGCTATGTGCATCCTTCGACACAAATAGTAAAGTTGTGTCGTCAGCATATATAACATATTTTGTGTTAGAATCGACATTAACTAAGTCATTTACGTAGAAATTAAAAAGAAGAGGTCCCAAGATGCTACCCTGTGGAACGCCAGCCTTGACTGGCCTGACATGTGATACAGCATCAATTTGCACTTGCTGTTTTCTGTATTTCAACTACGATGTGATGAAGTTCAAAGCTATGCTTCGTATACAATAATAAGTTAATTTCTGCAACAGCATAGCATGATTTATACTGTCAAATGTATTATTGTAATCTATACATATTCCTAGCGTTAAAAAATGTTCTTCCAGGTTATTAGCAATGAATTCTTTCTGTTCAAGAAGGGCAATTCCTGCAGATAAATGTTTGTGGAAAGCATAGTGGCAACTAGAAATTAGTCTCTTTTTTTCGGTAAATGCTGTTATACGACAGGCAATAATTTTTCCTAATCCTTTGGAAAAGATAGGTAATATTGAAATTGGCCTATAATTACCCATTTGTGTCTTATCTCCTTTTTGAAATATTACAAGTACCTTGACAATCTGCATTTTACACGGGAACACACCAGAAAAAACACAGAGATTGTAAATATACTGTTATGGAAGAATGAAAGAAGAGAGGAAGAAGAAAATCGCGGGACGTTGGCTGCTGCGTGTTGTTGGCGGTCAGCCATCTTAACTACTCTGACTCATTTTGTACATATATTGTAAATACAATCTTTTCTACTCCTAACATCCCCATAACAATACATGAATACTGGAGCTGTAATATCAATAGCATACTTCACCGGTCTGACTAGTAAATTATTAATATCGCATGCGGTGCTATTTCTCAAGTCACGGAAAATGGTGGCTGCTTCAGACACAGTAGCAGGGCTCAAGAAAATGAAGTCCGAACACCCTGACAGGCGTTCATGTTTACAGGTGCGTTGTTTATTTGAATAAAATGCTCATTGAAAGCATCTGCCAGGCATTCACACCCCGTATTGCTTTTCCGTCAAGTACGATGCATTCTATCGTACAATCTTTCGGTGAACGGTTGAGTAGCGAATTCAATTTGTTCCATATCATTTTGCTGTCATTTCCACAAGATTGA
The DNA here is from genome assembly GCF_050947875.1 of Dermacentor variabilis. Lineage (NCBI taxonomy): Eukaryota > Metazoa > Arthropoda > Arachnida > Ixodida > Ixodidae > Dermacentor > Dermacentor variabilis. The sequence continues at coordinate 14,176,668 of NC_134573.1, read as the reverse complement.
AAAGAATTGTCATTGTAACATGTTTTTGCTTTGCGTAACTGAGAATTTAGCTTGTTACGGAATTTCTTAAAATTTTCGAAGTCAGCTACGTCGAACGATTTATTGCATTTCTTGTACAATACATTTTTCCGTTGATTGTGATTGTAAAGTTCATTTGTAATCCATGATTTTCGAATTTTGGCTAACCATTTCTTTCATATGCGCAATTTCTATGGTAGGAGCCACAGAACTTGTGAAGAAAGACATTATATGCCTCGTCAGGATTCCTTGTTTGGTAGACATCCTCCCAGTTAATAAGACCCAGCTCTGCCCGAAAATGCTCAAGTCGAATAGGTGTAATTGGCCAAGTGGTGTCTGCGCATGAGTCAGCTTTTTATTGCCGTGATTAAAAATTAGAAAAATTGGCATGTGGTCACTAATGCTGCAAGACAAAACACCTGCCTTTATGCTGCATGAGGCGAAACTGGTTCTGAAAAAAGCACGTTTCCATAGAGCATGTAATAACCCTTGTGGGCACGGTGATAGCACTGAAGCACCCATGAGATTGCAACAGAATAACAAGGCCGCGCTTAGCTTTACATTGTGTTAGAAAGTTTATGTTGAAATCACCTGCCCGTACAATATTATATTCATATTCAGAGGTGTACAAAAGAAATTTTTCTAAGATCGAGAACAAGCATTCAGCATTACCAGTTGGCAGGCGGTAGAAATATTTATTCCGCTCCTCATGATTACAAAAGGGCAGGCGCAAGAGAAAAAGCGGCAAGTAACTACTCAAAAATTTTAAAAATAAAACAAAATAACACTTTAAAGGAACTGACAACCAATTTTCATGGTTCCTATTTTCTTTCTTAATGCAATGGAAAGCTCACCAGTCAGAGTGTCTAATAATGAAGTTTCAATGCGGAAAACGCTGTGGAACATCTTTGTCAGAATTTTTGAATCTGCAGCGAGAATCTAATCATTCATGGGAAGCATGCTCAAAATGGTGATAGGTGAACACGATAGTGATTATACGGATGCATTAATAGAAGGCAAACGACAAGTGTGGCCGTAACTGCGAGGAAGCGTTGTTTTGTTTACTTATTTATTTATTTCAATACCCTAAAGGCCCAGAGAACATTACATAGGGGAAGGATTATTTTACAATCATGAGGTACAACAAGGTTACAGACACTAAGGAAAATAACAATTATAATAAGTACAACAGAAATGGAGAATTTACAAATAAAAGCAGAAGAGCACTACAGATGTCTCAAAATCAAGAGGTATACCATATAAAATATCGATTTAATGCATACTGACGGGATTAGGGATACCGAATGTCGACTCAATCCAGATACATCAGCAATTATGTCTTAAATGATAACACATCTGTAAGAGTGACCATTTGTTCCGGCAGACCATTCCACTGTTTTACCGACAACACAAATGGCGAGTTCTGATATTTCAATGTTCTTGCAAAAATTGGTTGTACTTTCAGACGATGATCTCTGCGTGAAGAGATATGATACTTTGGGAGAATATTGCTAGTCGCAAAATCTATATTGCTGTAGTACATTGAGTGAAAAAATGACAAATAAGACATCCTGCATCTTGTGTCAAGATTGTGGAGATTCAGTCTTCGCTTCAAAGCCGTTACACTTAGTTAAGATGAATATGTTTATAGAATAAACCTGGCTGCCCTGTTTTGCACAGATTCAAGCTGGCTTGAAAGATCAGTGCTATTTGGATGCCATACTGTGGAAGCATATTCTAATGCTGACCTAATTCGTGTTGAGTAGGCATGTAGCTAAGTTTCAGCACTGGCAGCCAACAAACGACGTTTTAAAAGAGCTAATTTTTTAAGAGCTTTTTTTGTTATATGCTCTATGTGAACATTCAACATTCGATTAGACGAGGTGTGCACGCCCAAATACTTAAATGACCGAGTTTTTGCAATTATGCTGTGGTTAATTGAATAGGCATTCACAGGAGTCTTAGTGAGCATAGAAAATGTCATCTGCTTTGTCTGATCCATATTGATCTCATTTGCCACAATATGCACCACTCATGTAAGCAGGTTATATCAGCCTGCAGGAGCATTACATCAAGCAGGTTCGTTATTTGTCTGTATATCACACAGTCATCGGCGAAAAGGTGAATACTAGAAGTTATGTTGTTAGCTATGTCATCAATGTAAATTAAAAAGAGAAGCGGCATTATTACTGACCCCTGTGGCATGCCTGATGTCATTGCAGTACAGATAGAAATGTGCTCTCTAATCTTGATGTGTTGAAACCAACTGTACAAGAATTCTTCAATCCAATATGTGGTATTATCGTCAAGTTACAGCTTGCGAACCTTGTTATTTAATCATCTGTAGGGCACCCAATCAAAAGCTTTCGCGAAATCTACAAATATGGCATCAACATAGGGTAAAGCATGCAAGGAGTCATGAAGATCGGTTACAAGTTCAAATAGCTGTTTTTTACAGGACCCTTTGTATCTAAATCCATGTTGTTGATCAAGCAGCAGATCTTTATTGTTTAGGTTGAACATTACGTGCATGTAAGTGAGATGTTCTAACAGTTTACAGCAAATTGAGGTCAGTGAGGTTGGTCTATAATTGTTGGGACACTTGCTATCGCCTGACTTGAGTACTAGAATGACATTGATGTTCAAGTTGATGATCAAGTTGATGTTTTCTGAAGTGTTAAAGTATTTCTGCAATAATAGCTATGTGTTTTCATGGTTTCCTGTTCTTATTACTATAAATCATGGTCATTTCATTTCCATCAACACGTCTCACAACGCATTCTGGCCAGTTGTCAGTCCCTTTAAAGGGACACTAAAGATGCTGTGTCATGCAAGTGTGTCATCAACCAACAGCAGGAAGCATATTTCGTCACATCACCTCAAGCAATAACATACTGCCTACAGCCGTGACATCACCCCAGTAGCATATAAAAACAATGCACATAAAAGCATTTCCGCACAAGCTTTTTCCACTAGTGTTACCGAGACATTCACTCAAAAAACAACAGTGGCCACAAGGCATAAATCGACACCTTAAAGTGTAGCTACTGAAACAGGCAGCAATGGCACTGGGGCAAGCTCCCGCATTCACCAAAGAGGAAGGAGGCTGGTCTGCCTATAAGGTACGCTTAGAAGCTTACTTTCAAGGGCAAGAAATCATGGGTACAGCAAAATTTGTTCCTGGTGTAGTAAATGAAAAATGGATTTGAACATGCAAAGTGTTATGTTAAATTTACGCACAAAAAGAAAAGTTGCCTATAGTCGGATGCAACTTTAGAAAAAAGGGGGCGTTTACTCCTCCGAGGCGGATGCACACGTGCATCCACCAATGGGCAAGCAGTCTGGACCGACGTCATGTGCCGGACAGCCGGTGAAACCGCCGTTGGAGAAGATGGCCGCCCGGGCTTCGAACTGGGCCAAGTCGCGTCAGCTCTGCACATCAACGCCTCGTCACAGTGAATTCCCAAACTGTTTGTGATTGTCTATCATGCCTTAAATATTACTGCGAGCTTACGATGCGGCATTTCTGCCACGTGTGTTTATTCTAAGCCATGATCCGGCAAAGAAACATTGCAGCGAACATTGCTGACACTGCGCTACGCTTTGTCTGAAAACAGGATCCCACGGCGACCGCTGCAAACACACATCCTGCCTGTTTGTTCCATGTCTTTTTTATTTCGCTCCTGAATGAACTTATGATGAGAAAAGTTTGCCAAAGCCTGGTGCCTACTGTCAGTGGCGGGTGTGTTCGTGTACTGTGTCGCTGTGTTTCTCGTCGGATGGGGTGATGTGATGGAGCAAAACCATTCTCAAGAGAAATGAGAAAAGTGTGCGCGCATGAAACAAACCTACGAGCGTCTCAACAGAAAATATTTGCAAAAGAAGCCTCCAACACAAAGATTTGTCGCCATCAACTTGAATGAATGTGTGGTTCTTATTGGCGCAAGGGCCAGGTATGGCCAAAGAGTGCCATGCAAGTGTTAGTGATTTCGCAATGGAGTGATGGGCTCTATGAAGTTGATGTGACGTGGCTGTAAAGGGGCCTAAGATATAGTCACTGTAAAGTGCGTAAAATGTACGTGTAATAAAATTATGGCGATTACAAATGACGTGTACTATGAGCATTAAGGTGCATTGCAAAATAATGATACGATATAAAAAAATGCATAAATTTCTAAAATTCACTAGAGCACCATGGCCTCGTTAGAGTCCTTGCGACACAAGGGCCTGGACGCATGTGCTATATAAAACAACTATCACAGTGGCATCCTCTGGAAAGAGGATGCGCTACGAATTTATTGGACTCATAACATGGAGGACAACCTCACTTAAAAAATTGAGGACTACTTTGGTGTTGAAAAATGTTGGTGTTGTTTTTTGTTTGGTGTTGAGCTACCAAGGAACATAGCTGGGTGAAGAGGTATGCAATAACAATATGCAAGAGGAAAATGTTTCTTTCAGATTCAGCTTTGCGACACTCCAAGAGGACGTGGAGGACGGTCAGCCTCTCACCACATCGACCACAGGTTGGCGGTTCATTTCCAGTAAGCAGAAAATTGTGTGTACCAAATGTGTGTCCTATTTTGAGGCGGCAGAATAGGACATCTGTTCGCCGTGCGTGATATTGTTGGGGAGGGCCAAAAACCCAACTGTGGCTTTATAACGTGCAGTTTATTGTTTATTTCTGCGTTCCACATGCATTGCCAGCGTTGTCGTAGTTTCTTACGCAAGAAAGGCTTCAGATCTGTGGCAGGGACAGCAGCTGTAGGAAAAGTGTTTAGTGATATGAGTTATGTGGCCATTTTATCAGCCAGTACATTACCCAGGATACCTCTATGACTAGGTACCCAGCATATTACTACGTGTATATGTGACATGTAAATACTGCATAAGAGGGAGTAAAGTTCAATAAAAACAGGATTTTTAAGCTTTTGTAATGAAATTAACGCTTTTAAGAGACTTAGCGAGTCTGTGTATACAATTGCTCTGTTGAGTTTTAATTTCTGTATATGTCTTACTGCAGACAGTACTGCATAGGCTTCTGCAGTGAAGATACTTGTTTGCAGGTTCAATAAGCCAGATTTAGAAAGAGAGGGACCAACAGCAGCATAAGATTGAAGCACACATTGAAGCACACATTGAGAAAATAGGTAAAGCTTATGTACGTTCTCTGAAAATGTAGTGACCACTCGTCTGACTCTGCATATAGACTTTCCCCCGGGCTTGTTCTAAATGCGCCAGTGGCCAGATGATGAACAGGGTCTAACATCCTCAGCGCACTCGGTGCAGCAGAGTGATATACTACGACACCATAATCCAACCGTGATCTAACTAGGCTCCTGTAAAGATTCAACAGGCACCTCCTGTCGCTACCCCATGTAGTGTGGGATAGAACTTTAAGTAAGTTCATGGTTTTTAGACATTTTGCTTTAAGACATTTTATGTGTGAAATGAATGTAAGCCTGGAGTCAAGGATAACACCTAGAAATTTGTGCTCTTTGTTAACAGGAATTTGTTGTCCACCCAGTTCAACACAGGGATCAGGTACCAGGCCTCTCTTTCTTGTGAAGAGAACACAAGAACTTTTGTGCAGGTTGATTTTAAATCCATTTTGATCTGCCCACGTGGACACCTTGTTTAAGCCCTGCTGTACCTGTCTTTCACACACTGTAAGGTTGCAGGATTTGAAACCTATCTGTATATCGTCTACGTAGACGGAATAAAAAATGGCTGGGGGCAGTGAAGAACGAAGTGTATTCATCTTAACGATAAAGAGAGTGCAACTCAGTACTCCTCCCTGGGGTACTCCTGTTTCTTGTATAAAAGGTCGCGATAGTATGTTGCTGATTTTCACGCGGAAGATACAATTTGACAAATAGCTTTCAATTAGGTTCAGCATATTTCCATGGATGCCAATTTCCGACAGGTCTCGCAAGATCCCATAACGCCATGCCCTGTCATACGCTTTCTCTATGTCGAGGAATATCGATAGGAAAAACTGTTTATGTATAAATGCATCGCGGATATTTCCTTCAATGCGCACAAGATGATCAGTTGTCGACCGCCCTTCTCGGAAGCCACACTGATAAGGATCGAGCATATTGTTGAGCTCAAGGAAATGTATAAGTCTGCAATTTATCATTTTTTCAAAAAGCTTACACAGACAATTTGTTAGAGCTATCGGACGGTGACTTGCCGCCAAGGAAGGGTCTTTTCCCAGCTTCAGAATGGGAACTACGATCACTTCCTTCCATGTGGATGGGAGGTATCCCGCAGCCCAAATTGTGTTAAAAAGTGCGAGTAGTGTGATTTGTGTGTCAGTGTGCAAGTTTCTGATCATGTCATACATGACCCTGTCGGGTCCCGGCACAGAGCTTTTGCATGTGTTCAAGGCAGCTCTCAACTCGGCAATACTAAAAGGCCGGTTATATGGTTCATTCTGTATGCATTTTCTTATGATTGGCTTACGTTCCTCTATTTCTCTATGTTTAAGGAAGGATTGGGAATAATGGATTTAGTTCGACACACGCTCAAAGTGCTCCCCTAGGGTGTCTGCCTGCTCTTCTAAGGTATTTACTTGATCGTTCACCAAAGGCAACGGATTTATTTGCTGCCCTTTTAGCTTCCTTACGCCATTCCAAACTTTCGCCTCCTGTGTGTAAGAACTGATACCTGAGAGGAACCTCACCCAGATTTCTCTCTTCGCCTGACGCCGTATGCGCCTTCTCTGTGACTTTATGTGTTTAAATTCAATAAGATTTTCTGCATTCGGCGACCTACGCAATATTCCCTATGCCTTATTCTGCCTCTTTCAGGCACTTCTACATTCATCATTCCACCAGGGAACACGTCTTTTAGGTGAACCACCATTTGTTTGCGCAATAAACTTTTCTGCACCATCAATAATAAAAGTGGTAAAATATGCGACAGCTTCATGTATACTAAAATTGTTTATAAAACCGAGTGGTAAATGAGTAGATTCTCTAAAATGCTCCCAGTCAGCCGATGCTGATTTCCAAATGGGAAACCGGGGAGTGTTGTCATGCTGCGTTAGTGATATTAAAGTTATAGTGAAGTGGTCACTTCCAAAAGGATTCTTGATCACATTCCACTCAAGATGAGGCAGAAGGGAAGCAGAGCGTATTGATAGGTCTATGGATGAACATGAATTGTGTTGAAGGCCGTAATATGCTGGTTCCTTCTTATTAAATAGGCAGGCACTAGAGGCCAGAGCAAAATTTTCAATAAGTCAGCCTCTTGCGTCGCAACGCGTGTCTCAACACAACGTGTTGTGGGCGTTAAAATCACCCACAAGTACGCAGGGTTCCGGGAGCTGATTTATCAGGTTATAGAGATCGGTTTTTTGGAGGCGATAGCTTGGAGGTATATAAATGGAACAGACGGTTACCAACTTATTGAAAATAATCCCTCTAATTGACACTGCCTCGAGGGGCGTCTGTAAGGCTACCTGGCGACAAGCTATGGACTTGCCTGCAAGGATCGCTACACCGCCGGACGAGGTCTTAGCCTCATCACGGTCCTTGCAGAAAATGGTGTACTGTCGGAGGAAGTTTGTGTGTTTTGATTTTAAGTGTGTTTCCTGTAAACACAGCACTTTTGGATTGTGTTTGTGGATGAGTTCCTGCAAGTCATCAAGGTTTTTAAGAAGACCTCTGACGTTCCATTGAATGATTTGTGCGTCCATATTTAGAGTAAATTGGTGCTGTGTGTACGGAAGCGGAAGTGATGCCTTAGTTTACAGAGCTCTTTCCAGGCCCTGTAAAGGGGATGTGGCACTTTTTGGAGCGTTCGAGAGACCCTCGCCGCCCCTTTGGCGCTTGGTGCGCCTTGAGGATAGGTGTAGTGTCCATTGCCTCTTGTGAGGCGCCAGACACGTGCTCTTGCGAGCTAGAAGTTACCAGGGAGGATCCCGCCTCGGAGGGCAAGACCCCTGCGCCCACCAGCCTGGAGGTCGATGGGGCTCCCTGAGGGATTTGCCAGCGCCGGCCATTGCCAGCGCTGGAAGGGGCCAGGGAGGTTGAGGCAGCCTCGGCTACGCCCACCTTCGGGGTCGAAGGCCCCTTCTGCTCGGTTGGCGGAGCAGCGCTAGCTGCAACCAACGTGGGGGCAGACGGCGTAACTGCCGACTCACTGCTTGTGGGTCGGACAGCCGCCGGTGGCCGTTGTGACGCTGCCCCCTGACGCGTCACATCAGCAAAGGTTTTCTTGGGCAGGTATGGAGACCGCCTGCGTGCCTTCTTGAAACTTATGTTTTCCTTGACTTTGATTGTAACAATTTCCTTTTCTTTTTTCCAGGAGGGGCACGACCGCAAGTATGCGGCATGCTCCCCATCACAATTTACACAGTGGAGAGCGTTTCCACAAGCTTCTGTGGTGTGTTCGTGGGCACTGCATTTCGCACATGTTTGGCGGCCCCAGCAGCTCTGCGAACTGTGACCGAAGCGCTGGCACTTGAAACATTGGAGTGGATTGGGCACGTAAGGCCTGACACGGAGCTTTATGTACCTGGCCTCGATTGATTCGGGCAGGACACTTGAATTGAAGGTGAGAATTAGGTGTTTGGGAGCAATTTCTTTACCATCACACCTCATCTTTATTCTTTTCGCATTAACAACATTTTGCTCATTCAAGCCCTCTAGGAGCTCTGCCTCTGTCAGCTGAAGCAGGTCATCATCTGAGACAACGCCGCGTGTAGTGTTCATAGTACAGTGCGGAGTCACTGTCACTTGAAAGTCCCCAAAAGACACTAGATTGGGTAACTTTTCGTATTGTTTCAGATCACGGAGCTCCAAAAGAAGATGTCCACTTGCCATCCTTGATGCCTTGTAACCTGGACCAAAAGCCTCAGTTAAAGACTTCGAAACTAGAAATGGGGAGATTGTGCGTACTTGTTTATCTGACTTTTCCGAATGAATGACGTGAAATCGTGGGAAGTTGGGTCTTTGTCGTCCAAAAAACTGAAATACATCTTCGGTGCACCCTCTTTCCTGAGGGCGATCAGGGAGGGGGGGAAGGAGCTAGCCATAAAGATATGTGAGATTTAGGCAGTAACGCCAGCCACCCACCGTGGAGTCCTACAAGGGGACGCTGCAGGACCTGTGAAACACGGCCTGCAAACGCCAGCTGTACATTACCACTATAACCAAATATGAAATAACCTAGGTTGGCTATTCACACAAGGTTAACCCTTGCTGCCTGGAAAAATTGGAAGTAAAGGGAAGCGAGAAGTAGACAGGAAAGGTGGAAAGTAAAGACAAAAGTTGTAGGGGGGAGAGAGAGACAGGAAAAGGCAACTACCGATTTCCCCCGTGTGGGTCAGTCCAGGGGTGCCGTCTACGTGAAACAGAGGCCAAAGAGGTGTGTTGCCTCTGCCGGGGTGCCTTAAAGGCCCGAACACCCGGCATCGGCTCAACCTCCCAGATCCCCCTTTCCCCGGACAAGGCTAAGCCGCGCACGGCTACACGTGGGAGGGTCCAACCCTCGTGTGCTCAAGTACGTGGTGTCGCAACACACCAAACGCCTGCTGACGAAGACGCCCCTGCGGGGCGTTATCAGCTTAACGTGAATGACCATTGTCAGCAGTGTGATAGCCGAGCATCAAATGGCAGTGCTCGAGCGTTGTGTAGCACCGTCGATTGATTGCTTTCCACCAGTGCTCACCGCGCGCGCAAGCTCTAGAAGGCGTGCTGTGGAACAGTCACGCATAAGTTGAGTTGCCAGCGCTCGATATGGTTTCCCACAACACAGCTTCGCTCTGCTTTTTGATCCTTGTGATATGTTGCAATTAAAAATTCCCATGACAGTGTTAAGAGAATGGCAAAAAAAGCATACAAGAAGCTAGGCACAGCAGCTTGTGAACCCGCTCCTATAATACCTCTACCCGCATCTGTTTGTGTATGTGTGTATATGTTTTTTTGCGTTTCTGTAATTTTTTTTATTTCCCACATTTCTTTATATTTCAGATTTTATTAGTTTTCGCGTTTGTGGGTGAATACGTGCCTGCTTCCATGAGTGTTCGCGCTTACTTTTATTTCTGTCCTTTTATTTTATATTAGCATTTGTTTTTGCTAGTTTTCTTTCAGCAAAGTGTTTTTACACATTTACATTAACCAATCTCATTCAAAGCACTAACTGCTGTAGACTGCAGGGCTGGCCTTTTCCATCTCATTAAAACCTTTCGCACTAATCTACCTCATCTTCTCAATCTGCCTACTCACTGTGTTTTCTGTCCTTGTTTAATGTGTCGTTGCCGCAATGTTTTAACCAACTTGCTCAAAACAGATTTTGATCGCCTATGAAAACAGAAAGGTTTAGAGATAGATTTTCTGATTTTCTTAAAAGCGTCATGTGGGTTGCACAGCAACTTTGCCTCTTACCTCTGTTCATGTTTATGCATCAGTGCACGTGGCAGCTCGCCAGAAGTGCACATGAAAGGGTGCATATTGCGAAACAACACCTTGCTATGCTGTTGCATTTTTCATGCTTTCAGTCTTAGTAAACAGACGGTTTCGCTGCCAATCACATACGAAGGTAAAAATTTTCAACATGAATAACATTGTGCAGTGGCGTGTCATTTCCTGTCTGACGCTTTCATCGTTACAAAGACATTTTTCAGTGAATGTAGCCCAGCAAAGCAGTGCCCTGGGAGCTTTTGCAACTTTCACCATTTATTACTTCACAAATGTCATTGTTTGAACCTGGCCGGCGATTGCTATGCCGATGGTTTGTAAATTAAATAACTGCCTCAATGAAACACATTCAACTTCACTCAGCATTTTTTTGTACAAACAATGCTAGCAGAGCTATTCAGGGTGAATAATTGTGCTTACATTGGTGTTACTTGCCCGGTTAGAAAAACAAATACAACAATAGCTGCGGCATGACTGTGATTTGATGTGCAGACTGCAAACGGTGCCTTTCAAGCATGCCCTCGACTACTGCTATTAATAGCTACTCAAATGAGTTTTCTCGGCCTCACTAAGCTAATGATGTTTGATAATTGTTCTTATTCGCATTACTTGCCTGGGCCAGATAACCAAAATAAACAATGCCACCATGCGAGTGTGCTTTTGCATGCAAGCTGCCAACAGTGGCTGTCATTTTCGCGTTGATTCCTGCTGCTTCACCAACAGAGGCGACGGCTTGACTGCGCTTTGATGTGCAGACTGCTAATGGTGCCTTTCAAGCGTGCCCTCGACTGCTGCTATTAATAGCTACCCGAATGAGTATTTTGGGCCTAACTTAGCTAATCATGTTTGATAATTGTTCTCTTATCCGTATTACTTGCCTGAGCCATATAACCAAAATAAAGAATGCGACCACATGAATGTGCTTTTGCATGCAAACTGCTAAAAGTGGCAGTCAATTTCGTGACTACTGCTGTTTCACCTAAAGTGGCTACGACATGGCTGCACTTTGAAGTGCAGATGCTAAAGTTGCCTTTCAAGCGCACCCCTACGACAGTTATTTCATCACAGGGCCCATCATGCTCATAGGTGGCTGCCAAATGGAGTATTTTGGGCCTTCTGACATTGGCGTTATTCATCTCAACGGGCTGGAAAAAACAGTAGGGGCAGTACAACTGCACGCAAAGCACAATGTGCTTTGGCGTGCAGACTACTAAGAGTGGCTGTCAATTTCATGTTGACTACTGCTTTTTCGTGTGAAGCTGGACAGTGGCTACCCGAATGAGCATTTTGGGCCCCACAGAGTTATTCAGGGTTAATAACTGTATTTGCATTCAGACTTTCCAGCATTTCAGCACGTTTCCATGCCAATACTTGTATTGAGCACAATCTGTGCAGGACATTGCTTTTTCAGAATTAGGCTTTCGTTAAAAGGAATATGTCACCAAATGAACTGCTTACTTATTTAAGAGGTCACAGGAGAATGCTTGGCTACTGTGCTTGATGCACAGTACACTGCTTCAGTGATGGGAGATCCATTGTTGCGTGTGCCGAGGTATGTGTGGCCGGCAGGAGGTCTGGGCCCCCCTTCACGCAGAGTCAGAGACGAGGAGTGCTTTCTCAGCGAAGAATTCTTTATACAATGTTTACATGTTGTCGTCGTTATCAGGAGAGAGACCAACAGAGCAGCTGCAAGCTGCTTAAATAACACCCCTCAGTCCCCAGATTCCCCAGACAGTCCCTAAGGACGAAACAAGGTCAAGAGAGAAAGGGTCCGGGCAGCCTCCGTGGTCCTAACGCTGCTCTCGGTGGCCGGCGCTTCCTCGAATTGCGCTGCGGCGTCGGATCGATCTGACGGCCGGTCAGAATGGTGCGCCGGGGAAGTTTTATGGTCCGCATAGGACAAAGGGAACCAACTGCAAGGCATGGGGTCGAAACACAGCCTTCCTTTGGAAACTGTCCCAAACACAGCGGAAGTCATTCATGGTGCAGGTGCTGCCGGACAAAGGAAGGAGGGTTGCATTGCTGCCGACATGGGGAGGGGCCGAATAGAAGTCCGTGATCTGGTGGCCACTTCCATCGTAGACACCGTGCAGCCACTACGAAACCCGAGCCGTGCACGTAGTCGTGTGCCCGAAGCCGGCACCATGCAGGGATGAATGCAGCTTCCATGTTCGACACACCATAGCACTGGCCTTCCGTCAGGCGAATCCCAGGGCACGAACATAACACCATATACACTTCGAGAGCTCGTTAGTGATCTTCTCGACTGTCGGTATCTCGTCGTAGCGAAAGAAATCGTGCACACGACCTCGGCGCGCACGTGTCATACTTCGTGCTGCGTCTTCTTTTCTCCACATTTCGTGGGCGCATTCGCGAGGGCGTTGACAGTTTGCCACCGGAAACATGCGAAGCTTTGACCTCCTTCCTCACCTTGAACACTGTGCTTTCGCTGACACCGAGCATCTTGAGTTTGTAATGGTTGCAATAAATGCATTGTTTTATATAAGTACTTGTTTAATAGCAACTGATTCATTTGAAGCTCGGAACAGGAGTAGTAAATGTGCCGTGTACATGTGAACAAGCACAAAAGCCATGCAGAGCTGCTCACATAAGCTCAGCTGCGGCAACCTGCACAGGAATTAAACTCTGGCTACCCTGCTTATCAGTGTCATAGCCAGCGGGTCTTGCTAATTTTGACTAGTTTTGAATGCTCAATAACCCTCAAACCACACAAAACTTAAGGTTAGACCACACACATGCTTGCCAGTGGGCGCTCACGCCTGGCCGCTCCTGGTTAGACGCCTTGGCAGACTAACTGATAGTGCTTAAAAAAATTTGTAAGTTGGATGTGTCTACTATCCGCCGGTCATGCTGGTGAAGGATATAGCCGGTCCGTACCACGTAGCATGGTAAGACTGCAACATATGAGCGCAAGCACGCACTCAAGCCCTGTCGTGCACAAAGCAAACCCTGTGCATACGCACTACAGTTGCATGTAGCTGTGGTCTGCTACGTAGCACAGATACCAAGGCCGCCACACTGTGCCACCATGAGCCTACTGGCTAAGCATACTGCGACTCGTTAAGGACAACCACGTTAGGATTACATTTGGCGCGTCGTAGCTAGGCGCCAAAATCAGATGCAGTGGCATCTACGTTAACAGCCAAAAGCAAACTGCATGCCACAGTGACATTCAGAAGGCGAAGTGTTGTGAGCACGCTATATCTTTCGCAATGCAAGGCACTGAAGTAGGAGTGGAAGCACCGCAAAGGCCATGTTTGATTGCCAATAACTTTGCTTTTGCTGAACGCACTGAACTACCTTTTGCAGCACAGTATTTCTGAAATAGCCTATTTTAACTTCTATTGCATTTCTCCTCTTCGATAAAAAGCGGTTCAGGGCCCCTTTTATACTTTCCTTTAGTGTCCTTTTAATGTAGCAGTAGAAAACAAAACGAAACAGTATTCATGAAGAATACACCCCGAGAGTATTGTATGTACTCGAATCTAACGTGCACTTTTTTCCGATAAAGCGGGTCCAAAAATTGTGTGTGCATTAGAAACGAGTACAACCCTAAATCTTCATTCCCATATCACCATTGGCATTTCAAAATGGCTGCCTCATACGTGCTTTGAGCCTAGCTGCCGTAGCTTCCTCAGTGTGCTGCAGTATGTGTGCTTAGGCAATGCTTCCTTTGGCTTAGGTTAGTGCACCATCTGTCTTCCCGTTTTCTGTGCTTGCTCTACCAGCATGGGAGTGCCGATTGCAAAGACATGCCAAGTTCATCACGATGCCGCAACTAAAAGTAAAGCGATCACATGTGTGGAGACGGACAGAAATTAGGCCTCCCATCTCGGGCATTTGGAGTTTCCGAAACTTGCACGTGGGACTGGCACAAACAGGAGAGGTGTTCTACACTGGCGGCTGTTATGTATGGCATGGCCACACGGCCCTTATCTTGAAAGCAACCTGCGACAGAAACAAGAGTCTATGCATCTAGGCACACCATGCTGTGTTCTCTTCGCTTCGTTCGCGTTGAAGTGAGAGGCCGCACAAAGACCAGTTCAGTCGCTCCTGCTACCGCACTTCCTCACTCCAGCATTTTGATAAAAAGTTTCCATGATCATTGAGTAAGACATGTTCATGTTTGCTTGTGCACGCGCATGACACCATGCTTGTTAATTTAGCTAGTAAGTGAATGTTTAAAAGTTTATACGGCCGATAAAACTACTATCCTTACTTTTTGTATAGCTGTCCACTAATTTGCCATCATAATCAATGCTTCGCCTTTTGGGCGAAACTGCAACTTTTTTTTATTTATCACAGCTTTAGCGAATTGGGGAGTAAATCCTTTTTCCCAAATGAGAGAAAGTTGCATTTCTGTATGAAAGAATGAGGTGCGCGGTGCTGTAGAGGACTTTTCTTTTTTCAGGTCGTGGCAAACGGGTGTGCGTTACAAGCGAGAGCGTTTTCTTTTTCTTCCTTTTTTTGGTCATGAAAAACGGGTGCATGTTATAATAAGTAAACATGGTGTATTTCATATACAATGCTATGAATGTGTCAGAAGTTTAGTGCAGGAGGGGTAAAACTTGAAGTAACTTTTTTCTGTTTCTTCTGGCAAGATGCTATTCAGTTAAAGTGTGTTAAGGTAACATGGAAGTTTGTAGGCACATGATTGAAATCAGCGCATAATGAATACCTTCTTCCACAATCGGGATAGCTGAAAGTGGACGTGAAGGAGCCCGAAGGGGGAACTAGAAATGAAATACACTTTATACTATACGCTAATCCTTCATCATACAAGATGTGGACATGCTCAGCGAGATGTGCTGCAGTGACCATAGGATGGTAAGAACTCGAATTAGAATAGACTTGAGGAGGGAACGGAAGAAACTGGTACATAAGAAGCCGATCAATGAGTTAGCAGTAAGAGGGAAAATATAGGAATTCCGGATCAAGCTACAGAACAGGTATTCGGCTTTAACTCAGGAAGAGGACATTAGTGTTGAAGCAATGAACGACAATCTTATGGGCATCATTAGGGAGTGTACAATAGAAGTCGGTGGTAACTCCGTTAGACAGGATACCAGTAAGTTAAGAGACAAAGTCGGCAATATTATTAATATGGATGAGATAGTTCAAGTGGCTGAGGAGTTCTATAAAGATTTACACAGTACCAGTGGCACCCACGACGATAATGGAAGAGAGGGTAGCGGCAGCAGCATCGGCGTTGCACGAGAGATGACGTAGACGCTTGCGTCTACACGAGGCACGAGCGGCTGGCACGCTCTGGCACGGGCTAGCGTTCCGAAGGAGATTATTAAAAGAATGCTACTCTAAGAGATCGAGTGTCGGTTCTTCCTCTCCTGCGAGAGCCCGAGACTTGACCGGTCTACGTGGTCGCTCGTCGCCACAGTTTGGTGACTCCGGACGTGATACTGCCATACGCTCCTGTGGTAGAGACGACCATGGACCAGACCAACACTACGAGAGCTCAAGGCCGGAACCCTTCCGAGGAACGCGGTGAGCCTTCCTGTTCCGCCATCGCTGTCCACCTCCCACAGTACTGGGACCGGCATCCTTCGGCGTGGTTTCTTCAGGCCGAAGCGCAATTTCAAGTCGTTGGTATCTGGTCTCAAGCCTCGAAGTTCCATTACGCCGTTGCAGCGCTCTCGCTCGCCGCCATTGACGAGGTAGCAGATTTGTTGAACTCCCCATTGTCTGCCGCCTATGACGATCTCAAGGCAGCACTGCTACAGCGCACAGCAGCTTCACAGCATTCTCGCATCCAGCAGCTTCTGTCTGATGAAGAACTCGGCGACCGACGCCCTAGTCAACTTCTTTGCCGAATGAGCCAGCTGCTCGGAAACAACGCGAGATCCATCGACGACACGCTGTTGCGCGAATTGCTTTTGCAAGGACTCCCGGCTAACGTGCAGATGGTCCTGGCGACAGCCTCCACCATGGACCTTACCAGACTTGCCGCTTTGGCCGACAAAGTCATGGAAGTAGCCACCCCAACCATCGCAGCCACGTCACCGTCTCCGGGTGACAATACAACCGCTCTGCAAACTTTTCCCTGCTCTTTCGCAGTGCAATCTCCGCTCGACTCCTTGTGTGAGCGCCTGGAACGCATCATCTGTGGAGCGGAACATCGCTGCACATCTCGTCGCCCACGCAGCCATAGTTCCAGCAGATCAAGACGCACAGGCACCCGCAATGAAAGCTCAACTACAATGCCTGGCGTTCGCTACTACCACCGCTGTTTTGGAAACGACGCTCGTCACTGTCGGCATCCCTGCGCTTGGCAGGGAAACAGGCCGGCCGACCTCTAACGGCGACGAGTGGTCTGGCCCAGCCCACAAGTCGCCTTTTCTACGTGACGGACAGAGTTACAGGACAACGATTCTTAGTCGACACAGGTGCTGACGTCAGCATTCTTCCCGCAAAGCACTCCGACCGAAAAGCGACACCTGTCTCGTTTTTGCAAGCCGTCAACGGCACCAGGATTCCAGTTTTCTCGTCACGCTCCGTCATGCTAAACGTTGGCCTTCGACGAGCGTTCCGCTGGATTTTCCTGGTTGCAGACGTCCGTCATGCAGTCATTGGAGCAGACTTTTTGCATAACTACGGACTCCTTGTGGACATCCAACGACGCCGTCTCATCGACTCCGTAACCCAGCTATCCATTCCTGGCGTCCCATCATCAGGCACATCACCCATAGCGCCCATTTCTGCCATGTTGGACGAACCTTTCGCCGCGCTCCTATGCGAGTTTCCCACTTTGACGCGCCTGCTGGACTTGACGCAACCGGTGCAACATGACGGTGCCATCACATCGTTACCTCCGGCCCACCGGTCTATTTCCAACCCTGGCGATTGTCCCCGGAGAAACTCAAGATTGCTCGCGCGGAATTCGAACACATGCTGCAACTTGGCATCATCCGCCCTTCCTCCAGCAACTGGGCATCGCTACTTCACATGGTGCCTAAGAAGACGGGAGACTGGCGCCCATGCGGCGATTACTGGACACTAAACAACGTCACAGTTCCTGACCGCTACCCTCTACCGTACATTCAGGACTTCACGGTAGCGTTGCACGGTGCGACGATCTTTTCTAAGATCGATCTCGTTCGCGCCTACCATCAACTACCGGTCGCTGAAGAAGACATTCCCAAGACCGTCATCACCACACCCTTCGGTCTTTCGAATTTCTCCGCATGCTTTCTGGTTCACGGAACGCGGGCCAATCCTTTCAGCGTTTCATCGATTCCGTCACCCGAGGTTTGCCTTTCGTTTTTGAATACATTGACGACCTTCTCGTCGCAAGCTATTTGGTAGAAGAACATCTTCATCACTTGCGGTTGTTGTTTTCACGCCTTGCCAGTAAAGGAATTGTCAAATTGTTATCAACGCCGCCAAGAGTGAATTCGGTTAACCCGAACTTGAGTTCCTCGGTCATATCGTCGACGCTAACAGCATTCGACCTCTGCCGCCCAAGATTCGCGTCATCGAAAACCTTCCCTGACCGACCACACTCACCAAGCTTCGCCAATTTCTACCGCCGATTCATTCCCGAGTGCGCACGACTTATGGCTCCGCTAGACGCTCTCCTAGTAAACAAATGCAAACAAGTGCTTCAGTGGACTGAAGAGGCCACCGACGCTTTGACAAGACTCAAGTCCGCCCTCGCCGACGCCACGCTGCTTAGACACCCAAAGCCAGACGCACCCACTGCCATCATGACCGACGCTTCAAACACCGCCGTTGGTGCTGTTCTGCAGCAATTCATCGACAATGCGTGGCATCCACTCGCTTTTTTCTCCAAGAAACTGAAGCCTGCGCAGTCCCGCTACAGCGTGTTCGGCCGTGAATTACTCGCTGTTTACCTGGCTATCAAGCATTTTCGCCATTTCCTCGAAGGCCGTGCATTCACTGTCTTGACTGACCACAAGCCCCTTGTGCACGCAACGAATCGTTCGGCGTCCTGTTAATCGCCCAGCGAGATTCGACACCTTTCCTACATCTCCGAGTTTACAACAACGTTCCGCCACATCAAGGGCACCGACAACGTTCCAGCCGACGTTCTGAGTCGTGTCAATGTCGTTTCCATGTTGACATCGGAACCTTTCATCATCGAGGCAGACTTACTCGCCAGTCAACAGCGTGACGACACTGAACTTCGTACACTCCGGAATTCGTCAACGTCCCTGAAATGGGAAGACGTCGTTGTGACCCCAGATGGTACGTCCGTCATCTGCGACACTTCTAACGACACACCTAGACCATACATTCCGGTATCCCTTCGCAGATGTCTATTCGAAACCGTGCACAACCTGTAGCACCCTGGTACACGCGCGACACAGAAGCTTTTTTCCAGTCGTTTCATTTGGCCTTTGCTAAATGCGCAAGTTCGCGATTGGGTTCGCTGCTCTTTGTCGTGTCAACGTTCGAAGATCCAGCGTCACCCCATTCCGCCTGCCAAGTCTTTTCTTCCACCGGATGCTCGTTTTGACACCGTACACCTGGACCTCGTCGGCCCTCTCCCACCTTCGAAAGGTTACTGCTACATACTGACATGCATCGACCGTTATACACGGTGGCCAGAAGCTACACCTATATCTGACATTTCAGCGCCCACTGTTGTAGCAGCTTTCGTGTCTACGTGGATCGCAAGGTTCGGCTGCCCATCCACAATAATCACAGATCGCGGTCGACAGTTTGACTCAGCACTCTTACACGAGCTACTCAAACTACTCGGAACGACACGTTTTCGCACATCTGCTTACCACCCGCAGTCCAACGGACTAGTTGAACGTTTTCACCGGCATCTAAAGGCCTCCCTTATGGCACATGAATCGCCGGAGAAGTGGGTCCTAAATTTGCCCCTCGTCTTACTTGGCATCAGAGCCGCACTCAAGAGCGACCTAGGTTGCTCCTGTGCTGAGCTAGTCTACGGCACTCACCTACGCCTTCCGTGCAATTTCTTTGTCGCCACCCCCAAAACGCCTATGCCATCACCTGCCGAATACGTTGCCGAACTGCAAGCCTTCTTCACCCAGATACGCCCCGTGCCTACACGTTCACAAGAAGCAAGGTCCCCGTACGTTTCTCCCGCACTCACCTCTGCTACCCACGTTTTCGTGCGCAACTGTGCCGTGCAAAAGCCTTTGCAACCACAATATTCCGTGCCATATTGTGTTCTACAGCATCGTCCGACGACGTTTGTTGTGACTGTCAATGGCCGATCAGACACAAACTGCCCTGGAACGTCTCAAACCCACCTACATCGAAGCACCCGCACCATCAGCTCCACCAGTATGCGATGCGACCCTGCTGCATCCTTCGCCGCCGCCTGCGCATGTGACACCCAAGACCAATGCTAAGACACGCCGCGTCACGTGGACTTTCCATCGTTCGTCGAACTTTCCTCCTCTCTAGGGGGGGAGCCCTCTGTAGCGGCAGCAGCATCGGCATCGCACGAGAGATGACGTAGACGCTCGCGTCTACACGAGGCATGAGCGACTGGCACACTCCGGCACGGGCTAGCGTTCCAACGGAGATTATTAAAAGAATGCTACTCTAAGAGATCGAGTGTCGGTTCTTCCTCTCCTGCGAGAGCCCGAGACTTGACCGGTCTACGTGGTCGCTCGTCGTCACAACAGTCTAGAGGAATTCGAAATCCCACAGGTAACGCCGGAAGAAGTAACGAAAGCCTTGGGAGCTATGCAAAGGGGAAAGGCAGCTGGTGAGGATCAGGTAACAGCAGATTTGTTGAAGGATGGTGGGCAGATTGTTTTAGAGAAACTGGCCACCCTGTATACGCAATGCCTCATGACCTCGAGCATACCGGAATCTTGGAAGAACGCCAACATAATCCTAATCCATAAGAAAGGGGACACCAAAGACTTGAAAAATTATAGACCGATCAGCTTACTGTCCGTTGCCTACAAAGTATTTACTAAAGTAATTGCAAATAGAATCAGGAACATCTTAGACTTCTGTCAACCAAAGGACCAGGCAGGATTCCGTAAAGGCTACTCAACAATAGACCATATTCACACTATCAATCAGGTGATAGGGAAATGTGCGGAATATAACCAACCTTTATATATAGCTTTCATTGACTACGAGAAAGTGTTTGATTCAGTCGATACCTCAGCAGTCAGGGAGTCATACGGAATCAGGGTGTAGACGAGCCGTACATAAAAATACTGAAAGATATCTATAGCAGCTCCATAGCCAGCGTAGTCCTCCACAAAGAAAGCAACAAAATCCCAATAAAGAAAGGCGTTAGGCAGGGAGATACGATCTCTCCAATGCTATTCACAGCGTGTTTACAGGAGGTATTCAGAGACCTGGATTGGGAAGACTTGGCGATTAGTAACTTGCGATTTGCTGATGATATTGCCTTGCTATTCATGCTCACTGACCTGGAGAGGCAAAGCAGAAGGGTAGGTCTAAAAATGAATCTGCAGAAAACTAAAGTAATGTTTAACAGTCTCGGAAAAGAACAACAATTTACGATAGGTAGCGAGGCATTGGAAATGGTAAGGGAATACATCTACTTAGGGCAGGTAGTGACAGTGGATTCGGATCATGAGATTGAAATAATCAGAAGAATAAGAATGGGCTGGGGTGCGTTTGGCAGGCATTCTCAGATCATGAACAGCAAGTTACCATTATCCCTCAAAAGAAAAGTGTATAACAGCTGTGTCTTACCAGTACTCACATACGAGGCAGAAACCTGGAGGCTTACGAAAAGTGTTCTACTTAAATTGAGGACGACGCAACGAGCTATGGAAAGAAGAATGATAGGTGTAACGTTAAGGCATAAGAAAAGAGCAGATTGGGTGAGGGAACAAACGCGAGTTACTGACATCTTAGTTGAAATCAAGAAAAAGAAATGGGGCATGGGCAGGACACGTAAAGAGGAGGGAAGTATACCGATGGTCATTAAGGGTTACGAACTGGATTCCAAGCAAAGAGAAGCATAGCAGGGGACGGCAGAAAGTTACCATATTTTCGCGATTCTAAGCACCCCCCGATTCTAAGCACCCCCCCCCCCTCTATTTCCACGAAACAGTTAGGAAAAAAAGTTTGCATGAGAATCTAAGCACCCCTCTATTTGTTAGGAAGAGCACGTAGCCAAGGCCACCAAACGCGCTTGCTCACTCTGGGATCATTACTTGGCGGACCTGCAGGCAAGCGGTCGATGCTTCTGTTGGACGTGTTTCACGGCCATCTGACCCCGGAGGTAAAAACGAAGCTTCGGAACATCAATAGCGACGTGGTTGTGATTCTGGGTGGCATGACGCCAGTGCTGCAACCCATCGACGTTCAGTCAACAAGCCCTTCAAAGCCAATCTCCTATAGGAGTACGAAGAGTGGGTGCGAAACCCTGACCGGAAGAAGACGCCGACGGGAAAGCTGCAGAAAGCGTCCCCATCAACCATCATAAAGTGGATTTCGGATGCGTGGAAGAGGGTCCAAGTGGACGTTGTGGTCAAATCATTTAAGAAGTGCTCGATCACAAACAACTTCGACGGAACGGAAGACGACCTGCTGTGGATACCGAGAGCAGCAGTTCAAGCGGTGCGACGAAGTCGAGTGGCAGTGATAGTGCTGAGCATCCTACACAAGCGGTGGGTTCACTGTCTACACTGATTTTTCTTTTGAATGTTTGCAAAATAAAATGTTATTTCTCGCACCCACCTCATCGCGATGTCGCAGCGAAAAGAGGGAGGGGGGTGTCATCCTAGATTTTTCAAATCTAAGCACCCCCCTCACTTTGGGCATCGCGATCGTTAAAAAAAAGGGGGTGCTTAGGATCGAGTAAATACGGTAGGTGGGAGGATGAGATTAAGGAGCTTGCAGGGACAACATGACCACAAAAGGACTTCTTCTTGGGCAAGTTGGTGCTTAGATTTCCTAGGTATACTCTGTGGCGCAAAATACATTTGTTGAAAAGGGACAGAAGGGCGCTTCACTGTCTTCCTTTCTTCTGTCCCTTTTCAAGAAATGTATTTTGCGCCACAGAGTATATCTAGAAAACATGGCCACAATTAGTACATGACCGGGGTAGTTGGAGAAGTATAGGAGAGGCCTTTGCCCTGCAGTGGGCGTAACCAGGCTCATGTTGATGATTGAAATCAGTACACAGTCTGACAAAACGGCATGGACTAAGGAGTGCTACGATATACATTATATATGGCATATTACTCTGAAGGTTGTATAGTGTCAACATGTCTGTGGTGTTGGTTCTAATAGCATTCTTGTACATATAAATTAACCTAAAGGCATAAAATTTGGACACTCTAATGATGTTAGACTTCCTTGATTCCTTGATCCTCAAGGCATGTCTTTTCATGAACCACATTTTCTGTGTTTCCTGTGCTGAGAAACATACTATATTAGCTGGCATTTCCTCTGGCCTAGCAGGCAGGTGATGAATGGTGATAATGACATGTGCTGAAAGAGGAGGTACTTCAAGTGTGTGTGTTAATCTTTTGAAGGAGGTCTTCATTTCAATTTTCTTGATCTCATCAAATTTGAAATTTAAATCAAGATTTCTCCATACTACTCATTCAGCGGTTTCCTTAGCGAGTTCGCCTCGGGATGGTCATGTACAAGAGCATTCATTCTGGTCTTCACATCCTTAATGTCAGATTCATGTCGCACAATGTCACTTAGTAATTTGTCGTACTTTCCTGACACCAGCTGGATAGACTGTTCAATATTTTAACCATGGTCTTTAAACTTATAGAGAGTCAAGTTTGCATTGTATCTGTAGTAAGGCATGAGCGATGTCTGGCATGTCGGTGAACTGTCTTGCTGTACAAATGCTCTCGGTTGCATCCACTTTTTGTGCTTTCTTTGATATATCTTGTGTATACAATTTCTTCAGCTTGTCTTTCGAACCACTACGGATGTTACCAAAATGGCACTTTGACATTGCCATATTTTCTTCGTTGCTTCTTTCATAGCAGTGAATTGGGTTGCGTAGTAGTAGTAGCAGTCGTAGAAACTTCATTTTGCTTATGGGTTTTGGCAAGTGGGTAGGTCCCTCAGTCCATGGCTCCACTGGTCTCTGCGACTCGCTGGACTTGATTGAGAACAGCTCTCTGGCTCTCTAGATCTTTGTTACCAAGCCAAACCTCTCACTGCCTGTTATTTGGTAATTGCATAATACCTATATGCAATATATGTAGTACATATATTTGGCCAATGTATATATATATATATATATATATATATATATATATATATATATATATTTGAACTCAGCACAATTTAAGTACGGTTCATCAGTCTCAATCACTTGACTACAAAGCATGGAAACATTTGACATAGTGTCAATTTACAGGAAAAAGCAACCTGGCAGGCATGGTGACACTAGTGAAAAATTACAATTTTCTAACAAGCCAAGACTGCAAGACTAACCTGTAAAGCGAACAGAAGCGGTTCAGCCGAGCTGTTCGAGTGGCACCGATGCTGTCAGGAAAATGCCTCCACACAGGAATAATCCTTCCTTTTGTAGTCGCTGTAGCGTTGAGGGGGGGGGGGGGCATAGAGCAAACCACCTGAAAAGGTCAGCCTCGTCGAAATGACGTCAGGTTATGGCACCTTATCATCGATGTCACCAGCAGTCTTCTCTGAGGACAGATGACAGCTTCAATCCATAGAACTGTGCAGGCATCCAGAAAAGTGCTGCTTTGTCTCGGTGTGGTCAACTGTAAAAATAACAGATGCAGTTCAGCCTAGCTATTCAAGTGCCGCTGATGCTGCCCGGAAAATGCCCTCCATGCAGGAATAGTCCTTCCTTATGTAGTCACCACAGCACTAGGAGGGGCATAGAATAAACCACCTCAAAAGGCCAGTCTTGTCAAAATGACGTCAGGTTATGGCACCTTGTCGTCAATGTCACCAGCTGGCTTCTTTGAAGACAGATGATAGCTCCAATCCCTAGACTGGCACATGCATCCAGAAAAATGCTGCTCTGCCTCAGTGTGGTCAACTGTAAGGATAACAGATGCATTTCAGCCGGGCTGTTCGAGTGCCACCGATGCTGTCAGAACTCTGTTGTTTATTCAAAGCATGTTTAAGGGCACTAATGTTGCTGTGTGCAAGTGCCTAGTCACATGGTATTTTTTCAGATCTTGTGCACTTTCTATTGTGCTGCAAGTACAATGCTGCCAAACAAAGCTTGTATTGGTGAGCCCCACCTAGCTGTTTGGCATTGATGAGACCGGGAGTTTCAACAGTGACATTTTTTTTTTTTATTTGCTACTGAAAACCTGAAAACATCCTCACATAGGTTGTCATATGTATCTGTGCCAGACTTGCATTATGTCCTTCAGAAGCATTAGAATTCTGCTGATTACTTTGGAATTTCTTTCAGGCAAAACATTAAATGGAGAGCCTATATGCAATCCAATTTTTTTCCAAGACTGTGGTCTTCATTAGAGAGGCTCCAACTGAAGTACGCTAGGCCTAAATATAGGTGTTTGCATGCCGTAACATTTGTGGAATCTTAACAGTACTAAATTAATTATTTGTGCAGCATGCAAGCAAAAATAACAGTCGAGAGGCAACAGCCATAAGCATCCTGTCGGATGCACCGCTACCAGCTGCCCTTTATGCACTCTGAGAACACCAAAAACATTGGCAGCACTTTTGAGCCCAAGTGCTGTCTTGTCCTCACTTTGTGCTCAGTTCAGCTAAGAGCTTCGAGAAATGCCGTACATAGTACTATATTCACTCCTATATCTCATAGACTCATCTGCTCCCTTTATTCAGCGGGCAAGATAATATAGAAGCCAAGACTACTGAGTTGGATCCATCTCCACTGCTTATGGTTTATCTACATATCCTGACCGCATGCAGCATCTATCGTTCTTTCGAATCACGGTTGAGGACACTAATGTTGCTGTGTGCAAGTGCCTAGCAACAAGACCTCATGCAGTTTCTATTATGCCCAGGAAAAATTTAACCACAATAGTTAA
This sequence comes from Dermacentor variabilis, assembly GCF_050947875.1. Classification (NCBI taxonomy): domain Eukaryota; kingdom Metazoa; phylum Arthropoda; class Arachnida; order Ixodida; family Ixodidae; genus Dermacentor; species Dermacentor variabilis. Next base: position 14,151,215 of record NC_134573.1, on the reverse strand, counting down.
CTTCATGTGAGGTAATTATCTGGACACTTCTCAATTCCATCTTCGAAATTTCTCAATTGAAGCTTTTATTGTCATACAGTCGAAAACCATAACAACGAAGCCCAGCGACGACGAAATATTTTCGAATCCCCAGCTAATGCCCATAGGATTCAATGCATTTCATATCTCTCGACAACAAAATGTCACTGTACTGAAACCCCACAACAACAAAATTTGCTGCAATGTAACCCTGCATATTACCTACTCACACAAGGCTATCAGACTCCAAAATGTACTCAAATGCAATTGCTGTGTGCGAAAATTGCGTAAATTACCCACACGTTACACTTGCATGGGCGCCGCAATTTTTGTTTACAAAAACAGCCAAGCACTGGGAGCGATGGCGTGCACCGGAAACACGTCATGGCCACCACCTTGTGTGATGATTGCCCGTTTGAAGCAGCATGCATGTTGCTACTGACATGTGACGACGGCTTCTGCACACCTAGTGCAGTGCTTAATGTGTGCCTCGGTGAAAAAAATGCAGCGAAAGCAAGGAAATCCACCTCCCACCAACATGGAATTGTTTATGGTGCTTGAGATGGTGGTCACAGCATGGAGCCCCACAAATCGAGCCGTGATTAAGCAATCACTTGGGAATACGCATTCCTTGCTTGATGAACACCAGTTTTGGTGCCACTTGACAGCCACCACATGCGGATTCGATGCCAGATGTATATTTGCGCAGAGGGGCCGTGATCTTGATCAATCGCCTTCGGATATACAAGATATGATCACTTTCGCGCTTGGTACCGGATGCGTCGGCGTCTATGGGCGACAGTGTGCGCTGGAGAAATGCTGCTGCTTGCGTGGAGAGCTGTTGCTCTGCGTATGGTGCCAAGTTATGCAAAATCTCGCAAAAGTGATCGTATATCTCCGCAGTTGACCGAGAATACTACTACACGGCAGTGCTGCCATTGCTGATCAACGCATGCGGCGCACTCTGTACTGTAGGAAATGCAGTTCTATATCATTGAGAAAAGTTTGCCAAAGTAGACAAGCAAAATTTTGACAGTAAAGTTTTGTTCTGCAATGCATTACCTGTCTGTGCTGTCTCATTTTGCAACAACGAAATTCTTGTGAAAGTGATTTTTTTCACGTTCCCCGCCAATTTCTTTATTGCGAGGTTCAACTTTATATACCAAATTGTACAGACACTACAGTTGCATTCATGCTGTCATTGCTGTCCTCAGTTCGAGAGTACACATACTCGTTAGTGCAGCCTGCATACTGCGTGCCATGTGACCTGCTGCAAATGTGATGCGCACAACAGCAAACCAAGGAAGCTGGTAACTTGATCTACAGTGTGTCGCAGGTCATGTGATCTGCCAAATTTCAAAGGCAGTGAAATGATAGAGCAGCATAGAATGTTTGCATTGTGACAATCATGCACACACCCCACTTGGTCACATGAATATTGTGACCACGTGTGCTCGCAGTTATAGAGCAAACTCAGTCTGTGTATGCCCTTGTATGTGTAACTCCACACGTGCTTTGTCAGTAAGCGAATCTTTGCCACAATTAACTGCCCCTATTACTGTGAGCTTTACTTGGTGTAATATTTAAACAGCTTGCATAATACCGCTAATACTTTGCTCTTTGGTAGAAATGGCCAGGTTCTTGCATTTAGATCAACATGTTAAAATTAATTATTTTGGTAATTAATGGCAACCTAAGAGTAAAAATTGGGTTTCTCAAGAAGACAGTGAACAATAATGAGCTGGCTGCATTCATGTGGTGCAAAACTGCTATTTATGGCTTGGCACAAGTTATTTGAAACACTATGCATGTTATGGATGATCCCACATCTATGTTGCATTTCTTCACAATACAGTGGGCTCTCAATAATTCAAACTTGAGGGGACCCCAAGATTTTGTTTGAGTTATCAGAAGTTTGAATTATTAGAAGTTCTCACAACTATGACTCGGGGCAACATACCAACTTGTGTTTTAAGGAAACATTCACATATATTCAATAATATAACATTCACACACAATATTAAAATACGTACTATTCACAATTTGGAAAAGAAATCACGAATGAATGATTGCTTTGTCGCTGCATGAGACTTCTAAACGAAGTTTTATATGCTATCAAGGGCAGCCAGTTCTGTGTGAGAGTTCTCCATAATGGTCAAGAATTTACAGATCCCAGCAACGTGCTGAAAAGCTTATGCAGCTGTCATTTCTTTCTCTGTTGGCTGTGGCTTTTCTTCACTGTCACTGCTGGACTGTGCTGGCAGCACTTCCTCCACAATGATGTCAAAGGTGTCCTCCCTGCACAGGTCATCTGCAGCTGCACAGTCAGTGAGATATTTGCAGCTACGTTGTGGGCTTGCAGTGCAAAAACCATGAGGCTTGTTTCAGCATACTCATTCTGCATTCAGGCACAGTGATGCAACCAGGGATGCTGTATGCATGCTTCAAGCAGTTCATTATCATGCTCGATGTCACTCCTCACCACACACCAGCAAGCATTTCTAACGATGAAAGAAGTGTTACGTCGTATGGCATGAAATTGTCGATGCATACCAGCATCCTCTTCAGTAACAACTTCCTGTATGCCATGTTGAGGCAGTTGATCCCCAATTGATCCATTGGCTGGAGTACAGCAGTGGTGCTGGGAGGCAAGAATTCAAGCTGGATTGCTTCCAGCCCCTCCACGTCATCATAAGCAGGGCTGTATAAACAATAAGTAACACATTCCTATTTGCCTGCTTAAATTCCATGTCAAGCTTGGGCAGCCAATCCTCGAACAAAGCTTGCATCATCCAAGCATGTGTGTTAGTTGCATAGGTGACTGGAAGTGTTCGGATGCTTTTTAAGCACCTCGGGCACTTGAATTTATGCACTCCAAAAAGATTGGGCTTGTGGCTTCCATCCATGTGCGCACAAACTGCAGCGGTTATTCTTTCCTTATTCAGTCTGCCACAATGCTCACCTTTGCAACACAGGGCCTGGTCAAGCAGGCACTTGAAGAATAGACCCATTTCGTCGGTATTGTAAATGTCAGATGGTGCATATTTTGCAGCAGGTAACGAAGTCGTGTCTGCTTCCAGTTCGTGGAGACAACTTCATTGACAACTGCCGCTTGATCGACAACTGCCGCTTCCCCACTCACTGCTTTGAAGATAAAGCCATGTCGCTCCTTGAAGTGAAAATCCAGCTATCGCTGCACTTGAAATCTTCAATACCGATCTGCAAGAACAGTTTGTGGGCATTTTTCCACAGGGTTGGTCTACTTACTGGCAGACTGGAGCTCCGCACATGCTTTAGCCAGAGAAGAAGCGCCTTTTCCAGCTCAGGGTGCGCCGCTTCCCTAAGCCTTTTTCTGTGTGGTGCGAATCGCCTTGCATTGTTCCGAAGCTTGTTCCTTCACTTTCATGATGGTTGTCAGCGTGCTCTTCGATATCCTATATTTCAGTACTATAGGAGTCTTTTTCATTCCAGCATCAGCTTCTATTGCCCGATTTCTCTTTTACGGAGAAAGTTCGATGCTTCCCTCGAGGCGTTGTGATGCGAATGGCAGCGCAGCTGGTGATGGAATGATAAAACAAATCGGCATGCGGTGGCGGCTCTGCCCAATCAAAAACAATGAACAACCTGAAAGACAGGTCACACACTTAAGCACGTGTGGAGCTGGCCGGGAGTCATGCACATAATTTTTGTACATGCCACACCTACCGTCTCAGTTTCTTTTTTTTTTTTTCTTCCTCAACACACAAATGTTGGTGCGCACGGTTTGGCTAGTTTGGCTGCCTTGACAGGTGTAGGCAGGCAGTCGGCATTCGTGGCGACTGCTAGTGATATAAGAATGTAAATGTTCAGCTAGAAGTTACAAAGGCAGCAGATATTTTCCGGCATGGACAAGCAAAAAGTATGAATTAACCAAATTAACGCAATGGAGCAGTTTGAGTTAAGAGGCTTAAAATACATTGAAAACATAGCAGGCCAACCAAAAATTTGAGATTTGTTTGAAATATTTAAAAGTTTGAATTATCAGTTTGAATTATCACGAGTCCACTGTAAATTGGAGCACCCGCATGACAGGAGCATGTAATGAAGAGAAGAGTTAGCAATAACCAAGTAGGTAAAAAATTGAGCAGAAACCATGAAAGAATACCATATTTAGTTGAATCCAGCATGCACTTTTTTCCGATAAAGCAGGTCCAAAAATTATGTGCGCATTAGAATCGAGTACGACCCTAAATCTGCATTACATCGCAATCGGGATTTCAAAATGGCCACAATGTACATGCTTGAAGCCTTGCTGCCGTAGGCTCCTTCATGTGCGGTATTACGTGTGATAAGGTTAGTCTACCCAGTCTTCCCATTTTCTGCATTTGCTCTATCAGCATAGAATTGATGACTGTGAAGACAGGCTGAGTTCATCATGATGCCGCAATTAAAAGGAAAGTGATCACGTGTGCGAAGATGAACAGAAATCAGGCCGCATCACTAGAGCTTCATGGGCGCTCAGAGTTTCCAAAACTTGGGTGCAAGACTAGCGCAAACATAAGGAGAGGTGTTCTACTTCGTTGGCTGCTGCATACGGCAGCCACCATCTTGAAACCGATCTGCTACGGGGACAATGACTACACGTGTAGGCGCACTGCGCTGTGTTCTCGTCGCTTAGTTCATGTTGAAGCGAGAGGCAGCACGAAGGTTAATTCACTCTCTCCTGCTACCGCATTTCCTCACTCCAGCGTTTTGATAGAGAGCTTCCACAGTCATTGAGTGAGATGTGTTCATGTTTGATTATGCATGCGTGACACCATGCTTGTTTATTTAGTTAGTAGGCGAATATTTACAAGTTTATACAGCTGACGCTACTATCCTTACTTCGTATAGCTGTCTACTAATTTGCTATCGCAACCAACGCTTTACCTTTCAGGCGAAACTGCTACATTTTTATTTATTGCAACTTTAGTGTGTAGGGAGTAAATGTGTTTTTTCAAATGAGAGAAAGTTACATTTCTGTATGAAAGAGTGAAGTGTGCATTACTGTAAAGCACTTTTTTTTTTTTAGGTTATGGAAATCGGGTGCGTGTTACAATCAAGGGTGCCTTAGAATTGAGCAAATACAGTAATTGCCAAGCGATGGCTGTCCCCGATCTTGGGGGCATGCATTCCGGGGATGGAAATGAGGGATGCCAAGCAACATCGCAGACATGGTTTATTAATTAAAAAAAACGAATACTAACGACACTCAATAAAAATACACACATATAAAATCCCTACAAGATATTCTAAAAAAATCCCAAAGAAAGTTAACAATTAGCTGTAGCATTCTCGCTGACCACATTAATTCTAGTCCTCTCTTGTCACAGCAGTCTGACCTACCTTTGCCTCTATGGCTGCGTTGTTACACAAAAGAATGTTGTTACTTTCTGTCAGCAGCTTGCGTTGTCTCAAAGTCCGGACTTGGTTGTATCATTTCCATGGTCAGTACTCCCGACAATCCTGTAGATGTTGTCGCCCGAGCATCAGCTGGATACTCCACCTGCCTCCAATGCTTCTGTCCCAGTCGTCTTCAATGACGTGGCAGTGAGACCTAGCTGATTAGGCCTAGCAACGAGTTCAACAGCCGCTTCCGTCCAGTGCCTTACTCAAGTCATGATGAGGAGCCCCAGAGACTGTCTTACATGGTGTTGCTGGTCAGCCTTGGAAGGGCGATGGCTGCTGGAAAGCCCAGAACAACCGTGGGAGGCTGAAGCAAGTACACGGAGCCTCACTCAAACATCATCGAGGTCGATGGCCACGCCTCGGAATTCCAGCTTCACGGCCTCTGGAACCAAACACCCGCTGCGTCCGTCGCTGGTGCAGTGCTGGAGAGGCAACCTTCTTCAGCCAGAGCCAGAGACAATGCCAGCTCAGCGCTGCTTTTCTCCTGATCACAGCTCGGGTCATGTACCTCGTGCCTCTGGAACTTTCTCCTCAGGCGCTCGTGCCATTTAGAACGCTTCGTCGTCATCATTTCGAGCCGCATGTCTCTTACATATGACAATGGCTTCCTGGTAGATCTGCTCAGACCCTTATTAGCTCTACCGGTTCATGATGTGTACAGTCAAACCAAATTATAACAATACCGGTTTTAACAATATATTGGTTGTGACAATGAGAAGCTGCTGCACCGTCAACTTTTGTATATGTTTTTTAATGGTAAAGATAACCTGCAAACTACAATGCCCCCATGCCGCATTATTGGTTATAACGATGAATTCCGGCTGCTAAGTGCCCATGCCAAAAGGTAATGGAATGCGAAGTCCTTGAAAAGAAAAAAAGAAATTTGTGCTGCCCCACAATCGCCTGCTGCCCCAACAGCGGCTGCATGCACATGCAATAGACCTGATTATTTTACCCTCGCACGCAGGTTGCGGGCACGCTCCTATACTCCCAACACTAGGCGACACCTCTCGGCGTGGACTGCGGGAATCGGCAGAGTAGCATGTGTTTATTTAAGCGTGGCTATGGTGGCTAGCCACCATAGTGTGGCTCTTGTTTGTGTCGTTGCTACTCGCGGTTTGAGTGAGTAGCAACAATGGACAAAAGCTACTCGTCAGGGTGGCATTTTGCCGTCATCGGCTGCACGAACAATCAACTGAAGCACAAGCTTCTGATGGATGAAATCTGCACTGATCATCAATGCAACCGAGGTACGTGTGAGTGCGGTGTGTACTCATCGCACAGATTTCCGGCTGCAGCTGAAAAGTGTCAGGAATGGAAAATTGCCCTCAACCACAAGAACTTCAAGTCAAGCAAGCTTGCACATGTAAGTGTTGTCCTACTAGTGGCTATGGACACAAAGCTGGACACGCAAAAGAGGTGGACACGCAAGAAAGGCGAGCGCATCTTGCAAACTTGCATTCTTGTAGTTGAAGTGGTGGTTTTGGAATCGTAAAATGTCCGAAGTGCACTTGCGCGAGATACCTGACTTGCCTCGCGCTTACCCGTGAATGTTATTGGTATGCATAATAAACGTGCCATACCAAGTGCTGGAAGATGTAGCCACACAGAGCGAGGGATTGTTAACCGTTGGCACAAAGCTGTCTTGCCGTTTTGCCATGCCCATTGGTGTGCCATTACATGTATGATCGTCAGGGAGACAGAATGCGTCGGTAAACGGCGTCAACCACGAATATTGGGTACACTGTGAACTCCCTGTTAACATTGGTGGTCAGCGAGATATGGGCACGGCAAGCATTCATATTTACGTATTCTAGCCCCGTGCATATCACTTTGCCCAAGGCAAGTTTATGTGAGTGTGACATCGCTTGCGCTACAGCACATGTGTGCATACACACTTTGCAGATTGTTCTAGTGCGGTATATTTCTAAAATAGTTACATACGTGCTGTTGTTCAATATGTGTGGTTAAAGTTAACACGCCACAACTTCCTTGACGAAATAATGCGAAGATGGGATACTCGGGAAATATCAAAGGTGTGGGGTCGTTACTATGTTTTCGATCTTCGCAGCTCACGTGAACTGTCCATGTGAGTGTACGCAGGTGACATATGGAAGGAGGCCAATCCTCAGAACTCTCCAGCCAACTTCAAAGGCTGCGTCAGAGAGCTTATAGACGGCCAGGTAATATGTTCCCAGTTTGTCTTCCTCCAAATAGTCAAGCTGTGAAATATCATTCAACTACCCTAAATGTGGCGTAAATAGCAATTTTCATGGCATAAAAGAAAATGTTTTGCTTAGCTAAGGCTTGAGAGCATGAACACATATACCGCTTCTGACATTGCATTTTGTATTTTGTCTTTGTTATGCGCAGGCCACACAATGTGCTGTCCCAGTAGTGATAGTTGCACAAGCTCCATCTCCACTGAGTTGAACGGGGGACACAGGAGAACAGATGCAGCAAAGTTCAGCATACCCAGACAAATGCGAGAACAGTGTCCTTGACATCAGCTGCCATGGCAATGCTTTGATTCAGGAACAAGCTAATGAAAAGTGTCGCAAGAGTTGCCAAGCAGGAACACAGGTTTGCAGTGTGGGAGTTCAGTGGCAAGATTCATATTCCATCACAGAGGTTGATCATTCATATTAAGCTACAGAAACTAAATTTTAATGCTCAGGAACGCAAACCATGCCAAGACCTGTTTTTGAAGGCCTTTATAAGGCAACTTGTAACTTTTACACAGGGCTTTGACTAGATGGCTTTTGGAAATTCGTGCCAACAGTGGCTCAGTGTGGTCACGTTTGTGGAAACATGACCATTGGTGACCAACTCCTGTTAACACTCATGCGACTTCGCATGGGGCTTTTGTATTTTGACTTGACCCCGAGATTTAGCACATATGTAGCACGAGCAAGGCAAATATTTCGCAAAATGATAGGCATTTTGGATGACACTATGAGAAATGTTGTCGCATGGCTGCCAATTTAAACAATTTTGGCAACAATGCCAAGCCAACTTGCAGAAAGTCAGTATGCCGATACTACCTGTATAATAGACTGCACTGAATGGCACATGCTGTGGCTGAGGAAACTTTATCCCAGAGGGCTGACATACAGCCCCTACAATTAAGGGCTGCAACACTGCGAAGTTCCTCGTCACGGTTACGCCAAGTGGCTTCATAATGTTTGTATCAAATCCATATGGTGGACGGGCTTCAGATAAGTTCATTGTTGAAGAGTCTGGATTCGTAGACTTGTCTGAACGCCATGTAATTATGGCTGACAGGGGCTTTAGTCTGAGCAATTCTATGACGGGAAAGGGGGTGAAGCTCAACATGCCAGCCTTCTCAAGAGATAGGCTTCAGTTTACCGAGCGAGAAGCAACTGCATCAAGAAGGATCTCGCACCTGAGAATTCAGACTGAATGTGCAATCAATCGAGTTAAAGTGTACAGATTTCTCAAGCATTCACTGCCTATATGCACATCACAAGAAGTTGATGAACAGCATTATTTCTGTGTGCGCGGGCTTGTGCAACCTGAAAGGACCATTTATAGCAGACCCAAAAGTTGAAAGCGATGAGGAAGTGGAAAGCAAGAATGAATCAAACCACATCTAGATCACCATTACAGTGCGACATGCAAAAGGACAAGCATGTAGACATTTCCGGTGCTGTGAAACGAGGCTGGATGGACTGGTCCAATATTCTACCCATTTTGTTGCATTGCAGTATGTCATTATGTTAAGTGTTGCACACATTTGGTGAGTGAGATTCATAACAAATACTCTGGAACTTTCTTTCTGCAACCTCAAGTGTACTCCTATGAATGCTAGAGGTAACATTTGCATGCTTTCAGATATAGTAGTTATGCATTGCTTGGTGCAGTAATATTTGCTTACATCAACAAATCTGTCTCAACCAGAATTTGATTACACTGCATGCTTTATTGAAAAACCATCGCCAAAATAAAATTATTTAAATTTTTCACAGTGCACATTTTCAGTTTGCTTTGAGAGTACAGCATCCTTGTATTCAGAATGTCTAAGCTGCTGCTGCAAACATCATTAACAAGCCTTGCCTGTAGTGGAATTCTGACAGCCTTGAACTGTGAAGGCAAACAAAATCTGCATCAAAGGGCACTTCAACTAAGACAGAATTCACAGCTGACCAGACATAAAAATGGCAGTGTGTATGCTCTGTGCGAAACATAATAAACTGCACCAGGTAGTAGTAGCCATGTTTTCCCTTTTTATCCAGGTAGTAAGCTCCATTCGAGTCTTCCTTCAGATCATATCTGTGGGAGTCTACAAGCTGCAGGTAGTCATCTACATTCAGGCACTTAATTTCTAATATGCTGTGTGTCCCAACTAAGCCACCTGGGCTTGCCGAAAGAAATGGGTGTGTGGCACTAACAACTGTGCCACAACGTTCAACATGGACACCATTATGATTTTCAAACATCCGCCTGGCAACAGGCTCAAACCTTTGCCCATGACTTGTTGTCTTGTTGCCCCTAAACTGACTTAAAGGCATGGCTTGGCAAAATTACCTGGTTAACTGTCTTTTTTCCGTTGAACTTTCGACACACTGGAAGCGGTGAGATGCAACTTACAAGTAGCTTTCCAAAGCTTTCCAGTCTGCTGGCGTGTGAGCTCCATGAGGCTTAACCTAATGGGCTCTTTAATGTTTAGCCATTTGCTGTAGAAGTCTCAGCATGTTTCGCAAGCCAACAGGTCATCTTCGTCGTCATGTAAACCATGAGCGAGTTCGGGCACGGTTTCCTTAAGCTTATTTTTATTATGCACACTAGGTGACATTTTTGCAGTAACGGCCACGTGGTGGGACTCCCTTTAATGTCAAGAAGGAGTGCTATTGTGGACTGCTGCGTCTCTCTCACACACCGCTTTGAAGTAACCTTCTTCCCTTCATGCTTTGAATTCCTTTCCTAGCCTAAAATCCCAGGCATCTATCTGTGCTGGCGCAACATTTCTCCTCGTGGCCTGGTTCCACTCGGCACTCCTGTCAGTGCAGCTCTCACTCGATCAGACCTTCTCAGCTGGCGAATTCCATCTTCCACAGGACTGCTCTTTGTTGTATCAGAAAAGATTAAAAAAATCAAGTTGTCAATTAAAAGCAACCTGTGGTGGCGATGAATGCGCTACTCCATGTGAAAATGATTCTGTAGTGGTGGGGCTCGGCACAGAGAACTAACACTATGCCCACTGGTAGAGTCGTAGTATAGAACCAATTACTGAATGTCAACGTTGCTACTCATAAATTTAAATCATGTGATACTCAACAAACAATTATGACGTCCAGATACATGAGAAGACAAGACGATCCATGAAACAAAACTCAAGACCTACGATGCTATCTCACTCATTTCTGCACAATCTTCGTTTTTCAATGTATTAGACAATGACATGATATATTCAGCATAACTTATTCTGGATATATCATATCCAGCTTACCATATCAGGTTTTGCAGCGATGTTACACGCAGATATGCTGATTATAAACGATATAAATAAATAAATTAAATAAATAAAATACAATAGAATAATAAAAATAAAATATATATACAGCTAGCAGGTCATATTAATCTCTCAATGGTGGCTCTGATGCCAGAAAAACTAATTGTTAACAATAAGCTGCAGCTGTGTGGCAAGCAGTTTAAGTGATCTTAGGAACAGAGGTTAGTGCAAGTAAAACCAATGACTGCTCTTACAATGACTGCACTTACCTACATGGCTGCCCACGGTCGTCAATCCAACCTTGCAGGAGCATGACCTGGTCAAGATACGGCAATAATTTCCTATGCAAACCCATGTTTTGTATAGCCGGCCAGAGTCAGCTTGCAAAGGAGAGACTTTCCCTTTTATGAAACAGGTCTCTTTGTCAGCCTGGCAAACGAGGAGCTGACCCACTTTCCCACTTATTACGTAGATTATAGGAGTCAAAGCTCTCGATGGCTTCGACATCGTCCAGGCCACAGGCTTTTGTTTTCAGCAGGTAATACACAATGTGGTTTTTCTGCAGGGATGGCCAGTGTTTCATGTCGTTTTTCCATTCATTGGCCGTGACAGAAGGAGGACGTGGCAGAATACGGTCGCCTATGGTGAGGAAGCAAAAAGAAAAAGCGCAAATTGCAACATCGTCATACATGACAACACACAGAACAAAGCTCTGGCAGCTGTTCACTGGGTGAGCTTGTGCCTCTAAATAAATTAACTGGATGACAACAATAGCAGCAAGAGCAATGCATGGTTCATCAGGTGAAGAATGGCTTTGCTATCAGCCGCACTCATCTTAGCAGCGAACTTTTGTGATAAGGCCCTTAAAATACCAAAACGCATCTCCAACACCCTACACCCTAAATAAATATCTAGCATTTGAAGAGTTATTATGGCACACAAAAAAAGTCATAATTTATCTCACATACTTTCCCTGTGTCATCGCCTCGTGCCCTGTACTTTCACACCACAAGCAGCATGGGCTCTATCAGCACGTTTAGCATTCTTGATAAGAATGTGGCAAGCACCAAGTTTTAAAAATTCTGCTTGGCGTTAAACTCTTTTTAACACTTCAAGGCGAAAGCCTTGCGCAAATTTAGTCATGCATTGAGTTATATATTAAGTTACACACTAGGTTATACATTACCTAATGAAAGGCTTTCGCTACATGTAAAATCCCGTGTGGCACATACCCTCATGTCCCAGACATGCGCCACACGTGATCGGGTATATGCATTTGCATAGGGCCACATGACATTTTTTTGCCATTCATGGCGACGCCGGGTTTTTGACATGGCCATTGCCAACTCTTTAAAGGACACCTCTGCATGAGACATATCAAAGTTTAGTCTTAATAACTGCTGGGGTTTTACGTGACAAAACCATAATGTCATTATGATGCACGCCGTAGTGGACAGTCCCGGAAATTTCTACCACCTGTGGTTACTTAACATGCACTGACATCGCACAGTACACGGGCTTCTAACATTTCACCTCCATTGAAATCCGACTGCCGCAACTGGGATCAAATCCATGTCTTTCATGTCAGCAGCCGACTGTAACCACTGCACCAACACAGTGGCGCCGAGCAATGAGTTTTCAAGAAATGAAATGCTAGGAAACCAGACCATGATTATTGTTGAGTGGCAGGTCTCCCCAAGTATTCCGCTTTTTCTTTTTTTCTTAGAGTATTAAAGCAAGCGCACTTTCGTCACGTATCGCGTAGCCAACGAGGCTATTAGAGAAGCTTCAAAAGAAAACAAACAGTGCTTCATGGCAATACTGTTAATTTCATCGCATCCTTCACTTAGTAACATTATAGGAGGTGTGAAATGCTTTTCGAAAACTGCTACCCTGTTTGGATATGCTTGTCAAGGTACGATTGAAATCTAGTTTTACACCTTGTGAGTTTTACTTTTGTCAACAGCTAAAGCTTCCCCACAACACAGTGTCATGTCACTGCAAAGGCTCTGTGACAGCGCACAGCGACATTACATGCAGCTGTAGTATGCTTATTGGCACTAATTATCTTGCACCATGGCTGGCACTTGCCAGAACACTTAATCTAACAAAATATCTTGCTTCACGATGCGCGGAAACCAATGCATACGTCTTCCGCAAACAAAAACATGTCGCCCTCATTATGAATATCATACCGCGAAACTTTACAAAAGTGAAGCGTGCCCTCAATCCGACGCGTGTTCTACTGCATTCATCATGTGTATAATGCAGAAGTGAAATGAGCATGCACTTACCCATTTTAAGCGTCAATGGTCCGCTTGAAGAACAATTCATTGCCACCGCTCCTGCTTCCGTGAGTGTAGTGATTTACGGTGTCCACAGTCCATAGCCAATGCTCGCACCACGGTGCCACCGTCACGAGAAAATGGTGGTTCCGAAGAACAGGTCCGAATTCTAGTCTATATAACCTGTTTTCCAGCCTTCTCCGCATCGCCAGCCTCCCGGCACCCTTGCACCCCTCTGAACACGAATGGGCTGTGCCCATAGCTCTATGCCATGCCACCCTCCAAAACACGAATGGACTGCACCAACTATGCGGCTCCCAGATTGCTTGCTGCCCCCTCCCTCATTCTGCGCAGTTCTACCAACAGATTAAGTCGCTCATGCTCGTCCTTGTTGTTTGTGTCAAAGTCATTCCTGGCCACGTGGCTTCTCAGCCTTGTTTTACTCACCACCGAAATGGAAGATGACCAATTCGCCAACTGATGATCGACAATGCACAACACTGCCAGCGAAAAGAAAGCACAGTGCTACATATTTTAAAATGTGCGTAATTCGCTTCTAGTTCCACCTGTCCACACTTCCTCCCGTCTATTCAACTCCACGAGCATGCAACATTTACATGGCTCAACTAACGCATTTAACCGAAAGGATAGAAAGTTGGGCGAGTCGGTACGGTAACATGATCTTGGATTGTAGTGCGAAGTAAACACGCTCTCGCGCTGCTCCTTTCTGTGTCCATGTTCACTTCGCGCTACAATCCAAGAGCACTTAACCAATCTTTCTTGCCTGCCGCGATTAAGGATTGGAATCGGCTTCCCAATTCTATTGTTACTGAGCGTGATCCTGTAAAATTTAAAGAAAACCTGATGCTTTATCTTGATGTATAAATTGCAACATTTTCATGTTTGTTTCCTTCTTACTTTCACTAGAGTTGCCTGCGTGTTTTTATTATTTGTTTCGTTCTATGTATAAATTGCTGCATTATTATGTACGCTTCCTTTTTACTTGTATTATAGTTGCCTGTGTGCTGTTGTTTATTTTGATGACCTACTTATACTTGTTATATCTTGTGTACAGCATCCCCCCCCCCCTTATGTAATGCCCCACAGGGGCCTCTAAGGATCCAATAAACAATGATGACGATAATGGATAGCGACGGTGACAGTGACGATGACGACAGCAGCAATGATGCAGTAGGGCAGGCTGCCTCAACGTTGTCCTCGCGGGAGGCCCTGCGGATGATTCAGTCCCTCTGGGGCTTCGTTCTCATGAGGGACATATCGCTGCATTACGTGGAGCACCTGGATGCCTTGTAGGAGGATTTCGACTAGCTTCAAGCAAAGCAAGCAAAGCTGACATACACAGAGTTTTCTAGTGCAAGGCAGTGAGAGGTGTGCAGCGAGATGTTTGTGGCAATCTTGCCCCAGCATTTCTTCTGGATTTCCCAAGCTGAGAGGCTGTTGCGACAACCTTCTCGCATTTTTTAAAACGCCCCGTTTGGGGCCATCAATGCAATGCCACGACAGAGCTTCCATATGACTTGCCACCCATGACCCCTATTTGCAGTTGTTATAGCAGTGCCATTCTTGAACGCCAACAGCTGCGGCTTGTTAGGCACAATTGGAGCACACAGGAAGCAGAGTTAAACAGTTAAATGAACCAACACAATCAGCAGCTGCATAGAGGAATGTGGTGGGGAGGTGCACTAGCCACCCCACCACTATATCTTTTTCTAGGCTTGTGCAAATATTCGATATTTTCGAATAGTTGAACGAATAATGCGCTATTCGATATTCGCTTCAATTCGAATTCTGTTATTCGGAAATTTCGAAGTATTTGGCTCGAACGAATAGCCACACGCGGCAGGGAGAAGGCGTTTTCGGAAGTTTCGGTTTCGGATTCAGTAATACTTTACTCAATCCAATCCAAACCAAGCCAGGAAAACAGAACTATACTCGGAACAAAAGCATACAAAAACGCATCTCGTCGGCGTGGTGGTGTGGTCGATTGCGTTTAGTGGGCGACTCTGTCTCTGCCACGGCAGCATTTGATCAACGCCAGCCGCCTTGGACCACTCTGGAGAGCACCATGGGGGACTTGCATGCGGCCAGCAATCCAATTTGGAACTTTTTTGTAAAGATTCCACCGGGAACCGAAGCTCGATGTCCTAAACGCAAGGCAGTCCTGAAGACCCCGACAAGTACGACAACAACCCTTGCAACACATTTAAGGAGACACCTGGACTTGCACAAGGACTACCAACAGAAGCGGGATGCACACGAAAGGCCATCCAAGCTCAAGGGGGCAAGCAAGGCAAGTGGTCAACAGCCATCCATAGCCGACAGTTTCAAGCCGAAAATGAAAGCATCGGCCCCAAAAGCCCTACAGATGACAAAAATTATAGCTCGCTTCGTAGCTCGTGGTATGCACACCTGCAACCTTGTCAAAGAACCGGGTTTTCTCAACATGATCAAGTTCGCTATGCCGGATTATGCCGTGCCGTCTCGGACAACGTTCTCGAGAGCCATTATTCCAGGCCTCTACACATCAAGCAAAGAGAAAGTGAAAAAGAAGCTTGGGGACATTTTTGCAAGCAAAGTGGAATCGCTTTCAATTTCAATTGATGGTTGGACATCGTGGGTAAACTACAGCTACGTTTGTGTAACTTGTCACGTCATGGACAGTGACTTCGTGCAACACGTGCATGCATTGGCTTGCATGGAGATGACAGACTCTCACATTGCAGAAAACCTGGAGCTATTTATCGCAGGTGTCATCAAGGAGTGGGAACCTCCAGCCCACTGTACTGTGCCAATCTTCTTCGTTACAGATAATGGAAGGAACTTTACTTCTGCAGTAGCGCGGTCGTACTGGAGTGGTGTGCAGTGTTTCGGACACACCCTTCAGTTGTGTGTCAGTGATGCCAAAAGAGAAGTGTCAGGGTTTTTGCAGCTCTGTGCTAAGGCCAGAGCAATTTGGCTAGATACAAACAGAGTGCCAAGGCCCGAGGACGGCTTCAGGAAATTCAGAGAAATGTGCAGCTGGACCCTCTCGAGGTTATACACGATGGGGGGAACGGTAGCGCGATTAAAAGACGGGACAAAAGAAGACACACAGGGACACACATAGCGCTGTCTGTGTCCCTGTATCTTCTTTTGTCAAGTCTTTTAATCGCACTACTGTACACCCCTTCAAGATGCATTACCAACAAGCCCACATTGCAACCCTCGTTATACAAGATGTCCCGACGCGATGGAACAGTGAGCATGCCATGATGGCCGGGCTCGTGAAGCTCCGTACAGTCACCACTGCAGAGCTTTCAGAATCTGACGCACTTCCAAACTTGAACGCAAGTGAGTGGAAGCTTATGAATGCAGCAGTGCAAGTCTTGAAGCCACTTGACCATGCCACAACTGAACTGTCTGGGGACAGATATCCCATGCTGTCACAAGTCATTCCCCTGTTGCAGTATACTGAGGTGGTTCTAGATGAACATGTTTCCGAAGGTGGTGAGGCAGCATTTCTTGCCTCAAGCCTTTTGCGTAGCATCAAGACGAGGTTCCCTGATACCAAGATGTCACGCCTTCCTGCATTGGCAATGTTGGTCGATCCTAGATAGAAAGATGTCTGTTATGCTGAACGACCCGCAAAGCAATGGGCGTTCACTCTACTCACAACGGCAGCAGAAGAGACTGTGCCTGTTGATCAACATGGTACAGCAACAAGTGAGAACAGCACCTGCTCTGCAGACCCATCAGGAGACTCTGTGTGGAGTGCTTTTACACACTTCAGTTCGCGTGCACATCATCAGTCAAGCCGTACAATCTCGGATGAGGTTGCTGGGTACTTGAAAGCCCCTCTTCTTTCCCAGTCCGAAGACCCCCTTGGTGTGGTGAAAAAGCAAGGGCAGCCACCTTTACCGAACCCTGGCTGCAGCTGCCTGTAGGTATCTTTTGATACCAGCCACCCAGACAAAAAGTGGATGGCTTTTTTCGACTGCAGGAGCCATTGTAAGCTGCAGAAAGGAGCACCTCAAACCCCAGCATGTGGAACAGCTAGTGTTTCTGCACAAAAATTTGTAGATTTTCGTAAATAATCAAGTTGTTTACTTTCCTTGAATGAATCCCAGACCTTAGCCCTCTGCCGTCTTTTTTTCTTTACTTGCTACTATTCGAAGTATTCGGTTAGAAATTATTCGAGAATTACAATTCGTTTCGAACCAAAAATGCACTAGCTGCACAAGCCTAATTTTTTCACAACAGCTCTGCCATCCCCCTATTTTTATTTTTTTTTTCATGCAGCCCGATCATAACAATTATCGGCTATAACAATACATTTTTGTGGCACTTGAATATAGTTATAAGTGGGCTTGACTGTACTACAATGTGAGGTCATGTTGAAGTGCACTTGGCCTGCATATTCCTTGCACCTCCGATTACTATAACATCAGGTATACTGTGGCTGTGACACATTGGGGGGGGGGGGGGGGGAGGGGGGGATCCTGCGCCCATGTGCTCAGGATCCACACCGCATACCCACACCACATGCCAAAGTGGGCTGGCGGCAATGCTGCAAGTGTGGCTGAATTGTTTGTCATAATGTTCTGGTTGCGGCATACCTGCCAAGGTCGGAGAAACTAAATCCGCAGATCTGAGTGAGATCTGACTGAGATCCGAGGTTGCTTGCACACCCTCCCCCCTCCCCTCGACATTTATATCTTCAAGTACTAACAGGACAATTTCATTACAATTTACATATTTACAAATGAGCACATGAACATCAAGGTCTCACTTTTGCAAGCATTTCATTGTTGCCGATTTTGCCTTAAAAATTCTTTAACATTTAATCAAATTCTCGGGTTTTACATTCCACAACCACCAAATGATTATGAGGCACGCCATAGTAGGGAACTCCAGATTAATTTCGACCACCTGGGGTTCTTTAACGTGCTCCCAATGGACGGCACATGGGCATTTTTGCATTTCACCCCCTTCGAAACGTGGCTGCCGCGGCCGACATTTGATCCCGCAAACTCATGCTTAGTAGTAGTACCAAAGCCACTAAGCAACCACAGTGGGTGTTCGAAAATTCTTCAGGTAATGTTTGATTGCAACAGTCCATTTCTTTCATATTTGTGAGGAGGACATTTTCCAGCATCTTATCACACATGAATGAGCGGAACTGTATCCTCGTCTTTTTCACTATGTTAAATTGCCACTTGCATTTCGCATTGCTCTGTGGTATCAACAAAATACCCAGCGTCACTTCAGCTGAGCACTGCATTAAAAATACTTGAAAATACTTTTTGCACTCGTGCTCCTTGCTCAAAGCCATGACTGGCCATAGGCCTACGCAACGCCAGAGCAGCTCACGCCTAGGAGAACGATGGGAAGTCTAGTGTTGCTCGTTGTGGAACGTGGCATTTGCTCGCTAGCTTAACGAGACTAGGGCCACACCCAGCAACCCCGTCAGCATAAGGAGCGGTGCTGTGGTCAATGAAATAGCGTATGTATAGGGTTTTCCTACTACTTTCTTAACAATGCTATGCACAATGAACTTCCAAGTAGATTAGATTGGATTCTTTTTGTAACTTGGTTTCTGCACATGTAAGTGCAGATAAGATTTTGTTTAGTCTTCTTATGTTCTTGCTATATTGTTATGTTCTTTATTATTTTAATTTTTATCACGAAGCCATCATGTCTGCGATGAGATTGCCTATCGCTGCTGCTTTGTATTTCGGGGCTGCGGCCGAGTCAAGCTGTTTATGACAGCTTTTTCTGCAGCTCCCCCTGTCTGTATTTTTTGAGGCAGAAATAAAATTATTATTATTATAATGTGGCCTGACAAAGCAGTGGACGTGGATAGAAATGAGACACAACTGAAATTTCCAGATTTTCCTGTCAACCGTACAACCAGAAGAAATGGTCGAAATCCAGGAGACTCCCAGATTTGGACCCATCCAAGATAATCTGGAAGACTTGGCAGGTATGCTAGCATTACATGACAGTATTCAGCTAATGTGGCTAACGAGTGATCCATGTCATGAGGTATCAAAAATGCCTACCAATCTCCTTTGGTGGCTTGATGAACGCAAGCACCAGCACGAAACCGATGACAAGCGCAGCAAAAATGATGTGCGGCCACGCCATGCCAGCATCATAATGCTCCCTCCGATCGCCACGAGCCATGCAACTGCTGCAGGCTGAAAAGACAGAAACAGTGCATGAGCTAAGCATGTACAGAAAATTACAAGAAGCAGATGCATGGCAAAGTGCCGACATATGCAATGACATGGCAGAAAACAAAAATTTAAATTATATTATGGGGTGTTTGTGCCAGAACCACGATCTGATAATGAGGCACGCCATAGTGGGGGACTTTGGACTAATGGCAGCATTTGAATGCGTTGGCCGCTCTTGAAATCACTTTCTTCCTTTCATGCCCTTGTGCTGATCAAAGTGACATGTTCCCAAGATGTGACAAAACACTGCCCCTTTGAGAATATTTTGCTCAAGCAGACAAGGCCTTGATGCTTGTAATAGCATCACAAACAGGTGCAGTAATACTACACTATGCACGAGTGGACAATTTGTGCATGCTCAAGTCTAGAAAATAGTGCAGACAAGGAGTGCTGTGATAACGCTGATGCCTACGTCTGAACTAGGCAATTCCGCAAATGGCCAGCAGCACCAGAAAACCAATGCGCCACAAGAGGCGCAATTTCATCAAAATAGAAAACTGGGCGAGTTGGTGAGCAAGGAAACATTTCATGTTTTGTTTCAACTTTCCATCTTTGTCTCAGGAGCACTTCCACCATGTGATGACAGTGCCATTTGACCCTCGTCTAGTGAGGCCTGGTGCACAACTGAACAATGCACATGCAGGAAGGCTCGGATCTTCTGGCAATTCTGTACCAGTAAAAACAAGAGCAGCATACATGTATATGATGATCCTATCATGGAAACCCAACAACAGACACGAGCATGCTGGACCCACTAACAGGAATATAATATAAAGTATCCAGCATCAGGCACAAAGTGCTAGACAACTGCAAATATCTTACAATTTGTTGTTGTACAGGATTCTAACAATCAGTATGGCCTCCAATATGACCGCTTGTGGTTTTGTTTGTGCTGACCTAGCAATGCACCCGATATGAGCTACAACACGAGAAAGCCGTTTTCCTTTTTCTTACAGGCACTGCCACGCTGCCACCATATAGTGCCTGCATGGCAGTGCCTACACAAAAATATTGCTGAACAACTGTCCAATTACTGGTACCATTCTGATTTTACAAGAAAAATGGCATTTGTCATTTTTATTATTGAGAGAACAGACGAGTGAGTGCCCGTGTAGCAACTCATACTGAGTGTGGTAGTACATGTGTCCTATGATATATTGAACAAAAAGAAAGGGGGTTAACCGAGGGGCCAGATTTTTTTATTAGTCATATCATAAGAGGCCAACAAACACTGACACCAAGGACAACATAGGGGAAATTACTTGTGCTTAATAAATGAAATAAAGAAATGACAAATTAATGGAAATTAAAGCGGATGAAAAAAACAACTGGCCGCAGGTGAAAACTGAACCCACAGCCTTCGCATTTCGCGTGCAATGCTCTGCCAATTTTGTTAATGCGGCGCTGTTTCCCCATCCACTTTCTTGGGTATTTATGTCTCCTAGTAGAACCCTGGGAGCGTTAGCCAGCGCCACCACTCACAAACCTTGGCGGCGGACGTGGAACGTACTTTTTTGTCACAGGCGTCACAAGAACGTCATCTTTTTGGGTGTGAAGGCAACTGGTCAATAAACCCACATTTAATTTGTGCTTGCTTGTGCTTCGCAAGTTGCGAAGGCTGTGGGTTCAGTTCCCACCTGCGGCAAGTTGTTTTTTCATCCACTTTATTTTCCATTAATTTGTTGTTTCTTTGTTTCATTTATTAAGCACAAGTAATCACCCCTATGTTGTCCTTGTTGTCAGTGTTTGTTCGCTTCTTATGATATGACTATGATATATTGAGTGTTTCAAATATGGCTGTGAAAACTAGACATGAACCTGTCAGAAATTAGCACTGGGCATTATATTGTGCACCTTCTATGGCCGTGTTGTTTTGCCTGTTCTATAACAAAGTAGAAGCTGGCCTACAAACAAGCATACATAGCTACCCTCATCAACTGCAAAAGTTCCAAGGCTTATACCAGACTTGCTGTACCACATAACACCATCCACATTTGCTCATATTAACTGGCACTCGCACAAAATGTTGCAGATAAGCAAAGATGCTGAAATATATTTCACGAGGCTTCATATACAGGGTGCCCCATGCAACTTGAGCCAAAATTCAAAAATATGCGAGTTCCATGTAACATGGACAGAGCCAAGGTAATATTGTTTGCCGGCGCTTGGAGAAAGCCGGAATATTTCTGCATTTTGCCTAATTACATTTTGCCCAGCAGCAGCAGCAGCAGCTGTTGCAACGTGCATGGGCACTGCTGCTCTAGCGGCCCTCTCGACAGCAGGCACCGCGTCAGTAGACGCCGCATCGATGCAGCTTGGCAAGCGCTCCTGTGGTCCGTATACTTTTGCTTGAGGGTGTACAAATTGTGGCCTTGTTGTCCCTGCAAACTTCTTAATCTCATCCACCCACATAACTTTCTGCCGGCCCCTGCTATGCTTCCCTTCCCTTGGAATCCAGTCCATAACCCTTAATGGCAATCGGTTATCTTCCCTTCTCATTACAAGACCAGCCCATGCCCATTTCTTTTTCTTGATTTGAAATAAGATGTCATTAACTCACGTTTGTTTCCTCACCCAATCTGCTCTTTTCTCATCTCTTAACCTTACACCCATCATTCTTCTATCCATAGCTCGTTGCGTCGTCCTCAATTTAAGTAGAACCCTTTTCGTAAGCCTCCAGGTTTCTGCCCCGTAGGCGAGTACTGGTAAGACACAGCTCTTGAGGGATAATGGCAACCTGCTGTTCATGATCTGAGAATGCCTGCCAAACGCACCCCAGCCCATTCTTATTCTTCTGATTATTTCAGTCTCATGATCCGCATCTGCAGTCAGTACTTGCCCTAAGTACAGTAGACTGTCGTTAGGACGAACTAGCTTAATATGAACAGTGGAAGTCGTTTGTTTAGTTTCCCATAGAGTCAATGCAAAAAAAAATCTGCTTAATATGAACACTGCACACGCGCTAATCGGTTAAGATGAACTTTCACAGCCGGCCGTGCCTTACCCACGCAGCTTTACTCGACCATCCGAGCAGCACTTTAGTGGGAAAGAAAGAAAAAAAATACACAAATGAAAGCTTTTCTGCACTGTCGACCATATGTGCAACGGGGGGAGACGAGATGATCTAACCACCTCCGTGTTTCTGCAAAGGTTCCGCTGCTCCTCCGCTCCTCCTCTCCCACCCTTTCTCACTCACTCCTCTGTCCCCTCCCGGCCTGGCTACAAGAATTAGCTGTGCCCTCAAGTTCATTCTCTCCTTTGCCTCCCCATCGCCGGACCCTCCTCCTTTGCCCTGCACAGTGCCGATGCCATGAGTCCTTCATACGAGGCATTTTCAGTGCTCTGCTACTCCCCTTCCCCCCACCGCAGCACCTCCCACAATGATCTATCCTCTTTGTCGCCGCAACAGGTTCGCGTCGTGCTGGCTTTCTCAGAACTTGCAGACTGCAGGGAGAAAACAGGATGCAGAGAGAGAGAGAGGGAGGGAGAGAGAAAGACCAAGCGCGGCCTGGCCAGTAAAGCCAGCGAAACTCGAAAAAAAAAAGGCAACGAGAAAAAGTGAGAAGAAAAAGCAGCCAATGCTGTTTCCCAATGGTGATCATGTGATAGTTCCGTCATGCCAGTGCTACCAACCTCCACGCATTTGCTGACCTCCAACTATGCCAACTACGCAGTAGGCATATCCCTTCTTCGTGGCATGCGTGCGCGTCGTGTCCCGCTGTCTCCTCCCAGTCTGTACGCCGTTAAATCATGGTGTGCATTGTTTGTTCTAGTGTGCGCCCCGTTTGTCATGTTGCTAGTATGGCAAGTCAGCCAATAGTATGGCAAGTCAGCCAACAGCACGAAAAAAGCAGCTTGAACTTCGTGAGAAGTTCGAAGTTTGGACCGAAGTTCGCACTGGCCGGCTTTCAAAGACTGAAATTGCAGGCACGTTCGGAATCGAAAAAATACCGTGGCTGGTATCGTGAAAGACGAAGCGTGGATTACCAGTGCTCTGTGCAATAAATGCTTATATTGCAGTTATTTCTTCCCTGAAAGGCCATTTCATTCATTTGTTCTCATATACGAGGTATTTGGACACACACTGCATGCTCAAACACCATTTTTAGAAGCACTCCTGATTGGATGAACTTCTGATAAGACGAGCACTTTTCATGATTCCTTGGAGTTTGCCTTAAAGGGAGTCTACTGTAGATGCACTCCCTTACCACTTCCAGTGCCTTGCTACCTATCGTAAACTGCTGTTGAGACTGTTAAACATTACTTTAGTTTTCTGCAGATAAATTTTTAGACCTACCCTTCTGCTTTGCCTCTCCAGGTCAGTGAGCATGCATTGCAATTGGTCCCCTGAGTTACTAAGCAAGGCAATATCATCAGCGAATTGCAAGTTACTAAGGTATTCTCCATTAACTCTTATCCCCAATTCTTCCCAATGCAGGTCTCTGAATACCTCCTGTAAACACGCGGTGAACAGCATTGGAGAGATCGTATCTTCCTGCCTAACGCCTTTCTTTTTTGGGATTTTGTTGCTTCCTTTCTGGAGGACTACGGTGGCTGTGGAGCTGCTATAGATATCTTTCAGTATATATATATATGCGGCTCGTCTACACCCTGATTCCGCAGTGACTCCATGACTGCTGAGGTTTCGACAGCATCAAATGCTTCCTCGTAATCAATGAAAACTATATATAATGGTTGGTTATATTCCGCACATTTCTCTATCACCTGATTGATAGTGTGAATATGGTCTATAGTTGAGTAGCCTTTACAGAATCCTGCGTGGTCCTTTGCTTGACAGAAGTCTAAGGTGTTCCTGATTCTATTTGCGATTACCTTAGTGAATAAGTTTATAGGCAATTGACAGTAAGCTGATCGGTCTATAATTTCCCAAGTCTTTGTGTCCCTTTCCTTATGGATTAGGATTATGTTAGCGTTCTTCCAAGATTCCGGTACGCTCGAGGTCATGAGGCATTGCGTATACAGGGTGGCCAGTTTCTCTAGAACAATCTGCCCACCATCCTTCAACAAATCTAATGTTACCTGATCCTCCCCAGCTGCCTTCCCCCTTTGCATAGCTCCCAAGGCTTTCTTTACTTCTTCCGGCGTTACCTGTGGAATTTCTAATTCCTCTAGAATATTCACTCTTCCATTATCGTCGTGGGTGCCACTGGTACTGTATAAATCTCTATAATACTCCTCAGCCACTTGAACTATCTCATCCATATTAGTAATGATATTGCCGGCTTTGTCTCTTAACGCATACATCCGATTCTTTCCAATTCCTAGTTTCTTCTTCACTGCTTTTAGGCTTCCTCTGCTGCTGAGAGCATGTTCAATTCTACCCATATCATACTTCCTTATGTCAGCTGTCTTACGCTTGTTCTTCCAATTCTATTCTAGCTGTAGGGTTAGAGGCATTCATACATTGGCGTTTCTTGATCAGATCTTTCATGTGCTGCGATAGCTTACTGGTATCCTGTCTAAAGGAGTTACCACCGACTTCTATTGCATACTCCTTAATGATGCGCATGAGAGTGTCATTCATTGCTTCAACACTAAGGTCCTCTTCCTGAGTTAAGGCCGAATACCTGTTCTGTAGCTTGATCCGGAATTGCTCTATTGTCTCTCTTACCGCTAATTCATTGATCGACTTCTTATGTACCAGTTTATTCCGTTCCCTCAAGTCTAGGCTCATTCGAATTCTTACCATCCTATGGTCACGGCAGTGCACCTTGCCAAGCATGTCCACATCTTGTATGATGCCAGGATTAGCGCAGAGTATAAAGTCTATTTCATTTCTAGTTTTGCCCTTCGGGCTCCTCCACGTCCACTTTCGGCAATCCCGCTTGCGGAAGAAGATATTCATTATCCGCATATTATTCTTTCCTACAAACTTTACTAACTCTCCCCTGCTATTCCTAGAGCCTATGCCATATTCCCCCACTGACTTGTCTCCAGCCTGCTTCTTGCCTACCCTGGCATCGAAGTTACCCATCAGTTTAGTTTATATAACTTGTTTTTTCATCCACTTTCATTTTCCATTAATTTATCATTTCTTTACTTTAATTAGTAAGTAAAAGTAATTTCCTGTGTTGTCCTTGGTGCCTTCGTTTGGTGGCCTCTTATGCTATGATTATTAAATATCGGGCCCCTTGGTTAACCCGGGCCCTTTCTTCTCGCTCATTACATAACGGGAGTCTCAAATTCAGCAGCATTGATGTCTTCAGGTAGCACGTGTGGGTTTATTGACTAGTTACCTTCACCCAAAAAGATCACATACTCGTGACGCCTGCGGCAGAAAGGATGTTCCACATCCACCGCCAAAGTTTGTGAGTGGTAGCATTTTCTAACACTTCCAGGGTAACTTCTAGTACTAAAACATAAATACCCCAGAAAGTGGATGGGAGAATGGTGCTGCGGTAGCTCAATTGGCAGAGCATCACACATGTAATGTGAAGACGTGGGATCGTTCCCCATCTGCAGCAAGTTTTTTCATCCACTTTCATTTTCCATTAATCATTTCTTTAATTCAATTAGTAAGTACAAGTAATTTCCCCTGTGCTGTCCTTGGTGCCTTTGTTTGGTGGCTTCTTATGCTACATATTGAGCAACAGATAGATGGATCGGGAATTTTTCATGATAGCCTACAATTTTCTGATTGACAATTTTACTCCCATTATAACATTTAAGAAGTTAAAAATTATGCAGATTTCATGCACTGTAGGAATTGATGTAAGCGAAACTTTCTATGCTGGTTTCTTTGACTGATGATAAATAGCAGTGGTGTTGATGGCAAAAGCTTAATTTCTTCAACGTTTAGTGTAACACAAGAGTGGTAAGTTGA
Organism: Dermacentor variabilis; assembly: GCF_050947875.1. Classification (NCBI taxonomy): domain Eukaryota; kingdom Metazoa; phylum Arthropoda; class Arachnida; order Ixodida; family Ixodidae; genus Dermacentor; species Dermacentor variabilis. The sequence goes on along the minus strand of NC_134573.1, from coordinate 14,124,929 downwards.
TGTCAAACCTTACCTTACGTGCACCACTGCTGCGTAGTACACAGAGCACACAGGGAGAGGTGTTTGCTTGAGGCATTGTTGTGTGCCATATTTCATAACCACTGATAGGGTTGAGCACTGACATTGCCTCACATGGCCCACCGCATCATGGCACAAGCGTTAAACTTTAATTAGATTATGGGGCTGTATGTGCCAAAACTACAATCAGATTATGAGGCATGCCATAGTGGTGCATTCCAAATTGATTTTGACACTGTAATGTTCCTTCACATGTCCCAAAATCTAGGTCCATGCGTGTTTTCTGTTTCAGCCCCGTCGAAATGCGGCTGCCGCAGTCAGGATCAAATCTACGACCTCTAGCAATGCCACAGCCGCAAAGCCACCACGGCGGGCACAGAAGAGTTGATTTGATGGTTTACTGCTTCCGTAGTGTTGTCTGGACCCTGTGGTGCACTTTAATTAATGTAGCTCTGCTTCTGCACGCCCTGCATAATTTTTTTGCTTGACAGATTTGCATGTTTATTTTTCAGAACTACCAGGAACATACTGCACAATACAGTCGACTCCCGATAATTCGAAGCTGCTTAATTGGAATTTTCGGTTAATTAGAAGTGAAGTGCTGGTCCCGTCAGTTTTGCATGTAATCCTAAGAAGAAATCGCTCGATAATTCGAAGTCCTCATCCAGTAATATTGTTTAATTGGAAGTTAATTTTCAGCCGGGATCCTCGAGGTGACCGTCATTCTTTGGTAGAATGTGCCATTTTTCAAGTATTGCAACAGTTCCGTGCTCCGCGTTGGTGTCATCGCCACCGCAGCCGCCCGCAACGCCATCCTTCTTCGAGCGGCGCAATTATTCATTGCTACGGCTGCCGTGGCCTCCGCGATCAACTCCGGCGGGAGGTGAAGCGTGGCCGGAGCTGATCGCGAAGGCGACGCGGGTGCCATAGCACAGAACACCTATACAAACTTAGAGAAGGGAAACTGTACCTTCCACAGTGCTACGGAAATAAGCGTAGCGGTGGCGTCGTGAACTAAAGTATGTGACCACAAGTGGCGCTGTACAACAGGAAACGGAAACGGGATTGAGGAGCAGTTACATAGAGAACAAATAGGGGTGTATGCAGTTACAGAAACGCACCTTAGAGACTCAGAAGAGCCGCCAGTTATTGAGAATTATGTATGGGAAGGGTGCAACAGAACTAAGTCGGAAAGAAAGGGAGGGGGAGTCGGAATGCTCATCCATCAGGGAGCCAAATGGAAAAGAGTAAATTCACAATGTCAAGAGCATCTTTGGTTATCAGGTACAATGAGTGGGAAAGAGACTTTGCTTGGAGTTACGTATTTGTGGACCGGAATAAATTGCACAGAGAAGAATAAAGAGTTAGTGGAATGCATAAGCGCTGATCTTAGGGGTTTCGGGAATGGTGCTGAGATAGTTCTATTAGGTGACATGAATGACCACATACAGGATTTAGATGGCTATACCGACAATAACGGGAAGTCAATGCTAGACCTTTGCGAGCAACATAATTTCGTGATCGTGAATACAGGGCCTAAGTGTGAAGGACAGATCACGTGGGAAGTGGGAAACCGGCAATCGACCATTGATTACTGTCTGATGACAGAAGGAATTCATGATAAGTTGAGAGAAATGGTCATCGATGAGGAAGGGTTTAGCAGCATAGGGAGTGACCATAAACGCATCATTTTGAAAATGGGATATGTAGTTGGGAAAGAGAGCAACGAAAGCAAAATGGCCAGTCCAAATTTGAACGCTGAACAAATAGCAAATATAGTCACTAGAGTGGAGGAAGAAATTGGCAAGTTGCCAAGTAAGGGGTGGGAATATGGTGAGCTTCTAAGTGTAGTAACGACAGAAATATGGAAAGAGAAACAACATGTTCATTGGAAAGGAAAAAAGAAACCGAAAAGCTGGTGGAACAAGGAGATACGAGAAGCGATCGCCAAACGACAGAAGGCATCTCGAGAGCACAGGCAGGCAAAGAAGGCGCAGTTGCCACAGGATGAAGTAACCAGTAAATGGGAAATATACCGGGAGAAAAAGTCTATGGTTCAAATACTGGTGCAAGCAAAATTAAAAGGTGAAAGTGAAAGTTGGTTGTCAGAAATACGTGAGAAAAAGAAGGCCGCACCTAGAATATTTTGGAATCACATAAAATTATTAGGCAGGAAGTCAACAGCAATACAACAACATATCCTAGACGAAGATGAAAACAGACTGGAAGAAGAAGCAGCAATAAATTGCATCCAAAAAGTAACAGCCGAATTTTCAAAGGCAAGGACGAGGTTGTATTTGAAGAAAAAAAAGAGCATGAAAGAGACCCAAGGGGGAAAGGAGCTAGTGCTTACAAATTTAAACTGGAAGAAGGCGGAAGAGAAAATTCCTAAGCGCACAGCCACAGGGCTAGACGAGGTTCCCGTTAGGCTGATAAATGAACTGGGACCAAAAAGTGAGGAAGCTCTCGTGAAAGCAGTTGAAAAAACTTTAAAAGATAGACGAATACCAGACAGTTGGCGACAAAGTAGAATGAATTTAATTTATAAAGGTAAGGGGGAGAAAGACAGAATTCACTCGTATAGACAGTTGACCATTACATCGGTAATATACAGGCTAGCAATGCAGGCAATCAAATTAAAGCTTCAAGCATGGGCAGAAAATAATGGCATTTTGGGAGAGCTTCAGAATGGCTTTAGAATAGGTAGGCGTTTCGATGATAACTTGTTTGTTCTTACTCAGTGTATTGAAATATCAAAAGCAGAAAGCAGACCGTTGTATGTGGCCTTTTTGGACATTACAGGAGCATACGACAACGTAGACCGCAGCATTTTGTGGGATATTCTGGAAGGGGAAGGCTTAGGAAACGATTGTATACAGCTTTTGAGAGAGATTTACCTAGAAAATACTGTTTGCATTGAATGGGAAGGGATGAGGCGCGCGGAGAAAGTTCATATCAACAAGGGACTGAGGCAGGGGTGCCCTTTATCCCCGCTGCTGTTTATGATGTACATGGTGAGGATGGAGAGGGCGCTAGAAGGAAGTAATATCGGGTTTAATCTATCATACAAACAGGCAGGTACAGTAATAGAGCAGCAACTCCCAGGTTTATTTTATGCGGACGACATTGTGTTGCTCGCAAACAAGCAAAGTGATTTGCAACGTCTGGCTAATATCTGTGGACAGGAAGCCAACAATTTAGGTTTGAAATATAGTGTTAGAAAATCAGGTGTTATTGTATTCAATGAAAACAGTGAACAGACAGTGGAGATACAGGGCCAAGAAATACCTCGGGTAACAGAATATAAATATCTTGGTATATGGATAAACGAAGGCAACGGATATATGGAAACACAGGAAAAAACCATAACAGTCAAGGGGAAGAGAAATGCAGCCATAATGAAGCACAGAGCGCTATGGGGATACAATAGGTACGAGGTCCTCCGAGGTATGTGGAAAGGGGTAATGGTTCCAGGACTCACTTTTGGAAATGCGGTTGTTTGCTTTAAATCAGGGGTACAATCAGGACTCGACGGGAACCAAAGGTCAGTGGGTCGCCTCGCATTGGGCGCTCACGGGAAGACTACAAATGAAGCTGTGCAAGGGGATATGGGCTGGACTAGTTTTGAAGTGAGGGAAGCTCGCAGTAAAATTGAGTATGAAGAACGGCTGAGGAATATGGAGGAAAGTAAATGGGCTGGGAGAGTGTTCAGGTATCTGTACAGGCAAAACATTGATTCACAGTGGAGGAAAAGAACTAGGAAGCTTACCAGCAAGTATGCGGCCTGTGGGGTGGGCAACACAGCAACAAAGAAGGTCAAGCGGAAAGTCAGAGAGGCTGAATTAATCTCATGGGTGGCGGCAATGGAAAAGAAACCTGCCATGAGTAACTACTTAAGGGGAAAAAACGAAATTAGGAAAGAAACCATTTATGATAACTCAAAGGGAAGCTCATTACTTTTCGAAGCGAGATCGGGATGCTTTAGAACACGCACCTATAAAGCGAGATATAAGAAGGAAGAAGAAGCATGTGCTTGCTGCGGTAAAGCTAGGGAAACGACGGAGCATATTTTATTAGAATGTGAAGACGTCTATCCAGCGGTCGATTTAGGCACCACTGCACTCTAAGAACAGTTTACATCCGTTGGCTTGCCCCTTCTGCCACACAAAAATAATTGACAAAATTTTTGTCAATAGCGGTTTTAGCTAAAACCGCTATTGACAAAAATTTTGTTCCGAAAATTACCAATTTAAAGAAAGTGAAAAAAACTGCAATTGATTTGCTTGAGAAATTTGGTCTGGAGCGCCTCGCGTCAGGAGTTAAACATTCCAAGGGTCTGCACCTCGAAATATTTTTTAGTGCTAAGACACATAAGCCGGAAGTTCCTTTTCGAGCCATTATTTCTGAAAAAGGAACGTGGCAGTACGCAGTCTCAACTTTTTTGCATAATGTTTTGTCTTCAGTTCGTCTTAATGACCCCTTCCTGATAAGACATTCGGAAGAAATTGTGGCCTTCCTAACAGAAAATAATCCAGGTAAATGCTCGGCGATCAGTGTTGATGTTAAAGACCTTTTTTATTCGCTTCCGCAATCGGAACTAATGTGTAGTGTTAAAGAAGCACTGACTCTCAACAATGATGAATTCCGGTTTACTCAGGACTGTGGGATGCCCGTGGAATCGTTTTTAGAACTTTTGTTGTTTTACATAGGGAATACTGTTGTAAAATGGGGTAGTTCTATGTTTGTACAAAAATCGGGAGTTTTTATTGGTTCTAAAGTTGCGCCAGTTTTGAGCGACATTTATCTAAGTCGCGTTAATAGAAAACTGCAAAATAATCTTAAGGAATTGGCGGTGCATACGTTTAGATACGTAGACGACTATCTGGTGTTTTGTTCTCGCGATAACTACACTAAGAAAGCTACAGATATTTTAAAAGTTTTTAGGGAATGTGGTGGGGGCCTAGGTTTCACGCTAGAGATTATCCAGGGCAACAAGTTACAGTTTCTAGATCTTTGCTTAACATTCCAGGATGAGCATGTCTGTTGGCATTATTCGCCTAGGGCCAAGAAGCCACTGCTAGAATTTTCTTCTTGCCATTCTAAACTTGTTAAACAGGGGATTGCTTATTCAACTCTCAGGTCTGCCATTACTAAGTCATGTCCACACAATATGCTACAAAGTTTTTCACAACAGATAGAAAGGCTTAGAAAGGCTAGCTATCCTGTGCATTTGTTATCATTAACCTGCGAAAAACTTGTAAAATGGGTAAAAAGCCCTGGTAAGAAACAAGAAAAACAGAAAAAAGAAACGAAGTTTGCTGTAGTACCCTACATACATAGATTATCCCATGGATTAAAGAATGTGGCCAATAGGTATGACGTCAATACCGTTTTTTCGGCCCCACGCAAGTTGGCTAGCATGTGCCCTTTGATAAATAGGAGACTTGAACAGGAAGGCAAAAAAAGAAAAGATGATTGCGGGGTTAAACATGTGTCCCCCTTAGTCCCTTGCAACACGGGTATAGTTTATCACATTCCACTCGCGTGTGGGAAAGCTTACATTGGACAGAGTGGTAGGTGCATTAACATTAGACTAAAAGAACACAAACATTCACTAAACAACCCTAACGCATCACATTTAGCGGCTCATTGTTTCGATTGTGGTTGCAATCCTTTCTTTGAAGATACGAAAATTCTTTCTAGACATAGATGCCAAACCACGCGGGAAATAATCGAGGCTTTCCACATAAAAAGATTAGGAGACACTTGCGTCAGTCATGCTTCGTTGTCTCTGTTAGATTGCGAATTTGAGTACCTTCGCAATACGTGTACTAATCTGAAATAATTTTTGTTCTTTGACTTTCATACCCCCTGATATGTTTAACTGATGCTTTTTACCTTGTCATGTTCTCATGCTACGGTTTTTGCAATCGCCCTTATATATGTTCTTCGTTTCAATAAAAATTTAGTTGTGAGTTAGCGCTTGTCCTGTCTGCTTCCTTTCTGTGTCCGTGTTTCACTTCGCGCTAGAACCCAAAATCATGTTTCCTTGCATTCTCGGGTTACCTCCCCCCACCCCCCGTATGGGAACTGCCTCTCCTCCTCCCTCCTCTCTACAGTTCTACTTGCGAGTCCAGAGGGGACTCACACATTAGCAGAAAATGAAGTGCTGCAGTTTCTGCAATGTTTTTGAGGGTAGTCACGGAGAATTACAGCTGTCAAGAGGCTAATTTGGCAACACCCAGGGAGCTCCAGAGGGCATTGTGCACAATCGACGCGATGGGGTCCAAATGAGTTTCTCATGTCGCCTTTACTCTCTGACTTGCTCCTGTAATGTATACACATGCTCTGAACCACCCCGCAACACGGCATGCCAGACAGCAGCAGCCACAACAGCAGCAGCAGTGGGAAAGTCGAAGGAAGAGGCAAGGAAAGCTTTCCTTTAATAATAACTAATTATGCATTAGACAAGATGCAAGAAATAGACAGACTTGCTCTGAATGACATCATAAAACATTGCCTTGCTTCTGCCCGTGGTTAATATTTGCTGGATCTAACAGTAAAGAAAAGGAGTGCAGCCATGCCACAGCAAACATACGTGGCTGCAACTTTCCATTCGTGTGCCTGTAAGAAAATTGAAGCAAAGCTTGCTCTGCCTCTTTTACCCCTTTGCATGTGCTAGCTGTCATCATGCCCAGTACACAACAACAAAGGCCACTGGGTATGTACCCAAATAGACAAGTTGGGACACCGGTCATGTGTAGCTTGGCATGTGCCCCGGAGAGTATGCTATAAATACCCCAAAATAGGTACGCAACACTGGGCTTGTGCCCGAATGGACTAGTTGGGAAACTGGGCGTCAACAAATGGGCATGTGCCTTTTAGTACTATGCCAACATTCTTAGCCAATACCTCTAACTAGATATACAAAACTGGGTATGTGCGCTGTGGTGATTGGAGTCGGGCATGAAATAGATGGTAGCTGGCCCATGCCGTCGTCCAACTTATCCACGCTGAGGACGTTGTTGTAAGCAGAGACTTGTCATCAAGAACGAGGAATATGGGATTTAATTACAGTATCTACATGAGAACATTACAGTTCATCAGTCTAACATGACCGAAAGAGGAATGCACATTCAGCAGCCGCGCAACAGATGCTTATAAACACTCGGTCCTCCCCAGTTCCCTAGGTGAGGGAAAACGGTCGTTCAACCTCCGACCCATTCGGAGCGTCCAAAGTCATCGTAGCCAACCCGCCTTTGAGGGGAAGGGTTTACGCATTCACTTCCGCGCAGGTTGCACTGACCACACCAAGGTGAGAGGGTTCTCGCAGACACGATGCTACCCCGAGTAGGCGCCTCTTTATCCCAGAGTCGACTCCGCAGACAGTAGCCGCCACTGCAAAATATCGTCCAGGAGCTCCCCTGCTCCAAACAGACCGTGACGGTGTCGGCGTACACACTAACAATACTTGCTCCGTCAACTGCGTCTAGCCATCTCGGCGCCATTCTACTGGGGACACTGTGCATTGTCCTCCTTACAAAACGAGTCGCCGCCGCAGCCATGGTGGTGCCTTTTCAACGGTCACTTTCCCGAAAATCGCCAGCTCCCGCCGGTCAAACATAACAGCCCGAAGAGACTACTTGGGACACAGGGGTGCTATATTGTATGAATTCTATTACTTTTTTTATGCCTTTTGCCACCATCACCCCACCATCACGCGTTAGGCACCCACAAATACCTGACATATCAGAGACATTGAAACACTTATTATGTGCAGCATAATGCATAAATTTTTGGCACGGCCAGTGGCAGGGTCATTTCAGAAGGCATAAAAGATGGCTGTCCCTCTCATCACTATGGCGGTGGCTCTTTGCTTTCACCGACATGGACACGAAGAGCCAGACGCCGCATTCAACATGCCAGATGACCCAATTTTGACAGCATTTTCGTGTCTCGAAGGAAACGGAGCAGTCGTTGTGCAAGGAAGTGGCGGGGAAACTACACTCTTAAACAACATTACACCCTTTGGGTCCCATCTTGCCACAGAATAATAATCGTGTTGTGACATGTCTGCATTTCCTTTATTGCTGCGCGCCTGGTACTTCCAGCTCACGAACGGCATGCGCGTTATCAGCATGACAGAGCATTCTCAACAGGAAAGTAGCGAGCACAGCGTCTTCAAAAAAGGAAAAAACGCAAGCAAGACCGATGACGATTATTGTTTTGTGGCAAGTTGCGACCCCAAGGGTGTACATTTGTTTAAGAGTGTAGAAGCGGAACGAGCAACGGGACTGTCAGTGGAGCAGAATTTGTTGCATGCACTACACTTTGCCACCGGGAGCTTCCAAGCATTTGTAGGTAGTGAGGAGGTGATCCGGATTTCACAGTCAACCGTGAACGAGCGTGCGCGATGAGTGGCTGAGGCTGTCATAAACGCAGGGGTCCGCAACAAGTGGGTCCATTTTCCAAAGACGTCTGAAGAAAAGGCAGCCGTGAAGGAGGGTTTCCGTCGGTGCTACGCTATTCCCAGAATCATCAGATGCGTGCACGACAGCTTCATTGCCATTATCGCACCCAAGCGTGAGCTCAAGGCTGTGTTCATGTGTCGGTAGATCTACTACGGCCTAAACTGCACGCTCGTAAGTATACGTCTTGTTCTTTAGTGCTGCTGATCCTTTAGACAGTTACGTTGCACTTGTCAATGCGGACTTTCTCCGTTCACACTTTTCTCTATCTGTGATGTGGAGATAAGGGCCCTGGCTGGGGATCCCATGCAACCGGAGTCAGACCATGACTCATTCGTCTGGCGGACAACATGGCTGCACCAGCGGTTCCAAGCAGGGGGGAATTGCGGATCCCGGGGAATACCTCCTCGGTGAGACAAAACATTTTTTGTCACAGTCACGTTTCAATAGTGAATAGAACACCATGTCCACCCCAGCACAAGCTTTTAAATAAATTACAAGCAGATGGGTAAGTGCCTGCCTGGAGTAGAGAAAATTAAATTAATTGGTGCTACCACTGACATTGTTAAAAGTATTAACTAAGTTACAAGCATACTACCAAGTGCCTTCCAGGAGCAGAAGGAAGCAACATATATTACTGCTACTACTGTACCCAGTTCCTGCCAGAAGCAGAAGAAATGAAGACACATCAGTGCTACTACTGTGTCATTGGTAGCACCAAAAAGTGCTGATTTCAGTTTCTGGCAGGCACTGAGTAGTACGCTTGTAATTTGGTTAGCAGTTATTGTCGGGGCAGACATGCCCAACTCATGCTGTTACTTGGCACTCGCAACCTCTGACCTCTATCCTTTTTGAATGATTCTGTAACTTTCCTCAGTTGCTAACTTGCCTCTCATCCCAGGAGTACTCAATGCCCTATTTCCATCTTCCTGCAGGTGACAGTAGATACCCCTTTGGAGCCGTGGCTATCCCTTGGAACCATGGCTCCTGACCCCGGTTCGCAGCCATCCTCCAATGCAGACAGTCAAGGAGAAGTACAACAGAGCACATTCCACCATGCGTTCCGTGGTGGAGAGCTATTGCGCTCTTGAAGGCCATTTCCGCTGTCTACAGAAGTGCCGCACCCTCCTCTTCGACCCAGAACGTGCAGTCAACATAGTCGCGGCATGTGCTGTGTTGCACAACTTTCGGCTTTCTGCGGACGACATAGAATATGAAGATGAAAATGATGATGACAGCGGCAGCAGCAGTAGCAGCGAGCTTGACAATAACGATGATCCCCTACCACACGGTCTGCCCTAAAATAGGGGGGGTCTAGAATGCATTCTTTGAGGGGGCAGGCTGCCCAACATAGTGTCACAGGAATGTTCTGCACAACCTGTGCACAGCACATGCGTTACTTAAGGAGTGTGTGGTGGCAGTTGTGATGTCAACAGCAACATGAGCATTGCTATGCGCATACATGCTGTTGTAGCAAGATGTGGAGGTCTAACATATACCAAATTATTTCATTGTGTACTTAATGCTTTGAAATTGCTGACACAATACTTTCCATATTCCAGTTGTAGTTGACATCTACGTAATCCAAAGCATTCATGATTTGTATAGAAATGTAAAAGTTGTGTAGTCAAGGGTTGTGCAGAGCCTACATTTATAATAAGTAAAACAGAATCTGTACATGCTCCATGGTTGACGGGTTGGCGAAAAAATGTTTTGACAACATAACCATAGGCTTTGTTTACATGGATGTAACAATGGCGTTTCGCTTCAGCTGTATGATTTCCCTAGTTACTTTGCAGCCTCCTTGGCAAGTAGTAAGGGCAAACGCCCTCATAAATGTTCACCTGCAACACAGCATCTGCCCAGCGTCAACTTGGCATTTGCTTGCTACCGTCATCACGTACCATGCTAGAGCAGAGTAGCAAATTAATGATGCAGTGAACAGTCAGGCCTTAAAAGCGTTCCGCATAGTCAACACTTCACCAATGTTAATGGTATGGCGCCATCTGCTAACTAGAAATCAATCAAGTTTTATGGCTCGAGGCCATGTCTATAGTCCCAGCAGCGTGAAAACAGCCGATCTCAACAATTACAGCAAAACATAACTAATGCTTTGACCTCAGCTTGAGATATGACTTAGCAATGACGGATTTCACAACTTGTTTCTTGCTGACAGGGTGGTGAGCTAGTAACAAGACCGAATTCAGATCGAAGCAGGCAATTGGTGCTGTAAGGGTGCTGCCATGTTGCTATAGTTGATCATGGTTAGGGTGGCTATTACGGTTACCGACGGTAACTGCTACATTAATTCTCGGTAAACGATCGGTATGCGCAAAGGCCATAACATGTCACGTATCGCTGTACCGTACAATATAGCGAGCAAAAATAAAACTCTCTAGTGCAGCCAATAATCAGCCATTTACACCCGGAACTATACACAGCTGTGCAAGGATGTTGTATGGCTAAATTCACCCATTCACTTGCTTTTTCACTTCTGAACTTTTCAAACTCGCCCATTCTTCACTTTTGAAAGGATATTGCCTGTGTACGTCTCGTACCTCTGGTAGTACTGCAAGGTAGTTGTGAGATGTAGTATAAATGCCCTGTAAGCCATGGATGTAGCCTGAAGTTTTGTTTTGTAGCCATGCTTTCTTACTGATAACCCTGACAGTTCTCCGATCCCGTTATGCAATGAAGGACATAAGTACTCATTTCTGCACTTTCTACTCAGGCAGAGAAGCTCACAAAAGCCGAAATGCACAGTGCACGTCACACATTCTGCTCCGTCGAATGTGCTGTTACATGCACACCTTCTGGGTCCTCCACCATTTTTTCTTGCAACAACCCCAAGGTTTTTTTCCTAATAATGAAAATGCTGTAAAGTGGTGTTGGGACCACATCAACTACAGATGACTAGCGCCACCTGGCATCAAGGGGCCCATTTAATGCTGGCTTGAGAGAGCGGCCACGAGGGGGCGCAGGGGAGATTCGGGAGGAACGCGCCGAGCCGAAGCACATGGCATCGCTAAGTTCTCGTTTTCCATTTGAATAAATAACCTTTTGTTCCAACTGAAGCGTGTCATCGTCATCACACACCACTGACATGGCGACGAGGACTCAAAAAACGAGCCTGAGGCAGACGGGAAACTGAAGATGAAGCGAGAAGGCGAGGCTGTCCCCACCGAGGCGAGCCACAGTGAGTGCAGCCAGCAACGATGACCTGCGTGGAAAACGATCACTCCAAAGTGAAAAACTCTGGTGTTAAGGAACGCATCAACTACGGACGACATGCGCCACCTGGCATCAAGGAGCCCATTTAATTGTGAGGGTGGCCACGAGGAGGCGCAGGGGGGATTCGGGAGAACAGACAGTGGCAATACAGGGCCAGGAAATGCATCGGGCAACAGAATATAAATACCTTGGTATATGGATAAACGAAGGCAATAGATATATGGAAACACAGGAAAAAACAATAACAGTGAAGGGGAAGAGAAATGCAGCCAACGATGGATTTGCTGACGAATTTTGTCACCTACTGACTGATGTGTGTACGCGTTTTTCAAATTCTGTCGTAATTATCTTTGGTGATTTTAATTTCCCCAGTATCAATTCGGACACTCTATCTGTCCCAGCAAGTGACAGGGATGCGCACGCTTTTCTGCAGTCTTGTCTAGATTTTCACCTAACTCAGCTCATTACAAAGCCCACGCGATCCGCAGGTACCTCTGCCAACATTCTCGACCTGATTCGAACCAATATTCCCAATGCTTTTTCTAAAATATTTCACCTTAGTGGTCTTTCTGACCATGACATCATTACCGGGTGCATCCATCACCGTATGCTTGACAGGAAAACTACCTCAAAGCTGATCAGGTGTTATAACAGGGCTAATTTTGACCAGATGAATCTCGAATTAACCACTTTTTCTGGGCAGTTCTTAGGTGAATGTACTTTCCATTCCATTGAGCAGAACTGGACGCTGTTCAAAACAACCCTACTTGACCTTCATTACAAGGTTCATACCGGTTATCTCAATTAGGTGCAGTAAAAGAGTGCCTTGGTTCAATGAGCGGCTGCGAAGAGCAAATAAAAATAAAAAGCATTTGTATAGGAGGCAGTTGCTAACAACCTATTAACTACGTGGGAAACCTACAGGAAAAGCGACAAGGATTACCAAAGAATGCTGAAAGCCACCCGGCGCCAGTTTTACAGTGACGTCTTACCCACTATGCTATCTAATAATCCCCAAAGGTTTTGGAGCGTAATTAACCCACATCACGTCCCGATTCATCCTTACCAAATTCTAATGGTGATCAGCTGGACGATGCCCATTCTGCTCAACTCTATAACAACGCTTTTTCGTCTGTGTTCACTCATGAAGTCATTACCCCTTCTCTAGCACTCAGTTCACGATTATTCCATGCCCTCTATAGTCATAAGTGATGATGGAATTCTTTCTTTATTATATAACCTTAAAGATACTACAACCACGGACCCGCTTGGCTTTAACTACAAAATACTTAGAATAGTTTTCAAGTCCTATCTGCACTTTTTTCTCAGTCTTTATCATCTGGCAGCATCCCTCATGACTGGCAAGTAGCTAAATGCCAATTTTCAAATCTGGCAGCCGCTCTGGTCCCCTAAACTATAGACCCATTTCATTGACTTGCATCTTCTCAAAGCTATACCCATATTATTAATTATCTTAAAGATCACAACATCATATTTAAATATCAGCACGGTTTTCGCAAGGGATTTTCTTGCGACACTCAGCTTGCTGGATTTACTAACGACTTATTTACTTTAGTAGACGCCGGGATTCAAGTTGACGCTGTATTTCTGGATTTTTCTAAGGCATTTGATCGGGTCCCCTACCATAGAATACTACTCAAGTTATCGCATCTCAATGTTCACCCTCAGGTTTTAGCATGGATTAAAGGCTTCCTCTCATCTCGCGTTCAGTTCACCGCTGTTAATGATTCTAACTCTTCAATGGCTCAAGTCACATCCGGCGTACCCCAGGGGAGCATGCTTAGTCCCCTGCTCTTACTAATATTTATTAATGATTTACCCAATTGTGTATCTTCCCAAATTAGGCTGTTCGCTGACGACTGTGTTGTGTACCGAGCCATTAAATCTGATACTGACCACCAATCTTTACAAACTGACCTTGATTCAATTAACACTTGGTGTTCATCGTGGCTAATGATCCTAAACCACTCTAAGACAAAGCTGGTCTCCTTTACAAGAAACTCTTCCCGCATCTCAACCGCATACACTATTAATCACGTAACAGTTGAGACAGCTTCTACTTACAAATATTTAGGAGTTCACCTTCAGTCCGACTTAACCTGGAACTATCACATTGATCTGATCCTATCAGCTGCTAACGTTCTCTTGGCCTCTTAAAACGTAACCTTCGACATGTTCCGGCACCTGTGCATAAACTTGCTTATATCACCCTGATCTGACCTAAAATCTAGTACGCTTCAGCCATATGGGACCCGGATCAAACCTACCTCACAGATAACATCGAATCCCTGCAGAACCGTGCTGCTCGTTTCATTTTTTTAGATTACTCACGTTTCACTAGCGTCACAGTGCTAAAATTACGATTACAAAGACGGCGCCGAATAAAACAACACATGAAGAAAGGAGACACGAGACAAGCACGTAGGCGCAATACCCTTTCCGGTCTTGATAACCTTTCCCATCGTCGCAAACTTGCTCGCTTAACACTTTTTCACAAAATTTACCATCATCCGTTGCTTCATGACGATTTCTTTCAATCACCATCGGCGGTCTTTCCACGCTGAGACCATCCTTTCAAGATCAAATGCATCATTTGCCGCACTTCATCTATTGCGAAATCATTCATACCCAAAACAATTATTGAGTGGAACCAGCTGCCTGCTTCAATCGCAACTGAAATGAATTCGTCTAAATTTCATGAACTTCTAAAAAATGAATGCGATGAGTAGCTTTTCTTCTAGTTTTGTTCCGTTACCGCAATGTGTTTGATTTTTAATATTCTTTTTTGTGTTCTTTTATTATGTTGCATTTTTCCATTATGTCTCATAGAGTGTTGCTGTTCTGCTATTTTATTCTTGTTGCCTATTCCTTTAATACGCTTCTCTGGGTGTTTCCTGAGCGCTATGGGGATACAATAGGTACAAGGTGCTCCGAAGTATGTGGAAAGGTGTAATGGTTCCAGGACTTACTTTTGGAAATGTGGTTGTTTGCTTTAAATCAGGGGTACAATCAGGACTCGATGGGAACCAAAGGTCAGTGGGATGCCTCGCATTAGGCAATCACAGAAAGACTACAAATGAAGCTGTGCAGGGTGATATGGGCTGGACCAGTTGTGAAGTGAGGGAAGCTCCCAGTAAAATTAAGTATGAAGAACGACTGAGGAATATGGAAGAAAGTAAATGGGCTGGGAGAGTGTTGAGGTATCTGTACAGGAAAAACATTCCTTCACAATGGAGGAAATGAACTAGGAAGCTTACCAGCAAGTATGCGGCCTGTAGAGTGGGCAGCACAGCAACAAAGAATGTCAAGCGGAAAGTTAGAGAGGCTGAAATAATCTCATGGGTGGCGGCAATGGAAAAGAAACCTGTTATGAGTAGCTACTTAAGAGGAAAAAATGAAATCAGGGAAGAAACAATTTATGATAACTCAAAGGGAAGCTCATTACTTTTGCGAGATCGGGATGCCTTAGAACACGCACCTATGAAGCAAGATATAAGAAGGAAGAAGAAGCATGTGCTTGCTGCGGTAAAGCTAGGGAAATGATGGAGCAGGTTTTATTAGAATGTGAAGACGTCTGCCCAGCTGTTGATTTAGGCACCACTGGCCACCTTGAAGCACTTGGGTTCAGCGAGAGCAGTGGAAAAGTAAACATGTCCGCAATAGGGATTAGTAAGAGGCGACTGGAGGATTGGTGGCAGAAAAGTAGGGAAACGACAAAAAAATGGAGACGTACAAAAGCAAAGTTCACTGTAGGGGATCAGAAAATTTGGTTGTGGAAGTTCATAGTGTTTTTTTTTTTCTTGTTTAACCTAGGTAGGACATTAGGCAGTATAATAGCAAGAGCTTGGTGGCACAACCCACCCCCTCATTCCAAAGGGGACGCTCATATCCGTCCGTCCGTCCGTCCGTCCGTCCGTCCGTCCATCCATCTATCGTAGAGCAAAGATCACAATAGGGGTTCAGCAACTTTGGTTATGGGAATTCATCGGGTTTTTTTTTCTTTGTTTTCTTTTTTAACATAGGTAGGACATTAGACAAAAAATAACAAGAGCTTGGTGGTGCAACCCACCACCCATTCTAAAGGGGACGCTCATAACATCCATCCAGGGACATGCCGAGCCAAAGCACATGTCATCGCTAAGTTCTAGTTTTCTAGACAATCATGTCTGTTAGGAATATTTCTCCCGTTCGGCCAAGCTCCTGTTTAACTTCACCTCAGGTCATTCTAAAGTAGTAAAAGACGCCATTTGCATCTTCGTATATCGCGCCGTCCTGGTAAAAACATGTGGGCATGCAATGAGTGATGCCTTCGTATGTCAGGTAGTCAGGCTGGAGGAAGCTGGGTACCTGGGTAGCTTATTAACAGGCAGCTCTGAGAAGTTGATTAAATGGGTAAAAAACTTGAGGAGGCAGGAGGCCGAAGGAAATAGCAGGAAGAATGTGCTAGTTGTACCCTATGCACATCGCTTATCTCATGGCCTGAAGAATGCTGCAGATCATTAAGGGGTGCAGGCTGTCTTTTTCGGCTCCTGGAAAATTGAGTGCTATTTGTCTGGCGATCAAAAGGCAAGAAAGTGGAGCAGAACATAATCCTAATGTAAAGTGCAAAGTGAAACATGTTAATAAGTATGTAGGCTGTACTACTAATGTGGTATACTCTTTCCGCTCAAGCGTGGGCGAGTGTACATAGGGCAAACCGGCCGGTGCATCAATGTAAGACTCTGAAAGCATGAATTGTCCTTGGACAAGAATGATTATGCAAATGTGTCTGCCCATTGCTGGCAATGTAAGTGTAAGCCTATGCTCAAAGAGACAAGAATTTTGTTTAAGCATATTGATGCATGCACCAGATTAGTCGGGGAAGCAGCCCACATTGAGCAAAAGGGCATGTGGCGCATTAGCCAGCCTTCAATCGCATTTTCTCAGCAGGAATTAACGTACCTAGATAGCTCGATACGGTAACACATGCACTGTATACATGTGACCTGGTTGTGCATTCCTCGACTGACCATGTGATCGCTTGCATCACTTCTATACGTGATGTGTGTTTCAGTAAACGTAGTTGTGAGTCAGAGCTCATCCTGTGTCCTTTCACTCCGTCGTCGTCCCGTTCGCGCTGTTCCCATTATGAATGAATAAATAACCTTTTGTTTTGACTGAAGCATGTCATCCTCATCACACATGGCTGACATGGCGACAAGGACTAGAAAACAAACCTGAGGCAGACGGGAAACTAAAGACGAAGCGAGAAGGCGAGACTGTCCCCACCGAGACAAGCCACAGCGAGTGCAGCCAGCGACGACCTGCATGAAAAATAATCACCCCAAAGTGAAAAGCTCTATGGTGATCACGGACAAAGCAGGCTCCAGCACCAATGATCTGCAGCTTACGACGCCACAAGGCAACTTTGAAGACAGTCCTTTTACAACTCGCTTGGCGACATGGGGGGACCACAACGAAAATGGAACTATGCTGAACTCGAGCGAAACGATAGAGCTCGCGATGCTCAATACAATGCTACAAATGATGACACGACTCCTTGAAAAGCAATTGGGAACACCATCCAGCACGCCGAACAACAGTGGTACCAGCATTCCACTGCAAATAACGACAACATCGGACCTAACAGGAACTTAGCCGACATACTCGGGAACCGAGTCAGACAATTTTTTATAGTGGAAAACCATGGTGGAATCAATGTGCAATAATTGCGCATGGATGGAAGCAGCGACGCTAAATGCAGGCATTTCACGACTTAGGGGCCGTGCAGCCGCTTGGCACCTAACGACAGGTAACAGGTACAATGATTAGACATCGTGGGCGACAGTGCTGAAAACGGAATTCAACAAAACACTACTATTTTGCCAATGGGTTGCTTACATTGACACAAGAGCACAGCGAGAAAACGAAAGCATGGTGGACTACATGTACGCACGCCTCCAGTGCATCAGATGTGGTTCATGCAAACTGCAGACGACGACATGGTCGACTGGCTCGTACGGGGAGTGCATTCAGCAAGTGCAATGCCAATGTCGGCAGCCTTTCACGATCTCCGACAGAACCATCAGCCAGTTCTTGCATTACATGCAAGAACTAAACCGGAGAGATGTTGGACTGAACGATAACAGAAAGCCTCCAATACTCAGCAAAACTCCGAAGCCGACCGAAAGGAATACAAATGACTTTGCGAACACTACGGCGCCGAAATGCACGTCTACTGGCCGACACATGCCCGTTGCAAAAAGAAAGGACACACAGCGATAGACTTCCCTGATGCAGACACACGCATGGAAAACAAAAAAGCAACAGCCGCCCGACGATGCCAAGCGAAAAGCTCA
The DNA here is from genome assembly GCF_050947875.1 of Dermacentor variabilis. Classification (NCBI taxonomy): domain Eukaryota; kingdom Metazoa; phylum Arthropoda; class Arachnida; order Ixodida; family Ixodidae; genus Dermacentor; species Dermacentor variabilis. The sequence continues at coordinate 14,106,853 of NC_134573.1, read as the reverse complement.
GCACAAGGCATCAACAGTGTCACCATCCCAGACACAGGTGGGTGCAGGATCATACTTCTGCAAGCCAATGTAAATGGCATCGCGACACGTGCACTCTGGGACACAGGCTCAGCAGTAATGCTTATCGATGAACAGTTCGCACAAAATCACAACTTTCAGGTTGCTACTGACGTGGACTGTGTATTGGGCGATCCATTTGGCAACTCATGCAGACCTACTGGTGTGACTCAAGTGAACATTGTTATTGCTGCCGCCCGCATGACAGTGGAAGCAAAGGTAATCAAGAACCTTCCCTATGAGGTGATAGTAGGCCTCGACTGGCGACAAGCCATTCCGTCTGACTAAATTGAGCGCTTTGACAACTGCGTCCACACGATCGAATATATTCGGAACCAGAAAACGAAGCGGAAAAAAAAGGATGTGTACGAACTGACAAAGAATGACCTGGAACCACAGCCATTGATGTCAAACTTTGTAACAGAACTTAAAAGCCCAAACAAATTGACAAAGAATGAAAGCCAAACCTGCAATCAGGCAGAATTTTCCTCAACAGACCCCATCAAAGTGTGTGGAGCCATTGACGCAAAGGGAACATTTGCACGGGAAGCACCCACACCACCATCAGCAGAAGAAGTCGCCCAATTGATTCAATATAAACCTGTTCCCACTGACTTCGCGGAGAGTCAAACAGAAATATTGAAGGCTTCTCTGCTAAACAACATTAATGTTTCACCCACCCTAACGACGACATGGGCCTGTGTAGACACGTCGAACACACAATTGAACTCACCGACCAGAAACCAGTTAGGATGCAGCATGAGTGATGCCAATAGGAGGCTCATACGGCAAGAGACACAAGAGTGGATTAGGAAAGGTATCGTCCGCCCATCAAGGTCTGCCTATGCCTCACCACAATTGTTGTTGACTAACTACACCACGAGACTACACCAAAATGATTATGTGTGGACTACCAATTTTTCAATGCAAAGACAGTGAAGCAAGCCTACCCCATGCCAAAAGTCGACACACTCATTCAGAAAGTTGCAGGATCGTGATATCTGTCAAAGCTTGATGTTAAGAAAGCCTTCTTGAACATACCACTGTGTGAAGAAGACATTTCTAAAGCCGCTTTCATAACAGAAGAGGGACACTTCGAACCATGATGAATGCTGTTTGGCCTATGCACCGCTCCCGCAACAATGCAGAGTGTCATGAACGAAGGTCTTCGAGAGCTCATTGGCAACGGCCACGTGATTTTCCACATAGACGAAGTGTGCGTCTTCACAGACACCGCTGAGAAACACATCGAAATGCTTAAGGTACTGAAGGCTCTTCATGACCTAGAACTGCGTGTTGCGTTCATCAAGTGTATGTTTGCAGAAAAACAGATACCATTCCTTGGACTTGATATCACAAGAAGGAGTGACGATCGATCCACAGTGCATTGCAGTGATAGCGAACTGCATGGTGCCACAAACAAAACGTGAGGTGAGGTCCTTCCTTGGACTTGCATCACATTACCACAAGTACATAAACGACTTCGCGAAAATTGCTTGACCAATGACGCTTCTCACGAAGAAAGATGCAATTGTTCAGTGGATACCTGAATGCCAAGATGCCATGGACATACTAAAGGAATGACTAACCAAGGCACCTATCCTGGCGACTTTTAACCCAAGTCTACCAACACAAGTACATGTCGACGCTTCCCACACAGCGCTTGGAGCAGTCCTCACCCAAACAAACGGCGACATCACACGAGTATAGTCGGGTATGCAAGCAAGAAAGTCCCCGAGAGTGACAGCCACAAGCACTCAACAGAACTTGAAGCAATTGCAGCTCACTGGGCCATAACGGGATGTTTGCATCTTTACCTCCAAGGACTAGAACACTTTGAGCTCATTACGGACAAAATTGACAACCAACTGGAAGTAGACATCCAAGAGTTCCAAGAAGACATTGACAAGGCCAGGCAAGAAGTGCTTGACAACATAACAGTCTACCTTAGTAGCCTGAAGGCCAAGTGCGACCCAAAGCGCCCGCCGGCACCGTATGAAGTAGGTGATCAAGTATGGTACGAGACTTCCACAAAAGCTGGGAAGTTTGATTCTTGGTATGATGGACCATATACGATAGCTCCCCGCAACAAGGAAATGTACACTATTTCCAGAACGAAGAACAACCGCACAGAAACAAGGTTGGCTACTGCAACGCAGTTAAAGTGCTTCCATGAAGGCACATGAGACAACACACAGCGCTGAGCAACTAGCTGCAAACAACTGTTGTTTACGTATTGTTGTTGTGAAGTTGTGTCCTGTGTTTTCACACAGGACACAACTTCACAACTGCAAGACGACACCACCCAAACTACTCAAGCACCAACAGCTGCCTGTGACCGGCCCAGACAAAGAAATCCACCATGTTTGCTCAAAGATTTTGTGACAGATTAGCATAATGTGAGGACGCATTGATTAGGAGCCCAGGTGTGTTAGGGGCCGCACCAACTACAGATGACTAGTGCCACCTGGCATCAAGGAGCCCATTTAATGCTGGCTTGTGAGAGCGGCCACAAGGAGGCGCAGGAGGGATTCAGGAGGAACATGTTGAGCCAAAGCACATGGCATTGCTAAGTTCTAGTTTTCAATTTGAATAAATAACCTTAGATTTCAACTGAAGCGTGTCATCGTCATCACACATGGCTGACACTGGTCAACCAACATGTCAAACGCTGTGGCTCTCATGAAGTGTGTTCGTGCATGAGCAGTGCCCTCACTTGTAAATAGTTGAAGTCAGTGGCGTAGCCAGAAATTTCGTTCGGGGGGGGGGGCTCACTTTGCAGCTCGGCCTCCCCTTATAGAATTAGTCGAGGAATCAAAATATATAGATATATCTGTCATTCAACAACCTTGTTTACATTTTCGTACATATGCAACGACCAGGGGAAAATCTCAATGACGCTGTCCTTTGTTAGAATGTATTGCGCAGGAGCAGCTGTCACCGGTTGTGTATTGCGAGTAATTGCTCAGAAATTATAGTCGCAACAGAGAGCACATATAGAAAGCAGGAGTTCTGCAAAATATACGAGGGCGAGTCAAATGAAAGTGAGACAATGCGAATATATGACACACGGGGTACTTTATTTAAAAGTAGTCACCATGAGTATTTAGACACTTGTCCTACTAACGAGTCGCGTTATTCCCGTCTCATAAAACTCCTTGGATTGCTGCCTCAAAAATCTGTAAATGACTACACGTCATCTTCCGACACGAATCTGGTTCACTTGAGCAGTTTCTTCAAATTTTACCAAATGTGGAAGACGCAAGGCAACAGGTCTGGGCTGCATGAGGGATGTTGCAGCGTTTCCCACTTGAACTTTGCCAGATTTGTATTAACCACATCAGCGACGTGGGAACGGGCAATGTCGTGAAGCAAGATGTTCCCAATGCTCAATTTTCCACCTCGTTTTTTCTTGATTGCGACACGCAGCCGATACGACCTTTCACAATATCAAACGATTTAGAGTCGCTCCAAGTTTAGAAAATTCGATCAGTAATGGCCCCTAACGATCTAAAAAGAAGTCAACACTTCTCCGGCAGAAATGACGGCCTTTGTTTTCCTTGGGAGTGGTGAATTCAAATGTTTACACTGTAAGCTTTGCCGTAATGTTTCAGGCTAGTAGTAGCGGCACCATGAGTCATCATACTGTGCTTGCATTTCAACCCAGCACCGTCCACAATAATGGAGTGTTTCTGCTTCAACAACTGGAGCTGCTGGGAAGGAGAGACCCTCGGGCCACCGCCCACTGCCTGCGCATTCGGAGACCAGCTGGATTCGCTGCTACGGGACCATTTCATCCGTGGCATCAACAACTCCACCATGCAGATGCGACTTCTGGAACTTCCCGGCCCCTCGCGGGACGACGCCGTGAAGGCAGCGCTGCCTATGAAAGTTGCCGCCAAGGACGCTGGCGAGACTGCACATGCGAGTGGCTCACCAAGTTGGCAACAAGTTGGCGACAAAGGGCAGTACCTGCGGTCACTGTGGTGGTGCCCACTACCCCTCACAGCACCAGTTCTCTCAAGCACAATGCTTCACGTGCGGAAAAACTGGGCAGCTGGCACGGGTATGTGGAGGGGGGAAGTCAAACAGGGGACAGCAGCAAGCCTGCGGCCAGGGTAGCTGTCGCAAGAGTATGCAGTGGGGGCGTGCGGCAGCAGCCTTGGCCAGGCTCCACGTCGTGGACAAGGTCCCGCCGATTTTCGACATGTGGCACACAGGCTTTGTTCCATCATCTGTGCCGCCGTACATGCTGACTGTCAAAGTCTGCAGGCACCCCTTTTCCTTGGAGCTGGACGCAAGGGCCAGAGTGTTAGTAATGGCCGGGAAACTCTTCAAGCGTACTTTCCCCGGCTTGTCCATCGAGGCTTCAGGCATGATGTTGCACAGCTACTCCGGGCAGCTCTCCCAGGTCCAGGGTCAGGTCCAGGTCAGCGTTCGCTTTGGCAATAGGGAGGCAACCCTTCCCCTTTACTTAACCAAGGGGTTGTCGCCGACGTTGCTGGGCTGATACTGATTCATGTACTGGGCGTTTGTTTACCAGAATACCAGGAAGCCAGCCAGCCAGCGTATGGTGAAAGATGTTCCCAGCCTCCTGACCAAGTTCAAGTCCCTGTTCCAGCCAGGGGTGGGCACATTCGCCGGCACGACGGCTGGCATCTATGTACCTGAGGAAGCCCAGCCTCGTTTTTTCAAGCCTCGCCCACTGCCGTTTGCTCTGAAGGACGGGGTCAGCCAGAAGCTGCAATGGTTGCAGCGGGAGGGCATCCTGGTGCATGTCAAGACATCTGAATGGGCCGCTCCCATCGTACCAGTCCTCAAGCGAGACGGTAGCATCAGGATCTGCGGGGATTTCAAGGTTACCATCAACCCCGTCGCTACCGTCGAGAAGTACTCGTTGCCCCGGATTGAAGATCTTTGGTCAGCATTGTCCAGTGAACAGCAGTTCACAAAACTCGACCCCAGAGATGCTTACCAGCAGCTGGTGCTCCAGGATGCCTCCCGGAAGTATGTCACAATATCGAGAACTTTGGGGCTCTTGCAGTACACACACTTACCGTTTGACATGGCCTCAGCCCCAGCCATATTTCAGAGGAAGATGGAAAACCTCTTCAGGGGCATGAGGCACGTGGCGGTATACTCGAACAACATCCTGGTTACTGGCAGTGACGATGGGGATCACTGCAGAACCTGCACAACGTCCTGGCATGATTGATTGCAGGATGCCGGTCTCAAGCTTAAGCTGGGAAAGTGCATTTTCCTGGCCCCCAGTGTTGAGTACTTGGGCCATGTCATTTCCCAGGCTGGCCTAGCCCCGGCTCCCCGCAAAGTTGATGCTGTGCTCAAGGCGCCTAAGCGCGAGAACGAGGAGCTTCAGAGCTACTTTGGCCTCATCAACTTCTACAGGAGTTTCCTGCCGAACCTGTTGGAGCATCTACAGCCACTCGATCTCCTGCTTCGAGATGGTCAGCAATGGGTCTGGAAGAAGGAGCAGGGCAGGTCCTTCCAGCACAGCAAGGAGCTAATCACCAAGGCTCCAGTGCTGGTACACTTCGATACTGCCAAGGCTGTTGTCCTGACCATAGATACGTCGCCGTACGGTGTGGGAGCCATCCTGGCGCACCGGGACAAGGAAGGCCAGGAACGCTCTGTGTCGTTTTCTTTTCGTCGGCTTCATGCTGCAGAGCAACGCTAAAGCCAGCTGGGCAAGGAAGGCCTGGCCCTTATGTTCGGGGTCGAACACTTCCACCAGCATTGGTGGGGCTGGATGTTCGAGGCGGTCACGGACCACAAGCCATTGTTGGGGCTGCTGGGGCCTGACAAGGCAGTTTCTGTGCAGGCATCACCTCGAGTGGTACGCTGTGCCTTGAGGCTGGCAGCTTAGTTACCAGCTGGTTTACTGTCCGGGAAAGAACACCTGCTGACGCTCTGAGGCCCCTGCCCCTGCCAGAAATACCTGATGCTGTTCCAGAACCTGCTGAAGTGTTCATGCTGGTGCACGCGTACCCGGAGGTACTTTCTATATCTGCAGTATCGCAAGCAATGAGCCAGGACCATGTCCTGTCTCAGGTGGCCAAGGCAGTGCCCTGTGGGGAGGAATTGGTTCAGCAGGCCTATAGCCACAAGGCCACCGAGCTGAGCTTGCAGCAGGGCTGCCTACTGTGGGATTCCAGGATGGTGATCCCACAAAGTCTCCGGTCCAGGGTCTTGCAGTTGCTGCATTCAGGTCATCCTGGCATGGAAAAGACCAAGATGTTGGCCCGGTCCCACATTTGATGGCCCAGTCCCAGGTTTGGTGGCCTGGCCTGGACCAGGACGTCGCTCACATGGTGCAGAGCTGCCAAATCTGCAGGAGCATCAGCGGGCCTCACGTCATGTGAAAATCGCCCCCGGCCATCACCACAAAGTCCCTGGTCTCGCCTGCATGGGGATTTTGGGGGCCCTTCAAGGGCCATTACTTCCTGATGGTGGTGGACACCTTTCTGAAGTGGGTGGAGGTTCTACTTGTCACCACTCCATCAGCAGGCGCGACCATTGCGGCGTTGCGACAGGTTTTCGCTGCCCGGAGGTTACCAGACATCATCGTGTCCGACAACTGTCCTGCTTTCGCTAGCGCAGAGTACCTGGCCTGGCTGACAAAGAACGGAATCAGCCGGATGATGGTTTCACCATACCAACCCGTTTCAAAGAGTGTAGCTGAATGGGTGGTGCAGACCATCAAGGACAAGCTCAAGAGCCAGTCTGAGAATTTCCGGGCGCAGATTGCCTGGATACTGTTCCAGTACCGGACCACGCCCCATGATGTCACTGGCCGTGGCCCCTATGAACTCCTGCTGGGTCGGATGGTCGAGACACACTTGGACGTCTTCCATCAGGACCTTTGATCCACAGCGCTCCTGAAGCAGCTGAAGCAGAAGCTGGCTGCTGACCGACGGTGCCGTCTCGGACTTTTGCCCGAGTCGGGAGCTCCATTCTTCACCAGGAACTTCCGTCCTGGCGCATCCTAGTCTGCCAGACAGGTGGCGTCGCCTGCCAGTGCCTCATTGCTGCTCGTCCACATGCTAGATGGGGCCACATGGCACCGACACGCCGACCATGTTAGGCATCACCTCATGACCTGGCTAGCACCCTCAACTGCTACTTCAGAGTTCTAGTCTGCTGGAGGACCAGCAGCAACACCAGTCGCTTCTAGCAGAGCACCACCCACCTCAGAGGTGGCAAGCGTTGACAGAGGTGCGACGCCCATTGGCCCGGTGTCAAGTCCGGCGCCACTCACAAGGCCGACCACTACCGACCCTCCAGAAGG